>NC_091822.1:127911123-129111123 GCF_038994185.2 Dermacentor albipictus
GCTGAGCTGCTGCAGCTGCTGCTTCTGTTGGCGATGGCCGCAAAAACAGGCTACCATGCACTAGATTCCATTGCGGCTGGTTCACGGCTAACGCAGCACGCGAAATTTTCATATTTCTTTCTCCCTCTCTCACGCACGCACACGCACACACGCATGCGTCTGCCTTGCGATATCGGCCACTGCTGCGGTAGTAAAAAAATTAGCTGAAAGATGGCGCTGTGATACAACTGCCATGTGTTTTTGCAGAGTTGCTGAGACTTTATCTCAGTTCTATAATTATGTCCTTCGCTGATAAATCGTATTTCCAGAAGAAAGGCATGCGCATTGGGTCCAGTGTCACGCCAGGGCCTTGTGAAAATTTCCTTGCTACTTTTGACCGTGCGCTGAAGCTTAAACTGACTCGTCGTTCAATTTCGAGACTCTTTCGATACGCAGAATATTCTTTAATCATACAAAAAATTTCACCACACGACGACCTTGGAGAATGGGCTCTTGAGATTTTGTCTCTCTTTTCTAGTTGCTCAAGCCAGTTGAAATTCATTCACGAGCTTCTGCATAATGAGGCAATTCAACTTTTAGATTTATTAGATTTAAAGTTAGGTTTCTCTTCCGCTGACCATGCTTGCTGGCTCTTCAAGCCCAGTTCCGAAAAAAAAAATCGCGTTTCGACTCATCTCATTCAAGGCCTATAAAACGAGGTATAGCTTCGTCATATTTTAGATCCGTGCTTTGAAGATCATGCCACAAGCAGCTTTCCAGTTTCCGACTTCAACTGAGCGTGTGTGTGTGAGCGCTCCAACGCACACGCACACACACAAGCACACGCACAGAGAGAGAAAAAGACGAGAGAGACGCAGACGCATAAGTTTGATCATCATCATCATCATCATCATCATCATCATCCTCCTGGTTACGCCCACTGCAGGGCAAAGGCCCCTCCCATACTTCTCCAACAACTCCGGTTATGCACTAATTGTGGCCATGCCGTCCCTGCAAACTTCTTAATCTCATCCGCCCACCTAACTTTCTGCCGCCCCCTGCTACGCTTCCCTTCCCTTGGGATCCAGTCCGTAACCCTTAATGACCATCGGTTATCTTCCCTCCTCATTACATGTCCTGCCCATGCCCATTTATTTTTCTTGATTTCAACTAAGATGTCATTAACTCGCGTTAAGTCATTAAGTTTGCTCACTAACGGTCATATGTTTTGAATAAATGCGTGCGCCAAGTGAGATCGTCTCTAGCATTGCTGGCGAGGTGCGCCCGGTGCCCGCTGCGTAATGTAGGGCGTCCGAGCGTTGCGTTGCATATGAATGCGAGCGACTGCAAATGCGAGGCGTACACACACAAAAAAAGTAGTCAAATGTAGTTGTGGATGTAGATAAAAACTTTATCAGCCATTACTATCTTTTTACAGTCCCTTTACTACCTCCAAAAATGCAGATTATAATAATATTTGGGGTTTTACGTGCCAAAACCACTTTCTGATTATGAGGCACGCCGTAGTGGAGGACTCCGGAAATTTTGACCACCTGGGGTTCTTTAACGTGCACCTAAATCTAAGTACACGGGTGTTTTCGCATTTCGCCCCCATCGAAATGCGGCCGCCGTGGCCGGGATTCGATCCCGCGACCTCGTGCTCAGCAGCCCAACACCATAGCCACTGAGCAACCACGGCGGGTTAAAATGCAGATTAGGGAGTGCTTTCCTGCTATAGAAAGAATCCGCAAGCGCTACATTTACTAAGCCAGACTTGGTAAATCGCTTGTCCGTGATCTATTATGATGTGTAGGTGCTGCGTTAGTGCGGCATTTAGATGAACTGCTCTTTATTCCATGGCGTTTGATTAACAGTTATGTGTTACCCCCATTATGCCCATGCGTTGAGACTGCGCGTTATACGAATGCATAATAATAATAATACTTGGGGTTTTACGTGCCAAAACCACTTTCTGATTATGAGGCACGCCGTAGTGGAGGACTCCGGAAATTTTGACCACCTGGGGTTCTTTAACGTGCGCCTAAATCTAAGCACACGGGTGTTTTCGCACTTCGCCCCCAACGAAATGCGGCCGCCGTGGCCGGGATTCGATCCCGCGACCTCGTGCTCAGCAGCCCAACACCATAGCCACTGAGCAACCACGGCGGGTGTACGAATGCATGTTCGAACTTATACCCAAATAACTTATTTACAGTAACTTTATTTATCTTAACTTGTACAATAATTTATTTGTCCAAATGCAGAGGTATATTCGGTAATCCTGGCCTCCCAACACTACCCACTATGCACACGATGTCGTCCACAAACACATGTCGTGTAGTGTCTCGCTCATTGCATTGTGCGATATTTAGTTCGCGTTTGTTGTTTGTCACTTTCTGCGCCACTCAACTAAACGAAGAGTGACGTCGTTCGTGAACGTGATATTTGAATATCACAAAGTTATGGTTTTAAAATAATGACGAATTCGCGTAACAATGTCATTCTCGCTTCATAATATTTCACCTGAATAGACCACCTGCGATGGTATTAACTGCGGTTGCTAAGTAAGGTTACTTTTCGAGAACCTTTAGTAACATTTTAATTCATAATGGGCGCGTAGCTTTCTGTAACAACAGTGTGTGCTCTCACCTCGTTTTGTGGCCCTTCCGGACTGCCCTTGTCAGGGGTCCGTCTCTTTCTGTGGTGACCCCTTTGGTGATGGATTTCATGGCTGCTCAACTTCTTACGCGATGCTCGACGTGATTCGTGACCCTGGACAGCTTTGCCACCTTTTGCTTTTGACGCCGGAGTCGACGCAAGCACTGTAGCCTTCTCTTGGTCCATTCTTCTTCTTCTTCCCCCAGAAGATTCTGGTAGATTCATATTTTGAAACAATGGGCAAGAGTCATATATGGATGTGAATGTAAAGCCTAGACGTTAGTGGCACATACTTGCTATGGGGGATTGGCCAAGGCCCGGGTAGTTCAATATTAAATAAAAAATACACGAATGTAAAAGATCGTAAAAACAATTTCAGGAAGGTCAGACGAGATTAAACAGATACAAGTTGTAGATAATAATTTCATTTCTGTGAAGAAATAAGTGAAACCAAATATGCATTCGAGCTTTAAATCGAACCTTTCTTTGTCTGTGGCGGCCCACGGCGGTAAAAGCGGACGTGAGGTCCCACACCAACACGCCGTCCTTGGGATGCTGTCGTCGTTTCCTTGTTAGTTGTCATCACATTGTCGTCATGCCGTCGTGATCGCTTTACATTCGCCATGCCTTTGTAAGGATTTTACTGTCGTCATGCAATTGTCATCCAAAGGCGTGACTGTCGTCGTGCCTGTGTAGTTTCGCCGTCGTCGCAATTCCGTCGTCTTCATTGCGTCTTCGTCATTCCACCTTAGTAATCCCATTCCACCTTAGCAATCCCATTCCACCTTAGTAATCCCATTGTCCCTTAGTCCTTCCAGCCCATCATTGCCTGCGTCACATCGTCGTCGTCGTACCATAGGCATTATTCCAGTATCAGCATCAGGTTATCGTCGCGTCGTCTTTGTCACGACGATGTGCTCGTTCCATTGTCATTTCGTCGCAACTCCGATTCTCATCGCGCCGTTCTCGTCGTGTCATTGCAATAATTTTAGCATCGTCATGATATTGTTGTCGCGGGGTCGCCGTCGTACCATCGGCATCACTGTAACGGCCGTGTCACGTTGTCGTCATCCCATGCTCGACCTACCATCGTCGTCATGTATTCATCGTCGCTCCGTCGGGTCGTTCCACCGTCTTAACTTTGCCGTAGTGATTCCTCTGTCGTCGCGTCATTGTCACCATGCCGCCGTGCCCACTCCATCGTTGTCGAGCCATCGCCGTCATTCTTTCGCCGTCATGCCTGGCGTGTGCATGATCGACCGCAACGAGCTTACGCTGAGTGAGGTGTTTCGCACTTAAAATATGCCCGACCGGGCCATGTGGTCTCTACTTGCAAGATACTGCTAAGCGGGAACAACGTTCTTCGCAAATACTAATGAAAACTTCACTTAAACTCATTCCCAAGTCGCGTGGGATCAGCAGATTCTTTACAGCGAAGCTGCATATGCCTAGGGCACTTCCGTCATCCGCGAACTAGCTCGTAGGCGTCCCTCGGCTCAACCATGCGAACGAGCTCGTGCCACTGCTCACGCGTTCGTCGTCTCCTTCCGCAGCTGTCTCCGTTGCCGCTCATTGCTTAAGGCGGTGGGAGCCATTCGTTGGCAAGATGAAACTATCATCATCATTATCATCATCATCATCATCATCATCATCATCATCAATAATCAGCTGCAATGGCTCGAGCATCGTCGTCTTCTTCCACAGCTGGCTCTGTTGCCACACATCATTCCAGCGTACAATTTCATTTCTCTTATGTCGCCCAATGGGCTGTCCAGCGAGCCCACGATGCGGCCAGGGAGTTGCAACTCCCGGTCCCAACGTGGGAGTAGCCCGCTCTATGGGACCTTGCGCCCCGTAGCTCGCAGGACGTTTCTATAAAATTACTCCATCCATCCATCCATGTCGCCCAAACCGAGAGGCAGCTTAAGTTTTTTTTTATTTATGGTGGTATGAACCATTATTTAAGGCGGTGTGGGCCGTCTGTGTACACTGCATATATATTGAACGTCATTTTATACATGTGACAATTATTTTATTCATAACACCTTTCCGTGGGTCTATGTGGTAATATTTTAGTCAGTGAGCACTCGGACACCATTTTGAAAACGTGCCGTGCATACAGTGCCGTGTTTTTCGTATATCTTATCGTCCTGGTGGCATTGTGCCGTGATTGTGACTCAGTGGTCGTATCGTGCCTCGCTGAAGTAAACTTTTTCTAAACAATGAGCCATTCATTGTCTTTCGTGACGGATACGTATAGTAACAGAGGTGGTACGAGAATGTGTGTGCGTACCTATCGTCACGACGACCACTGATCAGGACAACAAATATGTTCGTACCTTTGTTCAAAATTCTACGTCAACTCTGTGCCGCGTGCTAAACAGCTTCGCTGGTCATCCACCTTCACAGAACAAAACGGCTCACGATTTTTTTTTTTTGAAGATTCAACTCGCTCAACGTTTCTTTGCATGTGCGATATATTACACTTAAAATATTGCCGTCCATTGTTTGGATGTATTGACCACAGATGCTTCTTGCAGCGGAGCTGTCTTAGGCTATAGTTTCCAGCGTATCGCGATGTGCGTAAGCAAAAAGCGTGGCGGCTCCTACAGAGCTAAAACAGCTTAAGCATATGGCAAAATCGTATGAGCGTAAGTGCCCCAGCTGCGTTTGAGGCCAGATGCGTCAAAACCGGTGATGGATGATGGATGATGGTTTGATGCGTTGCAACCTGCGCAAACAACGACAGCGCGGCCGTTGCGCCCTATGCCTTACCCACCACGGACCAGAGCACTGCCGTGGTATGTGCCGATGGGTACGCCGTGCAGAGTGGGGAAGAAATCGTTGTCGCCCCCGTATACGTTCATCTCGGAACGTCAAAGGGGGACCTTGAAGACTTTATGATCGACACATTTGGGTGGACCCTCCCGGTGGGCCCCAATGAAATCGTAATTGTGGGTCAATTTAACGTCGATGTGCCTCGTCCCGACGGAAAGCGGTTCTTGCCGTTTCTCTCGGAAAGGTTCGGCCTTCAATATCACATCGAGACCAACGTCTCCACTGCGCGCCATCGGTCATGCATAGGCATAACGTTCGCTAAGAACATCTCCGGTGTCGCCACAGAGACCATGGCCGTCTATCGCAGCGACCATAAAGCCATAATTACTGTGGTCACGATATGAACTTAAACACCAATAACCATAACAATGTCCGTATTTGTGCTACATTGCTTTAATGTTTTATTTTCTTTATAGTTATGTACAGCTCCACTGGTCATCCACCAACACAGAGGGGAATTGCTCTGAATTTTTGGGGAAATTATTCGTTTTGCGATGTTATATCGCTAAATTGCAATTTGCCATTTGTGAATAGAGGTCTTGTGATGAGTCGTAAAAATGTTTCGTTTACGTAAACCTAATTCCGCGTGCCTATACGTACCTTCAGTTATTTATCTTCTGTGGTTTACACGTACGCAGTACGTATGATGACAAAAGCAAGACGGGAAAGGGAGAACACAGGGATGGCGTGTCGAGGCCACGCACCGTGCTCAGCGCTTTCTGACGACCCAATTGCATAATATTTCTGTCTTTATATGTATGCCTCACGTATCTGCATCAGACTAAACCGAGTCAATGCATTTTTACGTGAGAACATCACTTGCTGTCTCTCATGTTCCGGGCAGTCCATCTGTCCCTCTATCTGCCTGACAAAACTTAAGCATATATGCACATGTCAGTAGCACTGTGCACCATGTCCCCAAGAGCCAGAGGATAAAGTGGAATTTTCCGAACCGGTTCGCGAACCGGTTCAGTGTTGCAAACTAGTTCTCGAACCGTTACAGTCTTATTTCTTTGAACCGAAACTGAACTGGAACTAAATTGCAGGGCTTTGACACCGAACCCGTACCGAACCGGTATTTTTTTTAGATTCGAAACAAAGGTTGCACTGACAATCTCATGAATAGTTTGGTTCATACAAAGTGAAGATCGTTTAAAAGAAACGTGAAAAGAAAACAACTAAGAAATGATTTGGGATCAAGAAAATAAGATTATTAGCATATTCTAATGTCATCTGTGGTTGTGAAAACATCTAATCACCATGACGTGAGACGGTTTTCGGAACTGGCCAAAACAATTTTTTATGCTTGCTCAGAGACCAGCGTTGTAAGTTCTGAACGTGCGTTGTGATCATTTAAATTTTCAGCATTTTACACAACATTTTGATGTTCAGGTCTGTGAGGGACTCGATGGCAGTCGTCGATTCCGGAGAACATTTTCTTACCAAAATCATCAGGGCAGAAGTACAGAGTGACGTAGTTACTGAAGTAGCGAAAAGAAGCTTGAAAAAGCAGTGCACAATGATGACAACGAAGGCAAACTACTTCGGGGCAATGAGAAGATGCTACGGAATAGTCGCTAATGGGGCTCACATTCTCGCTTCGAAGTGTTAGACAAACGGTGCTTGTGGCAAGCGAATAAGGTCGGGAAATTGTACTACTCCAATTAAGGCTGCTTTCTTTAGGGCCGCCCGTTTCGACGCGTTCATTCGAACGATGACAAAGTGCATTCTAGTCATTGCTTCATGATTAAGCTCAACAGTCATCAATATTATCAGAACTGGTTGAAATGGAAACATCGGAGCGCGTGGATTTTCATGAGCAGCGGTAATCAGTGGCATGTTGACTGGTGTCCAACTCTGAAGAGCTTTGAGCGCCGTTCTGTCGATCAGCAATTTCAAACGGTCTGGCAGAAGTGTTGTCTCTCTGTTCTCCCCTCAGCTATCTTAGTTTGTGCCTGCTTGACAAGTGGACTTGCGCCCCTAGTCCGTACATCGAGTTGATGGTCCAGGCGCCTGTGTGAATACCATATATTCTTTCGGTGCAATTGTTCTGGCCCTAGTGTAACAACAGCAACGATACTTATCCTCCTTTTCTTGGTCTTCTTTCAATTCCAACTCCATATTTTGTTAGAATGGCGTAGAAGCTTAGGTGTAACGCCGTAGCAAAGATTAGAAAGGTACTTTTTAGGTTGTCTCATTTGACCAAGATTGCAGTGCTGGCCTGTCTTTCCACTTGGCTTTAAACTAAGGCGAATGGTACAATTTAGCGTTGATGTAACCTCTGCCATCGCAAAGAATTGTTTTCCTGTCTTCTATCAACTACGCAGCAAATAAAACGGGATTTAATTGTGGGTTTCTGTTATATCAGGGCGGAACACAACTGTTCTTTTATAACATCATATCGCATCGCACAGCACATCGCACATATTCACATAAATCACTTGGTCACTGACCTGTTAAGCTCACTTCCTGTCACATTTTGAACTCACTTCCTGTCCTTTTTGTCAAAATCATGGTTGTACGACACGGAGCGAAATGCGTGTCTTCATTGCAGCATAGCAAACACCATTAACAGTATCGTAGCAATAGAATTGAGGTGGTTCATGGCAGTTACGGCGGCGGAAAGGCTTGTGGCCCAATCTGTAATTCCCAAAACGACAAACCGACGGCTGGGAGAGCATCAAAGCTTGCATAGCGTCACGAATTTGCGTGCGCTATCTGTATGTAGTACAGGTAGAAGCCGAAAAGCTAAAATTTGTAATTCCGCTGCACGCCAGCTGCTCGGGACAATGTATGCGACGTTCTGCTATTGATGAATATTTCGCGCAGTACTGCATCCGGCTTGTCATGGTCATTTGGAGCCCAAGTCCGCGTAGCTCCAAACACGTGTATCCCACTACAATGTAAATGCAGAAAATTATTTTAAGCTTCTCATTTTCTTTTCGAAGAAGAAACATAGTTGGAGTGAAGAGAAAGAAATTGCCGCTACAGGCCTTTGCAAAAGAATGATCTGAGTGTTAATTAGAGAGCAACGCTACGCGCCCGTGGATGGTCGTATTGCTAAGAAAAAAAAAAGTCCCAGTTTCGCACTAAAGGTGAAGCATCGATTGCGAGAGCAAATTAGTAGACAACTATATACGAAGTAAGGAAAGTAGTTTTATCGGCCGCAAATATCTGCACACATTAACTTACTAACTAAATTGACAAGTATGGTGTCACGCGCACTAAAGGAAACTTGCACACATCTCACCGCGGAAACTCGCTGTCAAAACGCTGGAGTGAAGAAGCGCAGCAGCAGCAGCAGCAAGCGAATCGACGCTCGGGCTGCCTCTCGCTTCAACACGAACCAAGCAGCGAGTACAGAGTGCATAGGAAGCTATCGCTTCTCGTCGCACCTAGACTCTGTCCCCATTGTAGATCGCCTTTAAGATAGGACCCGCGTGGCCGTGCCATACGCCGCAGCCACCGGAGCAGAACGAAGGCCCCTCCCTCTCTCCCCTTCGCTTGGTGCCTTGCTCGCCACGGAAGAAGGCGCACTTCCTGCCCGCTGTCCTCCTCCCTTGCGCGCCCGAGATTGAGCCGCCACCGTCGGCTCACCCTCGCAAGCTTTCACTCACACATACAGCATACGGCACGCGGCGGCGACGTTATCGCCCTTGGACTTTATATGGAACACCACGGTGACGGTGACGGCAGAAATGCGCCTGGAGTGTCCAATTAACTGCTGTCTCAATACAATAATTCCGACAGGATCCACGCCGCGATGACTGTCGATCTTAACGCGATTAGCATTGAACGAGTGTGGCGAGAGATCGTACTGCTGAAGACACGTCGTATTGCTGAAGACACAAAATCAGTCACTCCTGTTGCTTGGGCTATATATGCATACACTGTTCTCCGGTATCAGCCCACGTTGCCGTGACATTCGCTTTCCAAAGTAGGCCATGAACCTGACCGTATGCCGATGAATATGTCACGATGACGCTGTGACGACAATAGAATGGCGAAGAAGGAATGACGTTGATCGAACGACGAAGGCGGTATGACGGCCACGGCATGACGACAATGAGTTGACAATTCTAAAGTCACGACGACATTATAACGACGACAGCGTGATCAAGACGGCATGAGGACAATGGTATAACAGCGAGTGAAAGACAACGATGGCGTCTCCGCGGCTGCTTGCGCAGCAGCAATCTTTACCGGGAAGCGTATGCGGGGAGCGTTACGTGCTTCACATTGCATGTAAGGCGCAGGAGCGCCTCATCACCAATTGTGTGGTTGGGATGCTTGCTTATGCGGCTCCATCAATTGTGTGCTTGCGATGCGGCTCTTTATGTTGTATGCGTGATTCCTAGAAATGTATGGACTGTTCGCTTAACTTTGCTGAGTGCGTGTAGCCTTTGCCTTACAGAGTATGAGCTATTGCATTTGAGGTTATGAACCATTGATAATGATATTTTTCTGTCGACGTTAGGCCATGAAGAAATCCCGGGATCCGAGCCATAGACAGCTTCGCGGTAATACATAGATAGATAGATAGATAGATAGATAGATAGATAGATAGATAGATAGATAGATAGATAGATAGATAGATAGATAGACAGACAGACAGACAGACAGACAGACAGACAGACAGATAGATAGATAGATAGATAGATAGATAGATAGATAGATAGATAGATAGATAGATAGATAGATAGATAGATAGATAGATAGATAATCAGGCAGGCTCCAAAAGGTGTGAAGTAGGCAAATAATGCTAATCGCATCAAGAGGTGCGCTCACTAGCGTTACATTGTTGGTCAAATAGCAGGAGCATCCAATAGCACATGCATGGAATTTAAAATATGGGGCCGGGTAGCAAAAAAAAAGCACATTCTCTTCCAGTTAATCCCTGCGTTTCCCATTCCATTCCTCTCTCTCCTGTAGAGGTGGGGTAGCCCGAATTAAGAAGATCAAGTAAGCTGTTTAATATCGTGCGTTATGTTGTTAAAAGGTCTTCGGGTTGTAGATAGACCTATGAAGCTACATTATAGGCATGTTTTAAGTCATGATACATTGTTTGGATACGCTAATCAGAGCGTACAGGAGTACGTCTCAGCGAAGGGGCCTCATCCTACAAGCAGTGCTGCCATTTCAGCAATCTCGTCGATAAATTTTGCGACTTTCTCGTGTGCTTAGCGGCAGATTTTTCAATTTAGCGACAGGCCACTTTTTTACTGACGTGAAAGAATAATTCGCGACATTTTAGTGTCTTAATTCGAGGTAGGAAAGTTGCTTTGGAAGTAGCATTCTAAAGGCGCAATTTACTATTCAAAAACTAAATGCTGTGGGGATGAAGGTGCGCCCGGGCGCCTTTGTGCAGACAATGGCCCGTTCGGCTGTCCCTACGCCTGTACCTTTTCACCCGCGATGGTTGCCGGGGGGTGGCCTTTTCTACGGGCCTGTTTGCGGTGGTGGCATTCGCACTGCCGGCCGCGGGGACGCGATCGGCAGAGCGGGCGACGAGGGAGAACTCCCCGGGAGAGGTATGTATACGTTTTTTTCACGTCCGCCGGCCCCTTTGCCAGGTCCTGGGACTTGAGTTCGTCTACGATGCCCTTACAAATATGGCGAACAGGTACCTTGCGTTGCTCCTTTTTTTTTCGAACGCTAAGCCGAACAGCGGTGCCTATAGTGCTCGCGCGTGGTCACGCTTGCACCCAGCCGCACTTATGGTAGGGCCAAGCCAACGGAGCTTGCCCGAGCTCACGAGTAGGCCCGTTGGTTATCGCGACAACAAGCAGCATAGCCGCGGGGACTTTTCCTAGCACCGTGTCGCGGATGCCAGAGGCGCCCCTACCGCAGTGAGGTGCCAGCGGCGCCCCATTTGTATTAACGCGATAGCGTTAAGGAGCTCGTGTCGCAGAAAAGCCGGTGTCGTCGGCGTCGGTGTCGGCGTCGGCGTCAGCGTTTTGCGGCGTTGACCGTGAGCGATAAATCACGGCAGGCACTCAATAAATAAAAAGCAACTTCCAAGATGGTCTGGGTGGGAATCGAACCAGGGTCTCCGGAGTGTGAGACGGAGACGCTACCACTCAGCCACGATTTCGATGCTTCCAAAAGGTACAAACGCGCCTCTAGTGAATGCGGTGTTGCCTTCGAAACGAGCCGTGGAAAGTTATACTGTGGTGTATATAGGTAATTATGAACATGTAACTTACAGAAGTAGCAATTACACGAGTAGCGAAGTGCGTTTCGCTGCATTTCTTCTGCGCTTTCCGCACACGGAGAGCCATCTTGCGGCAAACACAGAAGAGCCCCTCCTCTCCATGTACGGCGCTGCCCCGACAGATGGCGCGCCACGCGCGCATTGGAGCTGTCGCGGTTCGGACTCTCTCCCCTGACAACGCTTCGCCTCGCTCCCTCCGCAGAATCAAGCGTCCTTCCTTTCTTTAGATCACTATCTCTCTATCTCTCTGCCCGTGCCGATCACGGCGTTTGGCTGGCGTGCATCATTTCCCCCTCCGGGATACCGAGTTCTTTGGTTCGCTCCGCTTGCTCAGGCGCACGTTTCATTGCTGCGCCGAACGCCGCGTTGCTCGACCATATGGCTCGACGCTCACCGCGTCTGATGCGGGGCGCCTCGTAAGTGATGGCTGCCCTGTAGCCCATTGTCTTACACCCATTGGCGGGTCGACGGGAACGCTATCGCGTTCCACTCTTGAAGGCGAAGCTTAAGCGTCCTCCAATTTTTTTCTCACCCTTGGCGTGGTCGCCCTTTTGAGTCCTACTTCGGCCAGGAATCAACAGTGTTTTTTCCGTTTGTGCAGTGCTGGATGTCGTCGGAGATAAACTGTTTCAGCTAATTTAAGGCAACTGTTCTCTTGCGTGCCCCCTCCCCCTCCTTTCCTTTTGTTGCGTGAGCGCGCGCGTAGCGGCGTGATATATTATGCGAGGCGATGGCTGACGTGGCCCTTTGGCTCGGTAAGCCTGAACCTGCGGTGGTTGGTGCACCCCTGAAATACTGTAGACGCTCGATATGGGAACCACCGAAATTGGCAGTATGACGAGTAGACTCTGTGACCATGATGAAGGACTGGTTGCTGAACAGGATTCACAGAGCGCTCACAAAATGCACGTTATTATTATTTTTTTTACGAATGGGTTTTAACGTTCCTGGTTCTGCACTGTCACTACATACGTACGTCCGAATGGTGGACATTTAAAAAACTTTATCGGGACATTTAGAACCCAACAGGTGAATAATGTGACAGATCGACTGTAGAAATGGGTAAACATAGGAGCGGTCGTGCTCAATCACGGGAAACTGAAAATGCTGCTTTCTAATCGGATGGGTTTCGAACAAAGCAGTACCGCAAAAAGCCTTCAGGTAAGCCAAAGGCCAAAAGCGTAGTAAATGATCTGCATTAAGGTCACGTAAATATGATCGTCCAGTTACCATGCGATCTTGTGCATCTTGCAGAATTTCGACATCCTTTCTGGAGCCCTGAAAACTGGAATACTCTCATAAATAATTTAGACAAAGTGCCGTTTTTGTGCTAAAAAAATCAAATCACTTGTATTCTTTCAGATCGTGCTGCATTTCGTACTTCACAATCTGACAGTAAACGCCGAATTTCAGCTGTCATCATCCGCTGTTATGTAATGGATGGATGGATGCAAAACTTTAATGAAGGTCCTGAGGTACGCGACTCAGCGTTGTCAGGATTGGGGGCTTAATCCCATCGTCCGTGGTCCTTTGCCAAGATTGGAGTACGGCATGAATTCGGAGGTAGCTGGCCCATGCCGTCGTCCAACTTATTTACGCTGAGATCGTTGATGAAGTGAAGAACTGCTTCTCATCGAGAACGAGGAAAAGGGGTTTATTTACAGAAGTTAAATCAGTCTAACATGACTGCTTGAGAAAAAGAGTAACAGTTCAACATGACTGCATGAGAGAAGTGACTCAGTCTAACATGACTGCTCAAGAGAAGTGTGTCCTCAGCATTCGCACAACCACAGTTTTTATACACTCGATCCGCCGGTCCTACGACGCGGCGACTGTTCGTTTACACATCACCAACTCGCAGCTGCTCTGAAGATCAGTTTACGTACACAAAGGCAACCGCGCTCTGTACACAGAGGCAACCGCGCGGGGTGCCGTTCCGGGAAACTATCGTTGCCGATCGAGCGTCGCTCGTTGTTCCCTGCCACTCCGAACCGTGAGAAGCACAAAAATACGTCGTCCCCACGGCAGCTTGTCCAGGCGTGTCAAATCAGCTCCGCGTTGGGGAACTCTGGAATCATTGTCCACGCACCGAACTCGTCCCGTCACAATGTCGAAGGGGCTGGAGGAAGGCGGCGGATTCCAGCGCAAAGGCCGCTTCTTTGAACGCCTCCCAGCTGCAGCGACGGAGAGGGAGAGGTGCGCGTCTTGCACCCCTTGTCGTAATCGGGCGGCAAGGTGGCAATCTTGCTTCGAAGCTCGCCATTCTTGACAGCGCCTCCATGGGCCGGAAAGTCTCGACTGTCTAGCGCTGACAACCGCTAGGCAGGAAGAGAACGGCTGCTGGTCAGGGGGGGATTGATGTCTTGGCTCGCAGCGACCACTTGTGCATTGATGTCACCACCCCAAAACATCCAACAAGGACAGGCAACTGCAAAATGAAGCCCACAACACGGCTCTGCGCCGAGATGACGTGCATTGGCTCTCACTTTAGACTCGCTAGGCTTCAAAAAAAAAAAAAACAACAACAACATAAGTGCAGAAACAAAAAAAATGCTACATTTCAATATGCCAATTTCTGAAGCAAATTCCTGCTGACAAATTCAGCAATTAATGGAGGGAATTCTGCTGAATGAGAGGGGATTTTCTTCGCCTAAAGAAAAGCTAACACTAGTAACCCTAAAATTTAGGCGGGACCCCCAAACGCAGAATTCAAATTAGCCTGCTCAAACCATCCGCATTGCTATGCAACTTTCCCTTCTTATATCTAACGGAGAAGTTGTACTCTTGGAGAGTGAGGCTCCATCGGAGCAAGCGGCCGTTTTTGTGTGACATTTGATTGAGCCACGTCAGAGGACAGTGGTCGGTCTCGAAGATGAACTTCACTCCGTACAAGTAACACGACAACTTCTGGGCGGCCCAAACCAAACAAGCGCATTCCTTCTCTGAAGCGCTGTAGGCTTCCTCTCTTACATTTAGTTTACGGCTGGCGTAGAGGATAGGATGCTCCTCGTTATCGTCGCCGACCTGACTAAGTACCACGCCCATACCTCTGTCGCTTGCGTCGCATTGAACTATGAATTCCTTTGTGTAGTCTGGCGCGCGAAGCACAGGGCGAGAAACCAATAGCGTTTTCAAACTTTGGAAAGCGTTCTCTTTGTCCTTATCCCAGTGTACGTTACTCGGTGCTCCCTTTCGGAGGGCGTCTGTTAATGGACTTGCCAATTGCGAGTAATTCGGAATGTACCGTTGATAGTACCCCACAAGTCCCAAAAATGAACGAAGGTCCGTTTTCGGGCGCGGCTGAGAAAATTCTCCAATCGTAGCTATTTTCAGCTCAGCCGGCCGCCTCATGTCCTGACCGACAACATGGCCCAGATAAGTAACCTGTGAACAACCGAACCTACACTTTTCCGCTTTCATCGTTAAGCCGGCTTCAAACGTACGAAGCCTCGCATTCCTGTCGTAATAGACTTTGGCGTTCATTTGAGCTATTGCCATGTTCTTTCCGACTAATTTCTGGGTTGCGCTTAGCCGTTCCAGTAAATTTAGCACGTATTCAACCAATGTTGGACTCTCCCCTCTTTCCTCCCACATCTCTCTTAACATTCTCAGTGGAGAATGGAGTGTCCTCCCATACACTAGTTCTGCTGGTGAGAACCCTGTCGCCTCATGTGGAACCGTTCGCAAAGCAAACAAAGTTGCCGGCAGACAGTTCTCCCAGTCCTCCTTGTGCTCGTAACAGAGCGCACGCAAAACTCGCTTAAGCACCGAATGCCACCTCTCTACACTGTTTGACTGAGGGTGATAGACAGAACTGTGTATTAACTTTACCCCGCACTTTTGCAAGAATGTGGAAGTCAGTGCGCTCGTGAATACTGACCCTTGATCTGCCTGAATTTCGGCTGGAAACCCAACTCGTGCAAACACTGTCAAAAGCGCGTCTACTACTTCGGTGGAGCTGAGCTCTTTCAAAGGGATTGCTTCTGGAAACTTGGTAGCCGGACACAGCATGGTAAACAAGTACCTGTAGCCTGATTTTGTTTTTGGAAGAGGCCCTACCGTGTCTATTACAAGTCGTCTGAAAGGCTCTGTTATTAAGGGCACTACCTTCAGTGGAGCTTTACAAGTCTCTCCTGGTTTACCAGAACGCTGGCAGGCGTCGCATGATCTTACAAAGTTTTCTACATCTTTGAAACAGCCAGGCCAGTAGTATTCCATAAGCAATCTTTCCTTTGATTTGTTTATGCCTAGGTGGCCGGACCACCCATTTCCATGACAAAGACTCAAAAGGTCCTCCCTATACTTAGTAGGTATGACTAACTGATCTAAAATCTTACCCTTTCGATCTCTGTAATGCCGATACAACAATCCTCCTTTCTCATGTATCGTTACGTTGCGCCTAGCAATGCCTTCTTTAGCTGTGTCACGTAATTTAGCTAAGCTCTCATCATTCTTTTGCTCAGCTGCCAGTGACTCTCTATCCACGCGTAAGAGTTGATCGAAGTTCTTTGAGGCCGGTGATAATAACGACCCTGTCTCGCTTGTGAGCGCGTCTGCTTGCTCTTCCTGCAGGCTAGAACTCTGACACTCTAGTGCTACGCTCTCATTGAGCTGGTCAGCTGGCAGGCTCTCCTCAACTGTTCTTTTGTCCCTCGGGCCTAGCTCGGATTCGGGTATTGAAGTTATGCCCTTTTCTGCTTCCGCTGGAGGAGCTTGAGCCTTTTCAGCCGAAAGCGCCGCGATCTTACGAGCTTGGCCTCGGGTCAATGCCTGTACTATGCCCTCTCCCAGTTTGAGCCCTCTGTCACGCAGTAACTGATTCGAACGATTCGAAAAGATGTAGGGATACTGCAGTGACAAAAATTTGGAAACTGCAGCCTCAGTCTCTAGCTCCCCGAATGGTCCACTGATTTTGACTTTGGCCATGGGCAGACACACGCTGTGTTCTTCTACAACCTGTTTTATCCACGCTACTTCTCCGGTGAAGTCATCTACCATCACGTAAGACGGATGGACAATGTCCAGCGTGGCGGCACTGTCTCTTAGCACTCGGCATGGTTTTCCATTAACTTGCAGGTCGTGGAGATATGGACTTAAAAGTTCCATATTCTCATCCTTTTCCTCCACGTAGGAAAAAACTACGCTAGACTTCTCGCAGTTTACAGCTATATGTCCCAGTTTGTGGCATTTGTAACAGCGAATTGGTCTAACAGATTCGAATTTTCTTTTCTGTTCTTTTTGTGCGGTTTCTCCGTTAAGTTTCTCCTCGCTCTTTTCTGCGGGCTTTTCCGCCATGTCTACAGGCTCGGATCGTCTAGTTTGCGCACCCTTTTTGAACGGAAATGGTTTCCGCGGTCCATTTCGACCGTCCCAGTTTCCCTCCTCGGCGTTCAATTTTCTACGGGTTGCGTACTCTTCGGCTAATTCAGCAGCCCTTTCCACAGTGTTTACATTACCTCTGTCTTGCACCCACAGTTTCACAGCTTGGGGGATGGTTTTGTAAAACTGCTCTAGACACATGCATTCAATGATCATGTCTCTGCTGTCGTACGCTTCCGCGCTTTTAAGCCACTCGACTAGGTTGGCCTTTAAGCTATACGCAAACTCCGGATAGCCCTCGCTATCTTTCTTGCCTGTGCTCCTAAACCTTTGCCGAAAAGCTTCGGCTGAAAGGCGGTATTTCTTCAGGAGACTAGCCTTAACTTTCGCATAATCATATGCATCCTGCACACTCAATCTGGCGATTACTTCCGCCGCCTCACACGGCAACATAGACAGCAACCGTTGTGGCCATGTACTCGGACCGAAGTTCATCTTTTCGCAAGTCCTTTCAAAATTGCTTAGGAACAAGCCTATGTCGGTCCCGACCTCAAATGGCTTTAATAGCCTGTCCATGCGGTACGATTCTGCCTCACTTGATCGACCCAGAGCGCCTTCACTTCCTTGAGACAACTCCAAACGTCTGTTTTCAAGTTCAAGTTGCATTTTTCTTAACTCGCGATCTTTATCGCGTTCCTCTCTCTCTTGTTTTTCTCTGTCCCGTTCTTCTCTTTCTCTTTCCCGTTTCTCTCTCTTTTTGAGAAGTTCCAATCCCATTTCAATATCTTGCTCACTGGCCTGATTGGAAATTAGCTCCAATAATTCCGATTTGAGCATTTCCTTGCGTACATCTAGGCCCAGTTCCTCACCAACAATCAACAACTCGTCTCTCAGCAGTGTCCTTAACTCCATGACTGCTGCTTTACTGCCTTGATTCTGCTCTCTAAATCTAGCTAGGAAAACACAACCTAGCTAAGACACAACAATCTAGCTTCCCTACTGTTCTAAACAGAACAACCACAAAATGAAGCCTAGAGAGTCAAAGCAAAAACCAAGCACTCATCGCAGATACAGCACCATGTCGCAAAGTCCACCTCACCGCTGTCAGCTAGTTGTCAGGATTGGGGGCTTAATCCCATCGTCCGTGGTCCTTTGCCAAGATTGGAGTACGGCATGAATTCGGAGGTAGCTGGCCCATGCCGTCGTCCAACTTATTTACGCTGAGATCGTTGATGAAGTGAAGAACTGCTTCTCATCGAGAACGAGGAAAAGGGGTTTATTTACAGAAATTAAATCAGTCTAACATGACTGCTTGAGAAAAAGAGTAACAGTTCAACATGACTGCATGAGAGAAGTGACTCAGTCTAACATGACTGCTCATGAGAAGTGTGTCCTCAGCATTCGCACAACCACAGTTTTTATACACTCGATCCGCCGGTCCTACGACGCGGCGACTGTTCGTTTACACATCACCAACTCGCAGCTGCTCTGAAGATCAGTTTACGTACACAAAGGCAACCGCGCTCTGTACACAGAGGCAACCGCGCGGGGTGCCGTTCCGGGAAACTATCGTTGCCGATCGAGCGTCGCTCGTTGTTCCCTGCCACTCCGAACCGTGAGAAGCACAAAAATACGTCGTCCCCACGGCAGCTTGTCCAGGCGTGTCAAATCAGCTCCGCGTTGGGGAACTCTGGAATCATTGTCCACGCACCGAACTCGTCCCGTCACAATGTCGAAGGGGCTGGAGGAAGGCGGCGGATTCCAGCGCAAAGGCCGCTTCTTTGAACGCCTCCCAGCTGCAGCGACGGAGAGGGAGAGGTGCGCGTCTTGCACCCCTTGTCGTAATCGGGCGGCAAGGTGGCAATCTTGCTTCGAAGCTCGCCATTCTTGACAGCGTGCTGCGGGCCGCTCTCACGTTGGGACAGTCAGGCCATGCCCGACCGCTGCATCGTGGGCCCTCTGGACAGCCCATAGTTGCGCCCCGGCATCGGGGCTCTTGGTAGCGGAGAGCCACTTGTCCTCATTGATTTGTTTTGTACCTCGTAACGAGGGGCAACGCCAGAGCATATGGTCTAGGCTAGCAATGTCATTGCAGTGCCTGCAAGAACTAGTGGCATAGGTGTCGGGATAAAGCTTGTGGAATGAAGCCGGGCTGGGATACGAGCCTGTTTGCAATAATCTCAGGGTCAATGCCTGCGCTCTATTTAACTTCTTGTGTGAAGACACACTCTCACGTGGTTTCCCGCTCACATGGGATCTATCATGGGAGGCCCCACAAGCCTCAACGAGCTGGCCCACTCCAAGGCGCGAGGTCTCGCTTTCCGCGACCATGGAGAACTCCAACGCCGGCCCGCAGTGGTGGAGAACAGAGATCAACCGAAACACATACAATAAAATTGCGCAGCACTTTTATCTCGGCAGGAGAGACTTCCCGCTGTTATATAAGTACATTAGTAACGTAAACGCCCACTACACAATGCTTGTAAATTCACAGTTTATACCTGACTCACACGTAACCTAGACAAACGTGAGGCGTTTCGATAAACCATCTACGCCTTGCTAGCGTACATCATAGTGTCGCAAAAACGCCAACCCTACTTAAATTGAATCACAAGTTTTGGCGACAACTTAAGCCACTCTATATAGCATGATTTAGCGGAAATTTAGCGACTTTCTTGTCTCACTTTAGCGACACACCTGAAAAAATTATTATGGCAGCACAGCCTACGAGATACCGACCGACCGAAGGACGCGTAACCATGGGGGTGGGATCGGCTGGGAAAAGAAGGTTTCGCCTTATACAGGGTGTCCCAACTATCATGCACTAGGAGGGGAATATATGCAAATGCAACCTAGCTGGACAGAACCAAGGCAGTTTTGTATGCCGCCGCTTCTAGATACTCAGATTATTTTTGCATTCCGCCTAATTACATAATCAATCTTCAGTAATTAATCTGTTCTCAACTATTATAATTAGATGAAAAGTGCCAAAGGCAAAATTGTAGAGTAGCATGAAAAGCTCCCGATACAGCTTTCTGTAGCTCAATACGTGCTACACGAACGAGTTCTTCCGAGCGTGAAAGAAGCCCGCGAATACATGCTAAGTGCCTCGAGCGGCCAGTCGCACGGCTATTTCACCGTCCGTCGACACCGACCTTGCGACGGCAAATTGAGCGGTGTCGTCGGGCTATATATGTAGGGATTTTGTATATCCGTTACTGCAAAAGTTGTGGCAACGATACAGTATAATACACAAGTTAAACCACAACCACGGGCTTCCGGCGCGGAAGCCCGCGGCGATGCGTTCCGACTTGTGAACGCATCCGAAGGACGGCACAAAGCCCATTTTAGAGCTCACAGATGCTGTCGCCAGTAATATATTTTCCTTTGCTTTTACGTTACCAACTTGAAGTAGCAACATGCGCAGATGGTCGTGACGTTGCGAACGAGAACGTGCTATTAACTGCTGTGAAGCCAAGTGTAACTACCTGTTGCGGCCGGCAACAGGAACGAAATGCCATCAAGTAAGTACACTGACTCAGTTGGTCTTACTGAGCTGCTTATCCCATTCGACCATCAACGTCCTACAGATGTCGAGCGGGACATTCGAACGTCCATAGGACATATCTTAGAAGCCTGTGGATCATTCTTGTATGTCCATGGGATCGTCCCATGCGCACGAATTGGCGTTCGCAGTAACGTACCACGAACGCCAAAATGGTATATTCGGACGTCCAAGAGATGTTTAAGTATGGATTATTTTCATTGCAGAGTCCCGAATACGTCTTAAGGACATTTTTGTCAGGGCGTAGGATGCTTCTGGGACATTGTGTTACCAATCATCCAAAGGGCGTTAGTGGGACATTTGGTTATGAATCTAGGATATCCACAGAACGCATCCTTATTGATTATAAATTAACATCATAGGGACGTTCCTCATGATGTGCCCTAGCAGTGCAGAACGCCTGTTTCAATTTATATACCTCTAACAAAGTAAGTTTGGCTTGGTTTTGTCTTGATTGTGGGGCAATGATGAAAAAGGATTTGGTGGTTCTTGAAGGTCCATTCAAGTGGTCCAATAAGGCGACCAAACATTTTTGTCATGCAAAAGAGGAAGCATCAGGAGACAGGCCACGAATACAGCCCACCACATCTCAAAGCACGCTATAAAGAAGGCTGTAGTGCAGCTAAGTATTGTGCACATAATTCCCTGCTACGGTAAGCTAGTACATTACATACAACTTGATAAAAATGCATTAATTCAAAACACATAGACATGCACGCTATACTTCTTTGTGCTAACAGGAACGAAACTACAGAACTAAGTTCTGCAGGCTGCTGAATCATTTGGCAATCTCATTAAATAAAGCATTTGTTTCAATAAAACTGTTGCAGGAAGATCTCGAGTTCAACTCTCAAACGCAGTCAGCAGTTTTCAGTAAAGCACATCAATACAAACAAATAAAACTCAATATTTTCTTCACACAAGCTCACCTATGAGAAGTTATTTATGACGCACCATGGCTAGTAAAAATGCATATGAATGAAAAATGTTTGCACATGCACTTTGGGTAGTAAGATAATTTAAGAATTGGCAGTGGGGCCACTACGGAAGTTATCACGAGGCTTGCTGAGGGCTCACTTCCGTGGTCGCAGGCACATTAATGCAAAATTTGCTGAACATTTCAGATATGTTAGCCATTTTAAGTTGCCAGAGCCTTTCCCTAGGCCATATTCAGTAGTTACGCACAGTAACACGAGTTATGCTAAACATGCCACAACTACATTAGGAGATAACGAAACTACTGGAGGATAGTTCATCGGTCATATATAGACACAAACAGCTGCTGTATGATCATTCATTTATAAAGTAAATGCGCTATGCATCCAAGTTCTGGTAAAGATTACCAGAGCAAAAATTGACATTTTCATGTAGTGACTACACCATTTCAGCTGAGCTAATATTTTGCAGATGCACCTCTGCAGGTAAAAGAGCTTGAAAAGCCTTTTGCAAGGGTAGGGGGTACAATTAAACTTAGTAGGAGGGCTACTGCGGGCTGGCTCACTTCAACGGTTGCAGGCACATTAATGCAATATTTGCTGGGTAATTCACAGGTGTCTTAGCCATGAAGGAAGCTACTCCAGATTTTCTGCGGGCGTGCTTCAGTGGTCGCATATAGTAAATGTACTAAAGATTTGATAGATACATTGGTCATTAATGAAATTACTAAAAGATCACTTAAGCAGTTGCAGACACGACCATTACTGCAGAGTTCACAGGTACAAAAGCACTTACAAGGCACTTGCTTCGACACAAAACCAAACTGATTTCACAGGTACTAGAAGTAACAAGATGCTTGCTGTACTTGAGTGGTCACAAAAACAAATGCATTCTAAATGTTCACAGGCTCGAATGCTTCTAAGCAAGTAAACAGAAGCTGCATGCGACCTTTCCGGGGTCGCAGCCAAATATTGCTGAAGCTGTCACAGGTACCTTAGCGACCACACAATTGACTTGCAGCATGCTCGCTTCAGCAGTCATACACAGAAAAATGAAGTATATGAGTTGCATCAAAAGCTAACAGAGCATTTGTGTGGGCTTGCTTCAGCGGTCACACACAAACGCAAGTACATGCTAAAAATTCACGGGTATCAGACAGCCTCTATGGAAGTTACCAGAGGCAGAGCGTGGCTGTTCTTCCATGGCAGCAGATACAAATACTTCTGAAAAGATCGCAGGTATCTCGGCGATTAAACATTTTACTAAGACTCACTGCGGGCAGGCTCAGCGGTCGCAGACAACTACATTGCAGTTCACATGTAATAAGAAATTCAGTGGGGCATTTCTGCGGATATGCTTGAACAATCACGGAGACAAAAATGAAACCAGGGTTCGCAGGTGCATCGGCCCATAAGGAATTCGCCACATGCTGGGTGAAGCCTTTCATCCATGGCTTGTCAGGATTGGGGGCTCAATCCCATCGTCCGTGGTCCTTTGCCAAGATTGGAGTACGGCATGAATTCGGAGGTAGTTGGCCCATGCCGTCGTCCAACTTATTTACGCTGAGATCGTTGATGAAGTGAAGAACTGCTTCTCAATGAGAACGAGGAAAAGGGTTTATTTACAGAAATTAAATCAGTCTAACATGACTGCATGAGAGAAGTGACTCAGTCTAACATGACTGCTCAAGAGAAGTGTGTCCTCAGCATTCGCACAACCACAGTTTTTATACACTCGATCCGCCGGTCCTACGACGCGGCGACTCTTCGTTTTCACATCACCAACTCGCAGCTGCTCTGAAGATCAGTTTACGTACACAACGGCAACCACGCTCTGTACACAGAGGCAACCGCACGGGGTGCCGTTCCGGGAAACTATCGTTGCCGATCGAGCGTCGCTCATTGTTCCGAGCCACTCCGAACCGTGAGAAGCACAAAAATACGGCGTCCCCACGGCAGCTTGACCAGGCGTGTCAAATCAGCTCCGCGTTGGGGAACTCTGGAATCATTGTCCACACACCGAACTCGTCCCGTCACAATGTCGATGGGGCTGGAGGAAGGAAGCGGGTTCCAGCGCAAAGGCCGCTTCTTTGAACGCCTCCCAGCTGCAGCGACGGAGAGGGAGAGGTGCGCGTCTTGCACCCCTTGTCGTAATCGGGTGGCAAGGTGGCAATCTTGTTGCGCAACTCGCCATTCTTGACAGCGCCTCCATGGCCCGAAAAGTCTCGACTGTCTAGCGCTGACAACCGCTAGGCAGGAAGAGAACGGCTGCTGGTCAGGGGGGGATTGATGTCTTGGCTCGCAGCGACCACTTGTGCATTGATGTCACCGCCCCAAAACATCCAACAAGGACAGGCAACTGCAAAATGAACCCCACAATACGGCTCTGCGCCGAGATGACGTGCATTGGCTCTCACTTTAGACTCGCTAGGCTTCAAAAAAAAACAACAACATAAGTGCAGAAACAAAAAAAAATGCTGCATTTCACTATGCCAATTTCTGAAGCAAATTCCTGCTGACAAATTCAGCAATCATGGAGGGAATCCTGCTAAATGAGAGGGGATCTTCTCCGCTTAATAAATTTAACACTAGTAACCCTAAAATTTAGGCGGGGCCCCCAAACGCAGAATTCAAATTAGCCTGCTCAAACCATCCGCATTGCTATGCAACTTTCCCTTCTTATATCTAACGGAGAAGTTGTACTCTTGGAGAGTGAGGCTCCATCGGAGCAAGCGGCCGTTTTTGTGTGACATTTGATTGAGCCACGTCAGAGGACAGTGGTCGGTCTCGAAGATGAACTTCGCTCCGTACAAGTAACACGACAACTTCTGGGCGGCCCAAACCAAACAAGCGCATTCCTTCTCTGAAGCGCTGTAGGCTTCCTCTCTTACATTTAGTTTACGGCTGGCGTAGAGGATAGGATGCTCCTCGTTATCGTCGCCGACCTGACTAAGTACCACGCCCATACCTCTGTCGCTTGCGTCGCATTGAACTATGAATTCCTTTGTGTAGTCTGGCGCGCGAAGCACAGGGCGAGAAACCAATAGCCTTTTCAAACTTTGGAAAGCGTTCTCTTTGTCCTTATCCCAGTGTACGTTACTCGGTGCTCCCTTTCGGAGGGCGTCTGTTAATGGACTTGCCAATTGCGAGTAATTCGGAATGTACCGTTGATAGTACACCACAAGTCCCAAAAATGAACGAAGGTCTGTTTTCGGGCGCGGCTGAGAAAATTCTCCAATCGTAGCTATTTTCAGCTCAGCCGGCCGTCTCATGTCCTGACCGACAACATGGCCCAGATAAGTAACCTGCGAACAACCAAACCTACACTTTTCCGCTTTCATCGTTAAGTCAACTTTAAACGTACGAAGCCTCGCATTCTTGTCGTAATAGACTTTGGCGTTCATTTGAGCTATTGCCATGTTCTTTCCGACTAATTTCTGGGTTGCGCTTAGCCGTTCCAGTAAATTTAGCACGTATTCAACCACGGTTCGACTCTCCCCTCTTTCCTCCCACATCTCTCTTAACATTCTCAGTGGAGACCGGAGTGTCCTCCCATACACTAGTTCTGCTGGTGAGAACCCTGTCGCCTCATGTGGAACCGTTCGCAAAGCAAACAAAGTTGCCGGCAGACAGTTTTCCCAGTCCTCCTTGTGCTCGTAACAGAGCGCACGCAAAACTCGCTTAAGCACCGAATGCCACCTCTCTACGCTGTTTGACTGAGGGTGATAGACAGAACTGTGTATTAACTTTACCCCGCACTTTTGCAAGAATGTGGAAGTCAGTGCACTCGTGAATACTGACCCTTGATCTGCCTGAATTTCGGCTGGAAACCCAACTCGTGCAAACACTGTCAAAAGCGCGTCTACTACTTCAGTGGAGCTGAGCTCTTTCAAAGGGATTGCTTCTGGAAACTTGGTGGCCGGACACAGCATGGTAAACAAGTACCTGTAGCCTGATTTTGTTTTTGGAAGAGGCCCTACCGTGTCTATTACAAGTCGTCTGAAAGGCTCTGTTATTAAGGGCACTACCTTCAGTGGAGCTTTCCAAGTCTCTCCTGGTTTACCAGAACGCTGGCAGGCGTCGCATGATCTTACAAAGTTTTCTACATCTTTGAAACAGCCAGGCCAGTAGTATTCCATAAGCAATCTTTCCTTTGATTTGTTTATGCCTAGGTGGCCGGACCACCCATTTCCATGACAAAGACTCAAAAGGTCCTCCCTATACTTAGTAGGTATGACTAACTGATCTAAAATCCTACCCTTTCGATCTCTGTAATGCCGATACAACAAACCTCCTCTCTCATGTACCGTTACGTTGCGCCTAGCAATGCCTTCTTTAGCTGTGTCACGTAATTTAGCTAAGCTCTCATCATTCTTTTGCTCAGCTGCCAGTGACTCTCTATCCACGCGTAAGAGTTGATCAAAGTTCTTTGAGGCCGGTGATAATAACGACCCTGTCTCGCTTGTGAGCGCGTCTGCATGCTCTTCCTGCAGGCTAGAACTCTGACACTCTAGTGCTACGCTCTCATTGAGCTGGTCAGCTGGCAGGCTCTCCTCAACTGTTCTTTTGTCCCTCGGGCCTAGCTCGGATTCGGGTATCGAAGTTATCCCCTTTTCTGCTTCCGCTGGAGGAGCTTGAGCATTTTCAGCCGAAAGCGCCGCGATCTTACGAGCTTGGCCTCGGGTCAATGCCTGTACTATGCCCTCTCCCAGTTTGAGCCCTCTGTCACGCAGTAACTGATTCGAACGATTCGAAAAGATGTAGGGATACTGCAGTGACAAAAATTTGGAAACTGCAGCCTCAGTCTCTAGCTCCCCGAATGGTCCACTGATTTTGACTTTGGCCATGGGCAGACACACGCTGTGTTCTTCTACAACCTGTTTTATCCATGCTACTTCTCCGGTGAAGTCATCTACCATCACGTAAGACGGATGGACAATGTCCAGCGTGGCGGCACTGTCTCTTAGCACTCGGCATGGTTTTCCATTAACTTGCAGGTCGTGGAGATATGGACTTAAAAGTTCCATATTCTCATCTTTTTCCTCCACGTAGGAAAAAACTACGCTAGACTTCTCGCAGTTTACAGCTATATGTCCCAATTTGTGGCATTTGTAACAGCGAATTGGTCTAACAGATTCGAATTTTCTTTTCTGTTCTTTTTGTGCGGTTTCTCCGTTAAGTTTCTCCTCGCTCTTTTCTGCGGGCTTTTCTGCCATGTCTACAGGCTCGGATCGTCTAGTTTGCGCACCCTTTTTGAACGGAAATGGTTTCCGCGGTCCATTTCGACCGTCCCAGTTTCCCTCCTCGGCGTTCAATTTTCTACGGGTTGCGTACTCTTCGGCTAATTCAGCCGCCCTTTCCACAGTGTTTACATTACCTCTGTCTTGCACCCACAGTTTCACAGCTTGGGGGATGGTTTTGTAAAACTGCTCTAGACACATGCATTCAATGATCATGTCTCTGCTGTCGTACGCTTCCGCGCTTTTAAGCCACTCGACTAGGTTGGCCTTTAAGCTATACGCAAACTCCGGATAGCCCTCGCTATCTTTCTTGCCTGTGCTCCTAAACCTTTGCCGAAAAGCTTCGGCTGAAAGGCGGTATTTCTTCAGGAGACTAGCCTTAACTTTTGCATAATCATATGCATCATGCGCACTCAATCTGGCGATTACTTCCGCCGCCTCACACGGCAACATAGACAGCAACCGCTGTGGCCATGTACTCGGGCCGAAGTTCATCTTCTCGCAAGTCCTTTCAAAATTGCTTAGGAACAAGCCTATGTCGGTCCCGACCTCAAATGGCTTTAATAGCCTGTCCATGCGGTACGATTCTGCCTCACTTGATCGACCCAGAGCGCCTTCACTTCCTTGAGGCAACTCCAAGCGTTTGCTTTCAAGTTCAAGTTGCATTTTCCTTAACTGAAACTCGCGATCTTTATCGCGTTCCTCTCTCTCTCGGTTTTCTCTGTCCCGTTCTTCTCTTTCTTTTTCCCGTTTCTCTCTCTTTTTGAGAAGTTCCAATCCCATTTCAATATCTTGCTCACTGGCCTGATTGGAAATTAGCTCCAATAATTCCGATTTGAGCATTTCCTTGCGTACATCTAGGCCCAGTTCCTCACCAACAATCAACAACTCGTCTCTCAGCAATGTCCTTAACTCCATGACTGCTGCTTTACTGCCTTGATTCTGCTCTCTAAATCTAGCTAGGAAAACACAACCTAGCTAACACACAACAATCTAGCTTCCCTACTGTTCTAAACAGAACAACCACAAAATGAAGCCTAGAGAGTCAAAGCAAAAACCAAGCACTCACCGCAGATACAGCACCATGTCGCAAAGTCCATCTCACCGCTGTCAGCCAGTTGTCAGGATTGGGGGCTCAATCCCATCGTCCGTGGTCCTTTGCCAAGATTGGAGTACGGCATGAATTCGGAGGTAGCTGGCCCATGCCGTCGTCCAACTTATTTACGCTGAGATCGTTGATGAAGTGAAGAACTGCTTCTCAATGAGAACGAGGAAAAGGGTTTATTTACAGAAATTAAATCAGTCTAACATGACTGCATGAGAGAAGTGACTCAGTCTAACATGACTGCTCAAGAGAAGTGTGTCCTCAGCATTCGCACAACCACAGTTTTTATACACTCGATCCGCCGGTCCTACGACGCGGCGACTCTTCGTTTTCACATCACCAACTCGCAGCTGCTCTGAAGATCAGTTTACGTACACAACGGCAACCACGCTCTGTACACAGAGGCAACCGCACGGGGTGCCGTTCCGGGAAACTATCGTTGCCGATCGAGCGTCGCTCATTGTTCCGAGCCACTCCGAACCGTGAGAAGCACAAAAATACGGCGTCCCCACGGCAGCTTGACCAGGCGTGTCAAATCAGCTCCGCGTTGGGGAACTCTGGAATCATTGTCCACACACCGAACTCGTCCCGTCACAATGTCGATGGGGCTGGAGGAAGGAAGCGGGTTCCAGCGCAAAGGCCGCTTCTTTGAACGCCTCCCAGCTGCAGCGACGGAGAGGGAGAGGTGCGCGTCTTGCACCCCTTGTCGTAATCGGGTGGCAAGGTGGCAATCTTGTTGCGCAACTCGCCATTCTTGACAGGCTGCAGATGCCGAACACATCACGGGTACGCTACGCAATTTATTAGTCATCCTGTAGGATCGGTTTCAGTGGTCGCAGACACGAAAATGCACTGTTAAGATTAACGGTACTAAGAAAGTTAGCAAATTTGCGTGGTGCTGTTTTTGTGTTCATCATCAGCAAAGAATGATGTCGACACAAAGTGAGACGAAGCTGATGGCAGGAACACAGCATGGCTGTAAACTATGCAATGAAAACGTGTTAGAAATATGTACGAAAATTAGTATCCACTGTGTGCATGTCAACAACCTGCACTTTTAACAAGAATCTACTGGTTCTGACAGCAACTTTGTTTCTTTGTGCCTTTATACAAACTTGCTGAGCTAACAGTTATCAGAAAAGAAGTAATAATTTCAACTCTGAACAAAGATAAAAGGAATTCTACCAGTCTCTACGTTAGCATAGCTTTGTGAAGCCAGCGGATAATAGCAGAAAATATCGCAGTTTCGTCCGAAAAGCGAAGGAGTGATTGCGACAGCAAATTACCAGACAACTATTGCTGTAAGTGTTATCGCCAGTGTAAATTACGGTAAACATTAACTTCCTTGCTACATTAACAAACTTGGTGTCGTGCGCAAAGCAAAACATGAACACATCTCACTGACGGTAAACACGCTGTATGAACGCTGGCGTGATGAAGCGGGGCAGCAGGGACAAGCGATCGCTTCTTGCTGCTTCCAGCTATAGTGAGTTTCCAGAGCCAAGTTTACGTGACCTTCGACACTACCGCTGCACGGGAACAGCGTCCATGAAGCCACAACCCACCGCGGCGCCCGTCAGAGGAATTTCGTCAGGAGTGTCCCTGCAGTTCCTATCGCAATAATAATTAAAAAAATAGGCGAATGTCGACTCTATAGCTTCACTAAGAATACAGTGACAACATAAATCGTAATCTTGTTGTAATCTTGTCGTAATCTGTCGTAATCGTAATCTCTCGTAATCTTGTCCAGCGCGTCGGGCACACATGTCAGCACACACGCTGGCCCAAATGATAGCAAATGCGAGAAGAAAACTGAAGCAGCACGGTTGGTCAACCGCACTGTGTGAGAGGCGCTGCCAGTGAAATACAAATGCCTACAATCTAGTTCCCCTATTTGGACCTTCAGCGGTTGCACGATTGCTTCTGCAATCTCGATTACATCAAACTCAAACGGCAGACGAAGCTTAAGCTACACACCTGACAGAAATTTAATGAACAGTCGAAAGAGACAAACGTTCACTATTACTAAAGAATTAAATTATTAGGTTTTACGTGCCAAAACCACGATCTGATTATGAAGCACGCCATAGTGGGGGACTCCACAATAGTTTGGACCACTTGGGGTTTTTAACGTGCACGTAAATCTAAGAGCATGGCTGTTTTCGCATTTCGCCCTCATCGATATGCGGGCGCCGTGGCCGGGACTCCATTACTAAAAATGGGACAACGTGTGAATTAGGAGCAATAGTGTAATAAGAAGCGTAAACGTTTCGATCATTACAAACAGTTGAGACGTAAGCTTGACCTTCCCACCATACTTGCATACACCCGAGAACGTGTAAATAAACAACAGTACACAAGAAGTCACCCAACAGTTCCGTCATTCCCAGAAATGAATGTGTACGGCATTCTTTGACAGAAACGCGTGGGAAAATTGAGCAGCGCGGCCAGCTAACCATCACGTGCAACAAAAGTGCTTCGATTGCGACAGAAAAGCCTACAAATGTTAGTTATTTCAGCCGTACACCGTTTTACGATCGCTCTCGCAGTCGCGGCTACGCAAAGAAAACTCAAACGGCAGACGAAGCCCAAGCGACACGGTTAATCAGTGAGAGTAAGCGCGTGACGCAAATTTAGCAGACAACGAAGATCAACAGACTTTCCCCATTACTAATACGAAACAATACGACCACGTGCGAACGAGCTATAGTCTAAGCAGCGTAGTACGTGTTGGATTGTGTGGGCTTATCTCACATATGGTTGATATGGGTTATCCCGTTGAAAGCATCCTGCGGACATCAGTAGGATTAAAGTTTTGGGATTTCTTTTAGATCCCAGAAGTTCAATCATATGGATGTCCGAAGGATGTCCTAAATAGGACATCACGAAATTAATGTTCACATGTTATCCACTAGACGTACTGACCGGGACTTGGACGTTCGGATCTAATCGGTATGTCCAGAGGATATTCACGGTGCAATGGGATATTAACTCTATGCGAAATGCAAACGCTCTTGGCATTATAGCTCAAGTTTTACTAGCTACATCGCGCCCGAAACGATGTTGTTTCTCATATTCCTTCAACCGGTGCGCTGCAACGGAATTCAATTACTCACGTCTATGTCATGCGTTATCCGACACATAAAAAGTCATGGCAATCATGTGAGCACTTATTCCTTCACTCCAGGGAGTGTTTACGACTGAAGAGATAAGGGCGGTCGCCCATGTAAAAATATATCTCTCCCATACCACGGGCCGCCCTACACTCTCACTTTGACCTGGAAGTCGAGCAAGAGCCAGTGGTGCCTTGGACTGAGGGCCCCACCCAGACTTGCTATAACTCCAAGCAACTGCTCAGTAAAGTTTTTTCCTCTTCCTCCTCTCCTGAACATAAGCGGTGGACCGATAGAGTTCTGAATAAATTTTTCAAGCTCTCTGCTACTAACGATCGTGAATGCAGAAACTGATTCGGTCAGGTTACTTGGATTTCATTTTTGATAATGTTTTGCGCATAGTTACGTAGCAAAAATAGCGGGAATTTGGTTTTTTAATTAAGGTGATAACATATTTATGGTGAGAATGTAATGGGGAAGGGGTGGAGAGGCAACTTAAACACGAGCCCCCTGCTGCAAAAATATTCCAGCCGACCATGGCTTAGACCTGCAGTGGTGTGCGTTGAAGTACAACATTTCGTTGCTGACGTAGCGTGAACACCAGTACATCCGCCGAAATATAAACTGGGCAGTGGTTCCGAAGAAAATGGAGAATTGAAGTGATTTACAGCGGTTCAACAAGTGATGTCTCAGGCTGCGGTCAACGGTTCCACAACGACACTTGTCTTCATCAAGGCCTTGACAAGTTCCCTTGTTCAAACGTTAGCTTCAAGCCGACGCATGTCTTTTGCTAATAGCATTACTCCACAGATGCTATTATACTCTGTAATCTTGCTAGCAGCTGCGAATAGGGCGCCGGCACAATCCTGCTATGTGTGGGCCTATCGTATATAGGCCCACACATAGCAGGATTGTACCGGCGTTGTGCTGCAGTAGATGACGCGTTGCTCCGTTCTTTGCTGTGCGAGACGCCTGCGGGACGTGCCTTGTGAGCCTGCATTGCTGAGAAAGCTATCGCTAGGCTGTGCAAAACAAGTTTAGTCTACCATCACTTGCCTTTTAGTAGAAAAAAAAACATCACTGGTTGCAATGTAAAGAGATAGAACTGCTACACGACTAGGCTGCAACGAAGACTAATTGGTAGGCCATAAGCACACTATAGCCGATTGTCAAGTATTGCATGAAAAGAAGGGGAACCGAGGGGCCTGGTTTTGTAAGAACGCTTGCACGTGTTTGTTAGTCAGAACCGTATGAAAACAACAGATAATGAAGAAACGGAAAACATAGGACAAATAATTTGTGTTTTCTTATTGAAGCGCACAAATGAGAAGCTAATGGAGGGAAACCGAACTTTCTGGCGGTGATAGCCGAATCCACAGCCTCTGCGTTAGACGCGCGTTGCACTACAAATTGTGCTACGGAGACGACGGCAGTTTCCACGTCCATGCAGTCTTTTTTTGGACCACCTCGGCTTCTTTAACGTGCACCTAAATCTATAGAGTAATATACGGATAATGAATACCTTCTTCCGCAAGCGGGATAACCGAAAGTGGACGTGGAGGAGCCCGAATGGCGAGACTAGAAATGAAATAGACTTTATACTCTACGCTAACCATGGCATGATACAAGATGGGGACGTACTCGGCAAGGCGAGCTGCAGTGACCATAGGATGGTAAGAACTCGAATTAGCCTAGAGTTGAGGAGGGAACAGAAGAAACTGGTACATAGGAAGCCGATCAATGAGTTAGCGGTAAGAGGGAAAATATAGGAATACTGGATCAAGCTACAGAACAGGTATTCGGCTTTAACTCAGGAAGAAGACCTTAGTGTTGAAGCAATGAACGGAAATCTTATGAGTATCATTAAGGAGTGTACAATAGAAGTCGGTGGTAACTCCGTTAGACTGGATACCAGTAAGCTATCGCAGGAGACGAAAGATCTGATCAAGAAACGCCAACGTATGAAAGCCTCTAACCCTAGAGCTAGAATAGAACTGCCAGAACTTTCGAAGTTAATCAAGAAGCGTAAGGCAGCTCACATAAGGAAGTATATTGTGGATAGGATTGAACATCCTCTCAGGAACGGAGGAAGCCTAAAATCAGTAAAGAAGAAACTAGGAATAGGCAAGAATCAGATGTCTGCGTTAAGAGACAAAGCCGGCAATATCAGTACTAATATGGATGAGATAGTTTAAGTAGCTGAGGAGTTCAATAGAGATTTATACAGTACCAGTGACACACACGACGATAATGGAAGAGACAATAGTATAGAGGAATTTGAAATTCCACAAGCAACGCCGGAAGAAGTAAAGAAAGCCTTGGGAGCTTTGTAAAGGGAGAAGGCAGCGGGGGAGGACCAGGTAACAGTATATTTGTTGAAGGATGGTGGGCAGATTGTTCTAGAAAAACTGGCCACCCTGTATACACAATGCCTCATGACCTCTAGCGTACCGGAATCTTGGAAGAACGCTAACATAATCCTAATCCATAAGAAAGGGGACCCCAAAGACATGAAAATTATAGACCGATCAGCTTACTGTCCGTTGCTTACAAGGTATTTACTAAGGCAATCGCAAATAGAATCAGGAACACCTTGGACTTCTGTCAACCAAAGGACCAGACAGGATTCCGTAAAGGCTACTCAACAATATACAATATTCATACTACCAATCAGGTGATAGAGAAATGTGCCGAATATAACCAAACCTTATATATAGCTTTCATTGATTACGAGAAAGCGTTTCAATAAGCCTAAACCTCAGCATTCATGGATCCATTACGGAATCAGGGTGTAGACGAGCCGTGTGTAAAAATACTGAAAGATATCTATAGCGGCTCCACAGCCACCGTAGTCCTCCATAAAGAAAGCAACAAAATCCCAATAAACAAAGGCGTCAGGCAGGGAGATACGATCTCTCCAATGCTATTCACAGAGTTTTTACAGGAGGTATTCAGAGACCTGGATTGGAAAGAATTGGGGATAAGAATTACTGGAGGATACCTTAGTTACTTGTGATTCGCTGATGATTTTGCCTTGCTTAATAACTCAGGGGACCAATTGCAATGCATGCTCACTGACCTGGAGAGGCAAAGCAGAAGGGTGTGTCTAAAAATGAATCTGCAGAAAACTAAAGTACTCTTTAACAGTCTCGGAAGAGAACAGCAATTTACGATAGGTAGCGAGGCACTCGAAGTGGTAAAGGAATACATCTACTTAGGGTAGGTAGTGACCGCGGATCGGGATCATGAGACAGAAATAATCAGAAGAGCGAAAATGAGCTGGGGCGCGTTTGTCAGGCATTCTCAGATCGCGAACAGCAGGCTGCCATTATCCCTCATGAGAAAAGTGTATAACAGCTCTGTCTTACCAGTACTCAAGTACGGGGCAGAAACCTGGAGGCTTACGAAAAGGGTTCTACTTAAATTGAGCACGACGCAACGAGCTATGGAAAGAAGAATGATGGGTGTAACGTCAAGGGATAAGAAAAGAGCGTATTGTAAATACGTTACTAAAGCTAAAGCCCTCTATACTCCGCTGGCAAATTCACTGTTTTCGTTCAGCTGCACGAACATCAGACCAACCTGACCGGTCTAGAAAAATTATTTAGTTCGCGCTAGCTTATATTAGAGTGTTTCAAGATACCTAGATTCCTAAAATCCACTTCACAATTATAGCTAGAGCTTTAGTGCCTTTTTTTATCACTTCAGTGACGCGCTTCCTAAAATGTTGGCAACACTAGACTGTAGTGGATCATCATGTACCATTGAAAACCAGATTTGTCGATGACAGAGATAAACTTCACTGACGCATTTTCAGCCTTTTTTATTGAAATGGCCATGGGGTAATCCGCAAGGGAGGCGGACTTTACAGTATACGTGCCACCTGGGTCCGCTCTGAGTATGCATTCTTCGCCCAGTCGTGAACGTGAACTTTTGTATAGCCTCCAATGAATATTTTCGAACAAATTAACATGCCATTAACACATCAAATAAACACGCTAAAATAACATTATTTATTATATTTATTATAAAATATTGTATTTATCATAATATATTTAAAATATATTATATCATTTATTATATAGTTATATACTATTATAAGATATTATATTTAATCTAAGTTAACGCATTAGTAAGATTGTTTTAGTTATGTAGCATTACCCAGTCTCATCGTACTCTGCATTATAGTGGTGCTTACTTGTTACACAGATATGCTTGTTTGGGTCTATTAATCTAGTTTTGACTTGATTGTTGTTTTCTAGATTTATGGTGCTTCTAATTCTCACAATATTATTATATTTGCTGTATCCTAATGGCAATATTTTCATCTATGACGTGTTCCCACTGTTTGGTTTTTATCACACGATTGATTTTAGATGTTATGTGTCGCTATTCCTTTCTGCGCTCTTTACTAGTTTCTAGACAATTGGTAAAATTGCTTGGGGGCAGCTACCATGCTATTCAGTCTCGCATTTTCATTCTGCTTCTTACAGTTGCTGTGATATTAATTTCTAAATAACACTATTCTGTTCATCTAATAGCATGTGCCCTATACTATGCTAAGGAAAAACTTTAGCACACTGTGTCTTCTTGCTGTTCGTCGTTGTATGTGTACTTACGAATTTCATTTGTGTTCTAGTCACTGTCCATCAAATTATAATTCATTAGGATTTTATTTCTGGGAGTTTTAGTCATTCTTGGTGTGCTTTTAATTCGATTTACTTTGCATTTCTCATATATTTTGCTCAAACCGTGGATAAGTATTGTTTTTTCAATAAAGTGTTGCTTTGTGATAAATCTCATTCCATGCGCTCTTGCCACAAAAGCCCGGGCCTGGCCGATTGTCAAGACGCGCCTATTTCTTAGCGGGATCTCATTCTTATTTTGGTTGTAAACCTCGTTGCTGCATACCAAAGGCGATATTCCGGATTCACTTTCGTGGACATGCTCCTTTTCATGAGGCTTGGTCGAGGATGCGTCGGCGTCTATATGCAACAGTGCGTGGTACTGCGCCAAGAGCTCAGTTGCACTAGACACCGATGGTTCGACTCATCTGAAACTTGCGAAAACGAGCTTCAGGTTATCGCAAACCTTTCGAGACTACTTTTAGACCAGTTTTTTGATAACGTCTTGAAAGCTTTTAGCCATTCTGTATGAAGAGCCTTGGCAAAAGGATTATTTGTGTCTTTCCCAATCCTATTTCAAGACCAGCTTTTCGAACCCGTTTTGAAGAGCAGTTCTAGATCGTATGAAAAAAAGTAATTAAGCCGGATATTTGCAGACATACACGAAGTTTCAACAACACAGTTGTCTTACTCGTGTCTCATTTAAACCGTTTTTATCGTGCCGGGTAAAAACTACAAAAATGTGTGCATCTTTCTTGTGCTTCCTGGGGTGGTCTCTCCGCAGGTAGAGAGGCTAGGTGGTGGCAATAAGGAGTCCGGGGAAGGTGCCTTACGTGCACTCTTAGTGCGTCAGCTGCGGTGTGCGTCTTGATGAGGGGAAACTTTGGTGACCTCATCAGACGCTTATCAGGTGGTCTCAGACGCCTAAGGGTTCTCTGTCACCAGTGATGTTCTTTTGATGTTTGAATGCATTTCTTTGTGTTCATTAAATCTCACATACATTGTTAAAACATTGTGAAGGCCTGCGTATAAGAGATAATAGCCTGTTTCCTATGAAATACAATCAGTGATATGCTTGTCTTTGTACATTTATTGCGTTTCCTGCGTTAATAATTGCGCTACCCACAAACTGTGAACGCGAACGTCATCTTTCGTGGTGTCATTGCACGTTAAAGATGCTTTTAGTGCCTTCCATCGATTCCTCGAAGTTTCCGCAGGCTTCCCATAGGAATATCACAAGAACGACAGCGTGTGAAATTAGTTCATCATCACACTCAGCGCATTGAAAGTGATCGCGATGACTACCGGTGTGCCGTGCGGGGTACCAAAGTTTAGCTTAATTTTCAAGACACGTAACGAATTATATTTCGCACTTCCCGTCATGGGTCAGTCATGAAGCCACGGATACTTGCTGTCACAGCTCAAGAGAGCATGAGTGCATGCGATCCACGTCTTCCAATATTGCAAGCTATGTTTAAGTTCCACGTAAGGATTAACAAGAAAAATGCCACTATTGTTCGCAATTCTAAATTTCCGGTTGAGTTCACAACGTTTTCCTTCACAAGGAATGTCTCCATTGGCCATAGATATATCAATTGGCCGGCAGCTGTTGATGCGCGCTGCTTTAGCTCACCAAAATAAAATAGGAATCCCGGTTCCTCTTTAAGCCATTGACAAGCGCGCGGCTGCGCAATTGTTCAGAACAAGGCAAACAGCGCCCATTGCAACTTTTTTTTTTTTTACGCCGTGGCCAACTGCGATCTGAAACCTTCACGGACGCCTTTGGGGGGGAAACGAGCTCTGTGAGCAGGTTCGAAGGTCGCTTTCCATCTGTCGGCAAGGGCAGCACGCTCGAGTCGAAATAATAGCAGCAGCGTGCTTTAATATTTCAGAAATGTTGAGCCCGCACCTATGCGCCTGCATCGCACCCATTTGCAGCTGAGGCACTTTGTTCTCTTTTTTTTGGCTGACGCACTGCCATGACGCTGGGCGTACGCAGTGCATGCTATATAGCTGCAGATGGGTTTCTTTTCCAAGAGTAACAAAAATGTGGCCGCCGCAAACATAACATCTACACTTCTTATCTCCGTTGTTCTCTTTCCCCGTCGAGGAGGCGGGGGGGGGGGGGGTATAGGTGCTTGTTTGCGTGCGTACCGTTATGTGCGCGCTTGTTTCTGCATCACGACTCTCTGTTTTTTTTATTCTTTATTACTTCGTGGAGTCGCTGCTTTCCCGTTCTCTCGCGAGCGGGAACAGCCAACAGAATATTTTACTCTGCGCACGTGTGGTAAAGGACATTTCCATGCTCTTATTTCTGTCACAGGGTTGCACGATTGTGGGGCATAACTACTGCTGACGCGACGGGTGAACTGCTGATTGCGAGAGGACACACGGGAAGAAGAGGCTGACGAAGAGGCGCTGACTGACGAATGTCCACTCGCCGCACTTGGTCGAAAGCAGGTGATGTGATTACCGGTTACGCGGCATTTACACCCCCTCACAGCTTCCTCCAGTACGCGATTTGTATACGCAGTTTTTATAACGAGAACGACGGAGAAGGCAAAGAATATTTCAATGGCACCAGAGAATACTCATTCACGACGTCGTTTTACGATGATGAGGAGCAAGCTGACTTAAGCATGCGCATTTGTGAGACAAGTGAGTCAAAATACCAAACACGTGAATCGCCGTTTCCTTTCTACCTATGGATTGCGTTCGATGTACTTTGACCTCGCCATCGTCTTCAATGTAGTCTCCCGTTTGATGCAAGTTTGTGTCCACCACGTGTTCTTGTTCGACTGCACTGTTCATGAACCATATTTAACGAATTACAGACTTGTATCAATATTGTGCCATTTCGAAACAGTGTCCTGTCTGCGCCCATACACAGTAGTATGCGCAGCTGCGCATGGCGAGATGAAAAAGTCCTGCAGGCGATGTTCTTCATGCGGACACGCATACAATGCTAGCGAAGATTAAAAAAAAAGAACGCAATAACGTGGTCTTTAGCGTGGACGTAATTTTAAAACAGCAGGCAAGGATACGGCACCGCTGTCTAGGATAGGAGCGTTTTTTATTTCCTTCTATTTATCGTTTCTTTTAAAACTGTACGCTATAAAGAGTGACCATGACAACTGCCACTATATTACTGGCGTCAAGTTCATCACTGGCGGTCACTCATTGCGCGTTGGCTGGCGTCTATGCAAAAAAAAAATATAGTTAAAAATATCGTTAAAAATATAGTTAAAAATATAGTTAAATATAGTTTTACAAGAACTGTCTCGAAAGAAAATAAGCTCACTTCGACGAGTTGCGCTGGACCTCAGTATAAAGGTGAAGGAAGCTTCGCCCCACTTCAGCAGATACGGCAACGAATCGAATTTTGGGAATAATTCATTTTAAGTTTAAAACCACTGGTGTTGCTGGGCGTTGGCCCGTCATCCGGTGGCACTTTTCGTAATTCACAACTACTACGAGTTAAGCGCTAAAATAAATAACTATTTATTCCTAGAGTTATACGTGCCAGAACCACGGCATGATTACGAGGCAAGGCGTAGTGGGGGGTCTCCGGATTAATTTCGACCAAATGGGGTTCTTTACCGTGCACCATACGCATGGCACACACGGGCGTCTTTTGCATTTCGCCGTAAAACGTTACCGAAAACGTTGTCACGCTTGATGGGATGTTTGACGACGCAATACCAGCTTCGCTAATGGAAGTGGCGACCTGGTTAAAAACATTGGAAAAGTCAATATGTATTATTCTCTAATTACCCAGGCAATCAGTGAAATCCTGGAGGTGAAAGAGGACCGATGACCGTACAGAGAAGGCCTCATAATCGTACAACATTGAACCAGTCTTTTTGTTTGAATAGCTTAACTGACGTTAGCTGGGGGACGCCCTGTATGTCATCAATTATATCCGCTGAGATACTGACTCGATCGCCAATCCTACTGCAGCCAGATGCAGCGTTCGCCACGCCAAACCGGAGAAAGCTTCGTTTTTAAAGGTCTGTTTTTGCGAGCTTTTCGAAACGCATTCACCTGTGTTTCAAAATTTCACATCTTACATAGAGGCGGCAGTACTCTGCCCTAATCTAGGCTTTCTATGCGGTTCGAGGTTTCGTTACTATTGGTCTTTATGAAATACATCTTTCTGAGATTCATTTGTGCTGTTTTCGTAATGACGTGCGATATCCGGACAGCCCGCACAAGACCTGGTTTCACATTTAGGCTATTTCATCACCACGTATGATAGTTACATTGCTCAATGATGCACAGACTTCCATGTGGAGCGACGTAAATGGAAACAAATATTGTAGAAACAGTTCAACTATACGACTGACAGTGGAAGCTTTGAAATAATGTAGCACTGGCGGTGCAGTAAAAGTGTGATGTTGTGAGATTTACGAAGCACATTTTATGTAAGTAGCACTGTTAATTTCAGTGAGTTTCCCCTATAAGTTTAGTGACTTGTAGGGCATCGAGAATTTTTAGGCCAATCCATGATGCTTGACATCTCATGCGCAACGACTCTGCGCCTTATCCCATTCTTTTACCTATGTGTTAACCTATAGAACCGATGTTCACGATGTCAGGTTTCAAGAACAGAAGCCACAAAGAAACGAGAACAACTGAAAGCTGGACCTGTTGGGGATTATTCATGCTAAATCTAGAGCGAAGAAAGAATGAAGGACACAGGTGCTTGGCGGAAAAGCGCTGACTCACATCTCAGTATATTTAGAAATAATAGGGAATTATCGGCGAAAGGTATTTTTTCTTTTGGAACTTCAGTCCTGTCATTTTAATTACACTTTTATTGGATGGCAAGGAGCATTCTTTGTGTGGAATTCCGGCGTGTGCATTGGCTCTGAGGTATCGGCAGTCCTCAGCGACATTTTCCTGGCCCGAGTGGACGGAAGCATTGAAGCTGGGCTTGAATGGTTCATTAAGAAGGGGTTTCACATTTGCTGACGAATATTTGGTTATGCCTGACAGAGCTGAAGGCGGCTGCAGTGTTGTTAACGTCCTCAAAGGGTACCGTGTATGTGCAAAGTGCTTCATATTCACTCACGGGGTTGCCAATTAAAAGGAACTACAATTTCCGGATCGGACATTAGGATTACGATCAGATCATGCTTGCTGGATGTATGACCCTAGATAAGCTTTTTTTCCCCAATGACTCCGGTCATTCGAAAATTGTAAAAAGAGGAATTGCGGTCTCTTGACTTACGGCGGCCTTGTTCAAGTTGCGTCAGGACACAGTGGAGCAAAACTTTTCGAATGAAGAGATCAGACTGAACTGGTGAGTTTCCCGGAGCACATTATTTGTAGAGTGGCGGAGAAAACTGCCGAAATGGCCATGGTTGTGAAGCTAAAAGTGCCAGGAAAGAGCCGAAAAGGCACTGAGCGAAAGCGCGTCCTAGCCGTGCGTTACGTCAATTGCTTTTCTCGTGGAACAAAGAACCGGCTTGGTGTTGATGCTGTTTCCAACGCCCATAACAAGCTACAACGACTCTGCAAGGCTGTGGCAAATAAAAGATTGACAAGCTAGGAAGTAAATTTGTCTGTGCTTTGAAGGAAAATTCAATGTTCGTTCAAAATAAACAGGTGCGGTGTAGGGTTTGACTGACTGCCATATGTGCCTGAGTGAGCCATCCGTTGTACTCACTGACGAAGAATTCACCTTTCCCAATAACATGTCACCTTTTGATTTCGTTGCTGCGAATGTTTTGCCCATGTTCATTGCAGTAAGGGGGAGTATATATGTGTAATCCCTTCCTGAAATAAAGTGACTTCTGAGTCAGCGCTCGTTTGTTGACCACCTGTGTCCTTCATTCATTGTGTGCGCTAATTTTACCTTGACTCGTAAAAGAAATGAACGAAATCACGATGTTATTATGAGGCACGCCGTAAAATGGTGGATCCAGATTAGTTGTGACTATCGGGAATTCTTCAACGGCCACCCAACGCACGGTGCCACGAACGGTACTAATTCTGCCCCCCTGTCGGAATGCGGTTGCCGCAGTCGAGATCGAACACGCCCCATCGAGCTCAGCAACGCAGCGGCATAGCTGCTGGGATACTCCGCGGCGGGTCGAACAGGAGCCTAGCTACCAATGCAGTCCGTTGTAAGATGACAGCCTGTTTAGCTTCCTGAAGTTGCTCATTTGGATTTAAAGGAGGATGCAGTGACAATATACAGAACAATTTTTGTCCATCTGAGATTCTCTTAACGTGTACACGAGCCTGTCTGCAAGAGCGGTTTTGCAATTCGCGCAGTTCATCAGAACACGGCCGCGAGTTCAACCGTCGATCTCGTGCCCAGAGAAAGAACGTCGCACGCACTAAGCGAACGCGTCGCCTACGCAGTCACTAAGCCACGTGCATGCTTGGCTGCACAGTGTCGGCAAACTCTTCGTAGATCCTCCGCGAGAGCATATATATATATATATATATATATATATATATATATATATATAGATATACATATATATATATATATATATATATATATATATATATATATATATATATATATATATATATATATATATATATATATATATATATATATATATATATATATATATGTAGATATGCAAGCTTCACGAGTTAAGCACGTGCGTGGATAAGAACAGCTGGACGAGGCGAGGAAGAGCGGCGCTTTCCGCTAGTCCCAGCTGTTAACGCGCGAAAGCCGGCCCTTGCGTTGCACCACAAACATTTGACGCTCATGCGCCTGTTACGCGCCCGTCGAAACGACCTCACGCGTTCTCTCCGTTCTGCCGCCGAAGTCCCCGAAACACGCAGTCGCTCTCGACTGACATCCATGCCGTTTCTGATAAACATCCCGCTGTGCTACTTCGCTTCGATGGCGCGAGAAAACATTCTTTATTATTTATTTATTTCAGTAATACTGCCAGCATTCGTTTGAAGGCCCGTGGCAGGAGTGGTGTAACGTGGAGCGCAGAAAGGTGCAAGGCAGTAATACAAGGCAATAATAACAAAACCGATTGTGTTACGCCACCAAACGCCATACTCAAAGACAAAGTCACGCTTAAGGAATCACCAACGAAGGATGCTGCGCACTTTATGCTGGGCCACCAAGCCTTGTACACGAGTGATACGCCCAACGTTCACATTAAAGGTGATAACAGCGCTATCATACTCTTGCTGCCATACTTCGCTATCATACAACACTAAAACGAAAGGGCGCGTAGTGCAAGTCCGCCAGTGACCGCAAGCGTAGCGCCGTATCAAGAAACACGAATATGGACATGCGCACACAGGAGCGAAAAGAAAAATAGTGAGGCTACCTGAGTAAGACAATGAATGATACATAATGCGAGATCGAAGCTGGAAGAAGGAAAGGCAAAAGTAAGTGAAAACCAAAGAAGTTTGAAAAAAAAAGAATTGATTTAGAGCATCTTTAAAAATGTCTCGAGAGTTGGACACTCCATGGCATCGCGGCACAGAGTATTCCATTCTCGAATGGTTCGCGGGAAGAAGAAATTATTAAAACTGTCAGTGTTACAAGCAAAGTCTTCTAGATCCTTAGAATGATGCGATCGCTTTGGTCGTCGAGAAACATGTTTAATGTAGCGATTTCTGTTTAGCTTAAGCTTACCAGGGTAGAGCAGGTGCATGTATTTCAGTGTTTCTCGACGCCTTCTTACCTGCATTGCTTCTAGGTTAGCTCTGTCTAAAAGAACAGTCGGAGATGATTTCCTACTATAAGAATTAAAAATGCACGTAACTAATTTTCTTTGAACATCTTGAAGTTTTGTTATGCTTGCTTGGGTGTACCGATCCCAAAGAACCGCGGCGTATGCCAAGATAGGCCTAAGGAACGTTTTATACGCTAATAATTTGACCTCAGGTGTGGACTGCCGCGAGGAACTTCTTTAAAAAAACCTAGTTTGCGCATAGCTTTATTTTGGATATAAGTAACATGGTCATTCCATTCCATTTCAGATCTAATGTGATGATGACGCCTATAGATATTTGTAGGTATCTAGGAAGGATAAATGCCGTCCGTTAGTCATGTAAAAGGTTAATAGCTGCTTTGAGCGAGTGATTCTCATGGCTATTGTCTTTTTCTCATTAATCTTCATCTGCCGTGTTGAGCACCAAGACTCAATTGTGGATAAAACTACCCATAGGAGGCCTTGATTTCTCGGGCTTTTTATTGCTTGATAAATGATACAATCGTCCGCAAATAACTTAATATTCACAGGTATATCATGAAGGATGCCGTTAATAAAAACCAAAAAGAAAAGTGGGCAGAGCACGGAGCCCTGCGATATACTGGATTGAAATGATGCTGCACTGAAACTTACGCCTTGAAACAATACGCTCTGTTGCCCATCACATAGGTAGGCCTGAATCCAAGCAAGCAGCGTACTGTTTTTCAAAATGGCTTGCAGTTTTAAAAGTAGTTTCTGGTGGGACACACTATCGAAAGACTTTTCAAAATCTAGATATATGATATCGACTTGGCCCTGCTTATCAAATCAGCGAAATCATAGATAGCTTCCAGTAACGACGTTATTGTCGAGAGCCCTTTGCGGAAGCCATGCTGTCTGGAATCAATTAAGTTGTTGTTTTCCAGAATAGTCGGCGTGTTCTTCAACATAATGTGCTAGAGTTTCTTGACGCATGAGGATAGTAATGAAATTGGCCTGTAAGAACCAGGGAGCGAGGTGTTTGGTGACTTAGGTATAGGTATTATCTCTCCGTGTTTTCAGTCTGTTTGAATGTCTGCTCGCAGTAAAGTTTCATTGAACAACACGCACAAGTATTTTGAACACCATTCAGCATATCTGACAAGGTATAGGCATTAGGTGCGCTATCTATACCTGGCAATTTTTTTTTTCGTCAATGTTTAACAAGAGTGAGAACACGCTCTTTTCAGATATTTCCACATCATCAATTGAAGGGGGTGGGGGTGGGGGGTCATCGTTATACAATTTGAAACTTGGCCTTCTACCGTTATCGTCCGTGAACACGGAACAGAAAAATGGTGTTGAACAAGTCTGCGATTATCGAGTGGTCTGCTATAGTTACTCCATCGATGCAAATGTTTGCTACGGACTTCTTGTGAGGTCTGAAATGCCGCCGAAATTTTGATGGGGACGAGAGAAGAACATTTTTGATTGACACGTTGTGGTAGTATTATTTTTTTTTATGGACTGCTTTAGCTTCAACACACACGACGCGAACGCTCGGGCGACGTACACGTGCATCCGGTTTTTGTCCGCCCCAAATCAGGTCGTCGAAATAAGAAAGACGGTTCGACTTGTGTGGAGTCGAACGCAGAACGCCAGAGGATGTCCATAGCGTACGTTCCTTGTGCACGTGGTTTCGTGCGCACCTCAAGCGCCCGGTTCCAGTTTCCTAGCAAAAAACTGAGAAACGTGCTGCAAGGCTTAGGAGAAGGACCTTTCGCACAATTTTATAACTGATGTGACATCATCTCTTCTACAGCTACTAACTTTGTCAGCGGGCACGTAACCACGCTAACTAAAGAGAATAAATATTATTTTAACTAATTACCGTGGAAATTAAATCGCATGACGTATTTTCTGACGTTCGTTGTTTCGGATAATCCGTTTTCTTTTTTCAATTACATTTTTATTGCGGGCACTGCATTTTCAGCAAATTTTTGGAATCTTCTCGGAAACAGCATGTAGATACAGGGTGTCCCACGAAATTTTAGCCAAACTTTAAATATTATGGGAATGCCACGTAGCTGGACAAAACCAAGGTAGTCTTATTTGCCGTCACTTGGAGAGCTCATATTAATGTTTTGCATGGCGCCTAATTAATTAGTCTTAATTAAATGGCCAGCTTCTCAAATATTATATTTAGATAAGAAATGTCAACGAGAAAGCTGTATCAGGAGCTTATCATGTCGATTTACAATTTTATTATTGACACTTTTCATCTAATTATATTATTTCAGAAGTTTATTTATTAATTAGGACTGTTTATGTATTTAGGTAGAATGCAAAAAATAATCTCATTATCTCGAAGCGACGGCAAATAACATTACCTCGGTTCTGTCCAGCTACGTGACATTTGCACATTTTAAAAGTTTGGCTAATGTTACGTGGGACGCCCCTGTATGCGACGTACGTATCCTTAGAGGGGCTCTTCAAGTGCTCTCTCCCACATAAGGACACGTAGTTATAAACTGCATTGTAGCTAGGGAATGCTTGTTATGCGTTACAGTGTTACATACGCTGCCTTCTATTCTACCATTTTTCTGTCAGAGGAACAGTAACTTTGTTGGGTAGGCTGTGCGACTTGAAGCGACCAGTTGTCGATGGCGTCATAAACCTCTCAATTGCAATAATTATGTCCCTAACTTGATCTACTATGTGATGGCTGAGTTGCCATTGGCCTCTTGGGCTGAGCAAGAGGAGCGTCTTCGACTCCCACCCTGGGCGGCCGCATTGGAAAGGTAACGGAAAGCGATGACGCTGGCGTACACAGGAAGATCAGAATAAAACCAAAAGATTAGCCCGGCTGCACTCCCACAGCAAGTGCTGTTTTGAAGTTGCCAGATCGGCATGGCACAGTGCGAGCAGCGGTTCAGGCAACACTCCGAATTTCAGTGGTCGATGTCTTCGAAGCGTCGCCCAGGCTCTGGGACATGAAAGAAGCGGAGAGTCGCTGAAGTGTGGATGTCGAACCACCGCTAACACACAATGGCCCTCCTGGCAACGCCATTATAAGACGTGTTTAACTGACTATTGGTGACCCGCGCTTTCCCAGTCTCACGTGGTCTTCCGCATTTGCCACACTTCCAAAATTTTTGTCTGTAGTTTTCAAGATTAATGTCCAGCCTCCTTCAACAGGGTCTGTCATATCACAGTTATTACATTGACAATCAATCAATCAATCAATCAATCAATCAATCAATCAATCAATCAATCAATCAATCAATCAATCAATCAATCAATCAATCAATCAATCAATCAATCAATCAATCAATCAATCAATGAGCCATCAAACTTTCCCTCTGGGCGACTGCAGGTCCTCGAACGGAATTCGAGAACAGCACCCGGGATGCCTCCTCCAGCCGAGTTGCAGGACCGGTGCTGGGGTGTTCCCTTGGTGGCGACCTTCTCGGCGTTCCTCGTCTTCCTGCCGCCGTCCAGCGCGGGCCTGCTGTACGTGCTCTTCATGGGCGAGTTCCGTATCAGCCACGAAATGGCCGCCTGGCCGCAGTCCACGTACACAGTGATGTCGAACACAATAGGTGAGACGCCGATCCATATGACCGAGTTTTCAGTCACCCTGACAAGGTGGGATATATAGTGGTCGCAGTAAAGCTCTTGTTTGGGCTAGTTGGTGCATCCTTGAACGCATAACAAGGTAGCGCGGAAAAACAAGGACGAAGAAAAAGGTACGTACACAAGGGTGGGCGCAACACCTACGGTCAGCTTTCTATTGCGGGAGAATGTGTGCAATTTTGTATCGTGTCGATGATCAGTTTTGCACGGTCAGAGTGCTTTTTCTGCCTAATTTTTAAACGCGAAAACAGATATGCATCTGCGCCACACCCAAAATAATGATATTAGCGGTCGTAGGCGATAGAGTCGAAACACATTGGAAAGATGAGCCCGGTGCGTCAACCTAAGCGCTTGACTCGTGTATTATTCTGATTCGTGCATAGGTAAAATGGTATCATATCTTTCGCATATATTATAACAAGTTAAACGTAATGCTATCGCAGGTTTAATATAAAATACAAGCCTACATAAGGATATAAAGTGTCCCATACAATGCCAGAGATATCGGTTCAGAGCAGAATGGGTTAACAAAGGACTGAGGGGGCTTTTTTGAAATAATGAACAATACACTATAACACAATTTTGATAGCAACTGCACATCCGCATGCATTGAAAATTTCATCTTGCCTTTACTACTGTAGGAGTTGAGGAGGACTTTGCTCGATCAAAACTTGGGAGGCTTATTTACATTATTTACGCTGAGAGTCAATTAACAGTCTTAGAGACATTACGGGCCGGCAGCAACTCGGACACTGCGGCCCGTGGCAAGAAGCTCGAAAGAGCTAGATGAATCAAGGAATCCTCTAGGAATGCTCTACTGCTGCTCACGGTCTGCGTCTTTTAAGCCCTTCGGTGTCTCGAAGACACGTCACGTTCGGCCAATGGGCGAGCCCGCTCAGATGACGCCATTTTCGGTCAATCGGCGAGCCCGCTCAAGTGTCGTCATTTTTGGCCAATGGTAGGCGCCCGTGCGATGGTGTAATACCTGGCGAAGAGAGTCGCCGCTGGGTCCCCAATTGTCCGAGGGCTTATTTCTCCCTGCGGTCTTGCCTTGCTGACTTGCAATGCGCCGTCACAATAGCCAGGTGGGGGTGACGCTGCCAGGCCTTCGCGGCGCATTACAGCCGTCTTGCTTCGGGACTCGCGTTACCTGGAACAGTGCCAGGCTCTCGCTTCACTTTCAGGAAGAGTCAAGCAATGAATAGCTCCACCGGCGGCACACGAAGTGGGGGCCGCCAACTTGTTTACACGTGCCGCGCCTCAGGAATGTGGTATCCGTGCTTCTGCGCTCCTTAATTAGCTGTGGTGCGATTCGATGTGGTCTGGGGAACTCGAAGTAGGCACAGGAAACGGTCCCGTATGTAACACTACACAGATATATGTCAAAGGAGGATGACGCAAAGGGGAGGAAAGACAGGGAGTTTAGCCAGTGTAAGTACTGGCTGGCTACCCTGAGCTGAGGAAAGGGCTAAAGGGAATAAAAGGAGATAGAAGAAGAACAGGAAAAAAATTAGGGAAACCGGAAAATTCGCACAGTAACGCGATACTACGCGCTACAACACTGAAAGACAGTCGCACAATTCGCATGTCCTTAAAGGTCTTGAGTACCGAAGCCCGTCTGGACCAGTGTCGTAGAGCTCTTTCCTCTGTAAAGGGGCGATTGTCCAGTTTTTTTAGTGTGATCACGAGCACTTTTCATGGCACTTTGTAACTGGGACAGGCACACAGGAGGTGCTCAATCGTCCCCTCGCAGCCACAGGTGTCGCAATCAGGCTGTCGGCCATTCCAATGCGGAATGAAAAGGAGTTGGTGAATGCCACGCCGAGCCACAAGCAGCACAGAAGTGTTGCTTCCGCTCGTGGTAATCCTGGTGGTAGGCGGAGTTGCAGACGTGGATCCAATCTGCGGAGACGTGCATTCGTGAATTCACTGGTGTTCCACAGATGCTGCGTAAGCTCGCGGGCGAGGGAGCGAAGACTTGTGGCTGCGTCTGCTTGTGACATTGGTATTGGTATGACATGGGCACCATCGTGGGCCGATCGGGCGGCCTCATCCGCGCTGTGATTTCCCGAAATTCCGCAGGGTCCCGGTATCCACTGGTAGATGATGATGTGTTCCTTGTCGATTGCGTGATGGTGGAGTAGTCGGAGATATATGCCAATGTCTTGATGCTTCTGTGTGGCTTGCGATGGAACCCTTTTACATGCAACACAAGTACCGCAATTATGCCTTGCAATCAGTAGCATACCATTCTCTACAACTGGTAAAAAGGTCCATTTGAGAGTCTCTTGAAACAGGCCATTTTTCGCGGAAGCACATGCAGGACAGGCTGACAATGGCTTTGTAGCTAAGGAGTATTGCCGCTGTGCGCAAGGTCTCGGGTTCAATTCCGAGCCATGGCGAGGCGCCTTCTTATGTGGGACGAATGCAGTGAAACACAAAAGCGGCGTAGCGTCCTTTGAGTGGTCACTTAAGAACTAAGGCTGGTCTAAACTATTCTGGAGCCCTTGCCTACCGTCTCTCTCATAGCCCCTCTTTTGCCTTAAAAAGTTAAGTGCTTTTGATGAACTTTTTTAATCCATGCATTTGCAAGGGTCGTTATAGAAATTATGAATTGGAACTGTTGCATATGTCTGAACCTTTTTTTCTGGTTTATACTCATCCGGTACTTTGGTAATAGTTGGCCTACCTATTTTATTTCTTTGGGTGCCAATATTCAGACCATCGATTGTTTCTGGTCATATAAAGTTGATTGGTTCACTGATTCATTGATCGATCATGATTACGTCTTGTCTAAAGCTAGCGCCTATCGGTTTTGTTAGTGCGACGTTCAGGGTAACCTACCTCGTGAAGGTGTCGCCCAAACCGTGCTCGAGATTGCCCTCTACTTGTGTGTCACTTCTACTTGTGTGTCACATTAACATAATTTTACCTATTATGATGTCAATAAGCATTTTGTTGGAGATCCCATATGTGTCTCGAAAAAGATTACTTCCCTAAAGAAGTTCTTAGTGAAGCAAAGCGTCGATTTCAAGCGAATTCGTTCGCGCGCCATCACAGTACAATTCATTCCAAATAAAGTAATTAATAATGGCGAGCGCTATATTACTTACCCCAACATTATTAAAAACAAGTTCGTTTCTTCTGCTCAAGGACTGAGTGCTAAAGGCACGCTTTGTTTGCACATAAAGGAAAGAATAGAACCACGAGGAGCATTGAAAGAAAATGTGAACATATAAGGCCGGCAAGCATATCCAACGCTGAGCGAATACAGCTGGCGATGACACAAAGCAATGTATTGCAGTACTTTTCTGTAGGAATGCGCGTTGCAAGAGAGCTAAACAACATATCGAGCTCAGTAATAGCAACAGTATTGAGTCAAATGAGAACACAAATAAATTAATAAGGTTAGGTTGACAGAGAGAAGAACGGAAGTAAAAGCCAAGCGTTGGATTTCCAATCCGCCCCGTCAGTTCTAGTACAATGTCAAGAGAAGTAACTCAGACTCTATTAATTAGGTCCCGGGTCATCATCAGGCCGCGCTGTACTGCCGTGAACTGCTGGTATTAAGCCAGATAGGTCGGCGATCTTATTTCAGCAAATCTCTCGATGCTTATTTGGGGGAGTAAATAAATGAGGCGTGTTTAAGGAGTGCAGGCCTGAGCTGGGAACGTATTTTCACCTTCGCAGGTCTGGTGCAAAGTGTTCTCCAACAGAGGGTGCCTCTTTACCACCTGACCCTGTTCGGAGTCGCGCTTACCTGTGTAGGCTTGGTGGCATGTGCTTTCGCACCGGACATCGTATGGATGGCAGCGCTGTACGGCGGCGTGTACGGTAAGCGCGCGTGTGCATCGGGTATTCTATTCATTGAGAACGATAGGGAAAAAAATCCTGACTAACATGAAGGGCAATGTCCCGAGTTCGTTCACTTGATGAACAGATGCACCAATTCTACACCACAACACCACTAGATACACCACAACTACGGCCACGGATGGCCTTGCCCTAGTCACCTGTTAGAATGCACTGTACCAAGCAGGCTATGCATTAGAACACATCATAATTTGGTATCAAAGGTCGCCAACACAAAGAAACAAGTGGACAACCAGTTCTGTGGAAGCCCGCAAGGTGAGGCAAAACTCATTTAAGAAAAAAACTTGTAATCCACCCGACTTCGCAGGCCAGGACGAACTCCAGACCAGGGTGAATTTTTCTTGAACTGCGAAACGTTCTTTTTGAGAAGTTCGTTTGGGCTTCATTTGTAAGTTCGTGCTACAAGTCGGGTGGATGACATTTTTTTAACTTCTTTTCCTCTTTCACATAGTAGGAAATCCTATAAGATACAGTGTGACATCAGTAATCTTTCCTGTGTGGTGTCATCAAAACGTCATTACAAGCGTGTTGACGCAGAGGCAGGTTTGTTAATATTCAGTGTTGGGTAGGTGAACCGCGCCTTGTTACCGAAATGTCAATAGAGTATAGATTTGATGCTGCTGGAATCAATTTACTGCAAACGTCACTTGTATACCCACCCAGGAGCCGGTGCCGGGATCTCTATGATCAGCCTTTCACTCTACCTTCTACTGTACTTCGACAAGTACCGTGGCACCGCCACCGCCTTTAAGTACTGCGGCTGGGCAGCGTCGGGCATTGTCGGACCCTCCTTGATCGGCTACGTTGCCGAGAACTACGGCGCCCAGGGAGCTCTTCTTCTCGTCGGCGCGATGGCCATGCACGCGGTGCCACTGGTCATGCTGCTGAGCGATCCGCAGCCCGTGACCATACCGACGTGGTGCGTTAGAAAACGGGCGGAGGCCTCCTCAGTGCCTGCGGCACCGAATGGACTGCAAGGTCTAACCAAAGGGGCTCACCTGACACCAAAGCGACGACTTCTTACGGGCAGCCTAACTAGGCGATGCGCGACGAATGAGGAAGCGAATAAAGAACCCGCGACGAAGGACAAGGCGTGGGAGAAGGAGACGGCGAAACGCGACTCAGTCAGAATCCTGGTGACGGACGTCACGAAGTTGGACGTGACGAAATTGCGCATCCCCAATGGCTCGCCACGTGCGAACTGTGTCGCGAAGAAGCGCGTCGGCGCCAAGCAGATGAGGGTCGACTCACCCAGTCTGCTGGCGCACTATGCGACACTCTTTCGGTCGCCCATGTTTTACGTGCTTCTGATACCCTTCATGACGATCGACTACATGCTGGCGATGGTGGACACCACCATCGTCGAGTACGGAATGGACAAAGGAGTGGCGACTCTGAAGGACGCCAAGCAGCTCCAGACCTACACGGCTGTGGGCCAGCTGGTCGGTCGCATGGTGGTGCCCTTTGTCTCGGACAAGATCGCGAGCAGTCGCTGTCCGTTCACGGCCGGGAGCCTTGCTCTGGCTGCCGCCTGCCTGCTCCTGATCTCTCGCGTTCAGGATTTCACGACACTCGCTGCCCTGACCGCCGTAGTCGGCGTGTGCGAAGGTTACCTGCTGTGCATCAAGGGTGTGCTCATCGGCGACTACTTGGGCGTGGAGACCCTGGCGGCTGTGTGTGGCCTGCTCGGAGTGGCCAGTGTCCCTGCCTTGTTGAGTGCGCCGTCCATCATAGGTAATGCATTTGCTGTAGTGTTCGTTGTTCTTTTTTTTAAGCGACAGCTCTCTACGATTTGTGCACGACGTGTTTCGCCGAGTCAATGCGCCGAAGAGGACGAAGCGGGGGGAGTGTTTAGTCCAAATGATGTGATATGGCGCGAAGCTCATATCGCGGAAAGGTCATGTCACGAGAGTACTTGGGAACAGAGCAGGAAAGACGGCCCAAGAACAGGCAGCAAGGGCGCTTGTTGTTAGTTCTTGTCCAGTCTTTCTGCATTGTCCTCAAGTATCGACGAAGTGAAGTTTCGCATAGTCTAATTTTACAAATTGCCCATTCCTCGTTCCGCATTAATATTTACATAGCTGTTGAAGCCGATGTTTACCCTGAAACCTATACAACTTTTGTCGACTTGGTGGGCATTCAGGCGCGCCAAGCCTCTTCCATACATGATACTGCCTCAGGAATTTACAGGTTCATCGCGGAATATTGTTGGAGAATTTCAGGTGGGACGGGTGTATTTTGAGAATTCAGACGGGTGTAGCGTACGTGGGATCTGTGTAGCTTTCCGGCCTCTTGGTAAAAAAAACTGCAATCTCGCGCCTCTAGAGTGTTGTACCGAGACACAAACGGTAGGAAAATGTAGATATCAACGAGACAAAAAGCGAAAATTAGTCATCGCAGAGTAGGTAAAATTAACAGTACAGGCGTAATTAACGCCCATACAGTAGAACATTACCCGCATGACATCATAGGCGGCACTTTCGGCCCACCATTCCTCTTGGTCAGAAATAAAAATCGAGCAACACATGTATGCGCTATCACAGAATTTTTTTTTATTTTTCACACGTATTCCTTTAACAAAGACTCCACTAACAGTTCTTGACAGTCATGAAGGAAGCTTTGTGGTCGGAGAAATAGACTGATATATGTTCGACTTGGTACACCAATGCTTGATTCTCAAAGACGAGATCTATACAAGTGCCTCGCGAGGTTGTCACAGCCGTGGGACGCGTTACGAGCGAGAGGAACGGGATGTTCTCCCGCATAAGTGTTAGGAAATTGCTGTTTGTCTTTATGTCAACATTAAAGTCCCCCACTACTAACATCGGTGTGGATCGATGGACGGTTAATGCGAGTTGCAGGAAGTGCACGACGTCTTTCGTGAGTGCGGTAGGGGCGTAGTAGGCAGCTACTACCAGCAAGCCGTTGGGCAACTTTGCGGCGCACAGTTCGCCAACTTCAAAGTTCGAGCCGGCGCTTTGACAACCGGAGACACGCAGGAAGGGGTGGGAGGGGGTTGTCAGCCAAAGTCGATGCGAATGAAGACAACGTTAGTGCAGATGTGCGTAAAAGAGGTACTTAGAATTCTCGAGATATGAATAAAAAATAGAAAAAGCACGAAAATGCAGTTTCTGACAACGCAACGAAATACATAACGCAAATATTGCAACGACATCATGCAATTATGCAACATGACATGACCCTTACTGTCCCAATATATATATATATACCACGTACGTCCACCTTGTCTTCTTTTGTGTCGACTTTAGTTGAACACATCTTTCTTTTCTCTCATGAGTTTACAGCATGCGCGCTAAACTGCGCAGCTTCAGTGACACATGCAAGGCTGAGAGCCTCACTTATTTGTGATTCAGCATGCTTAGTTCATGTCAGGTGTTTTGGTGTTAATTGATTTTGGACACTTTGGCCAAGGCTTCTCGTAGTGCAGTGGCGGCCGTCATCGGTGCCGTCAACATGGCCAGCGTGAAATAGTCAAAATTTTTACTTGCCTTTGTGCGGCACATATTTATGGTAGTGTAGTTTTACCAGACGTGGTTTATCTCTGTTAATTACGTCGATGCTGGCTGCCCCAAAGGCCTGCTTAAAGCGGTCGCTGGAGGCCTGCTAAAGAAGCCAGCTGCCTCAAGAGCATGGTTCATGAAGTAGAAAATAATAAACCGAAAGGGATAATTTTGCCGTCGTGCCTCATGTACACGGTCTAGCCTACAAACTAAAGAAGGTAGCCGGAAAAGAAGGCGTCACGGTTTTATGTTTAACACCAAACCAGCGTATTCAATCTGTCCACAAGTCACGAATGACCAGAAAAATACGCAATGTATAAAAAAACACTAGAACAAGTGAGCTGCCTGCATGAAAAGGGTGATCTACAATATAGCTTCATCATGTGGCATGTGATACATAGGACAAACAGGCACATGTCTGGATGACAGGACAGCAGGGACATGACAGAAACATGCAGCGCCTTGGTAAGGCACCATCACCGGGCTTCTGGCTTTACATCATCGGCATTACCATTACACCGTAGAATTCCATGATAACAAAGTTTTAGAAAAAAGCGAACACACGTTGATGAGCGAAATTTTAGGTGTCACGCATTGACGGAAGCGGCAAATCATGAATGATTGCACTATGGATACTACTAAGAGAAAAAAAGAAAAAAATATCACCAACGATTACGACACACCCTTACGCGAAATTTTAGCGCAGCTCTATACGTGTTTTCGTTTCGCGATACAATGGCTGGCACGAGACAGTGTACCGCACGAGAGAGATTGTCCAGTGCGGTACATTGTAAACGGAGAGAAGTGTGCCGCGACTGCCTCGCTAATCGGGAAACCGTGGGCGCGATTCATAGCAGCCACCGCAGACAGACATGCAGACCTCATGCAGACCTTTGTTTCCATATATATATCTATGGTATCGCTGGATGCGCTCGCCGCATGCCGTCGGTGAACAGACGACGGCGCGCTACTTTGGCGATATCTAGTAGCGGTCGTCGCCGCAGAGCCTGCCTTGCGTGACTCTACACTTCTCAGGCTTTCGGCATGCCTTCATCCTCCGCTTTCCGCCTCACGGCTCCGCTGCACCCTCCTCCTCCGCGTTCCTCCTCACGCTCTGTTCGATATCACCGTCTTTCATCCCCCGTTTCATCCCCCATGTTAGAGATAAGGTAGCAGACAGATACACAAAACTGCGTTGTGGTTCACAGCACAACGCCGCGATGTCCCGCGGTGATCAGGTTCGACTTCCTACAGGAGTAGGATACTATTGTCAGTTATTTTTGACGCCCCGCTGATAATTGGCCGGTAGTCACGTTCAGACGCTGGAGGACTCCATGTAGCCCTGCATTAGCAGGGATTTTGCGTAGAACTCACACATCCATTGGGATTTTTAGGACTGAGAAGCTCATTAATGAATGCTGAAGAAGCATGCCTGACCCCGCCGATCATGCTACTTCATTTGGGAATGTAGAGAAAACAAGTGATACGCACATTGCACGTCACAGACAGACTACATACACAATATACGCACGACTCAACAAACAAAGTAATTGAAAGATATCGTTTAAACCACCGACTCAAAGTGTGATTCGCGCACTCAGTGTAATCAAGTGCAGATGTTTGTTTTAAATCACGTCGATGCGCATACTAGCGGAGAAGAATTTTGTATGGTAGGGAAGCCGTCCTTAAAGGATTTTTAATGCTTCGCTAAGATTGCTTTTATATCTAGGAATGGACACTTAATATGTAATAAACACGACTCGCAGGAGCCAGATCAAATGGAGGAATTTCGAAAATATGTCTTTAGAAAGAATAATCCTGGAGTAACATCATTCGCATACGGTGTTGTCTATTGAATCTCAATTTTCGACCAGATGAAACGGAGCGCTGTGCGTTCCAAGTCTACCCAAGCAACACTAGTCGTCTAATAATGTTCGCAAAAGGGACGCAGTTGGAATTTATGGCGTTTAATTTACACCTATACGATTACTGTAGTGATCGTTGCATTAAGATGAGCCCTTTGAAAATGGTAATTTCTTCTAAAGGGTACTTGGTTACATGTTTTTCTGCCCTTGTTGCGGTGGTGCCATTATATGACGGTGTCCTAAAGCACTAGGAAGGCCAGAAGCAGACTTGGGCATGTGTCTCTATGAGGCCCTTCTAAAGATGGTGGGTTCATAAAAGTTCCGTTTTCGGACGACCAAGCCCAAGTATGAGCTAATAATGCATGACATCGCCTGCGACTGTAGGCATTATGAAACTCCACATCGCTGATAATTGCTTCGGTGATACATTGTCGCAAGATAAGTGAAAAAAAAAACATTCTGCATGCAATGGTCGCATTGTTCATTGTCTCATTATTGCGTTTCACCTTCGCAGGTTTTTTCAGAGATGAACTGGGTTCGTACGACAAGTTTTACTGGATGCTGGCAGGTGTAAGCCTCGTCTCTGCCAGCGTCATGTGCTGCATAGCGGTGACAGACAGAATGCACAGGAAAGCATGGGACGTACACATTCCCAGCAGGAAACCGCCAGGAGAGATTGTAGAAACAGCCGAAGAGACAGAGAGATCTGCTCCAAAGGACCATTTGCCATCGTATCGCCTAGCACAGTCTTCCACTCGATGTTTCAAGCAGGCGCAAGCAGCTCAGGTGTGACACCCATGGACGCCGAAAGCTGTGATCGGGCTAGCACCACGCTAAGACAACGTTATGTGTCATCGTGATAACTCTTACATGATAATCCGTGGCTTAGGCATACGGAGCTTACCGAGTACCTGAAAAACTGCGAGATTCGTTTCGAACTCTCGCACAAGAGATATCATGCGCCTCTGGAATTTCCGCACAATGCTGTAGGATCTGAGACCCCGTGACACCAGGAAACACCCATAAGTGGTATAGTACCGGTGCTCATTGCTCAGGGCAAATTTATAAGAGCTATTTGCCTACAATAACTGCATATGTTTTTAAAAATGAAGAACAAACTTACGTTGAAAACAAGAACGTATTCGAAATCAGCGGCCAGTAAAACAAAACATCGGGTGAGATCTCGAATTTGTAGCACATGTAAAGATGATGGCGTTGAAAAAATTTTCGCGAACTGTTTTTATGCTTACCAAAATCAGCGATCGTATTGTCAGACCCCGTTTGCATAAGAATAATATCTTTACGAAGACACTGGCCTCCTTAACAAGCACTGCATATCGCACTGATTAGTCACACGATGGAACTACGACTTCATCCTATAATTTGTAAATATTAGAGCTTGTATATTATTTGTTATATTCTTTTGCATTCTGTGTATTCTCATCTGTGTATATGCTCACCACAGCCCACATCACGGCCACTCGTGAGTGGTTGCGACTTTGTTCACAAACCCACTGTGATGCGACTTGTCTTTGCCTTTTATACTTATATGCTTACGTATAAATATGTTACATATGTTACATACATATGTATATGTATGTTCTAACTACATTAAAAGAAACCACGTGTATATATATATATATATATATATATATATATATATATATATATATATATATATATATATATATATATATATATATATATATATATATATATATATATATATATATCCTGGTATGTTGTTGTGGGTGCTATGCGAAACGGAGTAGCTGTCACCATTACAGGTTGACTACATGTCTTTCTTTACATTTCATTTCAATAGAGAAATAACATTGCTCAAAACACATTTGTTTCTTACGGCTAGAAATAGAGAAGAATAAATTGTGAAACATAGAATCAAATTATTTTTAATAATAATTCTTCATTACCCAATAATGTAGGTGCTACTGGGAAAATAAAATAAACCGCAATATGCGCAAGCTAAGAAAGTGTTCACTGACGTTTACTTCATATAGCAGTGTAATTTGTGGGGCGTTTGTTATCGACACATTTGTGATAAGGAACCATTGAATGACCTTGTGCAACTTTATTGCGCACAATTTTTCCTCTCTTGTCAAAAAGCTGCATCAAATGCTGCACGTTAGACTTACCCCGCCTCCCTTTAAGGGCACTACTGAAAGCTGCATTCAGCCACAATTCGTGTCGTCCTTACAGCGTTTTACGCACATGGTTTCTTTATAGCCACGAAAGAACGTAAAAAGCCGCTATCGCTGCGCAAAGGAAAGGCACAACAGGGCTATCTCGCCCTCATAACACCCGAGCGCTGCCCCTGACCTGACGGGCTGAGGTGGCTGTCCAGAGTACTAAACGTGTTATGCTGTTTTCACGGCACGTGGCATGTTGCACAATGAGCTGTTCCATGTAGCGGTTAACACACACGGTTTTCTATCGTATACGTTAGCAGGAGCCTATATTTGACAGCCAAACTATGCCAACATGTTTTTGACAGTTATTTGACACGGTACAAGCTCGGAACATGCATACGAGATCAAAGATTCGGAGTAATCGTGTTGCGCCAACTTCACCTTGGTGTATTCAAACTATATAAGGTGTGTTAGGCTCTCGTGTTCGAACTATAAAATAGTCAATTTCTTTTAAAGAAAAACAATAGATTTGTGGTGTTTTAATACGTGAAGTCAACTAGCTGTAGTAGAGTTTAGGGGGGCTTGTAATAAAATATTTGAGGTGGTCGAAATTATATTTTCTAGCCCTCGTTAAGATATTGAAATCTTCTTCTTCGAGAGAGGTTCGGCTGTGTAGCGTAACTAAGACAGTACAGTCGACTTTCCTCTGCGTACTATATAACGTGGACAGATGCACAGAGGATGTAAAATTCTTTCTTTACAGTGACAAGTGTCACAGGCAGGACAAAAAGATTGGTCCATAGTATCAATGATTATGGCACAACGAATGGTTCGGCGTCTCAGTGCGTCGCATGAAGAGTACATATCTACGTGTAAACATCTCGGTTGGAGACTAGCACTGCTGTGTTTGATTTTCAGCAGTGACCTAAATGACAGGTGATGGTCAATCCTGAAGAGGGCCTTGACAATTCGCTGAGTGCTGCGGATCTCTTTCGCTTGCTTTTCTATAAGGCTCAAGAGAAAAAATCCGAGGACACCTAAGCAGTTTTTATGAGTGGTGAATGCGAAAAGATTAATGCGAACCAAGTGAACGTGGCTGAGTGGTCCTTCGAGTTATGAATTCCTCACGGGCTAGCGAGAGCATTGACACGCTTGGCCAACGCCTCCTAGATAGCACAAGACCGGTGCGCTTCGATCCGCGACGTCAAGCTACCTTGCTCGACTGCCATAGAATCTAACGGGACGCTGCCGAGTAAGCCCAACATCATCTACACAGCACAAGGCCTGTTCACATTGGTACATGACGTCATGCTACCTCACTCGACTGCCATAGAATCTAATGGCGATGCTCCCGAGTAAGCAACAGTGATCTTGACGTCACTAATATCATCATGCCACCCTTGGCAATGGAAATTTCGGGCCAAGTAGCGTGACGTCTTGGATCGGAGCGAACAAACCATGTGCCATCTGGCTGGTGTTGGTAAGCTGAGCTTATTTTGACAGCACCGCTTTCGTCACATCGGGCTTCGCAAAGGAAATTGCGGCCCAAATAACTTGACGTCATCAATCAGAGTGCGCAGGCCAAATCGGTGTGGGGAGAAAGGTCATTCCAGTCTTAGGCTAGCACGTAAGAAGAAATGTTTTGCAAGTCGTTGGTCTGACTCGTGGAGGGTAAACGGCGTTTTGTTGCCTGCTCATGCGATGCTCAGGTCGAATGTAACTGCTGTTTTGTGCTAAAGAATACAATAACTTAAGAAATGGGTATCGTCATGGTATTGTACGATGGGAAGCGAGTGTAGGAAGAAGAAATAGTGATTTGGTGACGGTAACCATGACATGGCAGAAGTAGTTAGAGATAATAAAGCTGAAGGCATAGTGTTGGAACGATTGTACATGTTAACTAAGTTAGCTTGGTGAGGATAAAAAAATGAACCTAAAATATTTAAGCTTAGGTTGGACGAGGGTTCTATAGGCGAAAAGTTTGACAAAAGGTGGGGCAAGACTAGATTAGCGCGCAAGTAGCTTAGTTCTGTAGTATGCGATTTGAAGAATTAGTTGTTTGTATAGTACACTCGGAGCAAGGGAGATCGCAAGAAAGCTGAACACAAATGTATTTAATAAAGGTTTGTGTATATTCGAAGCGTTCGACCACTGGATCGTATATGTCCTTACTCGAATCAGTATTCGAGTCGAATAATGATTATTTGTAAATACGAATATTGAATATTCGAATAGTTTTTTCCAATGTCTCCAATCTCCACTTGCGCGCGATAAAGCGTAATATTGTAGCAAATATGCAACCATGTGAATCCCGGCGTCCATAGCAAATATAATAAACGAGAAGTTGCGTAAAAGTGCCCTCTGCGTTGCCAAGAGCGTCAGTACTTTTTGGCGAAACCGCGATCACGCGCACTATGCGAATAAACTGTTTATTTACGATTACTGATCTGTAGTGCTTTAATTAAACATTCAATTATTGCCAAAGAGCCGTGTGTTAGACGCCATATGCGCAGCCAGATGCGCATACTTACTACTCTTTTCTTTACTTTTTCTGCGTGTCCCCGTAATGGAACATTCAAAGATCGCTCAGTTTGTCCGACGTACACTTTACCGCAGCAAAGAGGAATTCAATAAACAACTCCGGTAGAACATTCCACGAAGGTAGTCTCATGTTTTGTTTTTGTTTTTTCTCGCAGCCGAGTTTCCTGACATTGCATAAGAGAGGACATAGTTTTCCGACTATCTCAGACACCGAAACATCCAGCGGCACTCCGTGCCTGTCCACCACTTTTTTGACCCAATGGGAGAGTTTGTGAATATAGGACACACCTTGAGGACTGCGTAGCAGCCGTCCCTCCATCAGCTGCGCATTTCAACTACTGCAGCAGTGTCCCTGAAACGGCATTTAGGAGTAAAGATGGGAAGCCTGCAGCCAAAAGCCAGATCACGTGATTGTTAAAACTGCAATGCACCCTGTGAGGGCACGGTTTCATCACCGCAGACCTGAGGCAAAGTCACGCGACACTCCTTTTTACAATCTCTGAATGTGCAGCATCGAACGTCAACAAGGCTGTGTTAACTCGGGGATGATAACACTAGCAACGGTGCTCATTGTTCCACATGAGCCGCAGATCTAAAAACTGCAGGTAAGCTTCATGAGGCCATCATCATCATCATCATCATCATCATCATCATCATCATCATCATCATCATCATCATCATCATCATCATCATCATCATCATCGTCGTCGTCGTCGTCGTCGCCGTCATCATCATCATCATCATCATCACCATCATCATCTTTTATGTCCCCTGCAGGACGAAAGCCTCTCCCTTCGATCTCCAATTACCCCTGTCTTGTGCCAACCGATTGCAACTAGCACGCGCAAATTTCCTAATTTCGTCGCACCACCTATTCTTTTGTCGTCCTCTACTGCGTTTCCCTCCTCTCGGTGTCCATTTTGTCACGCTAATGGTCGAACGGTTATCTAATCTGGGCATTACATGACCTGCCAAGCGCCATTTTTTTTCTCTTAATGTCTATTAGAATATCGTCTATACCCGTTTGCTCTCTGATCCAAACCGCTCTCTTAAAGTTATGCCTCGCATTCCTCGTTCCATCATTCTTTACGCGGTCCTTAACTTGTTCTCAAGCTTCTTTGTCAGTCTCCAAGTCTCTGCCCTATATGTCAGCACCGGTAAAATGCACTGATTGTATACTTTCCTTTTCAATTATAACGGTAAGCTCCCAGTCAGCAGCTCAATATGTCTGCCTTATGTGATCCAACCCACTTTTATTCTTCTCTGAATTTCCTTCTCATGGTCAGGGTTCCCTGGAATTAGTTGACCAAGGTAAACGTACTCCTTCACAGACTCTAGAGGCTGACTTGCGATCTTGAACTCTTGTTCCCTTGCCCGGTTATTTATCATTATCTTTGTCTTCTGCATATTAATCTTCAACCACATTCTTACACTCTCCCTGTTAAGGTCCTCAATCATCTGTTATAGCTCGTCTGCAGTGTTGCTGGATAGAACAATGTCATCGGCAAGCCGAAGGCTGTTGCGGTATTCGCCGTCGATCCTTACTCCTAAACCTCCCCAGTTTAATAGCTTGAATACTTCTTCCAAGCACGCAGTGAATAGCATTGGAGAGGTTGTGTCTCCTTGTCTAAATCCTTTCTTTATAGGTATCTTCCTGCTTTTCTTGTGTAGAATTCAGGTGGCTGTGGAATCTCTGTAGATATTTTATAAGATTTTATAACATATAAGATATAAGATGTAGATATAAGATATTTTATAGAATGTAAAATACAGACCGCGTAAGCGGTCTGTACTTCTTGATTACGTAATGCCTCTATGACTGCTGGCATCTCTATTCAATCACATGCTTTTTAGTAATCTGTGAAAGCCATATAAACAGGCTTATTGTACTCTGCAGTTTTCTCAATTACCTGATTACTGACATGGACGTGATCCATTGTAGAGTATCCCTTCCTGAAGCCATCCTGTTCCCTTGGTTGACTAAAGTCCTGTGTTGCCCCTATTCTATTGGAGATTATTTTGGTAAATATTTTATATAATATTGGGAGTAAGCTAATGGGCCTAGAATTTTTCAGTTCTCTAACGTCTCCCTTTTTGTGGATTAGTATAATGTTTGCATTCTTCCAGTTTTCTGGGACCCTTGCAGTCGTTAGACACTTCGCATAGAGAGCCTCCACTTTTCCTAGCATTATGTCTCCTCTATCTTTGATTAAATCGACTGTAATTCCATCCTCTCCTGCTGCTTTTCCCAATTTCATGCCTTGCAAGGCCTTTCTGACCTCATCTCTAGTTTGTGGGGATGCGCGACTCTCACGCGTCGCCCGATATGTTGTTTTCCCGCATAGCTCCCGTCTCCTGTTCTCCGGCTTCGCCGCGTGGATTTACAGGGGCGGTCGGTGTGCTTGCAGGTAGTACGAGAGATGACGCGAGTGTTTCTCTGCTAATGCCACCTAACAGCGGTGTTACTTGGGCGCAAAAAGGAGAAGGCGCTTCCTCTTTGGCTCGGTATCGGCTAGCGGCGCGGACGTTCTGCGCGTGCGCCGATCCATGCTTCTGCGAGACCGTCTCGTGAGGCCTACCCCGGAATGAACGAGCACGATCGTACGAACGCGCCACCGTTCGCGTGACCATACGCGCAAAGGACCAGGCGTTGGTGTCCAGCATGGGGCGAACATATTAGCTCGTTATCCGATCGCGGTGAGTCGGACTTCCACGACTTGTCGCGCGCCTATCGGCATGTTTTGTGGATAGCAACTCGGCTAGCAGGCACTAGTCTATGAACGGTGTAACAAATGCCCTTGTGATTGTTTGCACTACTGTGTTGCCGTTCCTTTGTCTGAAGAGCACGAGTGAGAGAACCCCGCAAGTTATAGGAGGGGTTTCTATATACTGTTCATAATTGTTTCGAATAGAATACTCCTGTGTCCTATGGGTACTGTACAGGTCAGTATAGAATTCTTCCGCTGCTTTTATTGTACGTTCGAGGTTGCTGTTGATATTACGCTGCTTATCTTTCAGTGCATACATCTTGGTTTGTCTTATGCCAAGTTTCCTTCTCACTTATTTCAGGCTGCGTCCATATTTACGGCTTCTTCATCTTTCTCACGTTATAATTCCGAATATCACTTATTTTCGCTTTGTTGATTAGTTTTGACAGTTTTGTGAATTCTATCTTATCCCTTGAGTTGGACACTTTCATTCTTTGTCGTTTCTTTATTAGGTCCTTTGTTACTTGGGAGAGTTTGCCTACTGGTTGCCTTGGTGCCTTGCCTCCCAATTCAATTGCTGCCTCTGAAGCCAGCCTTATTACGGTTTCATTCATTACCTATATGTCATCATCATCACCTCGTTGTTCTAAGGCTGCATATTTGTTTGAAAGTACCAGCCTAAATTTGTCTGCTTTTACCCTCACGGCCTCTAAGTTGGCCTGTTGTTTGTTGACCAATTTTACTCTTTCTCTGTTCAAATTGAGGTGAATCCTAGCCCTCACTAACCCATGATCACTGTACTTTACTCTACCTATCATTCCTACATCCTGCACTATGTTGGGATCGGCAGAAAGTATGAAATGAATTTCATTTCTTGCTTCACCACTAGGCTTTTCCAGGTACACACTTTCTGTTGCTACGTTACCTGAAAAATGTGTTCATTATTCTCAGCTAGACTATAAAGTTAAGGCCTCCTCCTTGCTCTTTAAAAACATTTAAAATGGCTTCAGTGGATGTAAGGTCTCCCTGTTTATTTAACAGTATTCAAAAGCCAGATACATTCTGAAAACCTTCAAAAGCTGCCCCCCTTTAAAAACGTTGTCTAGAGCCCCATCTCTATCTGCCAAAATATATCACATAGAAATGGCGCGACACATGAACCGATGCAAACGCCCCGTCGCTGCAGGTAGGGCTTGTTGTGAAAGGTAATAAAATTTTCATTAAGATAAAATTCAAAAAGCCATAAAAAATTCTCAACGGTTACACCTGTATTATTTTTACTTCTCAACAGTTATGCCCGGCTCTTTCCTACCCTGACAAAGTTTTTGTTCATGGCTGACAAAAAGTTTTCGTTGCGGATCGCCGTGCTTGTCTACCTACATTACTTTGAAATTATTTTGTTTTGAAGAGCGACGCCACCCTCTACGGTCCCTTATTCCTTATTTTTGGCCGGACCTTGTGAAGTAGATTGTTATGAACATTCTACACCGTCCGGAAGGCACCTGTCGCGACTCTGATTGGCTTTCGCCGACAGGTCCCGGTACAAGCCGACCAGCTCGTGGGCAGGTATGGTAGGCGTAACACCATAGTTGGGCCCCTTTTGAAGCAGCTGCTCGAAGTCCTCCGGGATGCTTGGGTTCTCGAGCATGACGACGTGCTTTCGTTCTTCATGTTGCATGTTGTGGCTGTGTTCGATGATTTAGTGACACACAGACACATAGCAAAAGTGCAAGAAGAAGAGCACGTGTGGCCCTATAGAAGCCTTCTTCATTCGAAAGACCGAGCAGAAGTGCGTCAGTGGTTCATCTGTATCTTTGTTCTGTCGATTTCTAGATTCAAGGCTGTGACAAACATATTCTGTCTTTCTGAAAGGGACTTCAATTACTTTTTTTTAGCATATGTTCAACTTTTTGTATAAATGTGGGCCTACATGCGAGCAATAAAACAGTTGGAAGTAAGCGCTGTGTGTGTGGGGGGCGGGGGGAGGAGAGTCGTATCTAATGTGGCTGTGTGTGTGGTTACGTGCGTGGTTACGAGTGCACCTATTTGCGCTCTTTTAATTATCTAAGATATTGTCACGCGGTAGTGACGGTTAAGAAGGCAGCAAAACTGCGAGTTACGAAACGAGCGTTTTATTGGGCAAACTTGTGGCCTCAAAAACAGGCTACACTAAAAGAACAACGGTAGCGGCGAACACGATCGCCGGTCGTCGAAAGTCTGATCACCGGGTCAAGCGCGTCGGCTTTTATACATCCGTCGTCGAATGTTCCAGACTAATCGCTTGGACCCGCGCGCCTTCCACAAAGTTCTACAATATTCGCGTCGCGCACACATTAAATCAGATTACACACGGATCGGTCACAGACAGTGCATGGAACCATCGATAACACTCCAGAAACTTCCGACACTTGCAAGCGCGTCCTGCGCTGTGCAATAACACTTGTTAGACGGTGAAACGTGTCGTCCGATGAAGACAAGTACACGTGTCAATATGTTACAAATTAGCCCAACGTCAAGTTCTTTTGTCTCCGAACAGGTCATATCTGCTCAGTAATTTTACTGCAAATGGATATGGAAATTGAGCGATAGTTGCTTGGGGAGGACTTGTCACCTTTCTTGAAGACAGAAACAGCCTTACAAATCCGCCAGTTGGTAGAGATTAAACCTGTATTGAGAGATTGCTGAAAGACTGGCGGCAAAGTGAAGATACTTATATGTGCCCTACTTTTAAAGAATGTGCTGTTTATGCCTGTTGTACTGATCGAGGATGTGTTTTTCAGTTTGTCTATCACGTGAACAATACCAATGGGCTCAAGAGCTATCACGTTTATTTGGGGGTGTACACAGATTGGGGGCGAGGAAACGTAAACAGGTTACTGGACAGGGAATAGAGAGCGAAAATCATTTACTTAACATGTTGGCAACTTCACAATAAGGGATTGTACATGACAGAGACGGTATTGCAGTGACAAGAGATGTGGCTGTAACATCACGTTTGAATGGGTGCATGGTCACTGTGGCGGGCACGGCAATGAACCCGCTGATCATGTAATTCTATTGGCGGCGAGGAGTTACGGAGTCGCCATCTATCGGAAGCGCCTCGCTGGCGTAGTATGAGGGATCACGTGGCGCGCTCCTCGTAGGTTTTGCTGTCAGCGCTCACTGAAAACACCACGCGGGAGCTCTCCCGCACATTTCTGTAAGTACTTTCGAAACGAGAGAAGTTTCTTACTGTCTAAATAATTATCTTGGGCAAACTGAAAGCACACAATCGTTTACAGACGCTATCTCTTTACCGAATACGTACAGTGAACGCCACTGCGCGCGGTCGCCGGGATGGAGTCTCCCGAACCGGCTTCTTGCGTGAAAGGTAGGTAAACGCTGAGAGCAAACTATGTGAAATATGTTCTTATAGTGTTTGTATAACTAAATGGAGTGTGATAGAACGAAGCCTCAATGCAGCGATCGCGCAGATTCGCAGCGACCGACTGCACGTCTGCATGCTTGTGCGCGCTGTTTCGATTTCCCCGCGCGCGCGTTTTCACACCGTGCCATGAGCTTTAGGCCGCAGAATATGAGCATTTGACAGTATACAAGCAACCATTGTTGCGTGGGCGCTATCACAGCTGTTCAAAAATAATTTCATTGTAGAGACTTCGACGCCTACGGGGACTGTGATGTGCCGTCGCGACGATTCAATCTTTTTTTTTCTTCTAAATTCTTTGACCTTTCAATACTATTTCTCGAGTTGTGTCGCACTGTATGCTTATAGGTGTTCTCAGCGTGCCATTTCCCGCTGCTCCTTTTTTGTAATCCAGTGCATTAATTCATAACACAAACATGAGCATATGCCATGCTTTTTTTAATGTGTGCTTCTTACCGCTGCCTTTCCACTCCACTGAACTTACCAGTATCTATAGCATCGACAAGTTCATAGACCAAACCGTCACGACATTAGTCGGGCAGCGGACTCGGGCGAGCGTCTGAGTGCGCGTTTTCAGAACATCGCAGACCGGGCGCCGTAGCAGAAATCTTCCTCGCATCTGTGCTTGTTGCATACCCGAGTTGTAGCCGATGACTGTTTGCCGGTTTTATGTTTCGCGAGCCAAGCTTCACGCAGCTTCTTGTCCTGCGGCTACGTGTGAATAAGGCTGACACCAGCCTCCGTTACGTGCGTCCGGCCCTGCGGCACCGAGCAGTAGCCTACCATGTTGCGCGCCTTCAAAGGCAGCCACTACCTATTGTAGTGCTTTCAAGCGTTGTAAAGGAGACACTCGAAGCGGGAAAATTTCGCCACTAAATGAGGACCGCAGCGTACGAGGGAATTTAAACTCGTTTTCAGCTTGCTTCGGCGCGCCCGAAGCAGCCGACGCGGCCGCTATGTCCACGTGATCCCTCCTAGAACGTCACGCCTACGGTGGCGCCAGCATTTCCAGTGGTGGAGCTCGAGGCCAATAGTTGATGAAGTGTTCCTTGGCTACTCGCGAGCTGACACCAACTCGCTGATTACATCAAACATGCATGACTACACAAGGAAGTACATGCTGACCACGTCCACAGGCGCCGTCACGTCTTTGATTCATACGGGAAATTCCGCTTACCCCAAGGGTTACGCGAAGCTTGGCATCGTTGCTGAGCAGGATACGTCGTGGCGTTGCTTTCACCTTCCACTACGCACACCTGTTCGAGCGGCTGCAAACATTGACAGATGCTTTAAACGCGGAAAAAATAAACGTGTGCTATTTTCCAGCATAGCTCCATAGAGCGCTTGACACTAGACAGTTTCTTAGTCAGAGATGACAAGCAACAACTGTCAGAGGTCGCTGTTCTAGGCCAATGGTATATTTCTACAACAGCCGCATGAAATTCGTGCAAAATAAAAGTTCTCACTGAATTATTGCATGCCGAGGGTACAGGATGCGTGGATTTTTTAGTGCCGTTTGTGTAATACAGATAAACGTTCATTTATAATATTTTACGACTCCTCCTCCCCATTAATCACTGCGTTCGGTCCCTTTCCCCTTACAAATTGCAGAGTACTGGGCTACAGCACACCGATCACGGCCGACCGTTAAATACCTCCTTTCTCTCTCTCTCCCTCAATCGCGGCTAACTACTTTGCAGAGAGTACCTGAAATGCCTCGAGAATCTACTCATGGTCGCACTGTGGACATTACGGAATAATATCTTTGTAATTTCTACAGAATTACTAAATAAAATCGTGTGAATGACTACTATTGCGCTTTGGGTGAGTGAGTGAGTGAGTGAGTGAGTGAGTGAGTGAGTGAGTGAGTGAGTGAGTGAGTGAGTGAAACAACTTTATACGGTCCACAATAGACACGTATAAACTCAACGTCACCTGGCTATGCCAACTCGGGGACCATCAGGTGAAACCCGACGGCCTTCTCGTGGGCCCTCTGGACTGCCAGGATTTGAGAGGACTGGTCCTGGGCCTTAATGATCTTCATCATTTCCTCTTGGGCGAAAGGGGCACCGGCACAGGCGCAGCGCCACAGGACGCATATGGTGCGGGTGCATAACAAACGTGTGCTTGACGTGACGAAGACGAGTTTCCGCTTTAGCTGTCACGCCCCACGATTGCACGTGGAAAGAAGAAGAAGCTGCCCGCCTTGATGACTGGCGGCGTTCCTTGCTCCGTCGACATCCTGGCTGAAAATACGGCAACCAAGGCGTATGTATTGCAACTTATCAGTAAGTTAGTCTAACCATAGCATCATGCCTTTTGACATTTCCCAGAAAAGATCAACTCGCGCTGTTCGATCACCGTGATAATTGCTTTCTGCGTTGCTAAACTGCCTCTCGCCAACCCAGGAAACTCTATGCGAGCACGGATGCGTCTGATCAGCCAATCGACTTCCCAATAGAAACATTTCTATCGACTTGCGATGAAAAATTTTAGGTACTTGTTCCAACGACACAAATCACTGTCGGAGTTATAGCAGAGGGTAATGGCGCCACTTGATATCTCGCTAGTGTTCATGGTGGGAGCGTTCTTAGTCATTAACTTGCTGATGTGTTAATGGTGTCGTAGTCTTTTCTGAAGATATCAGAAGCCATGTGTATCGCCAGGAGTAGAGGTTTTGTTATATTAAGCATTTGCTTTGCGGACCGTCTGCCACTATTTCATCTGCGTTGCCAACGTCATGCGAGGCTGATAAAATCATTTGCATACCGATTTGACCAAACGGGTTTGTGGTGGTCGAGGAGGTAATGTGCTGCAATGCTGTCATGGAGGTACCTCATACTTCTCGCTGCCTACAACTGACACAGGAAGGAAGCAGTTTGAGAGAGTATGTTAGCATAATGTATGTGCCTAGACACGTGCGATATTACCTAGGCGGCCTCAATTCTGGCGTTGCATGACCAGAGCGGCAAACAATAATTGAGGACCGTGTAACCAGCGATAGAGTAGAGGTAATATGAATGAGAGAACTTTGCTAACTGGCGTTTTTTTTTTTTTGATGCCGGCCGCAGTGTAACGCGGAACAGATAATCGATGCACGGTTTCCCTACCAGCGCAAGGAATAACACAACAGAGGATAGGACAAGCGCTAGCCTCAGGCTAGAGTTTATTCCGCCCGCGCCACTCTCACTTATTGTGGGATAACAGGTTGAGACATGATGACTAGGAAATGTGCAGGCTTAGGATGCAGTCAGTACGCACAGAACAGGGTCGCAACAGAAGATCGCCGGGCGAAGCATGCATGTTTCGTACTGCCGGTGGAGTGAAATAGATTAATTGTTCTCGTCATTCCGGCTGAATGAGCGGAAGTGTGCGCACACAGGGAGGCCGCGGCGTCTACCGGCGACGATGCCGCGGTGCCGCTGTCGGCGAACCAGTCCGTCGAGCAGTACCCGGGCGAGAAGGCCATGGAGGCACTGCGCAACTGGCAGCCTTCGGTGCGGGGAGGCACGCCGGCCTCGCCGGCCTCGCCGCAGACGCTGGAGCTCGCGACGCCGCCCACCCTGCAGGGCGGAGGTGCCTGCCTGACCAGCTGCATTCTCGTCGCCTGCCTGGCATCGTGCGCCGCCGGCACCACGCTGGGATACGCGTCCACGGCCGCGCAGTCCATCGAGCTCCAGCCCTGGTACACGCTCGAGCGCCGGTCGCCCGACAACCGCTGGTTCGCCGACCTGCTGCTCCTGGCGGCCGCGCCCAGCGCACTCACCACGGGTGCGCCTGCGCTACTGTTTATTATTCGGAAGCAAGCACACGGACGCTGTAGGCGCGTTCACGACGTCACCATCGCCGCCGTGCGGTCCTGGCATCGACGGCGCATGCGCGGCCCACATGCGTGAGACGCGCGTGCGATGGCGCTGCGTGCGCTCGCTGGGAAAGCATCGAAATGAAGTTGACGCACCGTCACGCTCCACTGATTGGCTCGGCATCTCGAAATAATGGCGGAATTTTTTTCGCCTTCCGCTGCTGGCACAAGTATTGCGCGCACGCATGCTGCAGCTTTCCTGCTGAATTGATGTGTGCGTACACACTGGGGTGGTTCTTGAGTGACCACTCTCTGGGATTTGCATGTGTGTTCCTTGGTGAGACCACTCTCGGGGATGCTTTCACTTTCGCGAAATTTCGCGTGACCGAGGCCGAGTGCATCGATGTCTACGAGCGACAGGCAGATTACTTGGCACATAGCCAAGCGCGCTGTCCTAGCGCAACCCCAGGAACGCCGTTGCAAAAAAAAAGAGACGGAAATCGCGCAGTACGGGGGAGCCGAGACAGGCTACAGTCCTACCAGGAAATTACACAGCACTCTAGGCTAAATGGCAGAACCTTCCTTCCGGGAGATGCACAGCTAGATAAGAGACAGAAGGTAGCCTGGCGACATGGTAACAGAGACGTTCCCATGTTCCCCGTCCTTTATTGCTTCTACTACCCAGGTCAATTCTGAAGTAAATGTAAGTCACGTGATTTCCCCTTTGGCAATCCCTTCCACCTCAAGTGGACGCGTTGCAATCGCCCTAAACGACCCTTAGACCCCTCACCCCAGGCTACTCAGCTCCTACCCAAAGATCATCTCCGCCGTCGCCCCAGCCGAGGAGGTCGCCATAGCCCAAGGGCTGACAGTCACCTAGAGGCGAGGCCATCCCTAAAAGCCTTGACCAGTAGAAGTTCTTCCTCCTCTTCCTTCTCCTCCTTTTCTCGCGAAAATGAAAGTATCTCCTATAGCGTTCTTCGAGAACATCGCACCTGTTCATATAGCATACTGTACAATACACGTACACATGAACCCACCCCTAAACCTACCTAATTCTCTCTATTCGCGCCGAAAAGAGCCGACGATGTTTCGTCGGTCTCATCTTGTCCAGCAGGGAGGTGCCACGGTGTTCACGCCGCTGTCGGTGCTCCTGATCGTGTGTGCGTTGGGACGCCTGGCAGCCTGCTGCACATAAGATGTCTCACGAACTGCGTTGCGCCAAGTAACCTCGACCTATTGTTAAAACACTGTCCGAGGAGGTCACGTGCAGCGCTAAGCCTTTCTGTCACTGTCTACATATGCTTCACCTTTCGAGCAAAATTGCTAATTACTGAATAGTAAATCTTACCTAGCGGCTTGCGTGTTTTGCCGTTGCCCCACGTCTGCTTGGACTATATTGCTCCTATTCGGTTTAAATCCATAGAAAAGACGGGGAATGCGGGAGATGGAAATTCAAGACGATGAGCAAAATGTGAACAAGGTGAACGCAGGAGCCAACGTTTGGACAAGTGGACTTGTCTTCTTCAAGGCCTTCAAGGACTTGAAGAAGACAAGTTCACTTGTCGAAACGTTGGCTCTTGCATTCACCTTGTTCACGTTTTCAAGGCCTCGAAGAAGACAAGTCCACTTGTCGAAACGTTGGCTCCTGCATTCACCTTGTTTACGTTTTGCTCATCCTCTTCGGTTTAGGCAGTTTGGACAGGCAAGGTAGATGATGTACTGACAAAGGATCACGGTTGTATATAAATGCTTCAGTTCCCTGAATTAGGTTTTCTGTTCTTTGCGAGCATATAAAAAAAAAACACAAGCCATCAACTTAAGTGGTCTTCCAGCGAATATTTGTTTATAATTCTGACCCGCCGTGATTGCTCAGTGGCTACGGTGTTGGGCTGCTCAGCACGAGGTCGGGGGATCGAATCCCAGCCACGGCGGCCGCATTTCGATGGGGGCGAAATGCGAAAACACCCGTGTACTTAGATTTAGGTGCATGTTAGAGAACCCCAGGTGGTCGAAATTTCCAGAGTCCTCAACTACGGTGTGCCTCATAATCAGAAAGTGTTTTTGGCACGTAAAACCCCATATTTTTTTTATAATTCTGCCACAAGGAACTAGAACCTTTCACTGTGGCTCTTCTTTTTTCTGTGGCTTGTTCAGACCCGCCGTGGTTGCTTAGTGGCTATGGTGTTGTGCTGCTATGCACGAGGTCGTGGGATCGAATCGCGGCCACGGCGGCCGCGATTCGATGAAAGTGGCTTGGGCACGCAAAACCCGGTCATTTAACTTTTGATTATTACTATTTGTTTTATGTTGAAAGCCGCGAGAGCGTAGGCTTGAAGCCTTCTCTCACGTCAAGGTCTTTTTTCACTTGCAGAAGTTCAATTAACTGACACAGGTAGGTTAACGTAACTTTGTTCTTTAGAGCCCACTTAGCAGTCGTCCTGGAGGTAGGAACCTTCACTTGCTCTAAGGAACTACACCAGCCGTGTGTGCATGCAGGACTGCTACTGGACATGGTGGGAAACCGGTTGACGCTGTTGCTGGCCTCCTTTGGCCTGCTGGCCAGCTGGGTCACGCTGCTCTTCTGCTCCAACATGGTTTCGCTGTTCGCGGCACGCATCACGTCCGGTATCTTCCTGGGCGCCCTCTCCAGCTGCGTTGGTCTGTACGTGGCCGATATCTGCCCCAGCCGCCGGAGGGCCTTCTTCCTCGGACTGGTAGAGGTATGGCGACCGCAAACGTGCCACTTATAATACGTTTCTTGACAGAATGCGAGAGATGGTTTGAAGGGTCATGAAAGAAAAAAAATCATGCTGAGGTTTTTCTGCGCACATTATCAAGAAGGAAATACCCACGAGCACTGTCCGGCACGTAACACTGTTGCATGCGGCATGTAAGACTTCGTAGTACCTAAATGATGAACAGCTAAAAATTCAATACTCGAGCAGAAATACGAAATGCAGATTTCGAAATAGCCCCCTTCCTGCTTTCCTACTCTGGGTAAAGAAGAAGGAACATATATGCAAATCCCACGCCCCATTGGAACCGGTGTACATGAAGCTTTAGCAAGGCAAAATGGGGATTTATTACAAGTGACGCACTGTAGATTTCATGATAATCACGTCCTTTAGACAATACATAATATCTTGCAGAGGTGAGGTGATCTTCACATAACGTGCTACATGGGCGTATGCTACGCTCAGACGTGAAACTGAAGTTCAGTATGACCAGGGCCCTTCAATACTTTTGATCTGGCCACGAAACTTCCGCGTAATGCTGCGGCAGAGCTTCAAATAGCGCCCGCGGTGGATCCACCACGGCGCTGGCGCAAGTAGCAGGCGGACTGGAGCAGACGCCGAACGGACGCCGAAGACGCTCGCTATTGCGCAAGGGGTCCACTGCCTGTATCGGCATGTGAATATTGTCGACACAAAGTGCAAATCACCGCCCTGTTTCTGTACAGTATTGTGAAGCTCGAACGCGAACAATTTCAGACAAGTAGAACGTTTTGCTTCATTTCCAGGTTCAGTTACGTTCGCAACAGCGGCTTAATTCATTATTCAAATTGTATACACTTAGACTACTTCATTGTTAGAAATCGACTCCAGAGCAAGTTCATGTCGCACTTTTATGTAATGGCGCGTGAGAAAAACCTGCGTTTCAAACTAACAAAGCTAACCAATTGACTGATTACTAAATGAATTACTAATCTCATTACGAAATTACTAACTTATTGGTAAACGAATTACCAACTAATTACTGAAGTAGAATATCTAATCAACTAATGAAGTAACTATACAAATAGGTAAATACTAAACTAACAATAAAGCTAATAGCTAACAATAATTACTAACTTATCTAGCAACTACAGTAACTAACCAAGCTCAGTAGTAAGTAACGCAAGAAACTATAGTAAGAAAACAAACTCAACGAATAATCACTTAATATTAAGTAGTACACCATCTATACTAACTAAATAAATAGATTGCGGGATCTAATCCCGGCCATGGCGGCCGCATTTCGGTGGGAGCGAAATGTGAAAACACCCATGTACTTAGATTTAATTACTTATGGGGTTTTACGTGCCAAAACCACCTTCTGATTATGAGGCACGCCGTGGTGGGGGAAAAGAAGGTTAATTTTCCTTAGTGGAAAATTAACCACCTTCTTACCCCTGTGCCTCTGATGCCACCTTCTGCCCCTACATGAAACTTTCGGGGAAGTTTCGTGACCAGATGAAAAGTATTGAAGGACCCTGTTATGAGCAAGAAATCGATATTTTACATAACATTAATTCGCCGCAACAACGCGCCATTTATCATTAATCTGCGGCCGCAAAAGCGATATTTACTAAACCTGAATACATCTACCTAAATGTTTCGGGTCGTGCCCCCTTTTCCTGTCCGTTGCGCGGCCTCACAAGACCGTGAAAACACACCACGTCAAACTGACGTGTGCGCACTTAGATTCATTAGTATGCTATACGAAACAAATTTTATTCGGAACAACCGGAGACAGCACCATGCTAAAAGGAATACAAGATGACTGCCCGCCGATTGCTATAGAACTGGCTGCCGGAGCTGCCGGCGACAATGGGTTTCCTTGCGTTTGAAAAATATGTGGCAGCATAACGTCGTAGAGCCCTTTTCGCCACGTACAAAGCAATCGCCATGCGAAATATTCTTCGCTGAAGATACGTTTTATCGCCATTTTAAGTCCCCTTTGCACGCTGCCGTGATTTTCGACCAACCACCTCAAGCTAATCAAGAGTAAACGGACCAATCGCAGACGCCGGCACCACTCTCCTAACACGGTTGTCTACTTGGAAAGCGGTAGCTTGGTCCCACCATAACCTGCTCTACATCTGCGCGCTCCTCGCCTCTTGTAATCCAATTAAATATGAAAAACGTCAGAGTTTCGCCCGAAATTCGAAGCACTGATTGCAATAGCAATTTGTTAAGCAGCCATAGTATGTACGGTTAGTCGTTTTATCAGATCCATCAACTACTGTGTATGTTATTTAACTGAATTAACAAACACGTAATAATGTGCGCAGAGGCACACAGGAACACATGTCACTCGACGACCGTGGACACTCGCTGTCAGAACGCTGGCGTGATGAAGAGTGGCAGCAGTGGCGAGGGAGTTGCCCTTCGTTCTGCCCCTTACTTCAACGCGAACTAGGCACACGAAAACACAGCGCACACGAAGCCAACTATCTTAGGTCGGCTAGCCTTCGAACCTAGTGCAGACTTCCTCCAAGCTAGGATGCGCGCGGCCGCGCTTAGTCACCGCAGCTGGAGTAGAAGAGGAGATGCGCAGTAACGTGCCCCCCCCGCCCTTCCTAGCGCCCCCACACCTCACCACTTTCGCTCTCCCTTTTACCCTTGCACGCATGAGATGACGGCGCGCACCCTCTCCGCCTTCCGCCCTTGTGAGCGGGAGAAGACACCGCTGCCTTAAGTCACTATCCTCCTCTATTCGCCCTCGCAAGCTTTCACTCGCAGCCACAGCATACGGCGCGCGCGGCCGCGACGTTATCGCACTCGGTAACTATGCGGAACATCACGGCGACGCCAACGGCGGCGACGATGGCTGAAATTCGCCTGGCGTGTCCCTATAGTCGCCGTAGAAAATATCTGTACGTAGGCAATACCATCCGCTTTCAAAGCTAGCAAAATTGGCATCCTATAAACGAGTAAAGCATTTGATCGGGCACCTCAACCAACGCTGCAAGTCACTGTCCGATGCTTGCGTCGGTGGTTACGAAAATTATGTGTCAGAAAGTAAAAATACAATCCGAATAGAATGGGTTTTGCGTTACAGGGCTCCAGCAATGCCTTTTAACTTGCGAACAAATCAACTAATTACCACGACGGCAGGTAAACGCATAATTGCAGGGACCACTGAAGGGATAGACAACTGAATAAATTCAGAATTGAGGGCATGAACGAAAGATTGAAGGAATGAATAGATGAAATAACAAATGACCGCGAAATAATGAATCACTAAAGCAAGAGATGAATGAATGAGTGAGTGAGTGAGTGAGTGAGTGAGTGAGTGAGTGAGTGAGTGAGTGAGTGAGTGAGTGAGTGAGTGAGTGAGTGAGTGAATGAATGAATGAATGAATGAACAATGCATTGAATCCACTAGTGGCTGCTTTTCCTCCTTCAACAACCTTCATAACGGCGGTGTTTGCGTAGCACACGAAATTAGGAAAGGAAGGACAGAGACGAGTAAAGAGCGCGAACTTCCAACTGATCTTTATTTGCGGACGAACATAATATATATGCACGCCAAACAGGAAAAGAGATAGAAATAATGGGGGATACGCAGCACCAGGATATCAAGTCAAAACACTTCGCGTGTCCATGATTGCCCTGCGCTCGGCCAGGTAATATCGCTCAGGTCGTGACCGAGCAACGAAATGGGTGCTTACGCAGCGGCCAGCTAGATTGTGAATGTACTCCGCTTCTATTATTTCTCGAGTTCATTGCCGGGATTCATTGCCGGAATTGCAAGTGCACCCGCCTCCTTCATCAGTGCGTGGTGTTGGCAAGGCATAGGTCACAGTTAACCCGATAAATAATAATAGAAGCGGAATGTATACATTCACAATCTAGGTGTCCGCTGTGTAAGCGTCTTCCATTGCTGTGTCACGACCCGAGTTAGATTACCTGGCCGAGCGCAGGGCAATCATGGGCACGTGAACTGATTTGACTTGGTATACTGGTTCTGCGGTTCCCCCTCTTTCCTGTGTGTTTTCCTGTTTGCCGCGCACATATATATTATGCTCGGCCGCAAATAAAGCTCCGTTGGATGTCAGCGCTCTTCACTCGTCTCTGTCCTTCCTTTCCCACTTTCGTTCGCCACGCAAACACCGCCGTTATGAACAACGACCAACTCGCCCACGCCTCTACCCTAATCCAACATCCTTGTGTCTAGAAACGTCGCCTTCAACCGCAGGTGACGCGCAACGCGGGCATGCTGATGGCCTACGTGCTCGGCTACTGCTGCTCGTGGGAGGTGCAGGCCGGGCTGTGCGTGCTGCCCCCTCTGCTGTTCGTGTGCCTGCAGAGCCGCGTGCTGAACAGCCCCCAGTGGCTGATGCGCAACGACCTGCTTCCCGAAGCCGCGCATGCGCTCTACCGCCTGTACGGAGCGAATGTGCCGCCAGAGTTCAATGTCCGGGCAGCGCGCGATATCAAGAACGCGTGGGACAGCGTGCCGGCGGCCACGTCAGCCAGGCGAGTATACACGTGACCACTGACGAGAGCAACGGGGGTGGAGCTATTACTGCGCGGAGGGCTGTTCGGCACAGCTTCACGGCGATTTCAATTTCTTGGAGCAGATGATGAGTCGGCTTAGCTTCCACGTGCGACGGTTTCGCATGTGCGTAAACGCGGAAGAGGAACCAATAAAGCATATCATGCTAAAAAATCATTGGTGTACTTTCTCCATTTTGCTCCATGTATATTTTTTGCCCTTGTGTGGAGTAAAACAATGCTGATAAGAAAGTGAGGCAATCTTTAGCAGTGATCTTACCTGTGCTGGCTTTGCTTCCATAGTTTTCACTTATTGTCGCAAAAAGGTGCCTACGATTATGGTTTCGGTGTATCCACAAAGACACCCGAAATACACTGTTTTCTGGACTCCTGTTAGAGTCTGGTAGTTCGGATAATGGTAGGCATCGTTCTTCGAGAAAGTGTGCGATAGGTGTCGGTCGTGATGAGTTGCTTGTGAAACACCTACGTATTCTAGAAGGTGCTGCGCCTTCTTGCATACGCATTTCTTAGGTTATGGATCATCGAGGAGCGTATTGAAGCCAACTGACAACTTCATTCTGGCTCGGGGCTGTATTCTGTACTTTCTGTATACGAGGGGGATTGTCACGCGTATTAATGCTTATCTTCGGATTCTATACAACAGTAAATCGCATACATCTGGAATGCATAAGGTTAACTGTTCTCAATGCTTGGCATTTATTTTACGAACGCTGCTGGTAGAGGAATCATAGCAACATGGAACGAAAGTGACGCACGACGAGCTAGGACCTGTCCGACGTGTTAGGGTTCACTGTGTGCGGCCACGAATGGAACGGATGCCAAGCTCTTGAGACTCGGCGTGTCTCATCGTGACGCTCGTCAGCATGAAAATACTTGTTCGTTAGGTGTGTGCGACGGGATTAGGCACCAGTGCAAATCCTACTATCATTTGTCCTACGTTAACCCACTCTACGAAGGGGGTGGCGTTCTACTCCAGCTGCAACTGCGCATGTGGCAGCTGTATCTATGAGAGCGATCTGCGTTAGGGGCAGAGTCTATAGGTGCGTCGGGAGCTCGTAGCTTTGTGGGTGCTGTGTGTTCTCGGCGCTCACTCTGCGTTGAAGCGATAAAGAGTACGAACGTCACTTCGCTCGCTGCTGCTGCAGCCTTTCCTTATGCTGGCGTTTCGACAGCGCGTTTCCGCGGTCGTCGGATGAGATTTGTTCTTGTTTGCTTGTGCGCGTGCTACAGCATACTCTTTAATTTAGTTAGTAAAATGTATGTTTGCAAGTTCTTACGGCCAATAAAGCTACTTTCCTTACTTCGTATAGATGTCCGCTAATTTGCAATCGCAATAGAAGCTACTACGCCTTTCGGGCGAAAGTGCGACTTATTATTTTTTTTCAGGAGTGCTCTTATAGATATGCGCGTTTAGGCTGCGTAGCTTTCACTTCATTGCTATTGAAAGCTGTCTGCGAGTATAAAAATGGCAGAGCGGCCATCGCCCAACGCAAGGTGGACGCACCGACGCCGGATGGCGGGATGTCGAAATCACGCAGAAAATGCGTTCCACGTAATTTAATTTGACGAGCGGCTTCGTACTTCGCTCTAAGACACCGAATCGGTGGGCCAAGTGGAGGAGCTTAAAATAGAGGAGAGCTTGCCGATTCATAAATCCTGCAATCTGCCACTGATGTACATAAAGGCTGTCTAGAAGTGAGCGAGTTCGTGCTACGGGAGCAGCGGCTGACCGTGGCAGCAAGTACTACACACTGACCAACAGCCTCAACTGAAGAAATGGCAAACTCACAGCGCTTACAATTCGGAAGGCATCAGTGTTATATCGCTACTGATAGTGTTATGGCATAGCTCTTGTAGCTCACGGTTGTGCAAACATGCTAAAGATAGTTTGCCTCCTGTTCAGTCTTCTAATTCCTACGATAGTCATGAACTGTCCGCTGATAACACTTAACGTCGCAGCTCTCTGTATAACTCGTACCTCGACCATACCCAATCCAAGTGTTCAAAACGTGAAGTTTCGGCAATGAGGTTGTACTGCGTAGCTGTTAAAAACAGGCAATAATCTTGCCCATTCACACGCACACGCTCTTCGCGAGGCTAAACAAAAGCTTTATTTTCGCTGGTCGCTACACATGGACGCGTCGGCCGGGTAGTGCCAAAAATGATTGAAAGCCAGGGGAAAATGCACAAAGCAAAGTGATATTCAAGTGTCACGTACGAAGAAGTTTTACAATGAAGCTTCTTTCTTTTTGGCCTTGAATATGTGCAATCCGTAAACGATACAGAATCCTTCGTGCATAATTCATAATTGTATTTCGGTATGTTTACCAAATTTAAATGTGGTACACGAACCATGAGTATAACTATAACGAGAGACACGCGATCACCACAGTGCCTCCTTCGACCGTCGCTCCGTTTTTCTTTGCGTTTTACGTAAATAGGGTCAACCAATACCAACTTTGCCCAATTTTCTGTTTTGCTTAAGCGCATTTGGGTATGTCTCGCAATTCTCTGTGCACACACCTGTCATCACCATTCATGCAAGTTTAACAAGTGCGCATCTTAGACGACTAGGTGAACTAGAGACAACTAGCCCAGCATAACGCTCCCTTAAAATCATTTCTCCCGTCATCCTTGTGACATCACTGCGCAGACTTCTCACAGCCCGCATCAACCTGATTTGGTGCTTGCATTTTGGCATAACTTGTGAAGTGTGTTGCGCATAAATATAAAGATAGCATGAGATTAAAATTCTGACGTTTTATGTGCAATGACAAGAACATTGCATTGTATATTACACGTTGCAGCGGACGAAAATAAACGCAATTGTGCGCATAGGCGGTAGTTATATAGCTAGCTAATTAGTTAACTTGGATTTATCGGTGCAAAAGCGACTAAGCCTACGCGGCGCCAGACGAAGGGTGATGAAATCTCGTTAGTAAAGGCAGCATACCCCGCAATAATTAAAACTTACTTAAAGAATCTGTTTCGTCTGGAAAGCCGATCACATCAGTTAGAGGTATCAGTGCATCATCTCCTAACATCAACATCGGGTGAAAAGGGTGTATGACTTGTACAATACAGAGAAGTACTTTCGTCTGTGCATTTCGAGATGTGGACTCGTGATTAGAATGTGTATTACTATTAACGGTTCATGACATTTGTAACATGTTGGTTGTTCCTCCAGTCTCAAAAAGTAATTTTGTTTGATTCGCGTGTGGCCTATGTGAGGTCGAGACAGAATTACTTCGTTAGTCATGTAGCATTTAATTTGTCGCTTTACTAATGCTTCGCTTCGTATAAATTTCGACTTGTGCGTGGGATCTGCTTTCTTTTTTTCTTGTCCTGGAGGTAACTCCCGAGGCTCACTGCGTGGGCACAAGTGTTTTCGGTGATTTTGGCGCTGTCACGATAAGAGAGGGCAGGGACGCCGATTGCTCACTTCTCGACCCTCCGTGTTCTACGGCAGGCGGCTCGCCCTGGGCGTGCTGGTGCAGCTGGTGCCGTGCCTGTCCTGCGTGCAGCTCGTTCTGCTGCGTGCAGTCCAGGTAATGGAGGTCCTGGTGGCCGACAAGAAGGCGGCGAAGCTGGCGGCGCTATGGATGCTCGGAGGTCACGTGGTCCTGTCGGCGGGCTTCGCCTCTGTCACGTGGCTGGCGGGACGGCGACACCTGCTGCTCCTGTCTGCCGTTATGACAGCCATGTGCGTGGCCTTACTGCGTCCGCTCGACCACCTCGCGTTCAGGTGAGAACCGCGCTGGGCAGAGCAGGAGGTGTATTCTGTAAGAGTCCACCCAGTGGACTGTCCATTTAGGCCGCTGCTGATTGGATGCAGCTGTACGAGCGAGAAGGAGACGAGCGGCCCTAACCAATCAGGAACGGCCGAAATGGACAGTCCACTAGGTGGACTTTCACAGAATACCTCCTCAGAACGAGAGGTAGACGGGAAGGCTGGGAAACACGGTTTAATCTCTGCAGAGACGCCATGAGTCGAGCAACGGATGCCAGTATTAAAAGGCAGTGGGCGGGCATAAAGAAGAGCGTAACGAACTAGTTTCCTCATTGTTTTTGACAGTGAATGAGCTTCAGCTGGTTCTTTCTATAGTGTGTATTTGTTGAAAAATCCAGCAGGGAAGGTGGCTGCAATGAACTTGGTCTCAATGGGGACGTTGGAGCTGAGGTAGAGGTCTTAGTGGTCGATAACATTTGCTTGTGATTGAGCAGTCCTAGTCAGGGTCAGTCCAATACCACTATGCGCACTTGGTGAGTTGTTCCCAACAACGGTTTTGAGTATAAGAACACGTCTCAGAATGCGCGTGATAAAATGGCGCAACACTGGTGTATAATTGGGTGTACTATTCGGCATGGATTGACGAATCTTGGATTGTTATCGCTGCTGCTATTGAAGTTGAAGGTAATGAGTTGGTGGAAAATTTGGAAAGCCTCCATAGCCATTTCTTATTGCTCAGACCTCTTTAACAACACTGATGATCGCATGGAATATTAAAGATAGTTATCCCAAATCTTATCTGTCTTATTATTCTTAGATTGGTCATAGGATTATAAATATTTCTGCATTTGTTTCATGGAGCGAGCCCATTCATTGGCCAGTCTTTTGAAGGAACACGCCAGACCAATGCATAAAGATCACATGCGCCTTCATTGTTGACCATTGGTACTTTGCTCGGGCCCCATTGGGATCGACGAGTGCGCGTGCCACCGAACACACAAACCTCTGACCAATCGACGTGTGCCAAACGCCGGCGCTCCGCAGCGTCTGGTCCCGGGAAGAGCCACCCGGACAGACCAACTGGCCTGGCGTGCGTGCCGTCGGCCTGCTGCTGGCCAGCTACTCCATCGGGCTGTGCCACGTGCCGGCGCTGCTGGTCGCCGAGCTGCTGCCCGGTCGCGTGCGCACCGTGGGCATGGCGGGCGCCTGGACGGGGCGCTGGCTGCTCGCCTTCGTGTTCGTGCACTTGGATGGCTGGGTGCTGACGGCGGCTCGCTACAGCGGCTCGCTGCCGTTCTGCGCGGTGCTGCTGGCCTGTGCCGTGGCCGTGTTCGCGCTGGCGCCCGAATCCGAAGGCCGCACGCTCATCGCCCTCCAGAAGGAGCGCTGAACTGTGGACCTTTTTTTTTCGTATTCAAGGGACACCCGCAGTGTCGAAATATAATGTATTTAATTTGAAGAAAACTTTCATTAGCATAGCAATAGACTCGACCGTCTGGGGAGCCACTCGCAGTGTTGAATTATGTTCGCGCTTTGATTTTGTTCGGTACATTTGTTTGTAGCGAGGAAATCGGTCACTTTGGCTACGTCGTTTTGATCCCAAGTCAAAGAGAAATGCGCGTGAGCTGAAGGCAATAGTGCCGTGTGCTGTGATTGTATACATGCTGTGATTATATACGTACGACATTGTCAGCGTGAAGTTTTCTTTGTTATTGCCGACATCGATTACAATTTTCTTCACATCTAATTATAAAACTTCGATGTGTGTACCGGTCGCAAAAACAGCGATAACCTGATTAATGGCGTTTAGGTAGTACTACTTCCTTTTTGGTGCCATGTTTATTAGAAAACACCTTTTGCGTGTTATTATTTGTAACTACAAGTAGTTTTACGAATGTCTAGCATGACTTAAGCAGAGATTCTGTATCATGCAAAGCTTTTCTTTTTACTTTCTGATGTTCAACCAAGCGCAGTCTTGTTACTGCTTTCATAATTGACATATGAGGTAAAGAGCAGAATAAAGTCCTTCCGCAAATTCAACATCAACGTCTTCTATATTGATCGTTGAAGAGAGCGAAGCCCCTTTTTTTATACCCTTGTCTAAATAACGTGGTTCACTACGTACGGAAATATTTCATGGCCCGCAAAGCTGGGCAACACCGACAATTCATCATTCAGAACATGCTGCTGATGAGACTCCCCATTTGGTGCACGGTGCTACGCGCTATGAAAGACTATTGAACCTATTTAATTTCCTAAAAAGTATTTTGTTATGTATTTGATTTTGCTTTTTCCGGTGAATCACTTGAGATGGAGGTTACTGCGAGAAGAAATTGTAATGCTAACTTAGATGATTATTCAAGTTGCGGAAATAACTTTTTAACTGCATACTTCAAGGAACATGTTTAAATAGCACCGTTAGAGCCCGAGAGTAAATGAACCATATGCACTAAACGGACACAGTGAAAAGCTTCGACTTCGAAATACACGTGTGGCTACATATGTGTTGCATTATAGGTTAGTGTTCCAGACTCGATAAAAGGCAAAGTAACACCAAATCTGTGACAACGCTAAAGAGGAACTCATGATAACCATTCACATGACGTACCATTCCCAGTCCCGCAACTGGAATAACGTTTATATAAGCAGTACTCATAGTGTGCCCTTACCACAACGCAACGTTGCACGTTCAGTAACTGCTGTCCCCGTCTGCCCCTGCAAGCGGGAAAATTATCCTACGTAGTCGTTCGAGTTTTAGGCGTTATGGTAAAATTTGTAGTTCTCTAGTCCGCCAGACGCGCGAATCAGGTATAAATACTCTAAAGTGTACACGTCGACAAGAGAACCTACATGAAGGATTTTGACGGGCGCGAATTCTCGTACTTCAGTTTGAACGGGGGCTTACCGTGTGTCGCCGCTTCAAGTACGCGGGAGCTCGGAGAGCGAGCATCAGGCAACCTACAGTGCGGTGTCGCAAATATTGAAAGCTAAGGAGCTGGATGATATTCCTCTGGACTGTGCGCTTGATGACGTAGCCCATCTGTTTTTCAAATATAAGAGTACTTTTCAGATTTTATTTCATTTACAAACGCGATCTTATAATGCCATTAGCAATCTTTGCCTACTTTAGTCAGTTGAATCTGTGTCTTTCTTTCTTTCTTTCTTTCTTTCTTTCTTTCTTTCTTTCTTTCTTTCTTTCTTTCTTTCTTTCTTTCTTTCTTTCTTTCTTTCTTTCTTTCTTTCTTTCTTTCTTTCTTTCTTGCTTCCTTCGTCTGTCTGTCTGTGTCCGTCTGTCTACGAGGCATGTGGTCATGATCGTCATGCCGTCGTGGTCGTTATATCGTAGCCATTCCATGTTTTTGTCATTTGACTCTCTTCAGGCAATCGTCATCACGTCATCATTCGTCACACAGTCGTTGTCATACCGATGTCGTCATGACATCGTCATCGCGCTGTCGTCTTGCCATCATTGAGTAGACCATAGATATGATCGCTTGGCGCAAACAAGGAAGGAAGGGAGGGACCAAGCAGAGCGCCCATTTTTGACTACTTATTCTGTATTGTATACCATTCAATGTATACACGCAAACGAATGCGCAACATACAGGACAGCTTCAATCGCGCAACCCCCTAATCACGGCTGGCTATCAGAAAAACTTTCTGCATGACAAAAGTGAAACTGGTGTGTCGCTAATACAAGATGTACCTCGCCCTTTAATACGAAACGCCTCTAACAATTCACGTGCCGTGGTGTCCCTGCTTTTCCTAAGAATCCGTATCTTGTTATCCCATCAGTCTTTTCTGATTCACACTCTACGGGAGATTGATAAAGAAGCTGTCGGTTAAATCTGGTTTGCCATGTAAAAGCTTAAAGTAGAAATCAAGCGAAGACGCTGCAATTGCGCAAGTGGTCAAAAAAGGCACTTGACGCTTTTCGAACACTGTAGCAAAACGTTCGCGATATTGTGACAATGCTGACATGAGTTGCGAACACGGTGGTGGTTCTGGAGCAGGGAGTTGCGAGCAAGGTACTTCTCTTAGGCTTCTGCAGACTAGTACGTATCCGTGTCTGTCCGTTCTCCACGAGGCTTACCCGGACGTGTATCGCAACGACGCCTGCCCCTCCTGCGGGCAGACCTCTACTCTAGCGCACATGCTGTGGGAGTGCGGGTCAACATACCCTAAGTTCATCAAGGAGGAGTGGGACTCGCTTCTGCGTAGCCCCGCTCTGGAAAAGCAAATCCTGGCTGTCCGGCGTGCCCGCGACCGGGCCGGTGGGCTAGACCTGCCGGTCCCGACGTGGGACTAGCCGGGTGCGCGACGAGTTCGCGTCCTCGCCGGACCTACAATAAATGTTTCTTCACTGCTCATGATCATTATTTTATATATATATATATATATATATATATATATATATTATGCATACGCATTAAAGACAACACCTGAAAACATTTCTTTATCTTTATTAGTAGTTCGAATTAGTTTATATATATATATATTTTGCATATATATATATATATATATATATATATATATATATATATATATATATATATATATATATATATATATATATATGTGTGTGTGTGTGTGTGTGTGTGTGTGTGTGTGTGTGTGTGTGTGTTTGTGTGTTTGTGTGTGTGTGTGTATTGTATATGCATTTGTAGGTAGCGTAGTGGCAGAATAGATATCTTCATAGCATATGTATTCTTAGTCCAATCATGTTTTCGTTTCCAAGGAGGAAACAAATATGCTTATGCCCGGCTCATATGTACTCGGAGCAGTAAAAAAAGAAGATTACGCTCCGTTGGAGTCTAGGCTAAGCTTGGTAGATTTGCCTAAATAGGAACGGAGCCGACCAATTCAGTGAGATCGCCGCTTCGTTTTGTTACGTGACTACCTAACTTTGGTTTGTCATCCCTGGATGAATCGGATACATTTCGAAAACGATACTAGGCACCGGCTTCGTGCTGAAATAATCTCGAGAGCACCACTGAGGTCATATTCTAAGAGCAACAAATCAGAAGTGCACACTTTTATTGCATTGCTCGCGAACGTCACCTTCAGTAATTTCGCAAGCAAAATCAGTGCTCTGGTAGGCACGAGTACAGCAACCGCCTGGACATTGCCTCGGAGGACGTCATAGCTCAGAAGTTGCGTGCCTTGTCCAGGTTATCACAGCGAGTGTCACCTCTCCAGTGAATGGGAGCATCTCCAGGAGGGGACGGAAGGCGTCCACCGTTCCAGAAAGACTCCTTCGGGGCTGCGACGCTGTGCGGCTAGTCTTCGTGCGGTTGGTTGATGTAGGCGTAGAAATAGTACAGCGCGAGCAGGGACACAGCCGTCAGCGCCATGAGCAGCGTCAGTGGCAAGCGCAGCGGAATCAGAAAGCGCACCGTCAACTCCATGAGATGGAGCGGCGGGAGCGGCACGGACTGCGGCTCGCTGCTGACGGGAGGCAGCGCGACAGCTGAAGCCGGCTCGTGCATGCTGGTGTCCTGCGTTTATGCAAATTAGGTCATTTGTTTACTGCTACTCTGCTGTAAAAGAAAACTGACGCCAAGTGCAATCAAATAACAGTGTTCGTAGTACTTCGCTGTACGTTTCTGTTTCGCGAAGACTGTTCTTATTATTTCAAACAGACGACATTGTGCCTTGCATCTTTATTTCAAATAATGCTGTCGCAGAATGTTTCTATTCGGTGTAATCGCATGCGTTGGGTTGCTGAGCGTGAGGTCGTGGGCTCGAATGCAAGGACGTTCGCCTGCTGCTGCTTGGGTTGCGCGCCAAAGAGCAACCGGAGGGCAAAACAAATCCGGAGCCCTTCAGTATACGGGGTCCCTCATTACCCCCTGTGCAGTTGCGGGATCCCAGACACAACGATTATTCTGTGTGCGCTGCTAGGTCGTTAAAACTTACTCGTTTATGTAACTTCTTCGCGCCATAAACGCATCCAAATAGATCAATAAGTAGTTATTTATTGGCAGTTACGCAAACCGCAAGGCATGCACGACAGAATGACGGAGGAGTATAAGAAGTTAACGTACGTGTGAAGAAAAAACAAGCAAACAAACAAACAAACAAACAAACAAACAAAAAGAAATGGCAACGCCACAGGCATCAGGGTAAAAACAAATAGGGTCGCGGAATTAACCACAAAGTCATTTGATTTAACAGTGTCGGAGAGAATATAATAATTCTGTTCAATCGACTGTTCTGGGATAGGAACTTAATATGCTATATTTGCGAAATTGGAGCAAGTGAGCGTTCATGGTTAAAAGAAAACCCTTTACGGGGATATTTGATACAGCTGTAGGGAAGAACTACCACCAGGAACTAGGACATTCGCGTATAAATGAACGACACTAGTGCTAAGTTCTTCTCGGGTTGTCGTTCTCTGCGAATCTCTTAGTTCAGGCTTTTATGTCTTCTCGCAACAATTACGAGAGCGATGATTTTTTTCTAGCAAGCAGCAATATGCACTTGTAAGTGAAACAACTTCGTAGAAAGGAACTTTATTGCCCAGGCGAATGCTACTCTATTCAAATATACAAAGAATGATGACATTGCCATTGCAAAGCTGTCAAAAGCAAAAATTGAGTCCGCTGTGAAGGGAACAATGGTAAAGAAGATTTATACGTGTTTTGTCCTGATAAGTTTTTCGTCCATCTTAACCTTGACAGGTTTGCAGGATAGCACCTCGTTGTCTTTATATGAGTGCTGCTTTTTTTTGAAAGAGAGACCACCGGCGGGATAAAGACGCGATTCCATTCCGGCTGTTTTATTTTTCGTGCTTGCCCAGCGGCCCGAGTGCTTCTCCACCTACGTATCATTGCGATCGGCCGGTTCTAAGCATTGAATGACAAAGAAATAGATATCTAAGATCAAGCGAGATGGGTGCTTGCATCATAATAGTCCAGACCATCACATTCTAAACATTCATTTAAAATTTCATACGTTTCGTTTTGATGAATAAACCAGTGAAACTCAACGGGAGATATGTGTTTCGAATATATGACCCAGGCGTGAGAAAATGACAAAAACATGAAATTATTAACGCATGAGAACTACACAACAAACAAAATTCGGCGGACTTGAAAACTGTACATTGGGCAGTTTCTTGCCACAGGAAACCAGAAGAGGAGCAGCTACACGTATTATGGATGCTGAGGAGAAATAGAAAGTCCAGCGACATCTGTATTGATAATTATGTAATTGCCGATGGCTCAGATCTTAGTTGGGGCGCAGTCTCGTTGAACCAGAAAGCTTCTACTTTCCGAATGATATGTGCGGCGACATTCCTTCGAATTCCGGCATCCGCTTAACCGGGGCGTTAGGATATTAGCAAGGTCTGCTCGATGCTAAATAATTGCTTATTTACAAAGAGAAACCCCCATTATTCGAAAGCAGGCAAAATTTTGACAAGTTCTCAGACTGACTTCTTCGGACTTTTCTATTGCAGTGAGAGAAACTAGAGAAGTCATGCGAATATTACCGACATAGTAACTTGGGCGCCAAACTTGAAAGAAATAAACAGAAGGGTGTGACCTTAATATTCATTTATTATTCAACTCACTTCATCCGTAAAAAGGGAGGTTCGAAAAGCAAACAAAGAAAGAAACCTGTATATCTTGATTATGTGTTTCTCATTATAGTTTCGCTTTTAAGCGTTAGATTAACGAACACAAGTAGCAAGCCGAACTGAATATGGATTGGTGGATACTGCTATTACGTTTTCCTTAGTGTTTATGTGAGCTAAGACGCCTGATACCATTTCTCGGTGGATGGTGCTAATGGGAACAAAAGTGGCTTGAGGTAACTGAACAAAGAGAAGAGGCACCTCGAAGTAAAAAAATACTTGCAACATTACCTTAAATGCACACACTAGTCCACATTAGCAATAATTCTGCTCTCTCAAGTTAAAGCAGCTTTGCCTCTAACAAACTACAAGAAGGTTGAACATAGGTACAAGCCCCCATGGGACAAGAAGATACTTTAGAGAAGGCATTCTAAAGTTATCATCATCATCATCATCATCATCATCATCATCAGCCAATTTTTATGTCCACTGCTGGTCGAAGGCCTCTACCAGGGGTCTCCCAATTTCCTAATTTCATAACCACACCTAGTTTATGCAGTCCTCGACTGCGCTTCCCTTTCCTTGGCATCCATTTTGTAACTCTAGTGATCCACCAGTTATCTACCCTACACATTGCGCGGTCTGTCAAGCTCCACTCTTTTTCTTTTAATTTAAACTAGAACATGGCTATCTCCGTTTGCTTTCTGATACACACCGCTCTCTTCCTATTTGGTTATGCCTAACATTTTTAATTCCATCGCTCTTTGCGTTGTTCTTAACTTGTTTTTGAGCTTCACTTCTGAGCAGCAGCTGCAAACTGAAAAAGGACGCATTCTAAGCATCTGCTATTTCTACTGCAGGTTAGTTTTTATACTTTTCACTGCTTCCTATGCTATTGTTGCGGCTGCTCCTCACAAATTTGTCTCTGGTGTTTGGTCTGTCTTCTGCGGTGCCCGCCAACACTGAACTCACTAAAAAATTGAGCATCCCCAATTAATTCTACACAATGAGCTTGATTCACTTGTTGACAGTCTGGCTGCCAAAAGTGGGAAGAGGCAGGATTATCAGGGAATCGGCAACCTTGTTTCTCTAGCTGAAAGCGTGCGTTTCATGAGTTAACAGTAGGACACCTTCAAAGCGACATTTAATGAACTGGTATCTACTAACAAAGCATTAAGTTCTCTGAATAAAGCGTTAACAAAGAGAATCACCTACATGGAACAGTACAGCAGGATGAATAACATCGAAATTAAAGGCATTACATCATCACAGGAAGACGAATACTCTACGATAATGAAGAAGGTTGCCGATGCAAATGAGTGCCCAATTTCTTCTGGGGACATTGACATAGTTCATCGCGTGCCCTGCAAGACGTCACACAAGAACTTCATTGTTCGTTTTTGTTCACGTGATAAGAAGAATGAATTTCTTCACAAGGCTCGTAAAGCTCACCTGCGATACCCTCAGATAAGCTTTTCTGGTAGTACAGATAATCGCATTTACATAAACGATTACCTCACAATCTACAACAAATGCTTTTTGAGCAAAGCTCTTGCCCTAAAGAAAGAGAACAAATGGCAGTTTTCATGGACTGAAAACTGCCGGATTAAAGCGCCAAAAACTGCCGGATTAAAGCGCATAAATCAGCCGATAGCTGGGTCTCAGTGCAGCGGTGGCGTAGAGGTAGAACACCCGCCTCGCGTGCAAGAGGTCCGTGGTACGAATCCCAGTGCCGGCAATTTTCCACCGGATTAAAAAAAAAAAAGATCCGCGTGTTGATAAAATTGCGCAAACAGGCCTGGAGTGTGGCCCGATCCCGGTGACCAGAACCGGTAACGCACTCCCTCACCAGAGCAGGATTGGCCACCCTGGTGCAGTACTTGGCCACAACCTCCTATATGAACACAACAATCAAACCCCGGCCCTCAGTCCGCAGCAGCTGCGCAGCAACTGACCACGGCGGCGGTCAGACCTGCGACGCAGCAGAGGGTGCTAAGAATCACTGGCTCCGGACAGGCCGCCATTGGAATATGAACCTGGCAACGTTTAACGCTAGAACATTATCTAGTGAGGCGAGTGTAGCAGTGCTATTGGAGGAATTAGAGGGCAGTAAATGGGATATAATAGGGCTCAGTGAAGTTAGGAGGCCAAAAGAAGCATATACAGTGCTAAAAAGTGGGCACGTCCTGTGCTACCGGGGCTTAGCGCAGAGAAGAGAACTAGGAGTAGGATTACTGATTAGTAAGAATATAGCTGGTAACATACAGGAATTCTATAGCATTAAAGAGAGGGTGGCAGGTCTTGTTGTGAAACTTAATAAGAGGTACAAAATGAAGATTGTACAGGTCTATGCCCCTACATCCAGTCATAATGACCAGGAAGTCGAAAGCTTCTATGAAGACGTGGAAGCGACGATGGGTAGAGTGAAAACTAAATACACTATACTAATGGGCGACTTTAATGCTAAGGTAGGCAAGAAGCAGGCTGGAGACAAGGTAGTGGGGGAATATGGCATAGACGCTAGGAATAGCAGGGGAGAGTTATTAGTACAGTTTGCGGAACAGAATAATATGAGGATAATGAATACCTTCTTCCGCAAGCGGGATAGCCGAAAGTGGACGTGGAGGAGCCCGAACGGCGAGACTAGGAATGAAATAGACTTCATACTCTGCGCTAACCCTGGCATCATACAAGATGTGGACGTGCTCGGCAAGGTGCGCTGCAGTGACCACAGGATGGTAAGAACTCGAATTAGCCTAGACCTGAGGAGGGAACGAAAGAAACGGGTACATAAGAAGCCGATCAATGAGTTCGCGGTAAGAGGGAAAATAGAGGAATTCCAGATCAAGCTACAGAACAGGTATTCGGCTTTAACTTAGTGAACCTTAGTGTTGAAGCAATGAACGACAATCTTGTGGGCATCATTAAGGAGTGTGCAATGGAAGTCGGTGGTAACTCCGTTAGGCAGGATACCAGCAAACTATCGCAGGAGACGAAAGATCTGATCAAGAAACGCCAATGTATGAAAGCATCTAATCCTACAGCGAGAATAGAACTGGCAGAACTTTCGAAGTTAATCAACAAGCGTAAGACAGCTGACATAAGGAAGTATAATATGGATAGAATTGAACATGCTCTCAGGAACGCAGGAAGCCTAAAAACAGTGAAGAAGAAACTAGGAATTGGCAAGAATCAGATGTATGCGTTAAGAGACAAAGCCGGCAATATCAGTACTAATATGGATGAGATAGTTCAAGTGGCTGAGAAGTTCTATAGAGATTTATACAGTACAAGTGGCACCCACGACGATAATGGAAGAGACAATAGTCTAGACGAATTCGAAATCCCAAAGGTAACGCCGGAAGAAGTAAAGGAAGCCTTGGGAGATATGCAAAGGGGGAAGGCAGCTGGGGGGGATCACGTAACAGCAGATTTGTTGAAGGATGGTGGACAGATTGTTCTAGAGAAACTGGCCACCCTGTATACGCAATGCCTCATGACCTCGAGCGTACCGGAATCTTGGAAGAACGCTAACATAATCCTAATCCATAAGAAAGGGGACGCCAAAGACTTGAGAAATTATAGACCGATCAGCTTACTGTCCGTTGCATACAAACTATTTACTAAGGTAATCGCAAATAGAATCAGGAGCACCTTAGACATCTGTCAAGCAAAGGACCAGGCAGGATTCCGTAAAGGCTACTCAACAATAGATCATATTCACACTATCAATCAGGTGATAGAGAAATGTGCGGAATATAACCAACCCTTATTTATAGCTTTCATTGATTACGAGAAAGCGTTTGATTCTGACGAAACCTCAGCAGTCATGGAGGCATTACGGAATCAGGGTGTAGACGAGCCGTATGTAAAAATACTGAAAGATATCTATAGCGGCTCCACAGCCACCGTAGTCCTCCATAAAGCAAGCAACAAAATCCCAATAAAGAAAGACGTAAGGCAGGGAGATACGATATCTCCAATGCTATTCACAGCGTGTTTACAGGAGGTATTCAGAGACGTGGATTGGGAAGAATTGGGGATAAAAGTTAATGGAGAATACCTTCGTAACTTGCGATTCGCTGATGATATTGCCTTGCTTAGTAACTCAGGGGACCAATTGCAATGCATGCTCACTGACCTGGAGAGGCAAAGAAGAAGAGTGGGTCTAAAAATTAATCTGCAGAAAACTAAAGTAATGCTTAACAGTCTTGGAGGAGAACAGCAATATACAATAGGCAGCGAGGCACTGGAAGTCGTAAGGGTATACAACTACTTAGGGCAGGTAGTGACGGCGGATCCGGATCATGAGACGGAAATAATCAGAAGAATAAGAATGGGCTGGGGTGCATTTGGCAGGCATTCTCAGATCATGAACAGCAGGTTGCCATTATCCCTCAAGAGAAAAGTATATAATAGCTGTGTCTTACCAGTACTCACCTACGGGGCAGAAACCTGGAGGCTTACGAAGAGGGTTCTACTCAAATTGAGGACGACGCAACGAGCTATGGAAAGAATGATAGGTGTAACGTTAAGGGATAAGAAAAGAGCAGATTGGGTGAGGGAACAAACGCGAGTTAATGACATCTTAGTTGAAATCAAGAAAAAGAAATGGGCATGGGCAGGATATGTAATGAGGAGAGAAGATAACCGATGGTCATTAAGGGTTACGGACTGGATCCCAAGGGAAGGGAAGCGTAGCAAGGGGCGGCAGAAAGTTAGGTGGGCGGATGAGATTAAGAGGTTTGCAGGCACGGCATGGCCACAATTAGTACATGACCGGGGTTGTTGGAGAAGTATGGGTGAGGCCTTTGCCCTGCAGTGGGCGTAACCAGGCTGCTGCTGCTGATGATGATGAGCTGGGTCTTCCGTATAGACTCGGAGGCTCATTTTCACATCTTCGCGTAGGCGTAGCTTATTGCTACATTTCTTGTCTTGTGGATTAACTGCATACTCATCCCCAAATACTTTTCCTCATGTCTTTACTATCTCCAGCCAAAGTCAAGCCATCGCTTCCATCTTATAATATCTCTACTCTTCATATCAATGCGCGAAGCTGTCGCAAGAACCATGATACAATCGCAGCATTCGAAGATTCACTTAGTCATTTCTTTTCATCTATCTGTGTTTCGGAAACGAGGCTTGATTATGCAGATAGTAATTCATACGGTTTTTGTCCGTACCAAGCAGAATACTGCCACCGCATTTAGGATCGGTATGGTGGTTCCGCTGTATTTGTTTCACCTCATATTAAGAATAAGCGAAGGCTTAGTCTTTTTCTCAATGTAAATTTCCCTGTGAATCGGTCTGGATTGAAAGTGACTTACAGCTGAAGTCCCATAATTGTAACACTTTTATTCTTGGCTGTGTCTAACGCTCGCCTTCTTCACATTTCCCTGATTTTCTGGGTGAACTCTCCATGGTTTTGCAAAGAAATTCGTTTTGGAAATAAGGAAGTCCTAATTGTCGATGATACAAACACTAACTTACTTGACGTCGATAATGGAAATGTAACAGCTTTTGGGGACTGTTTTGCGGGTTTTGGGCTAGAATAATTAATTATCTGTCATACTAGGTGTTCTACTCAAGGTACCAACACGCTTCTGGACCATGCTCTAACTCACACCGAGCCAACTCCAAACTCTGGTGTCATAGATACTCATATCACTGACCATTCTTTAATATTCGTATCCTTTCAGGCCGAAATATCCCAGTCAGAGCCTTGATAATTTTCCTACCATTTTGACCGAGAGAGTTTTGTTAATATTATAACAAATACTAATTGGCCTGTAATTAACTCCTTGCATGAGCCCTACCAAGCTATTGAAAATTTTGTTCCATCTTTCTAGAAGCCGTTCGCGCTAACATAACTAGCGTCAGATGTACGAAACATTTAAGTTTCCCGGTAATCCTGGGGTAACGAGAGGTTTACTGACTAGTATGAGAAAAAAAATTACACAAGAAGATTGAAAAGAAACATTTCAATGTATGCTTAGCGGCACGTTATAAAAATTATTGTAACACTCAGAATAACTTGCTAAAAAAATCTGAACGACAGTTTTACAACAATGAATTCGCAAAACACAAGGAAAAGCCCCCCAAAAAGAACAGTGGCAACGTTTAATGCTTTCATGAAATTACCTAAGGCAGGTAGTACTGATGAGAAAATAAATTACAACAGGGAAACTCTTACTGATTCTTATAGCATTGCAAATAGGTTCAGTGGCTACTTTTATAGCATATACATCAGTCATCATAAGACCTTTACTTGACCAATTTAACGCTGCAATCATTATTTTTTTGTCTGTTTCCCGTGACTGCAAATGAGTTATGTTCCGGAGTATTAGCTCTCAAGAATACAAGGCTCGGCTTAGATAACAGTTCGTTATTTCATCTAAAAATTGCTGCACCACATCTTTCTTATGCACTGTGTCTTATAACTAATAATACTTTCAAATGTGGTACTTTTCCCACTTCGCCTAAGAGGGTCAAGATTAATCCTGTACATTAGAAAGGGGATAAAGTGGAAGTGTTTATCTATCATCCTATATATATTCTTTCGTCGATTAGTAACGTTGTTGAGATGTTATTTTGTAAGCGCCTAAACAGTTACTTAACAAAATTTAATGTGTTGCAATCTTGTCGATTCGGTTTTCGCACTGGTAGTTCGACTAACTTAGCTTTAATATCCTTCACCGACTACATTCGTCAATCTATTGAAACGGGTAACTTCGTTGGTTCGGTATCTTTGAACTTCACTAAAGTGTTTGATAGGATTAATCATAACGCACTTTTTACTAAGCTAGAGGCCCTGGGAATTACTGGTCCAGTACTAAAGCTCCTAAAAAGTTACGTGTATGATAGAGAACAAACAGCTTTTCTGGAGGTGCTTATTCAGATACTGAAGTTATTAAACAAGGTGTACCTTAAGGCTCCATACTAGGTCCCTTACTATTTTCTTTTTTATATTATTGATTTACTCACCTGTCTTAAATCTGCACATTGTGTACTGTACGCAGACGATACTACTATACCCGCCGTGGTTGTATAGTGGCTATGGTGTAGGGCTGCTGAGCACGGAGGTCATGGGATCGAATCCCGGCCACGGCGGCCACATTTCGATGGGGGCGAAATGCGAAAACACCCGTGTACTTAGGCTTAGGTACACGTTAAAGAACCCCCAGGGGGTCAGAAGTTCCGGAGTCCCCCACTACGGCGTGCCTCATAATCAGATCGTGGTTTTGACTCGTAAAACCCCATAATTTAGTTGATTTAACGATACTACTATCTCCTTGCGTGACAAATATTTAACAGTACTAATTCTTAAACTAAACAATGAGCTTGAACATATTGTTGCATGATGTTCTTCCAATCATTTAATTATCAATCCTACCAAAACTCAATTCATGATTTTCCGTTTTTGCCAAAGGATACTACCTGCCATTCCTGAGATAACTCCAGATGGTCATAACACTCCCGTCTCCGATTGTGAACTATTTTTGGGCATCAAATTCGATTATACCCTAAAGTTTTCTTAACACATTGCCTTCATTAAGCAAAAGTGTACCTTTGGTATCAGAGCATTAATCAAATCAAGAGCATCTTTCTCAAAAGACGCATTATTAGCATTATAGGTTGCCTTCATTCACAGTCGCATTAATTACGGCAGTGTTTCCTGAGGAAATACATATTACTGTCACATCAGGTCTATTCAGCACTTACAAAGCCAATCAATACGCATTATCACTAACAGCGGATTTTTTCGCGAGTCCTACTCTATTACTTCGTGAAAATAACATCCTTGTTATAACAAACTTCTCAACTATCATCTAATGAATATGCTTTATAAGTTACTTACTAAACAATTTTCATACGAATTCATTGATTCCAGATACCTCATCAATAATGATAGTACCAGGTTTGCACGTAACCCCAATTTTCTGCTGCCTATCGTGCTTTCTAACTATGGGAAAATGACATCATCATTCGCTGCTATAAAACTGAAATGATTTACCAACACCATTAAATCTTCATCCTTTCATGCATTTAGTCATGCCCATAAGCTTTTTTACATGTATAACAAAGTTTACATCGTTCACCACACTACATTTGCAATTTCTATGTATTGACAGTATCTTTATGCATTATACGCTTGCATACCGATAATTCTTTTCGTTAATTGAATTTTTCCATGTGTAAGGAAGAAGAAGTGCGCCGCGCCGAGTTCCGCAGCCGGATCGCCAGCGCTACTGAAGTGGGGCTCGGGCTAGACGCTGTTCCTGGTTTTGTACCGGCTAAGCCTACGCTGTTGCGTCTTCTTGTCCACGTCCTTCGTGTCGTCCACAGCCGTGTCGGACTTCTTTGCCATAATTGGTGGAGGTGCTGGGTCTCCTGCAATCCTGGAATTGAGCAGCCGGACTCTCCCTGCCATCATGACCACCGAAAGCGCCACGAGCTTACCACCACCTGCTCCCCAGTCTACCGTATGCCCCGGCACGTTCCGCCAGCGGGACCCTCCTATCTTTAGCGGCACTGACGACCATGACGTTGATGACTGGCTCTCATCATACGAACGCGTCAGTCGGAACAACAAATGGGATGACATCACGAAATTGACCACCGTCCCTTTCTACGTCACCGGAATTGCCCACTTGTGGTTTCGGAACCACGAAAGCGAAGTTCCAAGCTGGACGGTGTTCAAGACAAAGTTCAGCGAGGTCTTCGGTCGCCCTGCTGTGCAAAAGCTTCGTGCCGAACAGCGTCTGCAGTCGCGCTCTCAGCAGCCTGGTGAGAACTTTACCAGCTACATCGAAGATGTCATCGATCTCTGTAAACGCGTCGATGCATCCATGACTGAGGGCAATAAAATCAAGCATATCATGAAGGGTATCGACGAGGACGCGTTTCAGATGCTCATTTCAAAGAGCCCATCTACTGTTGCACAAGTTATTGAACTGTGCCAAAGCTATGACGAGCTCCGCCGTCAACGCCTCCTCACTCGCCGTCCTGTTCCCCATCAGGAATCGTTGTTCGGCTTGACCTCTCCTTTTCCTGATGCCACCCTCCTCTCGCAAATCAAGGCTTTCGTCCGGGAAGAAGTTGCCCGCCAGCTCTCCCTGATCTCCAACCCACCAGAGTCAAGTTCGTCCCTTAGCCCAACCCTACGACACGTTATAGAAGAACAAGTGTCCGAGGTCCTTTCTCTGGAACGGGCGCCACAACTCACCGCCCCTTTGACTTACGCCGACGCCGTTGCACGACCACGACCACAACCACCGTCCTTACGGGCTTCGCCTCCGATGCCTAGCCCTGTTTTTACGCCCACGCCGCCACGACCTCCAGCCCATCGAGTGATTAATCCCTGGCGCACACCGGACAATCGGCCCATCTGCTATTCATGTGGTATTCCCGGGCACGTCGCACGCCTGTGCCGCCGCCGTCCACTTCATCCACGTGATGACCCACGCACAGCCGCGTACGACCATCCGTCGTCTTACGCTCCATACCGCGATTTACCCCTTCCCCGCCCAAGCCTTCGCCCAGTTTCCGACCGCCGTTCTCCTTCTCCTCGTCGTCGCTCACTCTGCCCGATGCGTCGACGTCCCTCTACCGCTGACACGGAAAACTAAGTGGCGCAGTTCCCGAGGCAACATACATTGAAAGCATGTCGCCAAGAGTTCGGTTAAAGCGCTCTGTCAATCCGTTTGTTTGCGGGTGATATGCACTGGTACAGCGATGAATGATGCGGCATTCAGCGAGAAGTTCTTGAATGACGTCGGCGAGAAAGACGCGACTTCGGTCACTCAGGAGTTCGCGGGGAGCGCCGTGACGTAGAACGAAGCGGTGAAGCAGGAAGGAAGCAACGTCAGGAGCCGTCGCGGCTGGCAGAGCGGCCGTTTCTGCATACCTCGTGAGATGGTCTATAGCTACAATGACCCAGCGATTGCCAGCAGCTGTGTATGGCAGAGGCCCGTAGAGGTCTATCCCAACCCGGTCAAAGGGCCGCGAAGGGCATGGCAAAGGTTGCATTGGTCCAGAAGGGCGGCAAGGAACAGGCTTGCGGCGTTGACATTCTGTGCACATGTTATATTTTTCGCGTTTGTGTTTATTTCTTTCACCTAGCTTGCTCATCTTTCACATGTCTCTCCATATTTATTATTAACCGAGGGCCCCGTTGCAATCTTTGACTTTGGGACCCTCGTCTGTATATTACTGTTCATTGTATTTGAAGAATAAATAAAAATAAAACTGATCTTCCACGTTTCTGCCCCGTATGTTAGCGCCGGTAGAATGCAATGATTGTGCACTTCTCTTTTTCCTCGACAGTGGTAAGCTCCCAGACAGGATTTGGTAATGCCTGCTATATGCACTCCAACCAGTTTTTATTCGCCTGTAAATTTACTTTCCTTGATCAGGGTTCCTTTTAAGGAACTGACCTAGATAAAGGTGCTCCTGTACGTAAATATAGCTCCCTCAATTCGGAAGCTCCGTATACTTCACCAAGCTTTCATTCAGCCCCGCACAAGCACGGTTCTCAGTGACTCTAAACAAGCCAACCAAAATTTCTCAAAAAACTCACTCTGTCTCCCCGCCGCACACATCCTCCGCGGTTGCACTCTCGACAGAACTATAAGCTTAGTGTGGGTACCTGCTCACGCGGGGAACTCTGGGAACGAAGGGGTCGACCGTTTAGCCCGAGGCCTAACTAACCGGGCGGCCGGCCCCTCGAACCCAGATGCGCTCGCAGAGGCCCCCAAATCCTACGCTGAAATTACAAACTTCTATAAGGAGACGAGACGCGTGTACCCGCCTCCCCACCCCGACCTCGAACGAGCGCAAGCCACCATGCTTCGCAGACTGCAGACCGATTCAATACTCAGTCATTCTAGACTTTATTTAATCACTGGAGGGGATTATGACCCCGTCTGCACTAAGTGCGACCATGGAGTGTTCGCCACTCGGGCACACATTCTCTGGGGATGCGAGGGTAACCCTCCCCCACGATCATTACTGCCAGTTCCCTCCGAAGAGGGTTGGAACCAGCTGCTGACAAGGCAAGACAAGAAAACGCAACTCGCACTCGTTTCGTGGGCCCAAGACGTCGTCCCCACCTGGGAGCCACACTAGGCCTACCTGCCCTAACTTCCTACCCTGCAGTGGCAAAATAAAGTTGTTTCTCTCTCTCTCTCTTTCATTCAGCTGCGCCTTAGTGTGTCTCCTCTCTATGGTTCAAAGTGAAAGCCTAAGCAAAGGAACAGATATTAAAACAGAAACTACGGTGTCTTCTCGTAAGGGCTTAATACCGTGCGCATTGCGACGGCGCCGGAGCCAGGATGAGAGATTGAATGAGCTTAGGTTCGCCGTTTTTAGATAACTGATAAATGCGATGGTTCGCAGATGATGCGTGACCTTTCTGGAATTTGCGGCAATTCATTCCTCTCCTATTCCTTAGCTCGATTTTCTTTGTTTGCAAAATGCGAATAAAGCTACTAAAAAAAAGACTGAAAATAGCCGCCGTGGTTGCTCAGTGGCTATGGTGTTGGGCTGCGGAGCATGAGGTCGCGGGATCGAATCCCGGCCACAGCGGCCGCATTTCGATGGAGGCGAAATGCGGGAACAGCCGTGCACTTAGATTTAGGTGCCCAGGTGGCCGAAATTTCCGGAGTCCTCCACTGCGGCGTGCCTCATAATCAGAAAGTGGTTCTGGCACGTAAAACCCCATAATTTAAGACTGAAAATGTGCTAGAGCTCCTTAAAATTATAATATGTGGATTGCAACGAGCATTATTAGATCTGGATAACAGACACGTTTATTTATAGATTACTGGAGCGAAAAGGGGAGGCTCAATATATTCGCTTATGTTGACGTTTCGTCATGATTATTTTTGTTACGCAATGCTAAGTGCGCCTTAATGCGCATGCATCGTCATTTGATTGCAATGTCCGCATTTTTAAGGACAGGCACCGCAAGTACTTGTTAAACATTGCTAAGGCGTAAGGCTCAATCTCAGCGGCGACTTGGGAAGGTCGCGCGACCATTTGCCACTGGCGGCCAAAAATCGACTGAAGGCAACCGATGCTTACACCGACAAGTCGCATTCCCGGAGATTATCGTTGTCAGCGACAACTCTATAGCGATCTACTTTGCTAGTTTTGCGTTCCGGCGACAGCCATGGATTTTCATTCGAGTGAAACGGAAGACGTGGTCATTGTAAATGGTTTATTTCATCATTAGTTCGAGCTTGCATATCCAGTGGTACAGCGGTAAGGGGTGGCGAAAAGGCAACAGAATATCTGACAATGCGCCAGTCCTGATGTGCCCTGCCACGCTAGCCGTGTCAGTTGTGGCAGCGCTGAAGCGTCTGAAGAAAAAAAAGCGAGGCCAGTGCGTGCGCCCGTACCTACGTTCGCGATAAGTGATCGGCCACGCTAGCCGCATCCTGCCTGAACTCCACGCGCATGCCATGGACTATTATCGAGAGTAAGTTTGTAATTTGTAGTTCACGCTGCACATAGTCATCGGTGCATAATTTTTTGTGCATTCTTTTGCTGATGTTTAGCTTCCTGCGAATGCTACCGCGTACATTCGACACGTTGCTAGATGTGCTGCACCCCAGCATCACGAAGCAAGACACTATATAGTTAAATTCCTATAATCTGCCCTGCTGCATGGTGTGGACTTTGTAATTACATTCCTGTAGTGTGACATAGTGGCTTGGACTTTGTATTTGATGCGACGCAGGAGGACGTGGATGAAAACACATGCTAACATAACTCTCGGCACGCCGCTGTTTGGTTTAGCAGTATTGGTACCGTGGTCGGGCGACTGGAAAATTTCGCAGCAAGCGACTGGCCCAAAACAGTCGCTTTTCGATAAAGCGACCATTTGCGACCCTTTGCGACCAACTTGGTCACGCGACCGCTTTGCATCGCCAGTGTGAATGAGCCAGTGTACGATTCCGCTGATTAACGGCTACAAAAAACAAAGGTTAAAGTGGAAGGCGATAAAAGAACTTCCTATCTTAGAAATGCGTAATTGCCTTGATAAGATCAAATGAAACAAAAGAAAAGATCAAATAGACATGTCGAAACGTTTTCTAAAATAGCACAGCCAGTGTAAAAATTCTGCTGTTTCGCTGATGACGCTTTGTTGCCCTCAATGAACTTTCCACTGATATTCAAATATTATCACGAATGCTTTTTTTTTTTCAAGAGTATACCTGGTGTTCGGTGCCAGCAGTCCGTCGTCGCAGTGTGCTCTCTGTCATGCTGCCAGGATCCTGCTGGCGGTTCCTGGACAACGGTTCGTCCTTCTCGGACGAGCTGCTGGGCAGGTTCGCCATGCTCGGGTCCGGCTCGGTGGGCGCCACCTGCTTCCCGGTGTCGCGGTCGGCCAATTGAGCGTCAACGTACACGAACGGGTAATTGCACGACATACGCGTAACACAGCGTCGATACGCTATCAATGTAACACCGAGTATAGAGTCCTCCGATTTTGCGAGTCTCCGGGTCTCCATTCCCGTTAAGTTCGACTAACTTTGTGTTATTGATGAGATTGCCGTGCTCTCTAAAAGCTCATGGCGCTTTGGAAGTAAATGTTTCGCTCTTGTTCTCACGGTGCAGTCGAAACGACTGCGGCCTATGTAGAGAACTCAATATACCGTCATCATCGCCTTCGCGGTCATCGTTATCTTCATGGTAATATTACTCCCCATATATACGACCACCAAATGTCACTTCGTAAGAGTTGAATCCTACTGTGCGGGGATGGCTAAGCTGGGGCACTCAGTACGACGAAGACCACTGTTAATAGGTCATTCTCCTAGGTAGGAGTAAAATACGTGGTACGCTAGAAGCGCGACGAGCTAAGAAAAAAGGAACTCAGAAGTTGTTGGTGCGAATAATGTTACCCGAGGTGTTTTGGGAACGTTTGGGTATTATCAGATATGTGATATGCTTTAGCCGCAGAAACAATCTACCTGATACTACTTAGCTGAGCTATAGAAAAATTGAAATTTCTGATTTCATCCGCGCTGTGGCAGTAGTGTGTTCATGATCCCAGAAAACTTCTGGTCGCGCATTTTCGACAGCCAAGTTAGCCAAGTAAATGTAAGTATTGTGTCCCATAGTATGCTATAGGCTCATTTTCTTAATGTGCTTTGCGTAACTAACGTGCCCCTTACGTCATCCAGCTAAAGTACGCAACTGTCTTGTTCTACTGCATTTTTTATTGTATTTTCTTCTCTGAACTCTGAATTGCTTTTTCAATTGTAACCTCACTCCCCTCCTTAAGTCTTCGTCGGTTGAGGGTATTTAAATAAATAAATAAATATTGAGCAGTAAAGCTTACTTATCAAACACCTTAAGCTTACAGCAAAGCTGTTGCCAGCGAGCTATTTCTGTATATTTATAGGCTTTTTTACCCTGCGCGGCTCCGTAGGTCGGAGTAACCACGCACACGCGCGCGCGCGCGCACACGCACACACACACACGCACACACACACACACACACACGCACACACGCACGCACACACACACACACACACACACACACACACACGCACACACACACACACACACACACACACACACGCACGCACACACACACACACACACACACACATACACACACACACACACACGCGCGCACGCACGCACACACACACACACATACAAACACACAAACACAAACACACACACACACACACGCACGCACACACACACACACGCACACACATACAAACACACACACACACACATACAAACACACAAACACAAACACACACACGCACACAACGCACGCACGCACGCACATGCAAAGAAAAAGAAAGGAACGCTTACTTTATTGCTACGTGCTCAGAAGATTGTCAAGCGCGGCAATTATTGGGATAGTGGTTATATACGGATGGTATAGGTACAAGAGACGCCATCGGCGGCCGTTTGTCGTGGTTCTGTCCCGCTGGACGGTGCATGCTAAGTGCGCACGCCAAATAGACGCGAAGTGCGTTTGGCTGCAAAAACGACGAAGCGAATCGGACCAAAGCCACTTAGTTTGAGCGGACACGCACCGTAGACGCTATACGTTCTGCCGAGCTGTTGTGTCTAGGCACTGGTGGAAGGGATATTGTGCAAGTGTCCGCATTTCGTCTGCTTCTGAAGTGCTGATTGGGTGGACACGTCTTTCTTCTTCTGACGTGTACCCTAGCCCAGCCAATCAGAACTTCAGCAGTAGACGAAATGGACACGTCCACTAGGTGGACACTCGCAGAATATCCCCCTAATCCTCTCACACCCCCGAGGTCTGGGTGGAACGTGTTGTAAACGTCGAGGTAACGTCATCTATTATTTCACTGGGAGCTGACCAACAACACCTCGTAGATGTCAATGATGTCGTGCCTTATCTATGCCTATAAGGCCAGTGGCGGCACTCGTCATCACGCCATTATAGGGAGCTATCGCTGCCATTGCTTTGCCCGTTTTTTTTTACCAACAGAACAGAAATACTGACGTTTACAGAGTTACTTCTGTAGGTTTGAATATTATAAAACTGACTGCCACATGTCCAAATACATTTGAAAATTTGGCAATGCTGCTTAGCAGTGACACGGCTTATCGATCGGAGCACGCGTCTGTAACCGAAGGGAGTAGATGGTAGCTTCCACGGCCACAGATGTACAGAAAGAAAAAAAAAAACAAAAAAACAAAGAAAACAGGCAGAATCGATTCCAGTTGACATCGACGTAAAGTGAAGCATTCTTGATGTGATTGACTCATGAACCATGTGTGTGTGTGTGCATATGTCCGTAAGGCACCGAAAAATGCCCGCAAATTAGCCTTTCTTACATTTGTTCATGCTAAACTTGAATTTCCTTCTTCAATATGGTCCCCTCATTACATTTAATTAACCACTATGCTAGAATAAGTTCAGAATAGAGCCGCTCGATTCATTTCATAAAATTACAATTGGAACGAAAGTATAACGCAAATTAAAAACAGTCTATCAATTCCTTCTTTGAACACTCGTCGTGAGGTAGCACTTATATTGCTGTTTCACAAGTACGTTCACGGACCGAGGCCATCACCCATAGCTCTGCAAGTTTCTCCATTCACCTCACGAAGATTGCATAAACACCTTTCTTTCACGCGCATATACGGCAAAAGAGACGCTTTTAACTCATCTGCGCTTCCACGTGTCATCCGCTTGTGGAACGACCTTCCCGATGTCTTGGTACCTGAAGCTAACAAAGAAAAATTCCGTCGCGACATAAACATTCATTTCTTAATTAAAAAAAAGAAAACTTCTTGTCTGCGTTGCTTCTTGTATGCTTTCTTTCTTTGTATCTTAGAATTTTAGAGTTTGTGTAAACTTGACTCTTTTCAAATCAAATCAAATCAAGTTTATTCATTACAAACAAAGAAACGGTTACATTTTTGTTTTACAGACGAGGGTCCCAAAGTCGAAGACTGTAACCGGGACCCTCGGTGGGTAATTATAAGAAAAAAAATTACATAGGTGGCAGGACAGAAATAAAACTTATACAATGTACACTAACAGAAACGAAGAACTGTAGTGCAACAACAGAAAAGTGATTACAATGTACCGTAATACTAACAAAAAATAAAAATATTGGCGTACAACAGAACCTTTAAATTATGTGAAGAAGGAACAGAACGAAATAGAGAAAAATATGATCGGCAGGCCGAGATGAACATGAACTAAAAATATAAGTGTGCTAGAACTATACATATACAAAATTTTAACAGACACAAAAAACATGAGAATACATAAAAAAGCATTATGAGCAAAACGACTAAAGGCAACAGCAAGCATGTGAACAGCAAAACATAAGAGAAATAGGGTAATAAATAATACATTTGGAACCTTAATTGCGTCACTGCGCCAAAAGGAACTCTTTAAGGGATTTTTTGAAGGCATAGAATGATGTGAGTGATTTTATGTTTGATGGTAAGTGATTCCATAAAGATATGCCAGCGAAAGATGATGTTAGTTTACCATAGTTGGTACGGACACGAGGCAGTAAAAAGCAGTATTATTATTAACAAAGCATTGTATAACTGTATAATTTTGTATAATTGTTTGCTCTTTATACTGCGTAAAATCTTTGTTTCCCTTACCCAAACCCATTCTTCGGGCCTGTAAGGTATCTTGAATAAATAAATAAATAAATAAATAAATATGAAGTGTGGTTTTCGAAGTACAAGTAAAAATATTAGTATTAATGAAAGAGCATCATGGTATAAGAAAAATTTGATTGTTTAAAGTGGATTATACTCAGGCTGGATACTATATGCGCATGTTCGCGCGCGTTAGAGGTAAGAGGTCAGATAAATTTGCAAAGGCGCCTGGAACTTGGTAAGAAAGCTTCGCTTAGAAAAAACAACAACAACAGATGGGAAAGGGGAGGGCATTTCAATACCTGCTAAACTGAGCATGCTGTTTCCCACCCCACAGCCCCGGTATTCGCCGCTCTCTACAGCCGTATATACTGCAGATTAGATTTCGTCTTTAGAATAATAGACGCCGCAGCGAGGAGAAATTCGGCTGGGTGAAAACGTCCGCGTACGCGCCAGCGTGGTAGGAATGATATTGAAACAACGCTTACGCGTCCCGTTACAAGCGAACAGTGCAGTAAAATGAAGGAAACAAAAAAGAGGCACAAGCGAACAAACAAACAAAACGAAAGTGAGAAAGAGAATAACAGTGCCGTATATTTTCAACGTAACTTTTAATACGCCGGTAGACATGTTTTCATACTGAACGCCGCATCAAAGGAAGTAAAACCATGCCCTTTCCCACGTCACTGGCGTGCAGAGGCTCTGCGTTCTAAAAAAAAAGCGTCAGGTCTTTTTCCCGCCTAGAAAAAGAATACATACATTTTTCTACCGCAAATAAACCTTTGCTTGAAATAATAGCCTTGCGTGCGTGTCTTCTTCGTGGCTCTATTCGTCATATTTCGGTGCTGTTTTACCGTAAAGTTGATTGATTTCATTGATTTGACTCATTCTTGGGGTCTAGCGCCTGAATGTAACTCTGGGGCTATATGAGGCATAGCGTACAGTGATGGGCTCCGGATTAATGCTAGCCACCACGGGGGACTTTCACGCGCATCCAACTCTAAGTACACGAGTGTTCGCACATTTAGCCTCCACCGAAATGACCATCGCTGCGGCTAATAGTCGAACCAACCATCTAGACATCAGCAACACAACGCCAAAACCACTGCAGCGAGTCCCTGCAACGATAACAACCAACAGGACGAACGCGAAGGCATGTTCGCTATTGTTACGACTTTTCACCGCTGCACCACGATTACGGCTTTGTGGTCCCGTAGCGCTCGTCACCCGTTTCGTGACAGAGCGTTGGTAGCGAAGACTCCGAGCCAGGCGTCGATGAGAATAACAAAAGGGACTTTATACATTATATACAGGTTATCATACAGGACATGAACGGGTCGGCACTGGGGCCGAGTGCTCACAACAGACGCGACTGTTCTCGCACGGCGACGTCCGGCGAAAACGCGTGACACATCTCACTCCAGTCGAGAGCGGCACTGGCTCCCGGTGGGTCGGCGGATCCTGTTTTTTCAGGCAGCGCGTCGCTGCTTTTATAATCCCCGAGGAACCATTGTCACTCAAACGGCCCAATACAAAGTCAGCACACGACGGTCGTCCGAGGGGTCCAACCAGCGACCGCGCTGGCCACCCGGTTCAAAGTTCGCGCGCGCGGAGACCTCCATGCAAAAGGAGGTGCGGCGCCGGGCTGTCTGGCACACGCTGACACGTCCGAACACGCTGCTCGCCGAGGCTTCTCCCGCAGGACACCGCTGCCTGACGGCTCAGCATCTTGCCTTGTGAAGGGAGAATTAGGGCGCTCGCAGGATAGATTCTGCATCTTGCAGATTCGGAATCCGGGCTTGTGGTAATGGCACAACAGCATCCCCGCCCTCAGATAAGGCGCCGGGAAGACGAGCTGCCTCCACGTGGCTCGGATGCCAGGCGCGCACGTTCGTCAGGCTCGTCCAAGTTCACGTCCAGTGTCGGGACGCCAGGTAACTTCACGTGCCCAGGTCCGACTCGCCAGGACAGGAGCTCTGCTCACCGCGTTGTCGCCAAGGCACCTCGACCAGCTCCGCTCGGGTCGTTCCTAAGACCTTGCTTCTCGCCACTGGTCCCGCTTGGTCGTTCTGCAGCTTGCAAAACCGACCGGCAAAAGGCAACACCCAACACGAACAAGTGCCCTCTGTCTCCCGTCAAACACCAGACAAGGCCATAATCCAAATCAACCTAACTAAATAGCTATCCCCCTTTTGCTCCCGCTGCAACAGGAGGCAGGTGTACGATCTAGTACACAGGGCTCAAACAACCAGTTTTCAAATTAACAACGCAACAAAATAGAAACAATTATTAATCAGCAATAATAATTACAAATAGAATGGTCCCCTTGAAATCACTTGGACCGAAAACATACTTCTGAGGAAGCAAATGAGGTCATTCATTTTTCCCGGCGATATTTTCGCGGAATCCGAAGCTGCTTATATTTGCGACCCTGCTTATCCGTGTAGCGGCTGTACAATAAGCCAGATTCCTTGCCAAATGAAACCCTCCTTTTTTTCACTCCCCGTTTGACGCTCTTCCTCAGATCGGCTAGTGAACAATCTTCCTGTTGCTCGCGAATCCGAGTTCCCCTTTCAACTGCAGCCTGCTCCTGCCAGCTGGCGGAAACCGGAGCGAGTGTGGAGCCCGCGTCGCCTAATTGCGGCGTCGCGTCTCTATCGCGGCTAGCACTGCACGCGTCACTCCCACTCACCTCCAGGACCCGCTCGCCTAGGCCAGCCTCCGAGCTCTGCCTCTCCCGTGCCTGCTCACCACTTAAGTTACCTTGATCGGTCCGTGTGCCGCACCGCTGTTCGCTCACCGACGCAAAGTCAAGTTCCCTCGACAGCGGGCGCGCTTTGGATCGCGTGGGGGCCATGTACGCCACGTCGGCAAAGAATGATTTGCCGTGATCCCTCAGCAGCTGCTCCGAGCTATTTGAGAAGAGGTAGGAAAATTGCTCCGGGAGGGCGGCTGACACAGCGGCTTCGGTGTTAAGTTTCCCAAACTCTCCTTCAATGATAACCGTTGCGATCGGTAAACAGACACTCTCCTTCTCGGCCACTTGCCGTATCCTAACGCACTCTCCAGTAAAATCACTCGAGGAGACGAAAGACGGGTGAACAACGTCCATAGTTGCTGCAGAGTCCCGCAGTGCTCGGCACTTCTTGCCGTTTACCTTAATTTCCTGCACATAGGGCTCCAATAGACGTATGTTTTTGTGAGTTTCCTGTATCGTTGCAAAAGCAATTCTCTCTGGGCAGCTTGCAGCGATGTGCCCTTGCTTTTTGCAATTGTAGCAGGTTAACGGTTTCCGTTTTTCAAAAGAACGCGTCATTTCGTTTCGCTGTTTCGGACCATCGTCATCATTCTGAGATGCATTCTGTCCTTCCCTTACAGTTTCTTTGGTAAGGGATTCGTCGTCCCGAAACTCGCGACGCGTGATTTGCTTCCGTTCGTCGGGCTTCCCGGAAAACCAATCTCTCCTATCAGCTTTTTCTACGCGCACTGCGTTGCTGTGCAAGCTGCGGCGTGTGTAATACTCTTCCGCTAACTCTGCTGCCTTGTTTAGCTTAACATCCTTTAGCCTATCTTGCAGCCAGAGCCGGACATCCTCATCAATGCAACGGTAGAACTGCTCCAACGCGATGCATTCGACAATTTTGTCGCGGTCGTCGTAAACCTCTTCGCCCTTCAGCCATTCCACCAAGTCGGCTTTTAGACGAAACGCGAAGTCAACATTCGACTCCTTACCCTTTTTTGCATACCGGAACCTCTGCCGGAAAGCTTCGGGCGACAATTTATACTTCCGCAGTAGCGCTTCCTTCACATCACTGTAGCTCTCAAACGCCTCTTTCGATAAGCAAGTTATTACGTCTGATGCCTCCCCAGGAAGCAACGCTAACAGATTCTGTGCCCAGAGGGATCGCTCAATGCTATTCCGTTCGCACACGTGCTCAAATTTCACGAGGTATTTGGCCATATCCTCTCCGACGACAAAGGGTGGAAGTTGATCGCGTATTCTTGGAACGTTAGAAGTGAGACTAGGCGCCGGCGATCTATTTCGGGTCTCCAACTCTTTCATTTTAAGCTCGTGCTCACGAATCTCTCTCCTTTCCTCCTTTTCCTCCTCGCGACGTTGCTGTTCTCTCCTTTCCCCCTTTTCCTCTTCGCGACGTTCATTGATACCCGCCAAGGCCTCTGCGGCTTCCTCAGCCGTTACGTCCCCAGTCCTCATGACCTCAAGGATCGCATTCTTTCTTTTGGTTGAGCCCAACTCAATGCCCAACTCCTCACAAATTTCGAGAAGTTCCTTCACCTTGTACTTCTCCATCGTTCACACTGTCCTCCTGCTGTTTACCCTTTTTGAATATACCTGCCGTACGCTACTATAACACTACTAGTAAGACATATGCAAGTATATCACACACTGCCCTGTTTACCCCCTCAGCATCCCCTGGTTTTCAAAACACTCTTACTAGGCTTGAAACACACAAGGTTATCACAATGCAACACCAAATCCTTCCCTAAGCTACTATAACCTGTGTCAAAGAAAGTCTGGTGTTTGAGGTAAACTTCAGGCACTCACCGCGCCGAGGTAGCTGATGCCGGTCAATCCCGTCGCTGCCATCCACTGTTACGACTTTTCACCGCTGCACCACGATTACGGCTTTGTGGTCCCGTAGCGCTCGTCACCCGTTTCGTGACAGAGCGTTGGTAGCGAAGACTCCGAGCCAGGCGTCGATGAGAATAACAAAAGGGACATTATACATTATATACAGGTTATCATACAGGACATGAACGGGTCGGCACTGGGGCCGAGTGCTCACAACAGACGCGACTGTTCTCGCACGGCGACGTCCGGCGAAAACGCGTGACACATCTCACTCCAGTCGAGAGCGGCACTGGCTCCCGGTGGGTCGGCGGATCCTGTTTTTTCAGGCAGCGCGTCGCTGCTTTTATAATCCCCGAGGAACCATTGTCACTCAAACGGCCCAATACAAAGTCAGCACACGACGGTCGTCCGAGGGGTCCAACCAGCGACCGCGCTGGCCACCCGGTTCAAAGTTCGCGCGCGCGGAGACCTCCATGCAAAAGGAGGTGCGGCGCCGGGCTGTCTGGCACACGCTGACACGTCCGAACACGCTGCTCGCCGAGGCTTCTCCCGCAGGACACCGCTGCCTGACGGCTCAGCATCTTGCCTTGTGAAGGGAGAATTAGGGCGCTCGCAGGATAGATTCTGCATCTTGCAGATTCGGAATCCGGGCTTGTGGTAATGGCACAACACTATTCTCGCTTAAATTCTAACCTCGCCTATCTCCTGGAAAACCATCTCTATTTAAATATAGCTGTGTTTGGTTTATTATTATATATTTAAATGCAATGACAGCCGCCTCGATGGCCTATTGGCTATGGAGTTGAGCTGCTAAGCACGAGGTCATGGGTGCGATTCCTAGTCATGGAGGCCATGTTTCGATGGCGACGAACTGAACAAAAAAAAATACTCGTGCTTTATGTGCGCGTTGAATTCCAGGCGGTCTAAATTTATCAGGAGTCCCTCACCACGGCGTGCCTCGTAATGTTTTCGGGGTTTTGACACGTAAAATTTCAGGATCTAGTTTAATCCTGTAAGGGATATGTAGTGCGGAAAGCTTTTCTTTACAGATTTTGCATACGTTCTCCCAAGTGTGTGCGCGCTTGTAGTTTTATCTGTTCGCCATTGTGCATTTTTTAAAAATATTTAGTTCAAAGGTACGATAGATTACTCATTTCTGTTCCGCCACCACAGCGTGTGTGCAATTGTTGTTACATGCGGGAGGGCTGCGTCAGGGGTTGCTGCCCTTTGCCGCTCCCTTCCTAATTGGTAAAGATGTACTCTCGAAATAAAAGTTTGCAAGTAGATTCAATTAACTCACGCCAGGAGTCGAACTCGCCGAGGCCTCTCGGCTGTCAGGCTTGCTGGCGGCCTCGGCAGCGCTCAGCTCGACCACGCTCGGCAGCGTGGGCGTGTCGCTGTCGGTTACGCCCGGCTCCCGGTTCCCACAACAGGTGGCTTCGTTCGCCACCAGTAGACGGGCCTGACTGGGAATCGACATGATGCGACGGAGAACATCCTGGTGGCTGGCACCCTCCACTTTGGCCCCGTTCACCTGCGTTCCAAGCGCGGCTCTGAAACAGGTGCCCGTGACGAGCCGCAAAAGCCCAACGTGGCCCGCGGCTGGAGCTCGGCAGCTCGAACCAGGGGCTGCGCTGGAAAAGGGTGTTTACAGTACGTCACAGTTGCTCCGATTGGCAAACACGTGCAAAGTCATTTTTTACATACTAAAACCAGTATCTATATATATATATATATATATATATATATATATATATATATATATATATATATATATATATATATATATATATATATATATATATATAATATTACTGCACATGTTTGCCAATCCGAGCAACTCTCACACCAAGGACAACAAAGTTGTGTAAGGGAGTTCTTGCGCCCTTCAATTTCGAGTTCTAGTTGTTTGTTCTGCCGCTGCCCGAAACCTATAAGCAAGACTTTGAAAAGGCTTGACTATGTGTGGTGCAGTTCTTTCGTGATACTGCGAATTTTAATTTTCTTCGCGATATCCGAATGTCTATCCTTTGAAATCAGGCATAAAATTGAGCAGGTTTAACGTGCATTTTGAAATCTGTGGGAAGCAAAGCACTCGTAAAGCAGTTAAGTATATACGCTGCATAACCATTCAAATTTTCTAACGCATTTTGGCAGAATAGTGATTACGTGCCTACCAGGCGAATAAGCGAGATGCGGCAACCCACACCACGCAACCTACTACGGCGTTTCCATATAACTGCTATCGCAATGACAAAGGTAAAATCTCGTTATAATGAACTTGGAAGGGTAGCTATAATTACTCCGTTACATGCAACGTTGCATGTACCGCAATATAAACCTTTATGAGGACCTCAAGAGGAATTTCTCTTACTTCGCTATATTTATTTTTTCTAAATTTCCCATCTCAATATAACGAGGTTTCGCTATAGATTGCTGACAACATTTCTTGGTGATCAATCAAAAGCTGCGAGGGAGGAGCTTCTGTGCGTCTATTTTTATGCGATGTAGTTGGGTGAGTGTGGCACCCGACTCGATTTCTCCAAGCTTGCAGCAAAACTGTGAATGGCGAAACTAGTGTTGTATTGTGCGAACCAGTGCCCCCCCCCCCCCCCCCCAAAAAAAAAAAAAAAAAGAACAGGCCACATTCAAATAACGACGATAGCGGCGAACACACGAAACGATTGTCGAAAATCTGATCTGCTGGTCAAGCGCGTCAGCTTTTCCACATTAGTCGTCGAAGTTTCCAGAGTAATCGCTGGTGCCCGCGTGTCTGCCAGGAAGTACTACATAACTCGCTTCGCGCATACAATCGGATTACACAAGCTTCGGTGAGAACAGACAACTCATAGAGTCCTCGCTAACATTCCAGTAAGTTCCACTCACGCAGGCGCATTTTGCCCTGAGCGGTAACTTTAACTTCGTAATGGTTGAAATACTGTATCTGAGAAAATGATAATTAAGTACAGCGGTCAATACGCTCCTTTACTTTTTTGAAGGCGAGACAGAGGTTGGTGTGAATTTCTGAAGCGAATCAATGTACACATGTATGCAGTTCTGAAGATTTGGATAAATGGCCGAAAAAGTGTGGGAGAAAATACATTGGCGTTCCCGTTATTAATGCGAAGGCTCCACGTACATTTCAACCCATTTTACAGTGAAGCTGTTTATGGCTAGGGTTCTGTGTATTTTTGTTCTGCGCGTGCAAAACACCATGGGGCCGATCCCGAAGGTCGCTCAACACCGGGCCTACCCGCGCTGGAGGTGAAGCAGGCATCAAGCACTCCTCCAACTTGCAAAAACAAGTTTATTATCTTAGGTCCAAATGGAACTCGTATCAGATATTAGGCTGATAAGAACAGATACCACACTTTGACCTGCGTCGGCCCTTCTCCCTCTCTTTGTCGGCGTTCCAAGTGCTTGTGTGTCTACTTTCCTTTCCTTCCGCTCTCCTGCTGGTGGTCCCCTCGAAACGTCATGCGTGTCTAGTTTCCACCGACTCCTCTGGGTGGCAGGCCCATCGTCCACGCGGATGTTTATAAAAATTAAGCTAAATGAGTTCGTACCTTTGTTCAAAATTCTGTGTAACCTCTGTGTCGTATGCTAAACAGCTTCGCTGGCCATCCACCTTCACAGAGTGGAATGACTCGTGATTTTTCTTTCCGTAACGAACTTCCAGTCCGTATCTGGCTTCGAGCTAATTTTTTGGACCAATGCCAAGAAAAGCACAGCATGAAAATGTGGGTGGTTCCCTGTGTGTGTGCCATATAATGTGCGGCTCTTCAGCGAACGACCTTGACGCGAACTTGTGTATGAGCCACTGTAAGTAAAGGCTTGTGCCATTGGGTGTGTACCACAGAGTATGCGCCTTGATGGGTGCGTACGTGGGCTCTTCCGTGAACATCTTTGACGCAGACTTGCGCATGTGTCACAGGGTATCTACGATTCGGTCTGTGCACCAGCGTGCACTGGGTATTTGCCATTGGGTATGGGCCGCTCTTCAATGAACCTCTTTGACACCAACTTGAGTTCCTGGGTATCAAATATTTGTATGTAATCGCGATGACATTTGTGCATTACGTAGTCGTTAAATGAAAAAAAAAACGATTCTTCGCCTTTTAATTGTTTCCATGAATTGTTTTTTTCAGAATCAGATACGTGCATCATACACAATCTAGCATTGCAGTGACGTGCGTTACTGCGACTACCACTCTGCATGCTTTGTTCAATAACCTTCACCGCTGTTGCGCTTCCCACTGTGGCTTTCATTTAACCATTTAGTGAGGATTGCCAGACGCGTGGATTTGCCCGAAAACCTGACACTTATTTCGTCATGCGCGTACCTCTTTTGTTTTATGTTTATCAACGGATGAAACCTATATCACTAAGAACCGAGTTTTGCGCTAGAATCTTTGCCCTCTATGGAAGAGTATACCCGAGAGGCAAGACACTAAGTCATTTTTACAGCGATGCTGTTAATGCGACTCATGGAAGTGCTCGAAAACGTTGTTAGGAAATATTCACGATTTTATAATGAAACTATATCACCCAGGAAATTTATACTTTGGAGAAAATGGGGTGAAAGTTAAGGACAATGTGCGGGAAAGTTTTGAGGTGTCTGTGTGTAGATAAACAATAAAGTGGAAATTAGTAGACCATTGTTTCCGGCCCGTGCAAAAGCCGGAAAGAATTGGCGTTAAAAGAAACGCCCAAGGGTTTTTCCCGCTTTCTTTTTTTAGAGAACCAAAGCGGCAGAGATTTCTTATTTACATCAAATGTGTGTCATAGTATGAGTGACCGGTACCTGAAGTTTGAAGTGCCTAGAATAATTTGGTTGCTTAAAAGTTATTACTGAATATTCGTCGCCTAATTTTTGTGCGTAATGCGAAACATGTCGCTTGTCGCCTGTTTCCTCGCAGAACTACGTCAGGTACTCTGTTTATATTTTGTTGAACTAGGAAGTATCTTGCTTGCCGAAGGATAATTTAATGTGTGTGCGTTGATTAGAGTCTTTGTAGATAGATATTTATTCAAGCGTTTCAGAGGGTGACACTGCCATTTCAACTGCAAGAGACACCAACTTCAAACTTTGTGACGATACGGAAACTGCTATGTATAATGTGTTGCGAAACTTCCATGTTCATAGGAGCGTTGCAAATAATTACTTAAGCCTTCATTTTATTCATTCTCTGTTCTTTTTTCTATATTCTATTGTTCTTTTTTCAGCAGTGTCTGTGCTCTAAACGCTTTTCAAGTTGGCTCTACTATTCTACAATAAAAAAATCTCGCTTAGTACGTGTTTGGCTAAAGTACATCCGCAGACGTCGCTGTTAGAAGACGGGAATATAATAATTATTTGAGAGACGTGGTGAGTTGGGCTAATGGTCGTATTGTGGACTTTCGGAGCTCTGGGGGCACGTGTATATTCTGGGCCTAACCCAAAACTCGGATGCAGCACTCGCGGACACAACCTTGACACAATGCTTCGAGAACAGCGATGAGCTTGCTGGGAGGCGACCAACACCTGTTTCACTCCAGCCATTTCGTCTTGCGCCCATTCGCATGCAAGCTGCACAAAATGAACGCCACATAACTCTATATTTGCTATCCATGTTGACCACAGTTGTTCTCGGTTATCTTTCTATAGTGCTGCCGATTTTCTTATTTTTGTGTACTTTAATTTTTCTCTCATCCTTACGTGCAGTGACTATCGGATGTGCATATACATTTTATTTTCTTTGCTTTCTATCGCCTGTGGTTCTAGTTGGCTGAAGTGCTGGTACCGTTTATTGTTATTTCTCGCGTATGAAATTCTATATCTACACGATTGTGTACCTTGTAGACGTCTTAGAAGTTGATACCCAGTATGTGGTATGACGTGTGTACTGTGGAACTGTCGACACAGAATCGGCAGGGAGGCTCACGTGTCGCCACCCTCACACCGAACGCCTCTCGCGTGGCACCCCGTGAAGTACTTTAAGTGAAATAACCTCAATGATGACGTCCTTGACTCGAAGTCCGGCAGCTTCGGCTGGACTTCCCGGCTCCACGGAGACGACGAACTCCTGCTTACGTTCGGTGTCCTCGTGAAGCTTGAAACCGTAACCTACGAAGTCTGGACGGGCCACCAGGCGGCACAGTCGTTCCGTCGGCCCAACCTCCGGTGGCGCCACCTTGTCTGCACTGACAGTGACCGCCGCTGCTGCGGGCTGGGACTCGGTTGCAGGCGGCACGCCCTGCTGTGTAACCGTGCCGTCCGTGTTCTGCTCGTGAGGAAAAGAAAATTCCGCAGATTTATTGTTTGTGGCGGCACAGCATAACCTCATGCTGTGTACGAAGAGGTTGGGAAGAAATTGCACAGCTCGAGCGCTACGTTTTGGAGGTTGAGCGAAACTTTAGTTAAGCGGTTGAACATATTTTATTGAACTCCTCATCTGTTACAACGCGTTCTGAAGCATGGTGATTACTGGCTTATACGCAGCCAATCAACAAGACGCGGAGAGAGAGAGAGATAGAGAGAGCAAGCATGTCTTTATTAAAGTTCTAGGAATGGGATACGGTGCGTCCGTCTAGTTTTTAGCATCTGGAGGCAGAGATGAGATACGGGGACACGGATGAAGGCGAGGCTGGGTTTTGGATGCACTCCTTGTGTACCTCGCAGAATACGAAGCTGCGGAAACACCACCCCCGTGCCCGCGTGATCCATGCAACTGCGGACTGCACTGTCTACGGGATCTACCCATATTTCCTAAAAGAAATATCTCCAGGACCGGCCCGCATTACCTCACTGGGCAAGAAGCCGAGCGCGTAGAGAAGACACGCCACAACACGAAAAAAAAAAGTATGCGATACGGGGTAAACAAAGGAATTATTCGCTGAATGCGTATATTTGTTGAACCGAGCACATTTTCGTACCGTTTGTCGTTTTACTATGTGGTTACGCACAGAAGAGAGCTGGGTATACCTGAACATCTCTAGCGGTAGGGCAAATGGGACTACGTGTAAGCTGGTTCGACGTATGAGTGCTCCGCTGTGTGTGTGACAAATCTGGCAAGCTCCGCTGCCTTCGCCAGCCAAGTCTAGGATCGCTCGGCTTGAAAGCTTCGCTTTAAAATTTGGGGACAGGTGCGCGACCTGCAGCGCCTTCACAGCACGGACAATGAAATGCGCTGCTACGCCGCTCTTGCCGTGGTCACACGCACACAATTTGACGTTGAAGCGATCGGCTTGGGCGGCACTTGTCTGTGGCGTAGCGGCATTGACACCTACAGTTAACAAAAGAACCAGTTCTTAGCATCAATTGCGGGAGCGAGCGTGAACAGCTATCTCCGATAACCCTCCACGTTTTTCTGCCCGGATCATCTAGAACAAGCGGTCAAGGTTGTCGTTTTTTCTGTATGTAGATCTAATTAGCGGAGATGTTGCGACATGCATGGGCTTGCCGAAAAGCCCAATATGGAAAAAGAACAGTAAGAACTGGCTACAAGGGAAGAAGAAATGAATAAAGTGCATCCCTTTTGCCGTCATATGTGAACTGCGTGATATGCTGGCAAGGTTAAAACACGTCTATGTTAATTGCAGGTGTCACAAAAATTATTTGGGTCTCGCTTGTGCAAATAACACTCACAGGGACGTTGGAAACGATTGATGCAAGATAAATAAAACTCCGCATTGCGTTGGGCTGGAGAGCCCAACGCAATGACCTATACAAAGAAGTGTCAGCATACTTTAGCGATTCGTCCAAACTCATTTATTTCTGCAGCCGTACAGGCTCTTGTAGCGGGCACCGCTCTCAAGAGTAACTTCTTTGCGACGCACTCAATGTTGCGCTTATCCGCCATAGCATTTTCTGTGGTGGCCCCCGCAACATCACAGCTCACAGCGTCAATGTATAGTCCTAAACGTTGCACCTATTATCAAGCGTAAATGATGCCCAATATCCAAGTTACCTTTGCGTCCATATAAAACATATACATTGGCGCAGGCACATGGGTCCAAGTAAACGTGCTAGTGGTGGACAGTTTTTGTCTATGGGCAGAAGCACTTATTTGGCTACCATTAGCGCGTCTAGCCGATGTTCGTAATGTAACACTTAATGTTTTGCGACATCTTAGGTGTTCCACCCTATATCGAGCGCTTTTATACTAGCAGGTCTGCATTATTTTTAGATACCTGTGAGCACACCATGTATACGCATGTATTTTGACATTGTTTTGTAGGGTAACGCAGTACAGAGATGCGTTCACTGGCACTACATTGTGGTTCAAGGCTCCGTGCAATATTAGCTAGCTTGCTGGGGCTTTCGACCTCTGCAACGTGAGCGACGCAGTGGTGCTTAGGACGAAGTTGTCTTCTCCGTCGGCCTAAGGGGAGGGCGCAATTTCCATGTGGTCGTCGGACGACGACACGATAACAGCGACAGCTTGGCGGTGATGACCGTCATTGCCAGCGTAACGGAAATGAAGTACAGGCAATATAAAGAGAATTAGAAATTTCAAACAGTTCTTTTTACTTATCTACAGCGACGAAACACAGACACAAAGCACATGAAGAAGGCAAGGCGTCCCGTCTTCTTCATGCTGTGTTTTCCGTTTTCTGCGCTGTAAGTATGTCGAAATACTAAAACCTATTACACCCACTTTCTGCCGCAACTGCAAACTGCTGCAGCAGTGAAACTAACTCATGGATGGAAATGAAATCTGAAACACATTTTGTGTTTTTGTGCCTGCTGATTACTGTACAAATTAGTGTCCGAATAAGCGGCAACGGATAGAAATGCATGAGTAGACTCCCCTGTTTTATTCAGTCTTTAGTCCTATTTACAATTTTCAGGACGAAGCCACCCTCAAGCAGCCTTGCGCATCGTACGAATTCTTACAGTGAGCATCACCTCACTCGTACTCATCCGGATCAGCTACACCCCCCCCCCCCTCCACACAGGCTAGAAATTTTACACTATGGCAAAAGGCGAAGTGCTGGAAGCTAACACCCGAGTCAAATCGAATATCTCAAGGAGCATTTGCAGCGTCAGCTGTTAGCAGCCCATCCAACTTGTCACGCTCTTTCGTAATCCCACTTGTTTACTGAATAAACACAACCTTCGCTGCTAGTCAAGGAAGGCTAAGTTCACAAACGTATTTGCAATAAATTCTCACATCAGGAGAGTACAGGTTTCAGGGTCACACTTCGCAGATAGCAAATAGAGCCTATGTAGACAGTAGTGAGCCTCATAAATGTCGCCTAATAATATCTAAAAGCCAATAATTAAGCAAATTGCCAATAACCCTGAAAACACAGCTGGGTGCTGCGGCAGCCCGACAAGCGCAGGTTCTGTTAACATGCCTGCAATAGCAGAGGTGACAAAACTTGACAATTGGTGCGAGTCCATGGTAAAAATACCAGCATGCCGAAGACAGGACAAAGAATCCGTCCTTGTCGTCGCCGTGTAATTACATTTTACTATCCATCCCCGCTGGAAGGCAAAAAAGCAAAGAAAAAAACTCGCAGGTTCGACCAAAAGGCGAAGCACCGATTCCGGTAGCAAATCAGTGGATAGCTATACGAAGTAAGGATAGTAGTTTTAGTGGCCGTGTAAACATTCCCTTGCTAACTAAATTAACAATGTTAGAACGTGTAAGCCTGACTGAACGGGGACGTAGGAAAAAGACACACAGAAACAACGCTGTCATTGCGTGGCTGCTTCGAAAGTCCTTGTTCAGTCGCGCTTGCACATTACATCATGGATTCAAACCAAGTAGCCCGTCAACGTGTTTTTAATAAATTAACCATCACGGTGTCACGCGCGCACAGGTAAACATGAACACACCTCGCTCGACGAGCGCGGGAACTCGCTGTCAAAATTCTGGTGTGAGGAATCGCGGTAGCAGCAAGCGAACTGACCTTCATGCATCTCTCGCCTGAACGCGAACGAAACGTCGAAAGCACAGCGCATACGAAGCTACAGGGACTACGCGCACTATTGCAAACATCGCAGATCGCTTTGAAGATTAAGCCCGCGTGGGCGCGCACTTTGGCCACGTCGGAGATCGCTTTCAAGACACACGAGCGCCGGCAACACGTCCCTACGGCGTCCGCCAAGGCGTCTACTACGGCGTCCGCGATTCGCGTGGCCAGCGCCGTAGTAGACGCCGCGGTTGTCTCCACTCTGTGTCGAACCCTAGCAGCCGCCGGAGAAGAACGACCCTCCTCCCTCGCCTCACCATCCTGTGCCTCGCGCGCGACAGGCGAGAGCACGCATCCGGACGGCATTCCTCACACACGCACGCGAGATTGAACCGCGTTCGCCGCCTCACCCTCACACACTTTCACTCGCACATGCAGCGTATACCATAAACCGTCGCCGCGCATACGGCTACCGTTTTATCACCCTTGAATTTTATACGGAATCTCAGAGCGACGGCGACGGCAGAAATACGCCTTGAGTGTCCATATAATTGCCATCTCAATAAAGAAATTACGCAGAAACTTCTATGGGAGTTGACTAAGTATGCGTCAGCATTGTGCCACTTGATCATCTACATACAGCCCGGTACCATAATCAGTGTTATAAAACTTGATCTGACCAGTGCAAAGCTTATGAACCCTTATCAGTATTTATCAACCTTATCGGACTACATCCGACCCTTATCAATCATTATCGGAAGTTATCAGCTTTATCGGACTCAATCCGAAGCTTATCGACCCTTTTGGATTGGTATTAAACTTGACGCAATTGGCCCGATCATTACCAACCCTTACCTGTATTTATCAACCCTATCAGACCTGATCCGGTCCTTATCAACTCTTATCCGTCCTTGTGAACCTTATCGGGCTTGATCCGAAGATTATCAACCGTTATCAGCGCTGATTAACATTACCAGAATTGATCCGACCATTATAAGCCCTTATCGCTCTGTAGCACCTAATCCATTCGCGTCGAACCGCTATGAACCGTGATGAGACCCATTTAGTGACTGCATGTGGATGATCAAGGAGCATAATGCTTACGCATACTTACAGTCCCGTACACCTTTAGAAAAAAGGTGAGGCCCCGCTCAGATGACCGAAGCGCGACAGCCGATTGCCTCCACGACTAAAATAGTCCCGCTAAAGAAAGCGTACTTCTAAAACGCGTAATTCTCGGTATAAATAAGCACTTCTGTATTTCGGTCATCTTTCGGGCGGCCATCGGGCGGCCATCTTTCTCCATCGGCGGGGTCACCGGCCGTCCGGCTCGTGACGTCAGTCTAGAGTGCGCGCCCATTGGTGAAAGCTCGTGTGCATCCGCCTTGGAGGAGTAAACGCCCCTTTTTTCTAAAGTTGTACCCGACTACAGACAAATCGAAGAGGAGTTCCTGCTTGAATTTATTTTCTTTGCCTTTTTTTGGAGGGGATCGGCAATAAGATCTAATTACTCGCTGACGATCAGGCCTCATCACACCTTATCACCCTATCAAGTAATTGACTGCTCATCTCTGTGTTGCGCGACTTTGAAGTGCCCCAGTGGAAGGTGCATCCCGCGACCACCGAAACGCAACGTTGATGTAGGGGAAGCATAACTGCGAGTCGGCCTAGTTGGAACATATTCATATTGATACTTTTTGTGCGCTAACGAACAGGGACGAAGAATAGGGAATAGGGAATAGGGTGGGTATTTAAGTAGGTAGTTCTTCAAAAATAAAACCAGTTGTTAGAAAGCGCTCGTCCTTGTGTTGCCCCCATTCTTCGTCCCTGTTCGTTTGCGCACAAAAAGTATCAATATGTTGATGTAGCGGGTTTGGCATTCAATTTTCATAATTTTCGGAATTTTCCTGATGTCTACAATGCACCACGTGGGCTCTATATGTGGTTCTACAGATGGCTCTTGCTACAACATCGACAAATATTTTGACAAGGCCTCAATAGAAATAATGTTTTATGCATTATTTTCCTTATAGTTATTCGTTTTACCTGACGGGCAGGTTTCCTCGTTTGGTTGGCATAGAAATGCTTGCGCATTTCAAAGTAATTGCATGAAAATGAAGCTTTGTATGAAGCAAGTACACCGCTAAACACTACGTACCGAACTTAAAAATCTAGTAATTACGAAACTTTAAATGAGCCTTGGGAAGGTGGGCTGGTGTAGCGGCGGTGAGCTACCAGCCCTACAAGCATCTATTAAGTAGCTATATTGACATGCAACGCAAATTTGAATCATTTTCACGAAGGATTCAGCATCACCTAAACATTTCGTTTGGAGTTGTTGTCCGCTCAGAGGCGTTGGCGAATGACAGCTGATGCTGTTTTCTATCTACATAGGATTCCTTTTCTGTGTTCTCATAATCACCATCGACCTACTAACTATATGGCAGCTACGATTCAAAACAGTACTTGGTAAACTTTGCCACCTCATATAACCGCAGTACTTACTCTGGCAAAGCCTTAAATAAAGGATCATTTCTTTCTCGTTATAACTTTACCAAGCAGATATTGCAATTAAATTTTGCAATATTTAGTTAGCGGCACATGTCTTTTAGCCCACTTTCACTATTCGCACAAAAGAGAAAGAACCAATAGAAGAACCACGAGAACTTTGCCCAAAGTGCACAGTAAGTACAACGATTGCTCAAGCGCCGCGCGGTTTGTCCGACGGACGAGGCGAACTGACGACACAGCCGGAGAAGTAAAACCAGCGTCCGGGTTATACGAAGTGCCTAAATATACACCACATACGCATTCCATAAAGCTCTACACTACCTTTAGATTATAGTGGTTAGAATACGCACACAGCTGCTCATCATACGTGCATACTTCACCCGTCATCACACGCACTAGATGGGATTCTGCATGCGCAAACAAGAGGGAGAATCTACGTGTCGTAGTGCACTTCGATTTGGATCAGTGCCACTGTGATTGAAGGCCCTCTTTTCTAACAGAACAAGCGTTTGAAAGTGGCTGCATGTGTTAAACAGGGCATAGATAAAAGGTTACAGCAGAATGTACGCAAAGGGCCGAACAATCGCGCTTCGAAACACGAACTAAGCAACAGTCATGCACATGAAACGCAGACAGTCTGCAGGCAACGGCTAATAATACCGCTGTAGTAACAGCAATAGGCAAGCTCCAGCAATGGCGTGGCGGTACAGTCTATCACTGCCACGCTGTGGTCTTGGGTTCAATATTACAGTGAAGCTGTATACCTCTACCGTCCTAGGAAATTTTCCTGTCGTTGTTAGCAAAAAAACTCCCCATACGTGATCCGATTCCGTAGGTAGCGCAATACCGGGGCGACCCGCTATGGAGGTGAAGCAGGCGTTAAGCACTCTCCATACGCGGGCCGATCCCGAAGATAGTGCAATGCCGGGCCGACCCGCGGCGAAGGTGCAATTCGTCAGTAAGGGACCTACATACACAGCTTCGCAGGTCATCCTTTTTCCCAGAGTGGAAGGGCACTGAGTTTTTCTTTTGCATTGTTATTGCAGTGATTTGTCTGACGTGGCAGAAACCTTTTCGACACTCTGAACTGGCACTGACAAATGACAGCATGCAACGCGTCCTCATTTGCGCTCGACAGTCACCTTTATTGAATTTGCGGGTCATGCGTATAGGTGCATTTACTGCGTGGCCTTTCCACTACATTTATTCTGCTGCTTTTTTCCAACGTGTGCTCTAGCTGACGTAAAGACAGCGCAGTTAACTTAAACGCGTGACTCAATGGTAGGATGGATGTGACTATGCGGCAGCAGGAAGGATGCACTGCTTGTCGTCATCGCGCCTTTACATATTTGCACGGTGACGACCAGGCCTCAACGCTCCTTATCATCCTGTCAAGTAATTGATTGCTCACCTCTTTGCGTGCGTTGCGCGGCGGGAAGCGCCTGAGCCCTCATTGTCGATCGGTAGCATCTCGGTCTGCCAAGGAACGCGCCAGCGGAAGGTGTATTCCACGACCACCGAAACGCAACGTGGATTTGGCGTGTTAGGTATTAAATTTTTCTTAAAATCGGAATTGTCCTGATGTCTACGATGCACCAAGTCGGCTCTAAACACGGTTCCAGTGATGGCCTTTATTTCAACATCAACAAATATTTCAACAAAGCCTCAATAGAAATAATGTTTTATACATTATATTGCTTATAGTGATTCGTCTCACGTGACGGACAGGTTTCCTCGTTTGATAGGCGTGGAAGCACTTACGCATTTTAAGGAAATTGCATGAAGACGAAGCTTTGTGTAAAGCAAATGGTCCGCTGAAGACTACTACGTGGTGCATTTGAAAATCTATTAATTACGAATCTTTCGATGAGCCTTGGGAGGGTGTGCTGGTGCAGCGGCGAAAAAGGTTTTCACTACGTCAGGTGAACGGCTGGAGACAAAAAATAAGAAAAAAGAAACGAAATGAAAAAAAGTGTAATAAACTGGTATCTAACCCAGGTGCCTAGCATATTAATCGGAGATCTTACCGCAGTGCTAAGAACAGCCGACTTCCAATATTTTTTCGGCCACTGGTTGCAAGCTGTTCAGATTTCTGCCACTAGTGCTTATCTTTTTAATTTCGAAAGCTTGCCCTTAGGCATAACACAGAGCATTTTAAGAGTACACGAGCAGACTTTATTGCCAAAACCACTTTCTGATTATCAGGCACGCCGTAGTGGAGGACGCCAGAAATTTCGACCACCTGGGGTTCATTAACGTGCACCTAAATCTAAGTACGCGGGTGCTTTCGCGTTTCGCCCCCAACGAAATGCGGCCGCCGTGGCCAGGATTCGATTCCGCGACTTCGTGCTCAGCAGCTTAACACCATAGCCACTGAGCAACCACGGCGGGTGTACTGCATATATTCAACTCTGATTAGCAGAACCCTTACTTATGAATACCTCGGCTTGCACCTAACGCCGTCACTATCACGGCCTACGCATATGGAAACTATTCGTTCAGAAGCCTCTAGAACACTTGGGTATCTTAAACGCACTTTAAAGACCTGCCTCATCCGACGTAAGAAACTGGCGTATCAGACATACGTCAGGCCAAAACTCAAGTACGTATCTTCGATCTGGCATCATCTCACAAACGTATATCTCGCGGAGGATGCCGAAGCAATCCAGAACCGCACTGTGCGCTTTAGCCCTTCGCAATACTGAAAACGAACAAGCGTCACCGAACTAGAGTAATCTATCGCCCTCCAAGCTCGGACATCTCGCCGCGTAATATCTTGCCTCTGTTTTCTGCACACCTATTACGCTCAACCCATATCGCGACACGCATTGCTCAAAGCTCTTCAAAAGGCGTCTTCCCGCTTAAATCATACTCATCCGATTGCAAATATGGGCGGCTACGCTTCAACATTTTGCCCTTCCTTTCTTCCACAAGCTATAAAACACCGGAACGCCTTAACAAATTGCATAGCCTCGCGCACTGATCACAGAATTTCTCACGAAAAACCGACAGTTTCTTTTTCATAGCCATCGATGACCGATCCACGTGCAAGAAATTGACACCAAACAGTGATTTTACCATCTATGATATTCTCATTGTCGGTTATGCTTATTTTTTTACTTCTTCTTTACTTTATTGCTGATCATCATGTCAGGCCCCAGTGTCGATCTATCGTTTGCCATTGGTCCTTCTGTTTCCTTTTTCTTTCTTTTATTGCTGTTGTATGCCATGTCAACCATAAATGTACGCCCATTCCTTATGTAATGCGCTCGGGCCCTTAGGGTTAAATAAATGAAAAAAAAAATCAAAATTTTGTAAGTTATCTTCACTTGGTGCAATTTAGTTTTGTATACATGCAGCTTACATTATGAATTGACTTCTGTGGCTCTTCATAACGACGTATAACTCACATGCAATGAAGACACTAAACACAGAGTCTTCTCAGCCGCCCTCTCTATGCTCGTTCAGCAAAAAGTTTCTTGCGGCGCTGCACCAATGGCATTCGCAGCATAGCAATTCAGGACTTCAAAAGAACTAAAGTAGAGTTGGGCATAGCGAAAGAACATCCGAGCCAGTTACTGTTCCGTCATGGCTTGAAGAGGGGCCTCATCCTAAAGGTTCAAGTAATCGTAGTTGTTACTTGCTATCCAGCTTTCAATGAGTGTTCAAAAACTTCGAATAGTCGAATCTCGAAGCAAAAGAGGATATAAGCGCGTATTGGAAATTTCAAATATTCGTACGCTTCAACTGCATTCATTTGTAGCCTAGATGCACCGGATATTTTTTTTTTTTCATATCGAGATCGCTACGTACGATCAAAAGTAGAGACATGGATTGCGTACATTACGCATCAGCGCGAAAAGACCGCGCACGGACGCTAAAATAAGTACACGACACAAGTGCTGTCTCTCAAGTAAATGCTTGATACAGACACGTCAGAAATATATATAGAGAAAAACAATAAAGACGTTTACAGTAATGTCTCTACACCAAACACTAAGGAATCATAAATATGTGCGTCTGAACTATATTTCTTCTTACTTTCTTCTTACGGCCACGTACAAACTTAAAAGACGAATGGACGCATGCAAAAAAAAAAAAAGCGTGAACGAATGTGCAAACTCGCAACTTGTTTATTAGTGCCACGTGTATATAGAGGGCAAAGACCAGATTTAAGCAGAAATGTCAACTGAGAACACAACAAAACTAAAAGGAATACATTAAGATTGCTGGTGCCCATGCATGCCTGTCCTACAAGTTATGTTTTAAATGTCACGTAAAAAAAAAAATTCAGCTTCATTTATTCACACGCGTTTCGTATATATATGCTGTTTCAAAAGTCTTTGGTGTATTGTTTTTTTCGTTTGGCGTGTATTGGCGTGTTTCGTTCTGTAGACATTACCACGTGTCTGTATTGCAACCTCGGTTGGAAGACAGCGCTAATGTTGTCCCTTCTCTTCGTGTCTATTCCATTCGCATATACATGAGGTGCAATAAAGTCGCAGTTTAATGTAGTAGCATCAAAACCGCTGGCGTTATCTGCTGAACTCATTGCGTGCAGTTGCTCAATATGAAAAAAGAAATATGACAAGGTGCCATGGCGTTACAGCTGTCGCGATCAGTGTGATCCTTACCTTATCTGGGAGCACAGAAGGCGGTTCCATGACGCAGATGTGGACGCTGCTGTAGTTGCGTCAAAACACGTAGATCAATGGAGAGTACGAAACTCGCTTGGAGAAAAACGATGGAACTTCGTCTTCACCTTTCTCTGACGCCGCTACGAGCCCACGCGGCTTAGAATGGGTAGGCCATCCTTTATGATAACCGCAAAGTGTTGTTACGTAGCAAGTCTATGGTAAAAAAAAATGTTTTTGAACCAAGTTATGTTTTCAAATCAATACAACATGTGTAGAGGGTCAACACTGGTCGAACGAGGAATATCTTCGAAGCCAACGTTTTGACAAGCAGAGATTGTCTTCGTCAGGGTGAAGACAAATCTGACGAAGAAAAGGCCCTCTTTGAAACGTTGGCTCCAAATACGCCCGTTTTTCGACTTTCGTTGATCACTTGAAGTCTACATGTTCCCGAGGACCACTGTCTTCTTTGAAAGTTGGCGAACACTGACACACCGCATTTTTTTTTTTACTTCCCGAAACTTTATAATGGACGTGGTACGATACACGGGTTGTTCGGTGAAACTTCAAACCAACTTTGGTCAACCAACTGTGGCGCAAAACTTGTATACGTAAGCAGGGCGTCGTTAAACGCATTTGGTACATTATGCGGCATGTTTAAAAAAAAGCTGTCATGGTCCTGCGGCAGCACTGTAATATCCTGCGTCGGCTTCCAGTTTCGGTTTCGAATCGTTTACGTCAGTGCGCCACTCAGCGCTAAACGCTCTAAGTATACCTGCTGCGCTTCCCCTCACTGGAATGAAGTCATTCTTTGTCTGGTCCCCGAATTGAGCAGCCCGGCTCCTCTTTGCGCCAGGCCTTTAGGCCCCACGCCGTAGGTCCTGCGTCCGACCGCCCCATCGAAGCTACTACAAGCACCACGAGAGATTATGAGTTAGTATAGCTGACTAAATGACTAAAGGGGCAATCGCACTGCTTTTGCAGGCAAATGCAACAGTTTACGAATATTCCCTCTTTCTTTTTGCTTTCTTGCAGGTTGGCCATTGGCAAGCGTAGCCGTCCTTTACGCAATCCGTTGCAGTCCACGGGCGTGGTGCAGCTGTCTGTATTGTCGCCTTCCAAGTAGCCGAAGTTCAGCAGGAAGTCGCCCTGCCTGCACTTATAGGGATCGTCGTGTTTTCCGTGGATGATCCCGAAGTGGCATCGATGAGTATGCTTCCATTACAGAGTGCCTGTAGGGTTCTGCCCATTCCGGGAACGTTGAAAGGCCAAAGATGGGAAAACCCAAGGCGTGTATCATGACCACTTCGACGGCCACGCATATTAGGTTGACGAAAAATCCTGGTTTCGCCTGTAACAAAAATAAATTATAATAAAAAGTCATTAGTTCTTGTATGTTTATATTGCATGTCCTACACATGTTTGAGGAGGAGGAGAAGCAGGATAACGTGTAAGTAATAATATGCGTCGTAACAAAAAAACTAGATCGCTATAGTTGCGAAAATTGACCGTAAACATAATTGCTGAACATATTTGAACTAAATGCCTGTTCCTTTAGAAGGTGACCTAAATAGGTTGTGCTGAGCTGGCTGTTCGATAACATATATTGTAAAAGTAAAGTGTGGTAATCTGCTATATGTGCGCAATAATGTAAAATACAACGTGAAAATAGAAGGTGAACGTTTAAGAACGGAGAAAGAATCACCGAGAAAACGATTGATTTCGCAGATAAGCTTGGAAATAGCATCACATAAATCGTAGTGGGCGATACATTCTTAACGCACTTTTAACTAATCTCAGTCTTTGATTACCTGTTTCTTGCGTTCTTTTAATAAGAATTCAAATAATTTCATAAAAATTTCTCGATTGGCATATTGGGACGGATATAAAGAATGCTAGTATTACTGTCTATAAAGAAATCAATGTGACGAAATTTCATCAGGGATCATATGCCCACAAGAACGCCTAATAAAACCAGATCTCGCGGAGTAGAACCCCAAGGTCATAGAATATGTTTCCTAAGCGCAATCACTATTGGGCACGTACGCCACTCTTGCGCTACTGATTTCGCCGCAGGAACAAGCTGGTGTTAAGTGGAGAAGCAGCGTGGGACAAAATGACGGTCGTGTTGCATAAATAGGGGAGAACGAGTCCACGCATACTTGCCATGAAGGAAGTGGCTTGCTGTCATATGCAGATTTTTGTTTGTTTAGGCGTCCTCAGTCTGTTCAAACGCCAGTAGAACTACTTCAATTATTTCACTGGCTGTGGTATACTATTCCAATAGGTTATATAAATTACTGGCCTCCTCATCTGTAACATGACCTCGCATCAGAAACATTGGCTGCCCATGTATGCAAAGCGGTGCTTTAGTGACGCTTGGTGTGTTCACCTTTGTTACAGAGCTACGTTTGCACGAAAGGTGTCCTCGTCTGTCTCAACGTGATGCCATGCTGTGTGCATGCCCGGAACTCATCCCTTAGCCGTCGACTCGAGGCGACAAAAAGAAAGCCTGTCTCCGTCTCCATGAAGGATAACTGGAAGTCAACACAGTTCACTTTCTTTCATTTTATGAACAATTTCGCTAAGTACAGCCGCTCATAATAATGTCTCGTTTGCCGGCACACTGCTAAATACGACGACTATAAATTTTTCGCTGGCACAAAATCAGCGAGAAAGACGACACGGAAGAAAGACGGGTCAGCGCTTGTCCCAACATGCCGCTACCCTAGGCTAACTTTCTTGTTTTCTTTTTTGTACACCTAATTTAACCACCCGATTCATGGCCAATCAATCCCCCACTGTGGGTATGTGCCCCGGCCACTCAGGACAACAACAACAACAACAACAACAACAACAACAACCCTAGGCTATACATGCTCGGATCTTACCATATCAGGTATGCGGAGCTTGGCCAGGTCGTAGGCGATGGCGTTCGGCGGTGTACCGGCGGGTATGATGAAGGAGAATGAGCAGGCGACTGCTACAGGCATACCCAGGTAGATGGGGTGCAGCCTCAGCGCGACAGCCTGCGCCATGGACAACATTGCAATATACTAAAACACGTCATAGTTAATGATTGACGAGGTTCAGCAAGCCGAAACTACCCTTGGAACTATCAAGAGACCGTGGTGGTGCGGTTTAGATTAACCTTGGCCTTTTGCACGTTAGAGTGCAGAGAAACTTAGGACTCGGAACACGATGGTATTTTTATTGCGAAGCATTCTTCCCCGAATCATGCCAGTTCTTGTGGTGCCTCTCTTTATCTCGCCGTTTTCGTGGGTCAACGAGCACCCAACTTCCGCCATCTGCAGTCAAGGGTGGCAAGTAGCTGAGGCTTTCGTTGGTGGCCGCGACAGCTGGGAACGGTGTATAAAAGAACTAGCCAAGTGTTTTGAGTGCGTTTGATAGCGAGCTGATAGCGTACGTGCGACGACGCTTCCCTCATCCGCCAGCACAGACATCTGGGCTAATCATCATTGCCACGACCCAGGTTATATTGCGCCCCGTCGGGGTCACTCGTTCTGCCAGGTGTGCGAGCGTGATGGCCACGAGGGGGACGCAAACAAGCGTCAAGCAAAATGACAAAGCGCGTTTCGTGCTGCTATAGGGCAGCATCAGCTCGACATGAATCGGCGGCGCGTGGGGGCCTCGTGCTACGACGATTCGCCCGATGCTTTGCATTACGTAGATGTCAACTATACTCGAGTCGGCCTGATCTTTCTTTCTTTCTTTCTTTCTTTCTTTCTTTCTTTCTTTCTTTCTTTCTTTCTTTCTTTCTTTCTTTCTTTCTTTCTTTCTTTCTTTCTTTCTTTCTTTCTTTCTTTCTTTCGTTGTTATTCATTTGAATCACGTACACATGACGATAGCACTGCGGCTGCCAGAAAGTAAACTCGATCGGGACCTCGTGCTCAGCAGGAGGACTCCGTGGACACTGTATCAAATTCGCGTGGTTCCAAATACCGAAGTGTAACTGGCGAGTCCATCACAGGAATTCCGTGCGTGCCACTCACTCGCGCAAACGTTCGTGTGTAACACGAGTCTCTGTGGCATTGCGGGTCGCCTTTTCCTAGCTTGTTACTTATTCATCTCTCACGGCCCTCATGCGAAAAATATGAATGCAGGTGTACGCAGAAGAGCAAGCGAAGCAGCTCCAACTAGTCGAATCGTAATGGTGGTGACGCCAAATGGGAAGGTCGTCGACGTTGTAATGCTTTATCAGCCTCAGGGCGAGGGTACGCTATCAGAGTAATCATTCGGTATTCATAGTGATAAGCCGTTTACCATGTCGCAGACAAGGGGCAGTAGCAGGGAGCTCGTGGCCGTGTTGCTTGTTATCTCCGTAAACATGGACGCCGCGAAGCAGAAGAGCAAGGCGGTGAGAGCCGGTGGCAGCACGTTCATGCCCTTCACGTTGTCCACCAGCATTGAAGAAAGTCCAGATTGCTGAAGATTATAATGATCAAATGCGTCACTCTCATGATCACTGATGCTCTGAACAACATGGCGCCCAAATTTACCGGATGATTTTAGCTCGTTCTTAGAACAGGAATAAGGGACTCCATTAACGAAGCCTCTCATTCGCAGGAACCGTTCGTACTTGTCATTGCTTTGTTTATGGCGTAGGACTATATTCCCTTGAGCTGTTTGTTACTTGACTTATCTTGAAAAAGAAACGCCGCGAATGCTGGTCATGGAGTGCGTTTCATTTGACCTCTGTGCATCTGCTTTTGCCCTATGTTTTCGCTGTTCGCGCTGACATTTTTTTACTAATACCGTGATCTTTTTATTCTATCTTTTTCTCGGCATATACATGGGTGACTATTCCAGTCCATACCACAGAAGAGCTCATAAATGTTCTTGTGTTTTGTGTATCTATGTGAGCTGACGTAATGTTCCAGGATTTCTTATTCGACCTCTTTTGCGAACTCTCGTTTGCGTATATATGTGTCCTTAGTTTATAGGCTAGCTTACATTACGTTACATTTTTGTTAGTTGTCTTTTCTCCCTTTACGCGAACTGACTTAACGTTCCTATGCATCTTTTTGAGGTCTGCTTCGTGAGCTGCTTTCATCTATGTCGCCCGACTTCAAGTGTTACTTATTGTTCTTCTTTTCGGCTTGTTATTACAGCTAGACTCTCCTTGAGTCATCATTGGGGTTCCCGGCTCCGGCTATGTCTCAGCTCAACAATGATACAACAGCACTGTCCGTCAAGGACACACTCTCTCTTCAATTTTACGAAAACCTTGCAGGCCTCCGACAGAGTCATGCCTCCTCCCACGAGGATCATGACGCCCCACTTGACGCCGTGGACCGCCTCCTCCCACGTGAGGAGTGGCTGCGACTGCCACGGGTTTCCAGGATCCTTCGGTATTACGAACAGCAGCAGCGCCACCAAGGCGACCAAGGCGCTGGGTTTCACGAGCCTGCAGGCAGGAAACAAACGATGGCTGACACAAGGTCAAGAATATGCTTGCAGATGAGCCACGCTCATCGTGCAGATCACAGCATGAACGGGAGTTCTGTTGAATGTATCCTACGGCAGGAAGCGGGACTTTTTGTTTCCTCGTCATTGTCGCAGAGGAGTGCACAATAGTATAAGCACCGCGAAAGATTTACGTGCGAAATTTATGTGTACATTTACGCGAAAGATGATTTACGTACATATTTACGTGCCCAAAGATTTACGTGCATATTTGCACGCACAAATATTTACGTGCAGTTTTGCGTGCATAATTGAAAGATTTACGCGTCTTCCAACAAAGGGTTATCACAAACGCGATGTGTTCGAATGAATAATTGCGCTGTCCTTGTATTGTGCGCTGGTCTGCAAAATGGAGTACCGACATAACCATTGCCAGTGTTCTGCCAAGCTACATTCAACGACTGCAAAGCGTCCGTTCTGAACTCTCTGAACTTTCTAGAATGCAAATGCTGGAAGGATAAGCAAAAATTTCAACAATCAGGTGGCAACACAGTGCCTCCATAGGTTTTATTTTTATTCTTTCAACCTTATCAAATGCTTCTTTAAAGAAAACAACAGTCATTATCATAATGATAGAGAATATATTTTGTGAGCCTCATTGTTCCCCACGCACTTTCGTCACTTATAATAGCATGTGTTTAACTGCGACGGCAATTACGCGGAAGCTTGAGACGCATTCGCACCGTCGGCACTGCCGCCGCCATTGTCGCGCTGTCTCCGAGATGGCGAGTGCACGGTTCGTGCTCGATTCGCGCGGGGTTAGTCTTCGGAGACAATGAACGCGTTTAGCTGCAAACACAACTAAGCGAAATGGGCGCACCGTCGATACGCTAAATCGCCTTGGCGGTGGAGCCAGCGCAGCGTTGGGCCTTCCGCTGTTGCCACGAGCATTTTGCACGCGCAGGCTATAAGCACGCTATGTAGCCTGCCTGCTGAGCTGCCCAGTGTATGCTGGGGCATGAGCACAAGACGTCGAGCTACCTGCCGTGGTTGCTCAGTGGCTATGGTGTTGGGCTGCTGAGCACGAGGTCGCGGGATCGAATTCCAGCCACGGCGGCCGCATTTCGATGGGGTGAAATGCGAAAACACCCGTGTACTTAGATTTAGGTGCACGTTAAAGAACCCCAGGTGATCGAAACTTCCGGAGTCCTTCACTACGGCGTGCCTCATAATCAGAAAGTGGTTTTGGCACGTAAAACTCCATAATTCTTTTTAAGACGTCGAGCTAACTTCATTTAATATTTCGCCGTGCGCTGAAGAACGCTGACGGTCTCCCGTCGGTCCCATATCGTGCACCAGCATATATAGGTGCGACCCGTGTCTCTGGCCGCTCCAATCACGCGAGCGTCGTGAGACGCCTGGTATTGCCAGAAGGACGCTGTTCTCTCTGCCAAGAAGGGCCTGATTTGCTTGTCGCGTCACGTCAGAATGTCGCTCCCATTCATCCACGCGCTGGCAGCAGTGTGCTCATGGCCCCAGAAACCTTCCGGTCATGCGTGTCTGTCCGCCGAGTTACACGAGGAAAAATAACTATTCCGTCCCGTAATTTGGTACATGGCCATAGGCACGTGTTCTTGATGTGCTCAAACATGAGGAACGTGCCCATGCATCGAGCTCGTGTATATGTGCCAAAGTGCTCAGTGAAAGAAACGCAAGACTCAGACCACGTGGCGGCGAGCACTTTTTGGACACCGCGGTCAGCGCTTAGTGATTCCTGAGGGGGCCAAATGCATACGCAATGCATCGCGGAGTCTCTCGCTTTCATGTTATACGGAACAAGCTTGAGCTCGGTATCCTCAGCGCCCAGCAGTAGGGCCAACACTGCCGGCCGGCAGGTGCTCCAAGTATCCCGTTTCAATCGCTATGCATTCTACCTTGCTTGTTGTACATTCCTGTAAAAATTCATTTATGAAACATTACAGCCCTAAAGCTAAACTGTCAGTTTGAGCCTTCTATATTTTTATAGGCTATGGTAATTTGTGTTGTTCCAGAGGGCTTAACCGAACGTCTTTTGGGAACTCTGCGTGAATTTGCCATCGCGGTCAGTGCTGGCTATTCTCGAGATGCTGCCAAAACCACCTTACGTTTCGAGCTACGTGCAACCAGAATTGATAAATAAGTGCTTCCATTCGTCATTCGACCAACTGATGAGTCAGTCGAGATAAGAGAACATTCTTCGTGTGGTACTTACTCTCCGTGAGGAAGAGCGTCGACCCATCCCGGAAACATTTGCGGCTTCATCCCGAACCAGGCAATGATCATTGTACCGATCAAAGCGGCGACACAGATCTCTGCAAAGCTGTGAAAGTAACGAAAACATGCATATATATATATATATATATATATATATATATATATATATATATATATATATATATATATATATATATGATTCTGAATTTTATTAGAACGACTTTGACTGTACTCAGCATGACTACCACTCCTTTGATACACGCTTCGAGTCACAAACAGCCCGTTACCCCTGCCGCGTTATACGTGCTTGTCTCTGGATTGCCAGCATCTTTAGGCTACATCAATATAATGACACTATTCGATGTAATTTTCTATCAGGGACAATAGTGACGGGCTATTTCCGAATTTCTGACGCACGTTCGTGTGACGCGTGTTTTTGGTCACAGTTTTATAGACCGCAAGTGCCACTCCCTTGACAGGTCTCTCGGAACATTTTATCAATTCAGACTGCTTGTCAACTGTGTTTTAGCTCGCGGTGCCGTGGCAAATACAGCACGTGTGTTTATTCAAGCAGCCAAGAACCAGGGCATGCTGAAAGCAAATAAACTGCAATATGGTTTGAAATTTCGCTAAGTATATATAGGACTTACTTTAGAACAGTATGCCGGTGGTCGAAAGATTTTCACACTTACATTTACATTTAATTCCGCTTTAGGCATTTACAGCAGGGGAGTAATGCGCGCGCACCGATACTCGGTCCTCCACGGATGAATTTAGACCCGCCCACTTTGAGCCTGTCTATCACTATTCAGGCTATGTGAGGCAAAAAAGAAGTAAGCTCCCGTCAGTTAAGCAGGTTCGCAGGAAATATTGACACACAACTCTAGTACTCGCCTGATCTTTCCCAACTCTTTATACCGCCAGGCAATCTCTTCCCGGACTTTTTCTTTTGCAGACTCGCCCGTTTCGCTTCTCCTGTTGAGGTCAACAAAAAGGCAAGGGTAGTATTTTTATTAAACCATGCATAGAATCCAAGACGCGTCACGTTTTGAACGATGAGCCCCAACAGAGATAAGATTGCGTTACTTCCGACACAAAATATTCCGCGATCAATTTCGCACTCTGAGCAGCCCCATGGTGCCCCATGTGACGCAGATTACAAGAAAAAGATTACAGTTTTGCCCGTAACGCGAACCAGTGACGCGATGGCTGGCGAAATGTATTGCCCTGTAAGCCTTATACCCAAGACACACGGGCAAACTATTGTACTATGAAGTAAACTGCTTTGTTTCACGCTGAAGGACCCCTTATTACCAGGAGTTTCGCTGCTTACGCACGATACGGGACAGTCTTTGTATGCTGTCAGTAAGCAATACAGAAAAGCACACGGCGCTGCTTCGCAAAACTGAATTTCACAAAACGTAAAACAAGTGTATCTGTCAAATTTCCGTCACATGCTAAGAAAATTCCTAACAAGTGACCACTGTACTTCGTCAGGTTTCATGTTGTCGAAGAACTGCGCAGGAGGCTACCTCTTTAGGAGCCTGAAGGAATGCGGACATCACCTCTTCCGCAAAGGACTGGTTCACCGAAAAACTTGGAGGACGCATAAACTTCGCCTATAAGAGTGGAACACGATAGCATTCAAAGATCCCTGACTGCCCCTCACGCTTCCCGGAAACTGCAGGGTATGTAGCCGTAATGTTTACTGGTAAACGCTCGCGAACGCCACGCACGAAGGCGGGCTTTCTGGTCGAAACGTGCCCTCTTGCATGGGCCGTGATGTGGCGAAAGCGAGCGCCATCTGCAAGTGTTTCAAGGAAGCAGACGCGCCGCTCTGTGGACTCTGAGATATTTACGCACCGGCGTGCGCAAATGGCGGACGCCGTCTCCGGTCTGTGCATTGTAGAAACGCTGGAGAAGGGGTTTGTTTGTGTTTCTGCGTAACCAAATTATGTTTTCTGGCATTTTCAAATTACAGTCCGAGAGCTATCATGTCTGTAGGCTGTCTGTAAGTCGCACTTTACGATTTTTCTACGTATATAACTTGAGAAATTCAATTAGTTCAGTGAATTCCTTGCGTCACATGAACGGCCTGGGTATGTGTGGTTCAACAATCTTTTTGCCGAGGCGACGTCTGATGCCAAATTTTTAACGACACGGGCTCATTAACGCTCATTGACGCGGTGCCTTCAAAGGTGCCAAGTCCTCTTCCCATCTGACAACGGCTCGCGTTATAAGGAGATGCTCCCCTGCCGTGTGCCACCTCACATAAGCCCGTTTCCGGTAGATGTTCCCAAGTCCAAAGGACTTTCGAGTGGCCGTGTGTCAGGCGTTATAGACTGTTTCAATAATGGTGTTTGTTGAAGTAAACATTCGCAGGTGCAAGTTCACAATCGCCTTTTAAGAAGTGCGAGGTGTATTCGTTTGTGGAAGTTGCGCCGTCCAGTGGGAAAGTGGAAAGGCTCGTCTTTTCATTCCTATCCTTAATTAGCCACTCGTTGTTATTAAAGCGATGGTTTAGCTTCTTACTGCTGAATTTGTTCAGCTTTCCTAAAATTATTGTTTGGTCTACTCCATTAGTGCAATTCATGGTTTTTTTGGAAAAAAATAATAATAACAAGGGGACGTCAGTGCCACCCAGCAAACATTAGAAGCCGATATCTAATAGGAGAAGACTGATAAATACAAAGGAGATGTGCTCTATCGTTTCAATTGCGTGTAAAGCAGAAAAGGTAATTTGCGACCGCCTGCGCAACTGGGAAGGCGACGTGCTACTACAAGAAAAACGCGCCGCCACCAACTCTATCTTGCACGCAGATGTTGAGCGGGCGTTAGCCAATACTGGTAGCTGCTGGCATGATGACGCTCTGCAAAATCAGTATTCTCCACTGCTGTAGTATCGGCAGAGTCGCTGAGTGGTAGAGTACTCGACTGCTAATCTTTTGGGTGTAAATTCGCATACTCACCATGCAGTGATAATTTTTCTTTCTTCGTAATTTTCTTGCGAAGCATTTTGGAGATTATAGCGATGGCACCAGTGGATATCAGCGCAACTAGGGGAGTGAACTCACAACAGCTATTGCTATGAAATAAAGAGAGAAACTTACAACAGTTTCCTGAAACGTTGAAAGTGAGTATTCCAAAATTCTACCGAATGTAAAACCACTGACGCTTCGAAATTTAAATGCAAGACATTGCGCTCCGTGCTCTTACCATTGGACACGTTATTGTGTTCTATGTGGAAGTGTATTGACAGTTAAACAATCGCAAATCCATCCCGAACATTTAGGTCATTGGGGCAGCTATGACGAAGGCTCTAACGCAACAAGTAAATTAGGTGCGATATTCGAGCAGAGCTTTGCACTTCTCGTGAAGGAATTCTTGCGCCCTATCAACGTATTATTTTCTATAGAACTGTATATTCCGTTTAGGTGACGATGGCTTCACCGAACTTTCGTGGCAGTGAAGCGCCACCTCAATTCTTTATTTGGTATTTTTATCGTGAGAATAGGCAGTTGAACGCAGCACAGCCTTATAGAAGAGCATTATGAGCCAAGTGCCATCAGTTTGGAACGCAATGCGCTCTTCATCTTTAGTGCCGAGCCCGACTGGGCTCCACCGCACAGAATTGCGGCATATGTCACTCGCGGGCCCACTTTCGGAGTCCAAACACTGGGTCAAGCGTGTCAAAGTGGATACCTCAATAATGTGAACACAAGCCGCACCAGTATAGAGACGAATCAAGGCAGAACATTTTGCGACTTAGCGTGAGGCTGTAATTCTGAAATAATTTGTCATGTTCAGTTTTAATGCCTATACTGCTGGTTGTCGCGACAGTAACTTGCGTACATTGCATCCGTTTGGGTCAAGGAAACATAACCGCTGAATGACTTTGAGAGCGAACATGTTCGCTTTCATGACTCACATGGCCTCCCTGGCGTTCCACTGCATGTACGCCCAGCTCAGCAGAGTGCAGAGGAGCATCGTAGGCCCATTGTACAGAATCCACGTGACGAAAGTGATTTCTGTGGAACCTGGAAACAGGCTAGATTTTTGTGCACGAGCAGTGTGAACGAAAGCGCAAAAAAAAAAGAAATCGTGTATCTTATCGTCGGAATATGCAGAGCTGCTAGCACTCACTCTTCGATGATTCCCTTAAGGAGAACGTTGGGCCCAGTTCCGATGAGTGAACCTGTACCACCTATGCTGGTTGCGTAGGAAACGCCGAGCACTAGCGTAGTTCGGAGCAGCCTGGTGCGCCTGTCTTCAGTTCTGGCAAGAAGACGAAGGAAAACCGAAGGAAAAAACGCTTTCAGGGAGGGAGGTCCACGGGACGTACGTTCAGTTCCGTGCCTTACACAGTAGGAGGAGTGTTATATTACGACACAGAAAGAAAGTAAAGAAGGTACTGAGGGCGTCGCTTCGTCTGTAGATCCACGTAGAAACAACAGCTGCTCTCTGAGGCTTGTGAACTCCGGGTATTGCAGGATACATGCCGTAATACACATATCACTTTCTGGACTTGTGAGGTATGTGGGCAGGTTTCAAATACCATTGTCATCGTGTATGATTGTGAATACAGGTTATCTAATGGGGTGCATCGTACATGGTTCCGGTCATCGTATCGGGAAAGCCGCGCAGGTGTTTGATGGACTCATCACACACGCAACGGTGTCACCCATCCTTATGAGGAACGAAAACGTCGTTGTGAATGCCAACTTTCAGCCACAAGCGACGTAAAAAAGCTTGCATCGCAGTGAGAGAGGCGCTGTGGAATCTGGAGCTTAAATGAACCGTGGAGAACACGCAGGCAACCGATTATTCGGATCACAGGCTCGTAACGCCACTGTATCTCACTTCAGAACCCCTAGTAATTCATTTTAAGAACGAGGCAATCCCTGTCACGTGGGCTGAAACTTGTGCTTCTTGGTGCGGCACAATTGACTGTGCAGAGTGGAAAGGACAGAGCGAAATCATGGCATTGTGTAAGGTAAACAATTGTTTTGCAGCAGTGATTGATTGAGTACATATTTAGTTCCAGTTGCGAGAGTCCTACCTCTAGTGGAGTACCCTTGCTTTAATTGGCCACGGCTAGAGCCAATATGTGCTTCATGGCAGAATAGGAAATCTTGAGCAAATGAAGTGAAAAAGAAAAATTAGTGCTCTTCCACTCTGTGAAGAAAGATAACCAGCGAAGCTGCATTTGGATGACTATATTGACAGCTACATTTATTTATGGTGATCACTATCGCATTGCTGTATTGATTGATTGAAGACACGTGTAGTACATAAATTCGTGGTATTTATAGTGTTTATTTTGTCTCATTCGTTACCACAATGACCATAGCTTTGTGGTCGCTGTCGTACGCCGCGATCGGTTGTACTCCTATTCTATGCAAGTTCTTGCCAAAGATTAAGTATATACACGACCGGTGTCGCGTGGTCGGCACATTGACATGCATGGAGCACCCAACTCCTAATTGTTACAACAGGAAGGATACAATCTACTCGCCGTCGGGGCGCACTATGTCGACGTTCAAGCCGACGATTGGTGGGCGCACTATTGCGTTTTATTACGCATTTAGACCTTCCCATGGGAGCAAAGGAGTGCTGCCATCCCACGTTTTCTACATGGCCATTAAGCGTATGCGTCGTAAGAGGGTCATAACACGGATAAGATGATAACATTCAGAGCAACCGCGGCGAGTGAGAACGTCACGCGGAAATGTTAATGCACGTTATGCGTAGTTGGAAGCTGATAACATTCAGAGCCACCACCACGACTTGTTTTTTTTTTTTTGAACATGCGCATAGGGTTGCGCCGGAGGAGTTTTTGGCATACAGGCGACACATGGATGGACGAACGCACAAACGAATTGGCTAGCCCCCCCCCCCCCTGCCTCCCCCCCCCCCAGATACAGCTTCGGTGTAAAACCGAAATAGCCTTGGCTATACCGCCTATACTACTACTTCCAGCACTTGAATGTTCCTCTTGAGCTTACATTTCCATAAATAGTGAATACTTAGGTTGTGCAACTGTGGCGCCATTAGAAACTTTATACCGATGTCATGTGTGAAAGAAAGTATGGTCCGTTTCCGACATAGCAGGCAATGCTAGGAAAGGAAGAGAGACTTCTCTTACGGCTCGCATCCGCGACCAAGAAAGTGTGCGTCGTCAAAGAGATTGAAGAAGAATTTTGAGCGACATGCATGTATGAAAGATACCGACATAGGTCATGTAATTTTATTTACCATTAAGAGGAAGCTTTAGTTCGAGGAGAACCACAATTCCGCTTATTCAAATACACACAAAACGCAGAAATCCATTATTGAGGCAATCGCTGGATGTACTTAAACGAACTTTATTGCACTTGAGAGATAAAAGTAAATTTTAGTGACTCTAAGAAGCAAAATTCTTATTTACGAAATGCACTCCTGAACAAAAATTATCGAAAGCTAGTAAGTAGAAAAACGTTGAAGCGCACTGTACAGAGATTCGTAACTCCGTAACGACTACAGATGCTGCACTTCTCTAAACTGCATATCATAGAGTATTCGAAGCGGGAAAAGTTGTGATGTGAGTCAACAGCCTATATAAGATTGCTACAATGTTTGTTAGGGTTTCGCAAAACTCCTGCTCACAAATTAACGTTATTTTCAAAGTGGTATACTGTACAATTTTGTCCCATTTAGATCTATTATTAGCTGCTGTGTACAGAATTGTGATGCAATTTTTTATTGCTGAATTACAGAGGTGTAAGCTTACAAGACTTGGACTTTGACATTTGAATGCAACCAGCCTCCTTAAAATCGGTGCAATGGATGCGCGAAAAACAATGTATTCATTCCCATGTATTCAGATAGGAGCTCTCGGGCTAAAGCTTCAGATAGCTGGATAACAAGTCCCATACATAAAAATTATAACAGTCTCACACTCCAGATTTAGTTAGAACAGGAAGGAAAACGATAAAATAAGGTAGCCGGAACAAAGGGTGTGGCGTGTCTAATTCTGAGCTTTTCCACGTAAATGAGTAGCTATACAAAGCAGTACACTTTTATTTGTTTATTTATTTACATAAATACGCATCGCCCAGTGTGCATTACATTAAGGGGGAAGGGCATCAAAACACTAAGAGGTACATTGTCTATGCACGCACACACATGCAAGAAAGAAGACAAGAATGAAAAAAGCAAAAATGTAACTTAGCAGAACTAGGTCCAGATTACGTGACAACAAAAGTGTTTCGATAGGTCTAATATATAGAAGTACGTAAGAGCACAGAAACAAATGTCTCCGCCGTAATGGCACAAGAACACAACCAAAAACACAACCGAAAGCGTAATAAAATAACGATGAGCAACGACTGCGATGAACAACAATTTCAGTAGCACTAACATCAGCAGCGAACGACATCATCGGGAAATAACGCTCACAGCGGTGGGAGCAGCAACTGTAGCAGTGCCAACATCGCCAGAGTAAGGTGATGTCAGGAAAGCTGACATCACAAGGCGTCAGCAAAAAAAGATAAAGAAAGAAGAAAAATTAAGAGGGAAATAAAACAGCAAACCAGTACTGGATCTGGTCAGGCTTGTAAATAATGCCTAAGAGCATCGGGAAACCGAGGGCGAACGGTGATTTCTATGGCACCGTTGGGAGCAGATTTCAATGACTGATTGTTCTAAAGGGAAAAATAATTCTTGTAGGTGGAAGTGCGTGGGCAGATGAGCGTCGATCCCTGTAAACCGTTCGAGGAATGGTTTAGAAGAGGAAAAAAAAAGTGCGCCGTGCCTTGTTATCATGAGGCCTGGGACGCGCGCGGGAGTCCGGCTTGGCCTTCACTCATGGTACAGCTCAAGCTATGAGAGCTTCAGCCGTAAAAATTCAGCTGCGCGCCTTAGACGGAATGAGAAGGCGGGACTTAAAAGACGAATCAGGTTGCATACTGGCGACCTAAATAGAATTTTACAATCACATCTGGTTCCTTGTTCGGCATCACGAGCGGCTCTTTTTTCTTTCTTGTCAATGAAAATTTTAGGCCATTGAGCCAGCTTCATTTGCAAGCGAAAAAAGATCTTGGTGGGGGTAGTGGTGGTGGTTGGTTGGTTGTGGCAACAGGCGGGTTTAGCTTGGTGATCGAGAACCAACAATTGTTCCTCCTGAGCAAAGAAATCTTCGCTTAGGTGCAGTAGTTAGTTTTGAAGTGTTAATGTGGCGAATTGAAGCACATGTGTTCTAAATTCAAATATATATGTTTCCCCCGTGCCCTGTAATTAAGCTCTTGTTTCTGTTTTCATTCTTCGAATGGCCGTATGTGTTCTCTGAACGTGATACGCGAGAAGGACAACAAGCCGGATAGCTTAAGGTAAGAACATCAAAGCAGCCGTACCTTGGTGTTTCATTTTCTTGCACAAGTGAAACAGTACATTCGCGGTCTTCAATCAGCCGTTTTTCATCGGAACCTATCTGCTGGCCGATGGGGCCTGAAGGAGAGAATGGAGAAATGACTTTATTTTAACTTATGTAGCCATGTGAACATAGCTATCGGAACGCAAATGCACGCTAAAAATCTCAAGGGCGATGTTCAAAGAAACACAGCTATTGTTTATGTTTTTAAAGCCTAATTGAAGAAAAGAAACTAGTAACTCCGCAGTGATTAATGCTACTTATTTTATTTCGGCAACGAAAGAAGATTAACATACTGGCAAAATAGAAAGGTCGCAAACTGATTGCAGCAGGCACAAATTGAGGCACGAACAGAGCGCGAGGTCCTGACGAGGTGCGACATGTCCGAGAATTTTATTAAATACTGGAACGATATGAAACGAGTGATGTGAGGACTTGAACCAACTTACCTTTTTACATAGTTTCCATTTGAGCTATATTTTTTTCTAAAGTAACGCTTTTCGCAGCTTCGACCGGGGCGATGCGGTTGCATTGACTCGTCGCAGTTAACGCAAAATAAAGTTATTAACAACCCCTTGGCTGATTCCGCATCAACATTGTACATATCATGTGCGCAGGTCCGGCGAAAGGTTTTGATGACGTTCATAAACGAGGGAATCACTAAAATAATGGGCGATTCGCAGCCTGTAGCCTGCAATGTTTCTATCAATCATTAGGCGTCTGGCAGCTAGCCCTATTAGTCGACTCTAATTGGAACGATCAGCAGATCAGTAGTTCTCTGTGTTAGTGGGGTCTGGGAATGCCGTGATACGAAGCATAAAAGGTGTCTTTCAAATTGCTTCTACGGGAATGTCATGGGAAAGGCTCAAAAATTACAGCTTTATAGGCGAGTGGAGTGACGAACAAATAAATATCTGACATCCGTGTGACTATAGAGCAACGTTGCTAAACGTTACTAACCTGGGAAATGGCCACACACTCGTTCTTATGACATATGGAACACTGAACTCCCTGAAATAGGATATGATACATGGTATTAAAATTTTCCATACTAGAGACGGCTTACGGAAGCAACAAAATAAACAAAAATTAAAAAGAAAAAGGGAGTACTTTGCGAATACTTAAGGAGCAGTAAGTAGGCAATTTTCCGAAATGGTTGAAAAATGTTGCTTTCGACTAGTCATAATTCTTCCCCTCTGATGGATACGTGAACAGAACGCCTGCTTGCATTAGCACATGCCGGGAATCCAGGGAGTGTATTCGTTGCAGTTCGCGCCAAGGTTTATTATCGACGGTTACGTACTACATAGCCACAAATACGTAACTTCAATCGAATTTCCTAATTTAGGCTTGGCATAAGCATGTCAACGAATCCTAACACAGCCTGTTTCGGCAAGTAAGTGGCAAGAAACGCTTCATTGGACATTGTGTTGCAGTTCTCTACTTCCTCGCAATCACTCCTGCAGGATGACTGCATTATGGCATGCAGCAGCAGTGCTCCAGTGGCACTGGAACTTGCAAGATCATTTGAAAGCAAATACGAACGCGATCAGTTCACTGAGTACACTGTTCACACATTACACTTTACATTACACATTACACTGTTCACACTGTTACACTGAGTACACTGTGTTCACAGTACACTGAGTAGCTCGTACAGGCAGTGGCACAATTTGCGCTTCCACGCAGAGTAGACATGAGACGTCCACCGGCAGTATGCTCGCTTGTGAGGCATGCGCGCTCACCACTTTCGCTTCGAACTCCGCTTGATTAGAAAAGCTTCTCGTCGCGCTACAAAAAGGCGCGTTGGCGCACTCTGACTATCCCGTTCCATTTGTTGCACATGGTATATACTTGCGGAAGATTTGGGCCCACCCCACGCACGCACTCTTTGTCGCCGAGCGGTCCCCTATCTGGTCCACAACGGCCATGGCGATCGGAATCATGATGGATGCGGCGGCAATGTTGGGGATCCACATGGACAGGAACATCGTCACCAGCATTAGTCCCAGCAGTAGCCTAAATGAAAGAGAAAAATTCCTCATCAAAAATGCCGCCCTTTAACTACGACTAGCCGCGTATTTAAGTTAGAGCTTTGCTAATTCCATCAGACGACGCGTCATTTTCCAAATGTTAATGCGCCAATACAAACTGGATTGACTTACCCATTTTTCTTTACACGTAGACCAATACCGTATAGACTCGTGTATGGGCCGCACTACTTACCCCCCCAATTTCGACGAGGTGCAACCCTTACGCGGGAGCGAACCATTTGATTCTGTCCCGTCTAAGGGTCACTACTAAATGGCTCGCCACTAGATGGCTCTAGATAGTATATGTCGCTACCAGATGCCTCTCGCCATCTAGTTGTGGCATGCGGAAGTACGCTGAGCGCGAAGCTTCGCCGATGCGCGCGCGTGTCATTAGGACAACGAACGCGATTGCATCTCCGCTAGCAATTTGTTTCCTAAATTATGGGCTGCCAAGTTAGGGGCACGGCCGTTGCAGGGATGCGGCCCTTACACAATCTATACGGTACTTTCATTAAACTTGCCCCTGCATTGCGCTCCTGCGTCGTTTCCATCGTTCACTCAGACGTAATTCAGCACGATGTCCTATACTGTACTAGTATTGCCAAATCGCGCACGAGAAGTGTACATACTTATTTACACCGTTAGTTTAGCAATTTGTTACATCGCGCTTTTTTGTTTTTAGGTCATATTTGCAGTTGTACGATTTATTTGTCTGCCCTTTAGTGTGACAGTTATACTGTCATACTGTATTGAGAGGAAGCTTTAGCTGGGCCACAACTCCGACGCGCCTATTTAAATGTATGTAAAACGCAGAAATGGTTTTCTGAGATAATCCTTGGCTGCTTTTAATGAAATTCGTTGCATTTATGAGAGGAAGATAAATTATAGTGCCTGTTGGAAGCGGCATTTTGAGTGTGGCCCTGAATTGTTTTACAAACCTTGCGGAAAATTGATAAGCTTTATAAAAATGGAAGCACCATGTTTACAACACCGTAACTCTGCACCAAAGACAGATATCACAGTTATGTATACTGCATCCGTTAGAACATTCAAAGTTCCGAAATTTCATTTAATAATTTACACTTTACCTGGATTTGTTGCTTTGTTTAAAAGGCTATTGCAAAAGTACGACTCACATACTGGTGGGGCATTTAACAGCCATGCATAATACAGTAAATTTTTTCCGCGTCAGATTCACTATCAGCTGCATTTTGAAAAATTTCGATATCATTTTTGGTTGCTGAGTTACCAGTGTTATAAACTTCCAAGTTTCATTTCCTGAAGATGTGCGATTTTAACTACCTTTTATAACACAAATCAATTGCTCACATCGGAAATCCGTATCCAACAGTCACTATATTTTGAATTTTTCTTGCAAATGCAACAAACCTAATCAAATTGGGTGCAGTGGTTGCCTAGGGAAACGATTTCTCTCCCATGTATATATATATAGAAGCCCGCGACCTAAAGCTTCCTTTTAAAAGTTGTTTCTTCTTCGTTTGTCCGGAGGTGAAGTGTGTATATGCTTACGTCCGCGCTTACGTCACCCAGCAACGGGCAGCCAGCAGCTGCGGCTCCGTGCTCTTCGCTGTGGTAGCGCGCTCACAGTCTGCTGCTGGATGACGTAACCAGACCGTCGCTTCGAGGAGCGCGGCTTTCCGCTCGCTGCAGCTTCCCAGTTTCGGTTTCGCGTGCCGTGACGGCCGAAACTCATCGGGCCACAATTCCGCGGGTAAGGGCATTTACTCAGATCCAAAAATTGATATGGCTCGTCCGGAGAGCTCACTTAAACATCTCAATTACGATAAGCCCGCTGACGCTAAATGTGAAAAAAGTTAATCAATTAATTTTTCTAATTAGCGGCTAATCATCACGTGTCACTTGCCACCCCATGGTCGCCACCACTAACGTCATGTCTCCGAAGGAACCATCCTTTCATTTCGAAACAGCTACTTATAGGTATTGCTTAAAGTCTTAAAGTCGCACGAGAAGTGTACATACTTATTTACACCGTTAGTTTAGCAATTTGTTACATCGCGCTTTTTTGTTTTTAGGTCATATTTGCAGTTGTACGATTTATTTGTCTGCCCTTTAGTGTGACAGTTATACTGTCATACTGTATTGAGAGGAAGCTTTAGCTGGGCCACAACTCCGACGCGCCTATTTAAATGTATGTAAAACGCAGAAATGGTTTTCTGAGATAATCCTTGGCTGCTTTTAATGAAATTCGTTGCATTTATGAGAGGAAGATAAATTATAGTGCCTGTTGGAAGCGGCATTTTGAGTGTGGCCCTGAATTGTTTTACAAACCTTGCGGAAAATTGATAAGCTTTATAAAAATGGAAGCACCATGTTTACAACACCGTAACTCTGCACCAAAGACAGATATCACAGTTATGTATACTGCATCCGTTAGAACATTCAAAGTTCCGAAATTTCATTTAATAATTTACACCTTACCTGGATTTGTTGCTTTGTTTAAAAGGCTATTGCAAAAGTACGACTCACATACTGGTGGGGCATTTAACAGCCATGCATAATACAGTAAATTTTTTCCGCGTCAGATTCACTATCAGCTGCATTTTGAAAAATTTCGATATCATTTTTGGTTGCTGAGTTACCAGTGTTATAAACTTCCAAGTTTCATTTCCTGAAGATGTGCGATTTTAACTACCTTTTATAACACAAATCAATTGCTCACATCGGAAATCCGTATCCAACAGTCACTATATTTTGAATTTTTCTTGCAAATGCAACAAACCTAATCAAATTGGGTGCAGTGGTTGCCTAGGGAAACGATTTCTCTCCCATGTATATATATATAGAAGCCCGCGACCTAAAGCTTCCTTTTAAAAGTTGTTTCTTCTTCGTTTGTCCGGAGGTGAAGTGTGTATATGCTTACGTCCGCGCTTACGTCACCCAGCAACGGGCAGCCAGCAGCTGCGGCTCCGTGCTCTTCGCTGTGGTAGCGCGCTCACAGTCTGCTGCTGGATGACGTAACCAGACCGTCGCTTCGAGGAGCGCGGCTTTCCGCTCGCTGCAGCTTCCCAGTTTCGGTTTCGCGTGCCGTGACGGCCGTAACTCATCGGGCCACAATTCCGCGGGTAAGGGCATTTACTCAGATCCAAAAATTGATATGGCTCGTCCGGAGAGCTCACTTAAACATCTCAATTACGATAAGCCCGCTGACGCTAAATGTGAAAAAAGTTAATCAATTAATTTTTCTAATTAGCGGCTAATCATCACGTGTCACTTGCCACCCCATGGTCGCCACCACTAACGTCATGTCTCCGAAGGAACCATCCTTTCATTTCGAAACAGCTACTTATAGGTATTGCTTAAAGTCTTCGTAGAAACGCCCGGTATATATTTTGGAAAAGGCGTTGCCTTAAGGACAGAGAGCCACGAACAGTGTGCTCTTCACTCAATGCCGTTACTCATGAGCGAGAGGGAGACGGTGTTGAAAGGTTGGGAATTTTACTTATTGCGAGTGAGAGTTAAATCCAGCTTGCTACCCTGCACTGCATTGTGGGAGAATGAGTAAGAGTTTAGGACTAGACGTTTACGTGTTCGGCCAATAAAGTTTCTACTTTCTGAAGGCATTGCCACTAAAGCAGCAGGACAGTGTGGTCAGCTTGAAAGCCGCTCGGGCAATATAGAGTCCGAGGTCATACCAATGTTTTGCGTGACCACGCATAGCGAGAACATAGCACGATAAGAAAACGACGATATCAGCTCTTTTCTTATCCCCCATAATGGGTCATAACATGGCTGCTGGCGTTATGGGACAGTGCGCTGTTATCACTGACGATGACAGTGAGACGACGGCCCACGTTAGTGTGCGGTTGCTGACGTTACACGCCGATAATCTTTATTATGCAGCCATAGAAACTCAGGTCGTAATTAGCGATGGGATTTTTTTTTCAGTGTTGCGCACCACATTAAGAGTGCAGGGTTCGGGACTGCATTTTCGGAGAAATCGCTGGAGCCGGCTCTCGAGCCTGTTTCGGCGTTTTCAGACTAACTTGAGAAATACTAGACATACAGACGCAGCTTACGCCTAGTCAACTCTATACTTCTTGTTTTTTTATTGCATGACACATTGCATCGATCGGATATTGTCGTAAGCGAATAGGAAACGCGCAAAGGACAAACCTGCTAGACGCTGGAATGTAAACACTTTTCATAGCGCAGAATGCCGCTGGCGCAGAATGCCGAATTTGGCCTCTAAACGGTCTTCCATTGCACAGTCACACGAAAAATAAGAGCTCGAAATAATAGAATAAGGAACCAGAAAGAGAAAACGAAAGCGCTCCACACAGAGTGTGCGGAACATGCGCGCATGCAAGTGCGAACTGAGTGAGTCGCGTCTACAACAAGTCACCGCAAGTGAAAAATAATAATAATAAAGAGGCTTGGCAAATAGCAGTCGGTTCTTGCGAGAATTCAAAGACAATATAATGGCGTCTAAACATACACAATAACGGCGTCTACATAACAACGGCGTTTAAACTTCGCGCGTCGTACTATGGTGTAAGCGTAACTAAAGTACCCTCGTCGGTAGCGCCCGTATACGCACAGCGTACCGGTGTGATGTCAGCATGGTGGAAACATATAATGCCGCGTGACGGTGTTTACCACTTGCAGCCGACAACTCACCGGCGTTTGAGTTCACTCGGCATGCGACCGTCAGAAGGAGAACACGCTCACCTGCGATTACTTGTCCCAATGGCGAGTAAGGACTTGAGCGCGATCCGTTTGTGCAAGTTGCTTGTTTCTACGGCAACTCCCAGCATCATGGCGCACACCAAGATGATTCCAATCTCCTGCACAAACGCGCACTCCAATCGCATGATGCAGTTGCGAGTGAATAATAACTAGACGTAGCTGTGGTATCTTTTTTTTTCTTTAGTATGTCTGAATAAGATCTCATTTCGAAGGCTTTAAAAGCCACGTCTTATGCACCTGACTTGTTTTAGAGCAAGCAAGAAAGAAAGCAAATGATAATGCACTTACAATATTTACGACACCGCAAGAAGAATCGATATCCATTTAATTTGTGCAATTGCAAGACAAAACATAATAAAAAGCACGATTGAGAAGGAGCAACAGAGTAAGGTCTCATATAGATGACGTAATTTTTTTGAAGGGTCTTTGCATGGCCATTCGCTCCGATGGTACCACTGTTGATATGGGCTCCTGGGTGTCAGTTTTCCGTTCGTTGTCAGGCTACACGCTGCATAGAGCACTCGTAACCACTACTCCGTATGTGCAGGTTTACTTACAAATATACGTGCCAGCAGCAACTAGCCGAGCTTCCGAGCTCCAAAAGCACTCACTGCAGTCCCCATTCATAAAGAACGAATCACCTGTTTTTGAGCAATTCGATTCACACAAGAATTCCACTTCTCCGCCCCTCGGTGCCGCAGAGCCGGAGAACTCTAGCATTTACTAGCTATTTTGAAAAGCACACAGCTGTCACCCAAACCAATGGTATAGAAAAAATCAGGCAAAACGTTTTCGTTCTGCACCCCATATTGGTTCCTTTCGCTCTTTCCCGTTTCCCTCTGGCTACTCCTTACAAGCTGGCTTCGCAAATAATAAAAACAAACCAGGACAGACAACCCGTCAAAAAGAAACAGCAAGAATAAAGTACGCAAACAAAAGCCAGGAAAAGCAATTCCACTCCAGTTTAAGAAACCTCTTCATTGCCCGCCTCGTGCACTCGGGCAAACTGCACACAGGAGAACGTGCCATGTAATAGCTCATAAAACGCTCGGCTCGCTGCTGCATAAGACCAAGCCCGGCTGAAAAACGCGACCCTTTTCTGCCCCTTAGCTTCACAAGGACAACCTCGACGACCGGCAGGTGACGCGTTCGTCGGCAACTTCGTCTGCAGGGAAGGGCGCCAGCGCTGGGTTGTGCAGTTCGAAGCACGTGCGAAAAACGAATGTTACCGCGCGTTTACCGCACGAGACACGTGCACGTTCGGTAAACGAATGTCTTTCTAGCCCGATAGCGTGCTTACTCCTGTAGCCGGCACACATTTGAAAACTTTCCTGCCAAGTCTCCCTGTGCTCGCTGCACGTGAATAAATAAAAGGCACGAGCGCCTACCAACGCCTACGTTTTATGCGCGGCGTCACACGCTCAAGCTTTCGCCCCTGTCCTTTTGATTCCTAGGTATACGTGTGACAAACACTGGCATTTGGGCGAACACGAAAGAGTAAAGGAAAAATAAATAAATGGCTTACGTTAAAATAGAACGATGATACCCGCTGCGATGAAAGAATGCCGAGCAGAGGAAAGAGCACGACAGGCATGAGCGACGTGATTGCGAGAGGGATAACTTCTGCGGTCCAGTAGTACGCCATCCACAGGATTACGTAGGCACACCATCCCGCCTTGAAGAAAAAAGAATAAGTGCATCTTTACAAATGCGGAAAGGTTGCGCAGCGCCCATGGGAAAATCTTCGGGGAGCCGGTATATGTAGAGTTTATTGTTGGGCTACAGTTGGTTTTGCAACTAGCGCTTGCCTTTGTCTACTTTTCTTGCCTTCATGATTTTTATCGCGCTAAGTTACCTATCCCGGTATATGTAGTGTCGCGCGACACTACATATGCCGGAATAGTAACGTAGCGCAACAATCAGCAAGCTCTATTTTAGCACAAACGAACAAGAAAGTAAACTAACAAACAAAAACATCCACCCAAGTAACTGTGTCTGAAAGGACTTGCCACAGTTGACGCCTTTCTTCGACATGGCGCCGCCGTCTTACACGCTCGTCTTCATTTAGGACTGCTTAAGGCGAAGACGACGAAGTTGCATTCGCACGGCACTTATAATACTACGCGCTTGGGCCAACGCTGTGTGTGTGTGTGTGTGCGTGTGTGTGTGTGTGTGGTTCCTCCCTTGTTTCCTGTCTTGAAGCGCTGTTGTTTCTGTCAAGCCTGGGAGTTTGTTGCTATGTACTACTGTGGTGCCCTCTAGCATGCACTCATTGAGTGACGGCAGTTGCCTCCAACATTACGGTGCGTACATGTTCGTCTTCCTTTGTATCTTTTTCTGTTCTTTTTCTTTTCTTTATCGCAAATAATCATATCACACAAAAGACGCTTTAGGCAAGACCACGCTAAACTGTGTGAACACTACACATAGCTTGAGCGAAAACGAAATTATGCAGCACAACACATATCACGGGCACTTGCGGTTTATTACAAACGCTAAGGTATTTACTGCTTGGTGCACTAACTTACTAAGGCCCTATACTTACAGGTAGCGCACACACTAGGTGGGCGCTCACTGTAACTCTTACTACTATTACTACTATAAGTGTACCTCTTATTAGCTATCGCAAGTAAGAGACGTGAAATAGGCGCACATCTTGTTTGCACGACTGCTGGTGGGGCGATCGAGTCCATACCTGTCAGTCATGCCTGGCCGTTCGTTAGCTGTGGCAGGGATCCAGGAGCTCACGGAAAAATGGCGACAACCTATCCGGTTCTCGCTCTTTCTTTAGACAAATATGCGTACAGGTAAACGGCATGCCTTTATGTTTAAGTTTTTACTGCAACTATGTGGGTGATTTATACAACGCGTTTTGTTTCCAATCTTTTTTCCGGAGGTGAGGGAAAGGGTAACATAAGATCGAAGTCAATAAGCGTTGAGTTGCACCACGTTCTTGCAGATGCTTGGGCGAGGGCCGAAAATGTGGTGGGCGCCACTTTGAGTAATAGCTCCGTGTTCATAAATAGGTAGACCACGAAGACGGTACCGACTCCACGTTCTAGGTGCCATTGAACAGCAATCATGATGTTTAAGGGTTAGATGACAGATGCTTACCTTCCCTCCGATGACGAATGCCAATGGAAGGAAGAGCATGGGGGCTGCGAATATAGAGAAGAATTTCCAGCGAAACCGAGCTGTTTGGATGACGGACATGACACCAAGAGGGCCGGCACCTGAAACGTGTGAAAGGCATACGTGACCATTGGTACACGGTGTATAAGCAATTCCTAAGCGCTATCATGATTTTCCTGTTCGACAGAACCAAAAATATAATTCTGCGGCATTGGAGGAAAATTGTGACAGAACCCATCTCTCGATAACTGTCGACGTTGTTGAGTTTGTGAATAAAGCAATTTACTGACGCAACGTAATGCTACCGTTGGAGAGAGTTGCGCATGAGGCGTGTAATGCAGCGAAATCTCTCTTTCGCGGGTCGATGATGATGATGGCGACTACGATGATTTATTGGCATCGCCTTTAAAACTGGGCAGTCAGAAATAGTCATCTAGCCCGCTTAAGTTAATCAGATTTGCCGTACGTGCTTTTCTTTCTACCATTTGTGCACATCTTAATTTTATTTCTCTTCATCAAAACTCCTCCATTTACCATGTATCGCTACCTATGCCTGTAACGGATCTGGTCGTATCAATCTCTTCGCTGCTTTTCCCCCACAAGTACTCCAAGCGCCTCTTGCTTACCTCGGCTGCTGCCGCGTTGACGCTTCCACCCACTTTTAATCCAAGCTGCTTCTGGAAGGTGTACGTTACCTACGGCTCTCACTAGGTGAATCCCTTCGCATTGCACTAGGATGTGCTGAGTGGTCTCCGGATATTTGCTGCGGCATACACGTGTCTAATCTTCTTGCGAATATTTGATCCGGCATGTTTTCTCAATAAGAACTTTCGGCGCCATTTATAGCACCACCGCCACGAAGCCTTTGTGTGGCCTCCGAAATTCATGGCGAGCCAGTGCTCGGGAACACTGAGAAGCGCGTCATGCGGCACCCGGGCTCCTCTCTCGCGCTTCATTCCGGACACCCCGTGCCGTTTGGTCGCACTGCCGAGAAGTCCGCGCGTTGCCTTCGAGACCAGAGGCGTGGCGCGCTGGTGCCGGCAGACGCCGAGAATTGTTCCCTCGCTTGCCGTTCACTCAGTGTCGGATACTATGGGTGACCGCAGTTCGCGAGAGGTTCATTGAAGAGCAGCACGTACCCAGCGGATTCATAGCGCAGCTCGCTAAAGCGATGGTGTGAAAGACATAGGACCGCTGTCCTTGTGGACACTTTATGAAGTCGGATCGATTGCGCTCTACATGGGAGAAATTCAAGAGATCTTTTTCGTCATTGTAGAAGGGAAAGCTTCTCAGTGGCATATTGTAGAAAGTTTCGCATAAGGTTTTCGTATATTAAGGACTTCTTTTACGGGGGAGGGGGGACTTGTAAAAAAAAAAAAAACTTTTATGTGGCATCTATTGAAAAAGAGAAGACTGGGTGGGGCCTTTTTCGGTATGGTATAAATTTTTTTCATTGACAGTTTTTCTGTGAATCCAATATTTGAGAAGTTTATCATTAAATAATAACTTAGGATATAATTACGCGAAATGCAACAAAAAACGCCGTGCCCTTCCACTTTTTGAAGAAGGATGACAAGCGGAGCTGTGTATGTGGTCCTCTTAACGGTCAACTGCACGTCCGCTGCGAGTCGGCCCGGCTTTGCACTATCTCCGGGATGGGCCCACGTATGGAGATTGCTTAACGCTTGCTTCACCTCCGCCACGGGTCGACCCGGTATTGCATAATCTTCGGGATCGGCGCATGTATGGGAAATTTTGTGTCTACACATGGACATAATCCTGCGGGAACTAATCCTTAACAGCTTCGCTGTAAAAGTAATTTGACTTGCTCCAACCTACACCACGCAACATCATACCTTGGTTCTTTCCAGCTACGTGGTACTTACACATTTCTGAATTTTAGCGCAAGTTACGCGAGACGCATGGTATAGTTGGCGTTTGGCGATGAACACACCCAGTAATATTGTGCTGCTCAGCGGCCACCTTTGACCACTGGTATCTGAAAGATTGCGCGCACTGCAACTCGGTTGTGCGAGAACACATGACCTGCACGTGGCCTCAGTGAAAGTGCGTTAACCATCAACCGCTGACCACTAATACGGTGCAAAGTTATTCGTATGTTCGCTTTGGAAAAGAAGCACTTAGGCCTACGAGGCTGCTGTCGGGATGGCGATCATCTATTATCCCTCCGTCTGAGGAATTAAAGGTTACTCCACAACGGTACTGCGCCGTTTTTGCTCTAACGAGGAGCTCTAGCTCGCGTTGGGACTTTGGGCTGCGTGACCGGGGCAGACCACGTTTGCCGCACTGTACCGAGGATACAGGCTCAGGAACAAGGCAACGACAATAGAAGAAAGAGGTTTTATACTCGTGCAGCTATTTACATACCGTAGTTTGGCGGGCGAAATAAGCCGACAAAATCCTTTCGAGGGCCCAGTTGAGGGAGCTTCGGCGCGTCTGACGACGGCGTGGCAGGAAGCGGTCAAGGGAATCGTCGTGCTCTCATCACGCGACAGTCACGTGAGCCTCCTGATTCATAGGTAGAGTGTCGGACGAGGTGGTGCGATCTTGCAACCGCAGTGAAGCGTGCGACCAGGAAGAAGCTCATTAGCGCAATGATTTGTGGAGAAGCCATTCGAAGAAGCGCTGCCGGCGGCGATGCCGTCAAGAGGTATCCGTAGGCCAGGTTGTGGCCCCCGGGACGTAGTTAGGATGCCTTTTCATTGTACGATGACTCTGTGTTAGGGCACGGCCGCAAACGAGGCAGGTAATGCGGATATCCCTTGCCATACAATGCAGGCCGGGACATGCACCGTTGACGTCTGTGCCAGAAGGCTGGGATGTCATCGCCTGTTCAGCCAGTTAGTTGCACGGACCTAAATGTTCAAGAACCTTCCGTCCAGGAGAAGTGTCACGTCGCATAGCAACAATTTACTTCCTTCGTTTCATAGCGCTACAGCTCTCCCAGATTTCCCTCGTCGCAACTAGCGTTTTGAGATGCTTTGTGACATTGCATCGCCTTCGATATCGGCCCGCAGCTCACCTGGTGCGTTACGTCCTGAGACAGCCCAAGTTATAACGGAACGGGCTGCATCGTTTCATTGCCAGCGTAATAAATCAGTCGTCGTGCCACCATCATCATCACAAACACTGGCACTCGCGTCAGAGATACAATTTCTCGCTAGTAATCATGGTGCTGATTATTATCGTTATTATTATTATTATTATTGCTACTTCTACTACTACTATTACTACTACTACTACTATAAGTGAATGCGCCCTTTGTATTGGGACTGACACAGACAAGTTGCGTCATCTGCTAACAATATGTGTAAGCCCAAACCAAAATTGCTCCAAAGGCTGGATAAGCTGCCGTTACCTGCAAATTGCTTCGCGTGGGCGTGATTCCTACAGTACGTGGGATCTAGATAATTAAAATTTTTAATCTAGATAGGATAAATTTAACGCCTCGCAAGCACAGAGGTCACCACCTCTGCGACAATAGAGGTTGCGATATACTTTATTAGTACCGCAGAAAAATAAGTAATAATTTCCTTTGTTTTTTATTACCCCCTCCTTTAAATTATTTTATTTTTATTTGTACAGAACTGCACATGGTCAAAAAGAGGGATTGGGCGCCCAGTTAGCCTTGATGGCTACGCGTAGAAGCAAGCCAATCAAGAAAAAAAAAACGAAAAAAAAGACGACTTAGAAGACCCCAAGGGCGGTATAACAAAATACAATCACATTGTTATTTTATTTCTGTCATTTGACGGCAATTTACGTAAACACCAACGCAAACGTGGGCGGAGACTCGCAACGTTTCTTGAGCAGCCCAAACAAATGCTCTCTTCCTTGAAAGAGGCCCGTTTTGCTTGTCTTTAAAGCGAACTGCATTGGCCTACAGATCGAATACCGGCCACGGCGGCCGCATTTTGATGGGGGCGAAATGCGAAAACACCCGTGTACTTAGATTTAGGTGCACGTTAAAGAACCCCAGGTAGTCGAAATTTCCGGAGTCCCCCACTACGGCGTGCCTCATAATCAGAAAGTGGTTTTGGCACGTAAAATCCCCATAATTTAATTTTTTTTGGCCTACAGAGACAATTTTCCTTTACGGCGTAAGCTCTGCGGAAACCGGCATGGTGGAGCGAAGTAATCAATAAAGGGAAACTAAGGGGGAAAATACAGTAGTTTGGCGAGTTTCCATGGAGAGATTACGCCAAACTCTTGCCTTTGCTTCGAGTTGTTGATAAATTCGACTTCGCCGTGCGATCTGCTAGCCGCCTGGTTAGCTCAGATGGTAGAGCGGCTGCCCCGGAGAGGCGGTGGTCCCTCTTTTGATTCCCGCACCAGGACGAATTCTTCTTCAACTGCGAGGCTTTCCTTTCGAGGAACCGTAAAGGGTTTCGTTTGTAGCAATTGCTACAATTGGGTGGGTGTCTCATTTTCCCGTTATTAAGTCTCCTTAAGTCATATGAGTCATATTAAGTCATATGAGGAAGCTTTAGCTCCCGGCCAACTCTGATTTTCCTATTCAACTACATTTAAAACGTAGGAATGCCTTTTATGAGGCAACCGCCGGGCTCACACGAATTAAGTTGGTTGCGCTTTAGAGAACAAGGTAAATTTGATTCACTCTATAAAGTATAATTTTGATTTTGGTCCTGGGCTGCTGAGCACGAGGTTGCGGAATAGAATCCCGGCCACGGCGGCCGCATTTCCATGGGGACGAAATGCGAAGACACCCACGTACTTAGATTTAGGTGCCCGTTAAAGAACCCCAGGTGGTCAAAATTTCCGGAGTCCTCCACTACTGCATGCCTGATAATCAGAAAGTGGTTTTGGTACGTAAAACCCCATAATTATTTTTTTGATAATTTTGATTTAGCGCCGTGACTTTTTTCACGAATATTGCCAATGTTATTCAGTATTGGATTGGATTGGATTGTAAAACTTTATTTGTCCAACAGATGTAGGGAAGGCTTTAAGTCTTCCCACCTAGACGACGGCCAGGAGTCCTTGGACCCTCGCGGCGTTTTCGGCCAGTTGGACGGTCTTCAGTTGAATCTCCGGATCGGAGCTGAGTAATAAGGTCTCCCATTGTTCTAAAGAGGTTATTCTTCCCTCAGAGGGAGCCTGTGGGCATTCCCACAGAATGTGATTAAGATTAGCCTTGGCTTTACATAGCTTACACTGGCTAGAGTACTGACCCGGGTAGTAGAGGCTGCACGACACCGGGCTTGGAAACGAGTTGGTTTGCAGGCGACGCCAAGTGGAGGCCTGGCTCTTGTTTAAGGATGCATCAGCCGGAGGATATTTAACCCGCCCTAGTCTGTAGTGTTGTGTGATCTCTCTGTAGCACACTAAGCGGTCTCGCCCCGTGAAGCCTTCGGCTAGCCCACCAGCTCGGAATGTGAGTCCTCGAGCTAATTCGTGGGCCGCCTCATTCCCAGCGAGGGAGGCGTGCGCAGGTGCCCAGATTATTTCAATTTTCCTGCTATCTCTGCAGGTCTGCAGGATTCTGTTCGCCTCGGGAGAAATTCTGCCTCTGGCAAAGTTCATCACCGCAACCTTAGAGTCGCTGACTATAATTTTGGCCGAAGTACTTGCAATTGCAAGTGCTATGGCAGATTCTTCTCCAATTTGAGAGCAATCCGTTGGAACTGTGCCACTGGCTATCAATCTAGTTTCAGCGCTCGCTACAGCTAGGGCCATGCGGCCGTTGCCATAGTGTGCAGCATCAACGTAGAGCACGTCCTTCGAGTTTTTGAAACGCTTCTCAAGAGCCTCGGCCCGTTTCTGTCTGCGTTCCTTGTGATGGATTGGGTGCAGGTTTTGAGGTAGTGGTGGGATTATTAGTCGGTTCCGCACGCTATTCAGTAAAAAAAATTCTTTATCAGAATGTGTACAAATACGACACTCCACACAACAAACAGATATCGCAGATTTGTAAATAGCATCTGTTATGAGCATCTAAAGCAGGAAAACATTATATATAAATTTATAGTTTAGGTGTATTAGTTAGAAAGTTTAGAAGACTTTTGCAAAAGCCCTACTCACACTATGGTAGTACATATCAGAGGGATTCATATTACATCTATTTTATCCCCTTTAGTTGACTTACGTGGAACCATTTCCAAAATTGTCATGTCGTTTTTACTGCTGAGTTACAGAGTTGAAGACCTCATAATTCTCTTTACTTTTTAGTTTTGCAATTTCCTACAAACTTAATAAACACTGACAGCGTAAATAAAAAAAAATCTGCTTGCTACAGTCATCGTAACTGAACTTTTTCTTTCAAGCGCAGCAAAACTCACCAAATTTGATGAAAAATAAGTAGTTCTCCACTCCCGCGCTTTTATATAGAAGCACCAAGCGAAGTCTGCCTAATGTCGAAAGAAATCCGTAAAGTTTCGTGGGGTGTTTCTAGTAGCGCCAGCAGAAACGCGCGAACAAGGAGATACAAACACACAAACACATGGCGGAGTGCGCGCGCACTTGTGTCGTCTTGAGATCGTGTTCCTGCTCGCAAAACTACGATGCCCTACCAACAATCTCACATGACAGCTCTCGTCAAGTTTCAGCTGCACACGTCCATTCTATCTCTCACATTGATGCTTGGCCAATTGAGTCATCAGTAGTTAACTCCAAAAAATTATTAGCACAGAAAGCACGAGACATATGCGTATCTCAAGGTTGACTCGCGGAGAAGGGGTTGCTACTTACCTCGCCAAACCTCGCTTGAAACTTGCCGCGAGAGCCGCTCTCGGAGGCCACCGAAGAGGAGACGGCCGGTCGGCGAAGCGTTTGTCTTCTGTAGTAGACCTGCCACACTGCAATAAGCAAACAGTGCCTTCACGCTACCTAGCTGTCGAGCGTTTACATGTTCTCTCCCTCGCGATCGCGTTTCTTATCGCTCACTTGTACAGCCTGCTCGACGTAGCCTGCTCAGGCACAGGACAAGTGCGTTCTGTTAAGGGATCGTTGGTGTGATACCCTTGTCGGAAACGAAGCGTGGCCGACCTGTCTAGGTTGTAGGACATCGTTGTAAAGCACTGATGATTGCTGTAGTGCCTCCAGCGAACGATAAAAATAAAGAGATGGCGGCTACATAAAGGTACTTATAGTATGAAAGGCTTGAATAGGGCGCTTATCGAGCCACACAGGCGTGAACTTGAGAAGGGGTTTAAGCCGCTCCTGTATAAGGCACAACCCCCTCGCCCCCCCCCCCCCCCCCCCAAAAAAAAGTTTTCTTGCTCACACAGTTAGTCACAGCAGTTCATCGACTCGGGGAGTAGTACACATGAACGATAAATTCACACGGCACCAACACTCGAAACGCATTCGAGCTGAAAGGTGCAGGATTTACCTAAGTTGTAAACAGCGACGAAGACGAAGTGCAAGCGTGACATGCGATGGCACTGACTACCGAATAGACCCCGACCGTCGGCTCTCTTTCTCCTCCGAGTCGCGACAGTTTGATGCGGGCCGCATTCCCTTCAAACGATAAGCAGTTCTTTTTGGAATTAAATTTATGCTCGCGTCATGCGGGTGTAATTTTCTCCTTGACGCCTGGGGCATTCATAAACGAGAGTCATTCGGCAATTACATCGTTAGATGCCATTAAAGCTCAAATTTCCGTGCCCAGCTATGGCGCAGCACATCTCAGCTCGCATCATAGCCCATCTCGGCCGCTATGCTCTAGAAGAAAGTAGAATACATTGCGTAATGCTCATGTTCAACTCATAATAATTTTCATGATTATCAACCACTTCCAGGTCCGAAAAGGACCGTCATTCTCGATTCCGCATCCTGCTTCTCATTCTGATTCATGGGGCAGGGGAAAATATAGAGGCAACAAAACGACCCAGCAAACAGCTCGTGGACACCCGAGCAAAAGCAGAGAGCAGTCAAACATGTCATTCACAATCAGCTAATCGGGGCTAATTACTACAGCGACCAGCGGGCGTCCTTGCGCTTTTACGGGGGCAGTTTGCTTTTGTTCGCTGCCTTGACAGGGCACGTGTACTCCTGCTGTTAGGCGCAAGCTTTTGCCCGTGTGCACTAATGATATAGGAATGTCTAAGCTAGCATCCTCCGTGCCACCTACCATGCACGTGCGCTTGACAAACAGATTGACGTATTGTGAATAAAACCGCTACAGACTCGAGACGAAGGGAGATGAAAACGGAGGGCGGTACTTGCAACTAATTGCATTCAGTTGCAAGTACCACCCTGTGTTGCCGTCTCTCTCCGTCCCATGTCTGTAGCAGTTTTATTCACAATGTCTCACCAACTGGCCTACGACTTTACCCTGCTAAACGATTGACGTATATTGTACTTAAACGTAAAGCTAAAATGGAGTGATCCCCGATGGCAGTCTTATATTTTGTGTGAGATTTGTGAATTTTCGTTAAAAGTTAGGTAAGACATTTTCTTTTTCATTCTATGCTCACAGCTAAGAAATAGTAAAACCCAATCAAATATACCGTAGAACATCGGTAATAGGGTCCTAATTGTTAAGGTTTGCCTGATACGACCCTCGGAAGCACCGGTTTTGTTTAGTTTCCATAGGGTTATGTGTAGTGGCGTAAGTCTGCTTCGCTTCACTTCCCGTTTGCTAGGTCTAAACACTACGGTGGTGTACCAATGGCACGGCGTCGGCAGGTGGTGGCACGTATGCTGAGCTTGGCACGTTGCCGCTGCAAATGGTCACTTCGCTAAAATAGTCCCGAAACGCAGTTGGATCCCCTTCACCGTGATCAGATCGTGGCTGGTCGCCGATCCCAGCGTGGCTTACGAAGTCGGAAGCCAAGAGTAGGAGGACGAAGGCACAAAGGGTCGCCTTGCAACCCATGTTCGCGGTCGCGGCCTTGTGACTTTCGCAAATTTGAGCTGTTCAGGCTGAGCGGAAACAGAGGTTGTGTTCCAATTCTGCGAAGCGTTGCACAGAGTCCGAGTAGAGAGATTATGGAGACAGAGAAGATGAGCCAAAGTAATGGAAAGCGTCTTGAACCGTCTGCAACCGTCTGGTTACCTGGCGCCACCTCGCGGTGACAAGAAAAAGCAAAGAAAAAAAATACTATTTCTGTATTTTAACTCATTGAGTGTGCGAGCCTATGAAAAACAGCACGTAGCTTACATTAAGCGCGCAAGGAAACCTGACTACTCTCTCCTGTGAGCAGATGAGCTTGCCGCCGTGTTTTAAAGCCTTCTGCTCTGTCACCATCTTGTTTGGGCAGCAAAGTAGTCGCCATCGTTTTTGATTTTGATGCTGCCTTCGAAAAACGGTCTTCTTTGACGGTTTCGTGAGAATCAGACCGGGACATTACATGGCCGCTGTTCGCTTCGCTGCCTATTTTGCTCTCTACGCCGAATGGCGGAACACACAGTCAAAAAAAGAAAAAAGATAAAGAAAAGAAAGCAATGCTGTGAATGCTCGAAAGCAACTTGTTAATGTCGATGATTAGATAAAAGCACCAGATGGAAATTAGGAGGATAGATTGCGTTATTCACGTCTACGACCACTGGAAAAATGTGTTTAACGTTTGTGACGATTCGACCTAATTGATGATGACGACGCTTGTGATGCGTGATGCACATTTGTAGTGATTTATAAAGAGTGCTTCCTTTGCCAGGCTTTTTCGAACCGTGAAGACATCAATGTTAAACAAAGCGAAGTGCATTCATCCCCCCAACATTTGTACTGAAATTAAGTGCTTCCGGTCAACCTGGCATTTTGAGTGAGGAAGAATGGCCTTTGCCAGCCCCAGCTGAAGGTGGCACGACTCGCCCAACGACGACATTTATGAGTGCTTCCAGTAGCCTGACCTTTTAGAATGGACCTTGCCCGCACCAAGCTGGATGTTGTGCGCCACCTTGCTTCCCGCGGCACTGGCCCGTATTATCGTACGTGCAACCAAAAGGACAAAAGTTCCGAGGATAATGCAAGTTCCCATTCTAGCGAGTTAATGATATTTTGGGGACCTAAAAATGTATTTTGTTAGCGGTCCCGCCGTTTCTTGGACACACTCGTTTCAGTCCTTCACGATGTAAAAAATTGGTAAGCTTTGCAAAACTGCGTCTCGTCACTGCCCAGCTTCTATAGCCTCCCGACGTCCTTGGCCAGTTTCCTTCGTTCACCTACGGTGTCGTTGCGTGATATGCCATATCCGACTACCTCATCTAACAACCAGGCAGCGAGAACAAGTTATACTGAGATTGTTTTCAGTATTTTGATGGCTTCTTAATGTATTGCACCTCAGGTAATGTTTTTCGTGGCAGTAATATTTTGTATAATCATTAGTACTGCCGCAAGTACAATCGAATGTTACGTTTAACCGGATCACATGGTATAAAAAAATGCAGTCTCGTAACAATGATATCAAGGAAGTTTTACTCATTCAAATGACTTTATTGAATGCCTTGCGATTTGGTGGGGTGGACCTGGACCCCACCTAGGTTTCGGCCAAGGGTTGTTGGCCCTTCGCGGCTTCCTCGGCTCGCTGGATGACCCAGGGTTGGTGCTGCGGGTACGAGCTGACCAACGCAGACTCCCAGCTCGCGGAGGCTGTTGCTGTTTGAGGCTGCATCAACGTTAGTGTGTATCATACTCATACGTTAATTCCCATAGGATATGCTCTGGGGAGGCTCTAGAGTCGCTATGTCTGCACTTGTCAGTCGCGTATAAATCTGGGTGCATTAGGTGCATGATAGCTGGACACGGATATGATCTGGTTTGTAACTGCCGCCATTCGACAGACTGATTGTTGTTTAATTTCGGGTGCAGCGGTGGGAATACGCGCCTAAGCAACTACGGCGTCGTGTAATTTCGTGAAATGGTGTCATTCGATCTTCCCACTCCCACTCGTCGGCAGTTTGCGAGAGGGAGCTAACCGAGGCTTGGTCCATAAGTTCTCGAGCCATATACTGTAAGTATTTTTAGTGCTGCACAAGACAGAGCATATTTTTCTGATTTGCTCAACTACACGAATGACTACATTTTCAAGATAAAAAGGAGGCCCGTTCAATTAAAACGAGAATGACAGGACACGGTAGCGTTTCTTGTAGGCGCATTGAAAACTTTAATTTTCCTAAAAGGATGGAGCCTACTCTGGTGCACGGAGCAAGAAATATAGGAGTGGAAACTCCGCTGTTTGCGGCGACCAGAAAAGGTCACAAGCCCGCGGATATATTTTCATGCTGGCGCCACCTGGCGGCATGGGAAGAAATTACCGCTGTTTCGGTTGCCAGGGCAACCGGTCGAGTGTTGCTCCCGTTCGGCCGCGCGCGCCTGACTAGCCCGAAAAGCAACTGCTGCTACGCTTCAGCCATTTGAGCACAGTAAAAAATAAAACGCGTTTTCCATGACAGCTATAAGATGATACGTAGCTTCTGGTTGTAGCCAGGGCTATATTGCTCCGTGGCGGGCGGTTTTCGGCTTTTTGCGCTTGCGAAACTGATGGCTATCTCGTTCCTAATCGCTCAAAGGGCGATCGCTTCTTTCTCGCTCTAGTGCTCACAGGGGTGCGCTTAGGAAGGATGCCGCCGTGCATGTGTTTCCGTTCCTTTTCTTTTTTATAAGACTCGCGAAAACTAGTTGCCCTAGCTGCTTGGCGATAAGAGGAAGATTAGCGGAAGTTTGCCACACGTGTTGCTTTTTTTGATGGGCACACAACAAAACAGTTTTCTTGAGTGCGCGCACCTACGCAGTTCGGTTACGGCGTGCCCGCTGAAGCAAACACCCGTGTCGTCTGCTTGTCGTCTGCTTTGAGCGGGTGCCGCCGGAGTGAGCGCCGGGAGCTGCTTTTTTTTTTTCCGCTGCTGCTTCTACGACGCGCCGCATGGTGCCGCCACTGCATAGGGTAGCGTCGGCGCATGCAACAATTGTGACTTTATCTGGTCGCCCGCGCTCGCTCGCGCTGACGGGAGTTTCACCTCCTATATGTCTTACTCCGTGCTCTGGTGGTATTGTCTTACGCAGATGGTCGCAAACGTTTGTGTGCTGGCCATGTGGTATTTAGGAGGTGGTCACGAAGCGATATTGCCTCAACGTAGACTTATATACATTTTATGTATGTTAGAGCCCTAAAATAATAAATCGAACACGAATATTCGTTATATCACCTTTGAATATTGAATGTTTTCTCATTTTCCAGCAAAATATAAAGTTAGCTGGCAAGTCCGTTTGGTAATATAATGATGGGTTATTTACCCTGTTTGAAATATGCATGTAACGGTTGTAAATGAGAAATAACTCATTTTATATATAGGCACACTGTAGCTAGGCGAACAATGTTCGCCTAGCTACAGTGTGCGAACAAAACGGAACGGCATGCCACCAGCTGCACGTAAAGAGTTGTCTTCGTTGAAAGAGATAAATGCCACACCATATTGTCGTAGACTGATTTAAATTAAATGATGTAATTGTAGTGCTACTGGTTAAGTAATGAATTGTTTTCCATAAATCCCGACAGAAAATTTATTATAGGCTGCTGAAATACGAGGGCGTTGTTGTATTGAATGACTGGAAATTGTTGAGCAGAGGTTATCGGCTCCGTGCTTCCGCTTACAAATGAGAGCCACCGCGTGCAAGCAACAGCGACACTCCTTCAATAGAATCAGGTAGAGCAACTTTCAAATTTGCTGTGCCTCAAGGTGCCGATGAGCGTTTTTGTCCATAATAATATACCAGAAAAGGACATTCGACAATTTCAAATCGTAGTACACATTCTTTCATCAAATAAGAATCAGATGACATGTCGTATTCGACTTGTATTTCAACTTTGGAATATTCGCAAACCCTTAATACGTATACTTCCGTTTACAGCAATGTCTAAGTGAATGTGAACTTGTTTGAAGATTATGTTAGTTGTTAATGATGCGTATACAGTCCTTTTTTTCCGATTTCTTATTCCGCAGATGCTATACCTGGGAAGTGTTGCAGCAATTCGTGCGGTATCGGTTGCAGTAGACACTCGCAGATCCACCTCAGCAATGTATTTTCGATAAAAAGAAAAAAAAAAACACTTAAGGTGACCTTCGTAACTGGGAGGACAACGAACTAAAAGAGGACGACATAAAGCGATTGTGAAGATGAAGGGGAGCCATTTTCAGCAACCCTTTAGGCAGCCCAACTCAGCACCTTGGGGGAGAGGAACAGGGTCATAAAGAAGAAAGAAGATAAACAAGGTAGAGGCGTTCGGAGTCCTTGGCTGGTGGGCGGTAGCAAGGCGGCGCGTTCGCAAGTTACACGACAGCCCTATGCCCTCCAGGAATGTGAGAAGGTGCCTAATGGCGTAACTGTGGTGCCAGTCGGGATTCGGGGCTTTGATGTCAGCCTCCGCCTTGCTGGCATCTACGCACCCTAGGTCGGGATCAGCAAAGCGCCGATGCCATCGACCTCCTGTGGAGAGAAGATAATTCGATAGGTTGTCAGCCAACCGTATTAAGTGGCAACGCGAGCGCATTTTCTCTAGGGTCCCGGTGTATACCCAGGGACGCTTACGTTCGCTAAGCGATGCTGCAGTTCTCTACTGCAGCATCGGCGGCGAAGCCGAGAGGCGGAATCTGCGACTGGCAGTCTGTGGGTACTGTGTTAGAATATTTTCATGGCACTGCGACTTGCTCTTGTCCTGAACGTTTTTTCATAGGTCTCCGTGTTTATGATGGTTCCCCGTGGGACACCGGTCACTCTGACGATGTACACGAAATGACAAAAGAATTGCGCCCATAAATGCTATCTCTGTTAAAGAAGTTGCAGTGATAAACGCCCCAAAGCGTGCACGTCTTGACACGATAAAGTACACATCAACAAGGAGACGTTTTATTGGGACCACTAAAGAAACCGCGGAGTCAAGGTTAAGCGTAGTCCACATCCACCAGCGCAAGGAAGCCGGGACAGAAGGTGTGCGCACAACAAAAAAGGCCAGTTTCGGCTTGTCAATGTAAACGGTATGAGCTTGGCAAATAAAATTGGCGACCTGGAATACATTCTTGTCAGCTATGACCCACACATTGTCATAGTTACTGAGACGTGGCTACATCCTGACATACATGAAAATGAGTCACTACCGCCTGGTTACAAGATAACACGGAATGACCGTGAATCACGAGGAGGTGGCGTTGCCATAATTGTTAAAGAAGGTGTTGAACGCGTACGTTTGCAGCGTATCCATAACCACGAGAGTGTGTGGTGCAACGTTAGGATACACAATGCCTTAGTCCTTTTCGGGGCAATTTACAGAGCACCTAATAAGTCGGCTCCTTATCTACAGGATATCAAAAATTACTTGGATAAACAAAAACCATGAAATGGCCGTATTATTCTTTCAGGGGATATTAATTTACCAAATATTGACTAGGGGTTTCTGATTATAAGTTCAGAGTGTGACTCACTCATTGATATAGCTTGTTCCCAAGACTTATTGCAAATAGTTCAGGAAAGTACGCGCATGGCAGGCGCAGCAGAATCTATCCTAGGTTTAGTATTTCTCGACGGGTACTTCGATAATTACGAAATAACAGTTGAAAAGGGAGTAACGGATTACAAATTAGTATTATTTCAAATAAAGCAGGATACTGTGCGTAATAAACTCGAAGAACGCGCCGTATATGTACGTAATTTCTGGGAAGCAAATGACACTAGTATAATTGAGTATCTCTCATACTCCCTAGATCACTTCAGCACTGATTCTGACGTCAAGGTTATGGGGGGGGGGGAGGGGTAAATGTAAAGCTGTTATCTTCCACTGCATTCACAGCTTCATACCAGTTCCAATAAAAAATACAAACAAACACAACCCATGGATTACCTTCGACATCATCCACCGTAAGCGAACGATCAGTCGCCAAAGACAGAAAACAGAAAGGAATCGTCACAAAATATCAAACAAGTCTACACTATACTACGAAACCCATGCCAGCATAACCAAAAATAAATATCACCCAGAAACTCTGACGAATTTTATGAAATCCTCCCTACAACGTTTTTGGCGCTACTTACCAGGAAGTGATAGCAAATCTTACCGCGTAATCGTAAACAATGCGCTTGTGACTGACCCACGGTGACATCGTCACGCATCAGTTCATATTTTCAGTCTGTTTTTACTGTTTCAGATCAAGTTGGTTCATTTCCCCTTCCTCGATATCAGTACCATTGCGCACCAATGCCTCACATAACAATAACGTACCAAAGAATTTCGTCTCTTAGTTTACACATCAATGAAAAAAAAAATACGTTGGCCCAGACAAAATACCAAGCGCATCTTAATGAAGATACGCGGAATGTGTAGAGCAATACCTGGGTATAATATTTACTGCATCAATCGCTCAAAAGCCATTTTCGGACGATTGGCTAGTGGCAAAACTAATCACATTACATAAAACAGGTAACAAGCAGCAAATTGAAAATTATCGTCCCATATCTTTGACCCGTGTTTGCTGCAAGCTACTCGAACATACTATGTTGAAATCAGTATAAACTCATTTTGAACATAACAAATTTTTTTCCGAATCATTACGAATTTAGTCAATGCCTTTCTACCACCACGCAGCTAATGGAAACCATGAACGATTATTTTAGCGCTTCGCATAACAAAAACAAAAAAAAAACTTGAGACGATTTGTTTAGACTTTCTGAAGCCTTGGACAGAGTCGTTCACTCTCTATTAATCAGTAAATTGGCACAAATGGGTATTAATCGCAATTTGCTAGAATGTATCCGTGCATATCTCTCCGGTAGAACGCAGTATGTGGAAGTGAATGACGTGAAATCGACCACCCTAAGTGTGAGCTCAGGCGTACCGCAGGGGTCTGTTTTAGGTCCTGTTTTATTTTTGGCATACATTTATAATATCCGTTCCGTTATTTGTGAAGAGGTCACCGTACGTTCGTACGTGATGATTGTCTGCTTTATCGAGAAATTGATGACGTCAATGATCGAAATTCGCTGAGTGAAGCTCTCGCTGCCATTGAAATGTGTGAAAACTGGAAAATGAAGACAAATGAACAAAAGAACAAACTTATGTTTGCTTCTATACTTGAACATATATAAATTATTATAAATTTTTTTATCAGCTAGTACATATACCAGCTATCGTATGCTTTATGAATTCGAGTATTCTTTATAAACTAGAAAACTGTTTTTCAAAGTGCTATATTACTGCTAAAACTATTCGTTTATCTGTTTTCTATCACTGTGCCGTAAATGATATAATTTCGAAATTAATTGCAGGAGTGTTGTATATTGTACAATCTGTTAGTCTGTCTGTTTTCTATGAGTAGCATTTCGATGATATAGTTTACTGTTGTTACACCCAGTTTGTAATTTCTAAATGTAATTTTTAACTACTGCTCAAATTATCACTTTTGCCTGTTTTCTATGAGCGACAGTTATTCGATGTAATTTACTGTTGTAACACCTACTTTATTTGTTTGACAACTTATCAGTGCTGTAACACTAAACTTTGTATTAATGATGCCTTAAATAAAGAAAAGCGGATCTATTTCAACAAAGAACTGATGATGCAATCGAAGGATTGCTTGAAAGTGCTCGTGGGCGAAGCGAGAACGAATGAAACAGCTACGGGCCTGGCGCCTGTGCTCCCGTTATTGTTATGCATTGAGTTCTCAGCGTACAAATAATTTCCTTATTTTGGGCACTTGTTTTCTTTTACAGCTCACCGATAAGACGCAAGATAATTTTTTTGTATTAAATGCTAGCTTCCCAGTTTTCTGGCCATTTATTCACACACACACAAAAAAACTATGATGACCCCACGCACTATGGGAATCTATGTAAGCGAAGCTTTCTGTGCTGCTCGCTTTGATTGACGATAATTAGCAGTGATGTTGACGGCCAGTGCTTAATTTATTATGTGTTTAGTGAAATACTAGAGTGATGAGTGAGAGCACCAGAGTGAGTACTAGTGCAATACTAGAGTGATGATGCAATGCTAGAGCGCCCCTCTACTTGCCTGCGTAGCACACAGAACACACAGCGAGACGTGTTTGAGTGAGGCGCCATTGTTCGTAATTTACTATAACGTTGGCATTGTCATTGCCTCACATTGCACATCGCATCATGCATCGCGTCATGACAGTAGGGTAAAACTTTTGAATTATGGGGCAGTGCGTACCGAAACTACAATCGGGTTGTGAGGCACGCCGTAGCGGCGGACTCCGGATTAATTTTGGCACCCTGGGATTCTTTAACCTGTACCTTAATCTAAGTGCACGAACATTTCTCTATTTCACTCCAGCCGAAAGGCGGGTGCCGCGGTTCGGGAGCGAACCCCCGACCTCGAGCAATTTTGTTTGGAAGGGAGGGGAAAAGGAAGAATCAAAAGCACTACACGTCTTGTATGCGCTGGCCTCAATAAAAAAAAAAAGACAATGATTTATGCATATTTATTTAAAATTTATCATGTTATCCTTGTTACGCATACAAGTTATTGCGTGCTGGTCTCGGGCACCCCAACTTTACGCAATGTAGGTAACATTCTTCTGTTGAAAAAAGAAAGATTACTTCGGTACCTTGCTAAGGTCCCGCACACCAATTTCACTGACACATTTTTCTCTCGTCATAAAATAATTAGTAACATGAAGCCCATGCTTGATACCCGTTTACTTCACTCTGATTTATTTGCTAGTGAGCAAGGTATTGATTTGTTTAAAGTACTTTTTTGTCATACGTATCCAACAAAGTGACTCAAACACCTGCAGCGTCAACGATGGCTCGCTCCACTACGAGATATTTTCTTGAGTCACCGAGTTTCACGCCGCCACCATTGCTTAAATGATAAGAACAGATAGACGTCGTTATCGCTACGTACTCTACAAAATAAATCCGTGACTATTTTCGTGCTCGTTGTGAATGTTCTTTTATATCGTGCTAGCAGCATCTATACGATTATTAGCTTCGTGCACTGTATTTTTTACTATTTATCTTATTTTTCGATTTGTGTTCGCGTTTAGCATTTTTCGATTGCATAGTATAATAAACATTTCGAAATGTAAATATTCAGTGAAAGATTACCGTAGTATGTCTTGTACTTAAACATTCGCGTTTCTTTCGTGTGCTCTCATTTATAAATGAGATCATCCATTGTTTCAAAGCGTCAGAGTAAATTTTTACACATCTGGCCTGTGAAATCGCTACCATGTAGTGGGCCTTTAGACACGCTCCGTTTGTGTGTGTGTGAAAACATTTATTGGAATGAGGTCCGGAGGCTCGACTTCTTAAGTCAAGGCGGGCCGCTCCCACGTTGTCACTGTCAGGCCAAGCAGCGTACGAAACCACCTTTCCGCCAGGAGGACCCCAAGATTCAGCTCAAAAACAAAGGACTGATTGATTGGTTGATTTATTCATTGATTCTTGATAAAATAAGATACACGAATATATATTTACCTAAATGAACTCGTATAAAGCAAAATAGCTGTTGCAGCAACTTCAGAAAATACACTTTCAGACAGCGAAAGTCAATGAGAACAGATGCTTTATTTCCGACGTATACACACCATCTTGCTTCGTCTGGTACTGCAGATGTCAAGGCGAGGATGTTCACATGGCATGTTAATATGTTTTTCTGCACTAGATAAGTACACAGTTATTGGTTGAACTACATTTTTACAACTTATATACACAGAAGCTGTACGTCACACAGACTAAAACGTCAACTTTTGCCTGGCGCTTTTAAAGCTCCACACTTGGACGGTGAGGCAGCCACGTCTTTATTCGCTTGTTTCAGCAAGAGACCTGCGTCATGTGTACCGCTTAATGAATGTACATAGTCACATACTTAAGGAACTAAATTTACTAAAAGCTAAATGCTGTACAAATAAAGCTGCTACATGTTGTAGCATTGTGGAGAACTGAGAAAATATCCAGAGACCCAGTTCTCATAGAAATGCGGCCTTCGTGGTAATTATTGGCGGTGTAATATTATCTGTGACTTAGGTATTCAAGTTCAAATATTCGACACATCAACTACTAATGCCCTTAGCGGCCGCAAACCGGTTTCAACGAACGACGATCAATCTTGATGACGAAATGGACATTAGGTCTCCGGTTTGAATTGCGGCACGCGCTGCAGTTTTGGTTTTGTTTTTCTCTGCAACTCAGATGAGTGCATTTATTGGAACATAAATGACACTCAAAGTCACTGGTTGCATCATGGCTGGAATTTGAAATGTTAAAGAACCTGTTCGTTCCGTGGTAGTGGAGGAAGGAATTCAGCGCCGCACAAATGTTCCTAACTTCCCGTTGCAAACAAAATTGCGCAGCATTTGTATTTATTGCTTATCCCTAGTATAACCATGCCGATTGCTATACATACACGAGAAATGGCAATGATGTTATCAGCTCCTCATTTGAAAGGACATCCCACATCAAAATCAATTATGTACGTGGGAGACTAGCATTCACGAAGAACAAAAAACGACTGTAAAAATCTTCTGTAATATGGTTTTTATGAAAATATGTACAAGAATGATGTGATACAATAACCTCTCGGCCATCGCCTTGAATAGAAATCATGGAGGAGTGTGAGCTTCTTATTCTTCAAATGGAATGTGTGAGCGAATTCATTCACACCATTGTGAAAGACTTGAGCCTCACTTGGTCTGTAAGCTTCCACGTAACCGCTTTTAAAAGGTTTCAACGTTTTACGACAAACATTTGCGTCTTACGATTACGATTACAATCGAACGGTGATGTCCTGTGATTATTACAACATTCAAAGGTTACTCGCACTGGCAGACTCGTGGCTTGGAATGCGGATTTTTTCTCGGCCAATGTTTTTGACTAAGCAAGCGTGTTGGCTCCTACAGAAGCATCCGAGTTTCGTCAGGCGAAACTGGTGTGCCCAGCGGTGTGGCGCCAACCTGTCTCGTATACACATGTTATGGGCAGCCATCTCTCCAAATGCAGGTCTGTAAGCTCACGGGAATGCAAAATGATAGCCTTGCTTCACAGACAAGAAAGGTTATTTATGCCCAGCAATTTCGCATGGACGCTTAACGGGAAGACACACATCGGTATACAAACTATGTTGTGTACTCAAGCCTAGCACTCGCTTCTAAGTTCACACGCTAGCGGCCTGCACTTTCGGCGTGAGAGATTCCTCGCGCTCTTACTTTTTGAAATTCGCCAACATATTAGTCGTAAGTGACGAACGCTCAGTGATAGTGCTCGTGGCACTCTGTAAAAAAACTCGGCAACAAAGTAAATGGGCACGAAAAGGGATTCACAGTTAAAAAAAAAGAGAAGGACTACCGAGACAACTGACATGTCACTTGCACTTGACATCGCCTAATAGAATTTTTTTCCCAAGTGTTCCGTCGCGCTTAAAAAAGTTATCAATATGTGATAATTCTTTTCGGTTGTGGTTCTTTCTTCATCTTCAGTTTAGCCTAGCACACAGGACACACTAGCCTGCGCGCTGAAGTTGTGCGAAAAGAACAGTGGACGTGGCTCGTTGAAGAGCTCATGTCTTCGCCATGAAGAAACAAGGTATTCGTTGCAGCTTGGTTCTTCATCGTAAAGTGATTGCCGCTGCTGTACGGTCACACCTCTCGCTCCTTCAGTGCTTGAAGCGCATGTCCTCGGTCATGTCAACTCAACAGTAATTTATCCGTACATGCATGCCTTTCAACTTATGCGAGAATGCTCAGTGTCAGCGTAGCGCTAGGTTCCTTGAGGAAAAAGAAAAGGATGCGTAAAGATTGGCGCTTTTCGATTCGAAGCTGTGCTTTTTCGCTGCTAAAGAATAGCCGTTTTTGGACCTGGCTTCGCGAAGAAATAAGGAGTAAAGCTACGCGCCGTGTCGGAGCTTCACAGATAGCCGAGAAATGAAGAGGGATAAGTTGACGTCGGTCACATACACTCTTCACGCCGTTTGTGTGTAGTTGAATGTGGTCAACACTGTCGGTAATGACGTAATGTCTGTCGTGTTTGGCACTGCAATCGAAGACACTGTCGCTTGAGTGGGCCTAGCCCAGTCGGGCAACTTCCCCAGGCCAAAGATGGGAAAGCCTATCGCGTGAATCATTCCCACTTCCACCAGGACGCAGATCATGTTCATGGCGAAACCTGGTTTTGCCTGCGGAAACAAACCAAAGAAGTACTTATAGAGGTTTGTGAAACATATCAACGTGTCTTGCAATAGATATAAAACAAGTAGCCGTGCATCCTCAGAAAATTAGCCAAAATGGTATTGCGACCTACCGCTGCGGCTTAGGGGCTTTGGTGTAGCGGATCAAATCGCGGCCGCGGTGGCCGCATCTCGATGGGGGTGAAATGCAACAACCTCCATACCCCGTGAATCTCCGCACGTGAAAGAACCCCAAATGTTCAAAACTCAAAGCCTCAAAATCAGATGGTGGTTTTTGCACGTAAAACCCCAGAATCTAATCCAATTGTAGAATGCGTTCGGGAATGAAAAGAATGTAGTTAGCGGCACGTGCACTTCAGTATTCAATGTCAAAATAAAGAATGAAAAAAATGACAGTGAAGCTACAATAAAGTGACAATGTAATCAGAAATGACAAATTACGAAATGAAGGAGGGGGAGCAGTGCACGCACAGTTTCTTTCAACTTATTTTATGGTAGCCCAGCTACAACATAACAATTTCACGTGAGACAATGTATAATATTGTTCAACTGCGGTTGAATCAATGTTAGCTTTTATTTAAAGCTGATACCTATAAAGTGGTCTTGGGTGATTCGAAATTTCAATTTGAAATTAAGATATAGCTGCAAAATAATTTAGCGAATGCTTTGAATAACCATGCATGAAAATGTTGTTCTTTATGTCCCGATCCGCAGTTCCACAATGGGCCTAATGTTGGTAACAGCCAAAGGCAGCCTCTTCTACGACTGAATTAATTGATACGACACAGATGTTTCTTCTCATTACTATATAATTTACTATTTTCTTGTTTGAAGCAAGTATTTGGACAGTGTGAACGAGTGATACCTGTCTTCATGTGTGGAAAAGTAATGCATCGAGCGCGTTATACAACTCCGAGCAGAAGTACAGGCGTCAACGTATCGCTTAACTGAACAGTGCCACTCCAAACATCCTCGTAAGCCCATAATTTAGGTCTTCTAGTTCAAGTAATTGTACAGCTCGCTGCGTTGTGTTGTGAAAGTAACTAAATCTATATAAAGTGTAATGTCGTTTTCTGGCTACTTAGTCAGTGGTCAGGCTATAGTTCAGTCTGTTATATTGGAGTATTGCGTATAGGAGCAGAAAAGTTCTACGTCGTTTTTTGTCTCACCAGAAAGCAATAAGTATTATCTGTGTGTGCTACTGCATTGCAGAGACGTGATTGAGTGATACCAGACTCACCATGTCAGGAATTTTCAGCTTCCCCAGCTCGTACACGATCGCATTAGGAGGTGTGGCAGCCGGGAGCATGAAGGAGAACGAGCAGCCGATCGTCACCGGCATCGCCAGGTACAGCGGGTGCACCCCTATCGCTATAGCCTGAAATAGAAGAAGAATGTTTTTATTTCTTTCGAAATTCAAGCACTTGTTTTCGAGTGCTCCCAAACAGCTACAGCTAATGCCAGTACTATTCTATAATGGTGTTGTAGTTGCCACGACGTATAACAAGAACAGCTACAAATGAGAACAAAAGAAGAGACATTAACGAGAGTGTGCAGTTAATATTAAAGGGAATCCAACCAACCAGTCGTTCGTGTTGAGCAGTGAATTACAGATGAATCGTTGTGTGTGGTCGGCCAAGAAACGTTACCGCTTTGACAGATCCTTAACAGGCGGTGGTTCCTAGAACGTCCTGATGGCCCCAAACCCGGGCGGTGTCGTTAAAACAAGAATATTTATGAATTACAGCCGGCTGCTATGCGCTCTTCCTTTTCTTTATGATCCGATAACTTGTTAAACCCGCGTGCTTTCGCACATATCAGTTATTTATTAGAAAATCAGCGCTTGAATCCCACGCACTGAGACGTCTTGCAACCCGCATTTCGTAGGATTGAAGAATGTAATTAACATAATGTGATCTTTTCATGTGTCGTGTTAAACAATGAATTAGCGTGAAAAAATAATTTACCTTCCACCGTCTAGCATCGTTTTTGACCCAAAAGTCAGAGCAGGAGCTTTAGTAACCTGCTAGCGGCCGGTATCTAAATATATGAAAAGCGCAGGCAACGGAGCAGACTGATGATAATGGGGAATATTTTTATGATGATTATGATTTATTGGCATCTGCCTTTATTGATACGGGGCGGCGACAAATAGTCGCCTAGCCGGCTTGAGCTAATCCCCTAATTAAGAGGCATTTGTGAATGTAACGTTTCTTATATGTCCAATATTTTCTTTGTTTTGTAAAACGTCTATGTCTACATTGTATAGTTACCTATGCATATACGAGATCCAGTCCTATCAGTTGATTTTCTGCTTTTTCTCCCCAACAGTACTCTAAACGTCTCTGGCTTAAGTCGACTGCTGATAGTGAGTTGTGGGCGCCATCTAGTACGTGCCCGCGTTGAGCACAACACCCATGCTTTCGCTATCTCCTCCGTTTTTCATTCCCTCTGGCCCCTTCTTTCGAGCATAGGTAGCCAACAGTGCCTGTAGTGGTTAACATGCCTCCCTTGCTTTATCGGCACACACTCTGTCCCCGTATGCTTACCATTTCGCAGACTACGGGCAAGAGTATGGAACTGATGGCTGTGTTGCTCGTCACTTCGGTGAACATGGAGGCAGCGAAGCACAGGACGAGGGCCGTCAGCGCGTGAGGAAGCACGTCAAGGCTCTTCAGATGGTGCACCAGGAGCGCCGACAGGCCAGATTGCTAGAACCAAGGAATAAAAAAAGACAGGCTCGTAATACGCTTTTGATAGCACTCTTCCTACTGGCCTTACTAATAGGAGGATGTTACTACATTCTTGCTCAAGAGGTGATCGAATCACACGATGTCGCCCTAAGAGCTGGCCATTGCGTAAGGTTTCAGTGGATTCCCGGACGCTGTGGCTTACATGCACACGAGCTCGCCGACGGGGAGGCAAAGATGGCCAACATTAATGCCACGCCAGTGTCTATCCCATTTTCACGACCAGACACTAATGAATCAGTGTATAGACACACGCGCGATAATACCGCAGTATATTGGGCTTCGTCAGGTCATCGTCATCGCCGCCTTCACGAACTCGCCCGAGAGATGAAAACACGGGTACCACCTCCCATGTGGAGATGCAATAGAAGCTTGCTTTGCAAATTACGATAAGATGTGGCCTTCAGCCGGCGCTCCTTGCATCTCACCGGCTGGGCGGACACACGCAAATGTGGGGAATGCGGTATTCCTGAGACGACAGAACACCTCTCGTGCATCTACTCGCGATTTGATGTACAGAGAAAATCGCTGACGGCCATCTTATCGAAATTTGTCGTTGCCTAATTGACTGAAAAGGTTCTATTTGGACCTTCACCTGATCCTCGTCATCAGCCTGAATGTCTAAAGGCTCTCGACAATGTTTTTCCAGACTTTAAAGAGTCTTGGAGCATGCAAGATTTTCATCACCATCTTCATACTCCTAATTAACGTATTCTCTATTCTTTCTATCTACACCCTTTCGCCGTCCCCCAACACCGAGCAGCTAGCTGGTCAGAACATTGATTCAGGCCGACCTCTCAGCTTTTTTCTCATAATCAATATCTGTTTCTGGAGCGCGGAATGATGCGTGTGAAATTTGAAACTTTTGAATACAATCTCATTTGCATTGGCAGCGGAAAGGCCATCTAATTCATCTTTATTATACATCTTCTAACAGGGCTGTCTCTTTTCATTGACCTCAATAGACCGTAGCTATGAATCGGTGAACGTTTTTCTTATTATGCAGTGTTATACCTATGATCGCGAGCTCATGACTCATGCTCTTCTTGTTTCCGACCTTTGTTGAAGTGGGACGGCTGTAGATATGGAGCGGGAAAAGCTATCACCCTTTTTTAAATGTCATTGCGACTCTGAGAGAAAACTGTTGCGGCACGATAAAAATTCCTGCACCTTCCGCTTACTTCTGAGGTAGATCGAGTTTAATTTTTGAATTGCGAGTTGGCATAAATGTGCTCCATGTACACAAAACGTGGCTCTTTTGTGCCCATATAGCGTGCCTATGATTCAGTAGATAGCACTGCACTTTGAGCCGTGTGCTCACGGTACTGTTTGCAATGCTGTAAGCCAATTCCTGAGCCATTACTTCAAGGAATTCGGTACATTTTCGTTTATATTTAGAAAAATCTGCCTAGCATACGCCATACAGGTAACCTCTTACGGTATATGGTTCTTTCTCAGGTAATCGTCGTGAGCGGTATCTTCGTAAATATGGCATCGCTATAAGTGGTATCGCACAGCACATTCTGAAATAGACCAAAAACCGCTCGAAAGTAAGGCAGCAATACAGCAGAGGCCTATACGAACCTGCAACCAGCGTGTAGCACATGACTCATCTCTGACAGCTTAGCGCGAGTGTTCTCGGACGAAAGATTTAGGATGACCGCTCACAAACAATGACATCAAACAAGTGACAAGAGCAATTGCCTAGTCGAACTGCTTAATGTCGACATCGATTTGAACAAATAATGCAGAATAAAAGTTTGGGTGAAATATTCCTTTCTGCTAATATCATAGTGCTAATCTGCGCTCAGAAGATCCGCTTATTCCTAAACGGACAAAACACTCGCTAACTGCGACGAAGTACGGAGATATGCTGAACAACGGATATTTCACAGCGCAACAAAGGGCACAGAGAATGAGCCACAGGAAAGAGTATCATTGTGTGCGGCGTCGCGCTTGTAAAAACATACTGTTTACCAATATGGACCAACCATCCCGACTACACACGCTGCTGTGGAGTTATGGCATGGACAGTGAGCGGATGCCGGGGCTGCGGGTGACACTCACCTGCCTTAATCATTCAAATTCTGTGTTTTAAGTAAGTCGAAATAAAAGCCGTAACCACAGCGTGACAAGAATCACCCCCCCCCCTTCCCCCCCCGTCAAGCTGCTTTAATCACCTAGAAAAGAAAGAAAAGAAAGGAAACCCTGATAGGAAGTTGCGTTCTCTCTTTTGATATTTTTTTTTCTGTTTTTCTCTCAGCATAAATTCTTAGACGTTCGGTGTGCAGTACACGACCCAGCCATAGGATAGGATTAAAAAAATAGAAAGCTTCTGATGCAATGCGAGAGTCAGGGTCGAAAGAGTATCGTGCTACCTTGCAGCCCTCGGCGAGGCACATGCCCCCTCCGATGAGAATCATGATACCCCACTGAGCGCGATCGCTGGCCTCCCGCCACGTCATGAGGGTTCGACCGCCACGCTTGCGGGGATCCTTGGGAATCACGAACAACAGGAACGTCGCCATCATGGCGGGGGCGGACGACTTTATGAATCTGCGTGCACGTAAACAGGTTGAGGGCAAGCCCTCGTTATGACCGAAAGCGTCGCATAACGTGCTCGTGAGCCAATGAACACTCGCTGTCCACAAGGCGCAGCTTCAGGCATCCACAAAGGGCCGTAAGCAAAACCGAAGTCAATGCTTTTCCCCGTGTACAGAGTATCCTTTCCCAAAGTTGAGGGAGGGTGACTTTCACCGAGAAAGACGGCACGAACAAATTAGGCAGTTAATTATGTTCACCACACTCGGCGACATTCATGCGTTTTTGACAAACTTTGCCCGCGTTTATGGATAAGAACGTCTGTACTGAGCTTGGTAGCTGAAATAATTATTGGTTTTGTTGGCACACCGTGCACTGCAAACTATTTGGACAATTTATCTCCAAACTACAAGAACAAAATTATAAAATTTGTCAGAGAAATACAATGTTATTCGCTCATATCATGCAGCTCTCAAAAGAACCTCCTCTATCAGCTGAACTACGAATTCAATGGAAGTGAGAATATTTACAGTATTTCGCTAAGTGCTAGCTCTTACCGCAAAGTACAGTTTAGCTCTAAAACGAAGCGCAGTTTCTGGCAATATGAAGTGCTCCCCCCCCCCCCCCCCACGCACACCACCTTTACGCACAGACATAAATATCTTACAACGACTCTTGTATATTTGTAGAGTGTTTCTATGGAGCTTTATGCCACGGTAATTGTGAAAGCTTGTGGCGATTTCTTTTTGCTTTCTATTTATATTCCTCCCTCGCATAATTTTTAAAACGTATGTGTGTGAGGATTACCTATAATATTCGGATCGTGGGCTCATCAAACTTATTATATTGCAGGGGTTATTAATTGACATCGCCTTGACGCTCTTTGGCCACATCTGGCTCTTGCGCCTATAAACACCACTGATCGTTATGAGCAGTTAATAACCAAATAACAAACAACCTTTGCATATCGGCAAGCGTTTCAATTATTCCCTTTACACGAAGAATGCGACAGCTGTAAAACAACTGAGGTGCGCGCCTGCACCAGAGACTTACTTTCCATAAGGATGCATTTCCACCCAGCCAGGGAACATCTGAGGCTTCATGGTGAACCAGAGAAGTATCATTGACGTCATCAGGAACGTGACGCACCACTCGGGAAAGCTGCGATCAAAGTGATGGCGGACAGTTGAAGCCTCACGAAAACAAGGACATGTGCGTCAAAGCTGAATAATACGGATTGCTATGCTGTGGCCGTGTTCATCAACCTGATCAACACACTACGGTTACGGCATTTTGCCTTGGGCAAAGCATCTGGTGCAGACAAGATAAACGAATTTCCTGTAATTATTTGTTTCTGTCGCTTTCTTAAGAAACTTACTTGAAATTGCGAGACCTTTCGTCGCATAAAATACCATTCTGTTGCACGTAGGAGTACGTGTATGGGAGTTTTGAACATCCAGAATTCATCATGCTCAATTAAAAAGAAAAAGTATGGGGTTTTAGGTGCCAAAACCACGATCTGATTAGGAGGCACGACGTAGTGGAGGGGTCGGCATTGATTTTGACCACATGGAGTTCGTTACCGTGCGCCCAGTGCATGGTACAGGAACGCTTTTGCATTCCGCCCACTTCCTAATGTGGCTGTCGCTGCTGGGATCGGACCCGAGACCTCGATCTGAGAACCGCAGCGCCATAACCACCGAGCTACCGTGGAGGGTCATACGCCATTTGTTTTTTTTGCACCAGCATCAAATGCGCTGCTTGTTACAGAAACCGAGGTGGTCTTGTAGTGTGAAAAGTGTTATTCGTACGATTTCTTACTACATGCCCTTTTGGCGGGCAAGACGAACCGTCTCACATCTCAGCGGCATCCTGTAAAGCTGCCCTTACTACCGACATGACAAGTGCATGTGTACCTGAAGGGATCTGTTTTCTTTGAGAGTTAAGACTCGTCGATAACTCCTCGTTCACAGCGTTGCCGTTGAGTAAGAGACGGTGACACACCAACAAGATTTTCTTGGACGACTACATAATTATAGATCAGATCCTATGGCTTGCAGTCGCTAATGGCCTCATTCTTATTTACCGTGCTCACAACTGCCACATTGCGAAGCTGTGGCAATTGACAGGAAGGCGTCAGCACTGAAAAGAAAAAAAATCGTGCAGATCTGACGCACTTTCGGAATCGGCGTGAGCACACTTGTCGTGGGCCCTCCGCCGTCGCGGCCGACCAAGCCCAGGGGGCAAATTACCACCTCCGGGTTTGTGAATTGGCTGCACTCTGTCGCCACAGCGCGACTAAGTCATCGTTTGCCCCAACAATAAGGACCGCCTGATTACTATTTTTGTGCCTTTCACCTCATTCAGTCACCCATATCCGTTTAATCATCGCGCATTCTCCGTTCCTCAAACCAGCCACCGGCGCCACGAAACACATCATAACAGCCTGTCGGACGTCAGACAGAAATATTTGCGTTAAGGGCACCACCGAACTAAATCCAGCAACGAAGAGACGTGTCCTCCTTAGTTAGCCAAGTTGAAACCACAGCGCAGTATCAAAACGCGTACGACGGCACAAAGAAACATTCGCTTCAAAACGAGCTCGGCTACTTCTTTAGCAGTATGCTCTGTCAGCTAAAACTACACGTTCGTTAGCAATGTATAAAGCCTTATTGAGAACTTATGGATGGTTGCACGTCTAATCTTCGTTCAGAGCTGCACTAGTTATCACAGTGATATGAAAAAAAAAAGTTGTAATGTGCTGGTCGGTACTTGTAACTTCAGTTTTGCAATTCGTGTCATCTTCACATCATCTACATACACAACGACAATAAAAACAAAGTCGAGGGTATTGGACCATGAGTTTGTCGTAATAGCTGTAATATCAGTACTTGCCTCATAGGACCCAAGTCCCGGTATCTCCTGGAAATCTCCTCCCGAATTTTTTCTTCCGATGCACCTTCAGAGGTCGATTTCCTGCAGCCCATTCCCGAAGGAGAAATGAATAGCGCGGTTTATTCTCATCCGGTATAAAAAATATTCACTGTACTGAAAGACATCAACATCTGTTTGGTATCATGTTACTGCACAATAGCGATTATTTTTTAAATGTGATTAGATTTTGACTGATCCTGCGAAGCTGACAAAAAGAACAACGCAGCTATAGCAGCCAAGTTTGTGACTCGTATATGTTGGAATAGGTATTTTTTGTTCATTGTTTTAGATTTCTGCATTTTCAACCCACAGGCTAATCCGATTTGCTATTGTTCATAGCAACGCCACTGCTAGTGCAAGAAAATTGTTATCTGGGTAATATTGCGAGAGGCCTGTCAATTGTTTACTATAAGCTCCCTGTAAGTCATCACGTTGCAATCATTGAAAATTGCTAAGAACTGCAGATGGAGGCCAGCCCCTGCACAGATGAGTGGGCTCCTGCAAGCTGCTATAAACTCTTACTCAGTAATTCACTGCACAATTGTGACCTAGCGGTGTTTTGCAGCTTCATAAGTCATACGGTCCCTAAATGCTGCACCAACATTAAAACCTGTTTTAATTCCGCTTGCTTGTTCTCATGACACACAATTGTCGACGACATGTAATATCGTACGAAAGTAAGAAAAGAACAGGTGACATTTCATGTCTTACATTGCTTTTCTTCCGTGAAATCGAAGGTAGAGCCACCCGATGAGAACGCATAGCAGCATTGTTGGCACATTGTAAAGCATCCACGTTGCAAAGGTCAACTCTGTGGACTCTGGAAAAGAGCTGGTTTTAAAAGAAATAACAGTAAATCTCGGGCTTTCCGGAGTGTATGGGCAGGCATTGCGAGCTGTGCGGCTCCTCTGAAGCAATCACTTTTACGAACACTCGCTTACATATATTCAAGCGCCTCCGGCTTGGATATTTCTGAAAGTGGGGGAATAGCATTTGCGCAACTGAATCAAATACGAATCCAATAGTGCCAGAAGCGAACCGAACCGAATCGAGCACCCAGTACTTTTCGTATAGTTTTCTAGTAATTAACAACTGGTTCCGCCAATAATGTACCACTATCTTTACAACTTAGTATATTCCCAACGTTATCAAGTTCCATCGCACGTTATGAAGTGTTGTTTATTAATCGCACCAACGGAGAAATAGAAGCAAATGAGCAGTTTATTCGCATAATACGGACTCATTGGCGAGTGCTAATGGCAGTGGCTCAGCCGAAAAATTCTGCTTGCTTGAGCGACGTAATCTGCTCCATTCCGAGACTTCTCGAATTGCATGTCTGCTATGGCTGCAAGCTTGAAATTTATCAGTCTTTTGTTCTAATTTGTTACTTAATTGCTTTCAGTTGACAAATTGAACAATTGAACTATTCGAAAAGTATTCCTATTCAGGTATAGTGACGGTTTTTCATACGAAAACCGAATCGACTAGCGGAATATGTGAACAGTAATTCGAAAGTTTAGAATATTCTCACAGCTCTGTTCATTTGTCCGCCACCTATACGAATGGAACCTCTGATACACTACTTTCATGGCTTGGTATCTCGTTCATATTTTACGTTTCTGGAGTGACACACGACTCTACCTGTTACACGCGAAGCCATGGTGAGACTGAGGTTCCTCTGGCTTTTTTTTGCGCACATGAAAACACGCTGAGGCAAGTACAACATATCAGACTATATGGTCATTGGTACAACAAAGTATATTAGGCTAATCGTTACACAGGACGTCCGCACTGGTGCTGTTCATGCGGTTCACGGGCTGGTAAGATGGGCTGCAACAACGATAAGTGTCACTTTTGAGTTTTGCATGCTGGTTTAAAATTTTCTGTGGATATAGAGATATCTATTTTCGTTGTTTGTAGAACCTTCTTTTTCCTTCCCCTCACGCAGGGTAGCAGGCGTAACCTATTTCGGGATAGCGTTCTTGCTATTCCTGTCTTTCTATCTGAAGCGACCATCCGCTGAAAAATATTTAATTTAATTGCAGAGTTTGACTCAACGTGCGACCAGCTAAGACAAAACTCTAAACGCTGCTCGAAGGACGAGCTGCATAGCTAAAGCCAATGGACCGTACAAAAATTGTGCCAAACTTCATCTTATTCGCACTACAAGGAATTCAATATGGGAAGCTTGGGCCAGACTTCACTCACTCATCCATGAGACCCTTGAGTACAAGGTTGGGCCCGGTGCCAATGAGAGATCCAGTCCCTCCAATGTTCGCAGCGTATGCCACGGAGAGCAGCATCGTTGTGCGGAGTAATTTGTGCCGAGAGTCTTCTCTGGAAAAGGGAGAACAGTTGCTTTTAATACCAATGGGTATCGTCTTGAAATCAGCAAGAAAAACAAGTCACCAAATTTATACCAGGGGTCGCATCTAATCTCACCAGAATGGCACAGTGCGCGTGCATGCATCAGAGCGCACATGCACGCACGTGTGTAGGTGTGTGTGTGGTGATGGGGGGGGGGGGGGGGGAGCGCGTTAAGAATGAGCACTCGCGGCGAGCCCGATATAGAATATAATCAGTGCTTGTCAGCGCCCAAATAAAATAAAACATTATGCTTTTGCTTGCGCAGTAGTATACGTGATCTTGCTAAGGGATAGTAGCATGCCTTCGACAAACCACGCCACTACCACTCGCCACTGTTTGCAACGTCGCCAGTTATATTAACGGTGCACCAGTTATAATCAGAAAGGATAAGGCCGCGATGGTGTTTGCGGAAAGGACGTTGGACAAAGGCACGCGGTAAGCACAACTTCTCTCAGCAACCTCACTCTTTATTGTGGGGTCGACACTGCTGTGCTAGTGTAAATATTTCGAACAATTCTTTCTAAATTACGTTACCAAAATGCTTCAAGGACATACCTTAAAATACATGCATAATATTGCGTTGCGATTAGTCGAAGCCGTCGGATTTTCATGGCTGTGTTAACAAATTCGGCCACGTCTTAACACACATTATTAACGCGCACAATATCTTGCGCAAGACCGATGCAGCTCCCATCTTTAAAGCTTGAGATGACACGAAGCTGCCATCTTCAAAGGACGGGTCTGCTACACGATCACGGCGATGTTCGATGATGAACTACAACCAACCACCTATTTATTTTTTGGAGCAGAATACAAGTCAGACATCTCAAAGCACGTTGTACTACAGTGGTGTTAAGAATACAGACCATATTTATATCTTCCTAGGACCACTTGCGCTTTATATTTCAGATTGCTTTCAATCTTTTAAAGCGAAAGCCGTAAGTGGCTCGTTGCAATGGCTCACACGTAGAAAAAGCGGCGTCTAGTCCAGTGAGACAAAAAATATAATCTTCAGGAATAGCTCATATCCCCGTAAGAAAGCACGGATGCAATCGCTGGATATGAATGAACGAACGAACGAACGAACGAACGAACGAACGAACGAACGAACGAACGAACGAACGAACGAACGAACGAACGAACGAACGAACGAACGAACGAACGAACGAACGAAAGAAAGAAAGAAAGAAAGAAAGAAAGAAAGAAAGAAAGAAAGAAAGAAAGAAAGAAAGAAAGAAAGACGGAAAGAAAGAACATTTCGGTGGCGCATTAGGTGTTCGCATGTGTCGTTGAGGAGGTCGACCTACAGCACAATACGTTACACTGCGGCTCGTTATGTCTTGCAACACGTGTGATCCCTACGATCGTATAAATTAATGCATTGCCACGTGTGTAGCGGCCTTTCGCCTTCACGTGTTGCAGGATTAAAACAGGCTGCCGAATGTTTTTTTTTTCTTTTTTGAAAATTAGCTCGGATAACTCAAGATATTCATCCTGGGTAAGAAGTACCATGCACTTGGAACTGTACGGAAGCGGTTTACTCAAATGTTTCGCATCCGCTTTTAGAAAATTTGACACTAAATTGATCTAAACGTTGCAGAGCAATCTTTAAATCTGTTTAGAAGTCATCGAGATTGCGTCGAAATCCAGGATGCAGCAGCAACATGGCAATGTAGCTGGCAACGTAGTTCCAACTTCACCTCTGTCTTTGGCCAATGAAGTGCAATTTTTATCATAGCGAACATGAGGAGATGGTTACTTCTTCCACGTACATCACGAGGCAGCTTTTGGCAGCTAACCATGGCACATAAATTTCAAGAAATGCTTTGCGCATTCGTAACATCGGCAAACCATAAAAAACCAGCTTGAAAAGCGATCATGTCCCATAGCTGTATTCGCATTTCAGGAGGATATATACCAGCTCGGCTGGTTTCTTTCTTTGTATGTTGCGCACTAGCAGTTTTAGAATGCAATGCCAACTCGCCCAGACCTCAACCCTAGTGTTACACTGCGGCTCTTTGTAGAGAGAGAAAAAGTATTTTTAATGTTCACAAGGATGGTTTATTTGCAGTAGTGGCAAAAGTTTGTATGCGATTGCTCATTCGTTCTTCGTCTACATTCGGGGAATTCATGCTAACAAGAAATTTTTTCTGTTGTCCTTGGCGGCTACGCGTACGTCCTCCGGTAACACCGAGGCTTGATTCCTTCTTTGTGAGAAAACAATCGTAGGCAACACCCGTATTCCCATTCATGTCGAATAGGCAAGGCACGTTACAGAAACCCAGCAATGGCAACTTGCCAGATACATAAAGTGCTCGAGAAGTTCATTTACTTTGGATACGTGAAAGATTTCTAACGACAAAGGCGAAGCTTCTGCTGGCCAACTCAAGTACGCAAAATGAATAGATCGGCTAACAAGTAATTAAAAATTCAGTTCAGAAACGTAGATCAAAGCTTACTCAGAATCAGTAGTACATGACGAATCCTTGCCGCCTGTCTTCTTGTCGTCTTTGTAAGCTGGTGGTTGTCGCTTGGTTAGAGATTCAAGGTCTGAACCTGCAAGAGATCATTGTGCGCTTTACTGGTAGAAACGAATATTGTTCGAAGGAAGTTTGCAGAAGTGGCAATCTGTTCTCAACACACAAAGTAATTATCGCACGGGATGCTTCACACCCGATTGAATATCTACGGAAGCTAAAAGTATGCACGCTTCATTTCAGCATCATTGCGACGCTAGTCATTGATACAGATACATTGATGGGGTATGTTCCGCGGGTTATGGTGTCTCACATCTACTCAATATAGCTTCGTCAGCTTGTTTGAAAGTTCTTTTCTAAACTTCCCTTTAAAGAAAGAAGCCTTGCATATAGGATCGCTATACCTTGGCGGCTGTGTGGCAATTATGATCCAGCCCCAAAATATCCCATGAATCCAAATGCACTGTTTCTAATATATTGCGTCTATGACACGGTATGCCTGTACTTGCACCCGCACATTCAAATGTAGCTCGGTTCATTTAGGCACCGAAAAGTATAATTGGTAGATTTAATAAACTTCTGAAGGTGACTGAGTGTTGTTTAGCCTTTTGCTTCAGTTCAGTTTTTGTATAGGTTTACAATTTATTGTAGAGTTGCGGTCCTCTGCAGTACTTATTGGCACACATTACACGTCATTCTCAAATTTTGAGTGCTTAGTCATCCTGTGGATGCCACTCAAGTATTCCATATCAGAAAAGCGAACATCGAAGCTTGTGGATGGACGCGCGCCAGCAGAACGCTGGTAGCAGTCATCGTCGCTTCTTTGCTACTAGAAGGCCGCGTCGCTAAATTATATGGACCCTATGGCCTCGTTGTGAGAGTTTAGCCACTCATATGAAATCTGCAACTCGCTTGAAGTAGTCTAGGAGGAAACAGAAACATGCTATTTTTATTCACGAATAATCGCGTCTAGCGCTCAACATCTCCGCGTATTACTTTATCAAACTCTTGTGCTTTGACCCTGTGATTCATGCGTATTCAGTAATGCAGCCTCTGTTTTGTTTGCGTTGTTCTTCCTCTGCATTTTACAAATTTTTTTTGCACAGTGTGTGCCGCCCACGTTGACTGCGACTTACTTCTTTATATGCACACTTTTTAGTAGTTCTATTATTTGATATAAATTTGGATCTGCATTGCTTCTCGCGTGGATCTCCCGGTAATAGTCATTTGCCAAGTAACGTGGATAAATGTCTGAAAATGGACAAAAATGTGCCAGACGAAAGTTGGCCGGGACCTAACGTTATGGCGCTTTTCGCATACATAGTTCTTGCTGAGCTTTGATCACCTGTGAAGAACGTGTGCTAACTACGTACAGTTTCTCATGGTTCCTGGTTTGATCTGTATACGCGCGCTGAAGCTATTTTAAGCGCAGTCATATTCGCAGTCCTTTTTTTTTTTCTACTGACCTGGCACTACTAATTTTCGGTGGTGACAACTGCAGCTTGCATGTATGCTGCTCGAATGAACATTACAAACGCACATTACGTAATGCGTGCGGACAGCCAGAAACGTTTGACGCTCTCAACTTGAGTGCTCAAAGGAAATTCATGGATTCATCATACATCGTGGAGGCCTTCTGGGTTTTCTCAAGCCCCAGCAAACTCACAGAAGTTCCTCAGCATGATAGTTTCGTTATAGCCTTAATCTACGAACTTCTTTCTTAAGCCTACACGTGATTACTAAAGCACCTCTACATTTAATTTTTGACTCCATGTAGATGATCCCGTGCAGCATGGCGTAAGCAAGAGAGCGGTTGCGGCATCCCACTTACTTTCTACGTCTTTGGAGTGAGATTTAGTCGAGTTGTGCATCTGGTCTACGACGGCCATGACTATGGGCGCCATGATGGACGTCGAGGCAGTGTTCGGAATCCACATGGATAGGGACATGGTGACTAGCATAAAGCCAAGTAGTAGCCTGAAAAAGAAGCAATGTAAAAACGAAATAAGCGACTATAACAATGGCAAGCTTAGAGAATCCCTTGACATGGACGAGTAGGGTATCTAAAAGATTTTTCAAATTGATCACTTCGTTATATACATGGCACATAGATGGACAAGAAAATGTGGTTATCACCAGTCCGCCAGCCTTTATAGCCGCAGACAATACGTTTCCCAAAACGTAGTCACCATAACGAATTTCTTTTTTTTTTTTTGCTATTTCAACCCACTTAGTATTACCGCGGGTATTGTGCCCTTAAGAAAAATAATATAAACGCAAAAGTGAAAGAATACTATCTGGATACACATTCATGTTTATTTTTTTCATTAGTGGTACATATGTTTAGGAGATGTTATACAGCAAGATATCCTGCAGTTGGAAACGGCCGCGGGACCTTTTGTTCTTAGTTGCCGTAATATATAAATAAAACGGCGTCAACTGCCATTAGGAATAAATTTTTAAAAAATGGTTACACAATTTCCGCAATATTGAAGCAATAAAACCTGTCGCAGCACATCATAGCATAAGAAATGTACATAATAAGCAACAAAAAAAGCATATCAAGAAGAAGTAACGTAAGCTTTCAGTGAATGCTGGTACGCTGATAATGTAGGTGAAGATTTGACATGAGCCGCCGGTAAATTATTCAACATTTAATACTAGCAAAATGAAGGGCTAGTTTGCCGCAGATAAATTTGCGCATTGTTGTTATAAAATACATAGCTTTCCTATTACAGAATAAAGCAAGGTCGCCATGCTTCCGCGTTTGTCCTTTAAAGCACAATCAAGCTAGTCATCACGTTTTTCCTCAATGTTTCCCTATTTGAAGGTCATTATAATAAGATGACCACAAAAATTATTAGGGTTTGGCAAGTAAAATGTCGCTCTAATCCTTTCAGGCGTCGATTATTTCTGTTGATTACAATCTTACTATCACCGGATTTCTCACACCTTCGGAATCATAAAAAGTGGACAGCTAGAAAATTGCTTGAGAATTTTCATTTCCTTAGTGCGTTTTGTTAAGTTTGCAGGTTATGGACTCCAAGTGAAAGCTCATTGGCATATCAGAATACCAATTATGTCATGTCTAGTGAGCTTGAAAAGCACCTATCCAGCCACTACAATATTATGCCTGGTGCAATACGTTGTGAAAAACATTGAAAGTAGTGAACTCGCTACATAAAACGACATACTCACATCGAGCTGGACCACGCAGCCAGCTACGTTCGCGCTCATTTTGGTAAACATGTTTCACAAGTTATTAAAACTTGCAGCACAATTCCGATCAAAACTATTTCAAAATGCATGCGGGACATCTTAAATATCGTTACTTTCATCAATGTTTTTGCTGTTGATTCACTAATCTTGTCGTACACAATTGTGGGCATGGCGCCTTACATGGCTAACCGGTTTGTTGAACTTGGCTCGTTCTAGAGCTATAGCTAGTAAGAAGCATTTACGTTTGGTACTTCACTATGAAATTGACAAAAATAACAAAGTCACCCGCTCTTGCTTATACGTACCTGAGATTACTTGTTCCTATGGCGAGTAAAGACCTGAGGGCTATCCTCTTGTGCAGATTGCTCGTTTCTACCGCTCCGGCCATGACTAGTGAACACAACATTACGAGTCCGATGTCCTGCATGAAGTAAGGTTCAGAAAGGGGCGATTATCATGACCGTATAATAACCGAAATTGCTATATATCTTCGATAAGTAACCTTAAGTTTCAAGCAGTGCACTATATTCATCAGCATACAGCGGTAAATAAGCTTGCGCTGTATATATTACCAAACAAGCAAATCAGTAAAGAAAGAAAGAAAGAAAGAAACAAACAAACAAACAGATCGTAAACAAAAAGAAGCCTGTGTTTAACCCACATCCTCACTTACACGACTATAAATACTGGCTCTTCACCCTTTCCTGCTCCTTTTAAAGGGTCCCTCATTAGGTCTGGCCATTTTCAGCTGACAAGCGAAGAGCACACAATGCGCGATAACGATCGTGTCTGCAAAGTATTACATCGCTACGCGCCGCGGAAAGATCTGAAATTTCAAACGAAACGCCGTTTTCCCTTCTCCTCGTGGCCGCCGCGCTACAAGGCGGAGGATGACGTACACGTGCTAGTGCGCCTACGTACACATGTTCGTGCTGTGACGTCGGTCGGGGTGACACGTGACTTCAAGAGTTATTCAAGGCAACATTTGTTATTTGTACTGTGTTGCTTGAATAGACGAATCGATGCTTACAGAAATAGTAAAACACAGCAACCGAATATCTGCGTGTTTTTGTTTTACTTCGCACCGCAGCAAGAGAAATGTAAGGCTTCCGTTTCGTCTGATTGTTCCCACGTCGTGCAGTCGCGCGCGCTGACACCGTAACTATGCAACTTTCTACCGTGTTCCAGCGTGCGATCGTGCTCTGTGAGCCAGTTGTGTCTGCCTCAGTGTTCGTGCAGCATTGACTTATACCGCTAGTCAGGTGTCCGTGTACAGCGCGCAAAATCGTAGGCTGCGCCAAGCGAGACAATCCCAACAGCTCGAGCGCGACGCCGTCTGCGGAAGTGCGCCGCACCAAAAAAGCGAGCAGAAAAAAAAATGAAGGCAGGGCCCGTGACGTATGCGTCATGCGATCCTCGAGGTCCAGTATGGGAGAACGCAGGGAAGGAATTCCGCTTGCGGAGGCTAGACAGGGAAGTGGAGAGAGCGTGTGTTGCTGCAGTGAAGCTCGCTTCCTGAAATCATGGGTTCGCGGCATTGAAATATTTCTATCTCAGCTATTAATGAGCTGATTTGAAAAAAAAAATGGCAGAACGCTCCCTAGAGGACACGTAACAACTTCCAGCGTATAACAGAAGTTTTCTATGTTGCCTTGTGAGGGGCCCTTTAAGGAATCGAATTACTTGCGTTTAGCAGAGAAGTATATGCGCATGTGAGGCTCTAAGGTACCGCAATGAGAACTCAACAGTAAAATTCTAGAGGCCACACCCTCTTTCCCCGAGTAAGCTCTCTCTGGGCAATGCGTGTGTTATCAAACGGCTTTCATACGTAAATGCTTTACAACAAATAAAGCGAGGAAGGGAAAAGCTTTTCTGTCCTTTTTTTGGAGAAGTGGGCATAGAATGGCGAAAATATTAGGAACATAAAGTAAGAGAACAACACAGCATGTTGTGCAGCTCTGTGTTCACAGAGCTGCACAGCACCTATAAAGAGTCACTGAGAAAAGTGGGTGTTACCGACTGTGTCTTTGTTGGTAGGATTTTTGCATCAACGAACGGCATACAACATCTGCGTAAACATAGCTTGGATTCTGTCCAAGAGAGTTTGAAAAAAAAAAACGAGAGTTTAGGAGGTGCGACTACTTCAAAAATATATTACTAACGAATGCAATGTGCCCTTGTGCTACCTAAAAATAAAGAATGAAAAGTTTATTTAAAACCCGAAGTATTCGCGCATTGTTCCCCTATATCCCGCATTATTCCGTCCACATTTAGAAATCAACAATTTATAAAGAAATAATTACATTTAGTGTTCACAATAACAGTAATGATTTCTTTCACAAATTTAGCCACGTGGTAAATCTTTGAGAGGAAGCCACGCGGAAACGAAGCGTGGTACCTGCGCCTTGATGCGTGGTAAGCTAGAGACTTTATTTGCGAACTGGAACGACCGCTGCCTATTTCGGCGAGTAGTGCAACGAATTATTACGCAATCGAATAGCAGAGAAGAAGGAACGACGACAACGAAAATTTTTTTTCTTTGAGACTAAGGCAACGAGTGTAGTCAGCACGAGTTGACGCGTATAGTGTTACCAGCCGATTCGCACTCACATTCAGGTAAAAAGTGGCCACTTTACTGGACGGAAGGATCCCGAAGAACGGGAACAGGAAGACCGGCATGAGTGAAGTGACGGCCAGTGGGACCACTTCCGCCGACCAGTAGAAAGCCATCCACAGCAAGATGTAGGCGCACCAGCCGGCCTGCGGACGAGGGAAGAAGTCAATGGAGAGGGGTAGATTTTTCTTAATTCATACGCTGAAAACACGGGACTTCCCCTGCTGAGCGCACAGTCACAATGTCCCTTCGTTGATAGAAGACCCACGACGTATATATGGAGCCCAGCGACTGAAATGTGATGTCCAGAACACAGGGGTGCCGGCACTTCTTGACCCACCGGTGGGCGTTGGTGACAAAACGCTGACGCATTCTTGCATCACGTGAAAGTGAGAGCCTCGTTGAAGCACTGCGACTGCATGCATTAGCGATCGACCAGGACTTAACGGTGGCGCAAGGTGCGCCGGTCACCAACGCGGTCGAAGTATCGCGTTTCAGTTGCTGAGCACTTTGCTTGGATTCTGCGTAAACACCTGCATCAACGCATTGTTTGTGCAGGCCTCTCGAAATTGTACCACCTGTTTTGTTTCCTATTGTTGAACATCCTACCTTTTATCGCAAGGCTCCTCTTCTCTGCCCTGCCTAAATATTAAAATACTTACGGACACAATATTTTGCATAATTGTACACGTACTAGATTCATCTGTGTGACATCGCGATTGCTTAGCTGCACTAAGTTCTTGCGAATGGTAAGACCATCTCATTCCCCACGAGGATCCAATTTTCGTGAAACATAAGTGATTGAATGCGTTGTCTCCTCAAGTCGAGACGCAGCGAAAATGTGACAACGTTTTATCCCTATAAGTTGTTTTGGCGTTGTGCTGCTAAGCACGATGTCGCGAATTCGAATCTCCGCCGCGGCGGCTACATTTCAAAGAGGAGAAATGCAAAAATTCCCGTGCGCTGTGCATTGTGTGCGCGGTTAAAGAACCCCGGGTGATCGAAATTAATCCATAGTCCCCCCGCTATACGGAAATCCTCATAATCTGATGGTGGTGATGGAGAATTTATTGAATTTGTCTTTTCTCATAGTTGCACAGCTGATCAGTAAAGAAAAACGCAAGAGGAGAAAGACGAGGAAAGATGAAAAGACTAGAGATGGACTGGAGCCTCTTGTGTTTCGCCTCAGTTAATTCACCTCGTACCCCACGTGGTCATTAAATGTTTTTTGTATGCACAGGTACGCCGATATTGCGCGAGATGTTCAGTTCCACCTGCTTCTTACAAAAATAACTTACGGGGTCTTACGCCCCAAGACCACGATTTGACCTTGAGGGAAGCCGTAGTGGGGAAGTGCGGATTAATTTCGACCACGTGAGGTACTTTAATGGGCACACTATTGAATGTACGGTGCACAAGCGTTTCAGCGCTTCATCCCCGGAGAAATGCGGCCATCGCAATCAGGATTGAACCCGCCACATTAAGCTCAACAGCGGAGCTCCATGGCCACCGGTACCTGCTTTTCTCCACGGGCTTGCACATCAGCATGACTTACGTCACCAGTGCCAAACGTTCCAACCAATGTATTTGTTCACAAACACATTGAAGCTCTGAACTGGTGGACCGGCGCGAATTTATTAACTTTGTGGACTTGCATTACATTTCAAACGTTGCTTTTTGTGTGCCTAATTAGTTCATGCACGCATATTCAACGGTTACTCTATTTAATTTCTAAATGAAGTAGCGCTGCGCATTTTTTTGTTGCATGTGCTGTGAATGGTTGGCATACAACCCGCCTTAATAGAACTCTCCAGCCAGGTGCATTAACTCTATCGTCGGTGTATAGAAACCAGGCCCTGCCAGACTTCAAAACAAACTGCTGTTACGGCACGCGAACTGTCTAGACATATGGAGAGGGAGGAGGGGTGTTTCTAAGAGCAAAAAAAGGAGCGCTGAACGCTGCGAGGCTCTCAAGGTTATCTTGCGTCTAGTTGATAAGAAACAAGTACCTGAGGATAAAGGATTCAACCGAAGGATCAGAATAGAGCCCTTCCGGCATTACGTAAACGACGTTGATAAATAACGCCCGTGGGAGTTTTTTGCAATCTTTTTTGCAAGGTTTTTTTTTTATTCAGGCGCCCATTCTCGCAGCAAACATGACACTTCGACTTTTTTTATGTGACAAGTGTCTCCGACTTTTCCTTTTCGGCAAAAGGTGCGAGGACATGTAAGGCGATGTAAAATGCCAGTCACAATCGAAATCATGAGCCCAATTCATGATGCTTTTTGTTGTTCGTAAGGGTTATTTGCCTTTAGTCGTCCGCCTTCCCTAATTATAAGTTCAACGCCACTATTAGTCGGGGTCTGCTGTTACGAACAATTGCACTGTTCTTTCTTCTTCTTTCTCTCTTTTCGTGAGTACGGGCCTAGTTATTTATATCGGACGAATTCACTCTAAATGTAAATGTTTCAGTAGAGGCTCCACGTAACCACAATATAAATCATCTTCCCGTGCCAATGTGTACCGGCGCAGGGCTGTTCCAATGTTCAGAAGGATTTACACAAAATGTACGTGAAGGTAAAGGTGCGCTGAACCGCCCCACGTGCTTGGTGAAATAACGTAGTCTGTGGGTAGCGTACACGCTGCTGTGAACATCTCAGCCAAGTTGCGCTATCCTACGCGGTGCGTAGAGCTCGCACGCGGATCGCGAAGTCACCTTTCTCTCAAACGCTCTTTTTACAACAGAAGCCTGCCTTCTTATTTTCTTCTGGACGCTTTATTTCGTCATCGGACGCTTTATTTCATCATTCCTTTATGTAGCTGCTATGGGCCGATGATTGACATCACGCTTTGACATCAAGAAACTACAAAATATTTTTTTTGTCGTTTTTCGGATCTAATTCTTAATTGATTGATGCGTATAGCATATGACGCCATTGCTCCGAGTCTAAATGTAACTGCACCATACTATTAAGATAGCTCTAAAGCTTGCTTACGAAGGTAAGAACGTTTTGTGGCGGCCTGCTGCAGTCTCACTACTATATACGGATGTGCCACGTTGGACGACTGGATACAGATACCGTCTTGTAAATCTACATCTCAGATGTTGTTGACAATCACTAAAAAATTTTAGGGCCATTCGGGTGCGTCAACGCTACCTTCTCAATTAGTTTCCCAACATCGCAGGCCACAGAGAGAAAGCACTTTATTTGCACCTGTCAGGGGGTATGGGTGATCGGGGGGAGATGCAGCTCTCCCTTTCACCGTCTACCTCCCCCCAGACCAATGGGATGGTAACGCCTAGCCCAACGCATATTTGCAAGGCATAATTAGCGTGACAAGGCCGTTGATACTTCCCCGCAAGGAACGATTTCTTCGCGCCAAGATTCCCTGTATCCCTCTTGCGGGAGGTTGTCTGGCCTATAATCATATCTAGCTTCCGTTCTTAGTCCGTTGCTCCTCCCGTCCTCACTCCTTTCATCACGGACAACGCGAGATCAGCGTTTCTGATACTTTGTCGTAAAGGCTGCCGGATTATTGTCCCTGCCCACACCAACACCACGTGGCGTTATTGTATCCCGGGGCTCTTACACAGATCTCAGATTTTGTTATGGAGCAGCTGGAAGCTGCTCTGTCCGTGCGTAATCAGTCATCGTCTGGGTCCGATGGCGCGGCACAAACAAAACTTGTAATCCTTGGCCACTAAGATGCTATCATTGGAGTCTAACGACGGGCATAGTCATGCAGACTGTGTAACAAGTGCCGTATTGTACGTGCTACTTACTATACAGCCCTACTAAATCAGCACAGTTTTAAGTCAGAGTTCTGCCAGACGCTGTATGGGGCAAAGCTCAGCATTCATTCAGACGACCAGGAATAACTAACGTGCACCATAATCTGCGTTCATCGATAGGTTTCATGTTACACTGTGCTGGCATATTGGATAGCAGTTGCAGCCCGAAAGAACGGCTAGATGGTAGACTATTTTAGTACTGTGTACGTTGTGTACGCAGTACTAAGATAAGAAGAGTTTCGCAAAATGGCGGCGTGAAAGGCGACCATCGGAAGGCTTTACTTTTCAATCCCCTAGGATCTGACTTTCTTGCGTTACATAGCAAAAAATATTAACTCTTTTTCTGAGAAAAGTGTTGAGTGTGCGCTGTTTGCACGAAAGGCTCGACCTCCTGTTGGCGCACTTTGCCGCAAATAAGGGTGCCAGCCTGAGAGAGTGAATGCTCAACTTTTATTTTTCTCGGTATTATTCGTGTGCTACATCCGTGTTAAATGTAGCGTTTTTTCAAGGCCTAAATATAGGCCGACGTAGCGTGAAGGTGCGCACACGTTACGTCAGGTTGCCTAGAACAGCGTCTACAGTTCGACTGAAGGTTCGAAGTACTGGCAGGCGCGGCCAACGCGCTTCTATGCGCCCGGCGTCTAACGAAGCCCGCCCGCTTACGTACGTAGGCATTTCCAGTACTAAAAGCCTTGACACATGCATACACCTCGCCGCAGCGGGACTCTCGCCGCATAATCTGAGCCATTACACTGCTTGGACGCAGGGACCGCATCATCGATCCCTTTTGGACTTCATTAAGTCGGCAAATCTTTTTTCATTCATTTAATCATCCTTATTCAACCCCATCCCATACCCTTGTATGCCCTGAGGCATTTACCCTCGCATTAAAAAAAAAAGCCTTGACGTAACACGCGCTGCTACGTTCGGCAAAGCGCTCGCGTGCTGCGTATACGTATCGTCACGGCGCAGTACTAAAATTTGTCTAATGGCGACCTACTTGGAAAGAGTTATAACGCAGGGCGTCCTCAGAACGCAGGAGGCCCACGAATCATCCTTGGGACGATAAGCCGTTGGCTGCTTGGCTACAGCCCGTCGTATGTCTTATATTGCACGTCGTAAAAGCAAGCGGCTTGGAAACCTAGTGTCTTACGGCCCACTGTCCACACTAGTTCTACTGGAAGTCAGGAAAAAGGTGACCGCCGGCGCTTGACAATGTAGGGCTCCGGTTTCCCGCCATGACGAAACGAGTACGATGCGAGGGACTTGATGACTTGCTGGTTTCTTCGACACGTGACCGACGTACTTCTAACACTTTGCCGTTGCAGACGATTCCGTCTCTCGCATACTGCTAGCACTAGTGGCTTGCGCACGAGACGCAGGCTTATTCCTCGAACGTTTTCTACATGAATTACGACAGCGAGTTTGAACGCTGGTATCTATGAGAACTGAACACATGGTGTTAGAGTCAACAAGAAAGTGATGCTTATTATAAATGCCTTTACTAAATCTTCGTTTTTTCTTTAGCTTGAAACGGCCTTGTACATTTGCGAATGGATCATTTCCAACTAAATATAGCCTTACAAACGCTCCGATTCGCAATGTGTATGCATGTGCGCAGAGTCTAATAGCGTTCTGCATTAAAAAATCTGATTGCCTCGTAACTGAGTTCGGTGATAGCAGATAACGTATTGAATATAAAGCCACAAGAGCGTCTGCCGGCAACAAGCATGAACATGAGATACCTCGGTGCACTAACCATAATTTCCGTGCAAGCTGGATGAGTGCAACGTAAGAGTTCCCATCAGTAATTTTAAATAATAAATTATGGGGTTTTACTTGCCAAAACCACGATCTGATTATGAGGCACGCCGTAGTGGGGGACTCCGGAAATTTGGACCACCTGGAGTTCTCTAACGTGCACCTAAATCTAAGTGCGTGGGTGTTTTGGCATTTCGCCCACATCGAAATGCGGCCGCCATGGCCGGGATTCGATCCCGTGACCTCGTGTTCAGCAGCCCAACACCATAGCCACTGAGCGACTGCGGCGTGCACATGCTTCAGTAATCTTGTAGGAAACTAAACTTACTCGGGCGGCCCGCCATCAAGGCACTAAATTAAAGCACGGCTTGGTGATACAAGACCGCTTTCTAGTTAAAGGCAACCTCGATTCTACCGCCCAAGTTGTTGCCTAGCGCCATTCGATTACCATCTAACAAATCTAACAAATCGGGCAGTATATACCGTGCGTTTCACGTGACCATACAAGCAAACTTTAAAGATGAGAGTAGCACACATTACACGAAATATTGTTAGTAACCGTATTGAGCTACTCATGTACTTTTTTGAAGTACGATGAGTTTGCTAATTAGATGATTAATTGCGAAAACTTTAAACATTCGTTTTCAAACATAAGTCGTCTATGATACGTTATACAGTGTGCTGAGAAACAAATAACACAGTTGTTGCCGGGACGTTATTTTTTACACGCGGTTCTTTGTTCCGGGCTCAGAAAAGAGCCCGCGAAATATGAAAAAAAGAAATTACGTCACTGTGCTTTTGCGTCTGGACTGTAGCACTCGCATGCATGTTTCGAAAGAACGAAGCCTGCACGCTTTTCGAAAGCCCACGAGTGTGTCTGCATCCGTGTTCAGAGGCGACTTATCGATTATCATTTAGTATCGTGGCGGATTTTGATCCCAGCAACAACCGTGGGAGCGTGCGTTGGACATCGTGGCCGATATATTTCTTTTGCAATTGTCACGCAGTCTTTACAGACTTTCATGCAATAATTGATAGAGAGAAATCAGGCGCTGAGATCGTTCAGCCACCATGGGAATAATAGACAGTTTTAGTTACACGTACGTAGAGGCTTTGCGTACGTAGAGCGGCTACGTGTGAGCAGTGCGCATGCGTAGAACGTAGCGGGCGCGCGCGCGTCTCAAGGACGTACGTGAGATTCAATTCTTTGCGTGCGTTTCTTGCGCACGTAGACAGCTTCGCGCTGGAGTTCCGCAAGACCACGAACAAGCGATAGCGGTCCGCGCGCGCGCAGACGGCTCGTATCGAAACACGGCGACAGGATTGAATGGGCTACCGCCGTGTTCACATTTCCCGATAGATGGGGTTACGGGTCCCTCTTGGCGTGCGTCGCGTACGTGTAACTAAAAGCGTTTCAGATGGCGTGCACGTAAGGTACGTAGGCTTTTCACGTTTGCGTACGTGAAGCCTCTACGTACGTGCAACTAAAACTGTCTAATGTATAGTACATGGATTGTGTTATCTTTGCGCATTGGGCTTCAGGCGTTCTTGCGGCTTCGTTTATTACGCTTTATCTGGGCCGGAAGTGGACTAAATGTCAAAGCAATTTATACGTACTTTAATGCAGAAGGTATTAGGACTCCTCAAGCACGCATAATTGCTCATAATTGTAGTGGTTCCGCTTGCCCATGCGCCCGGAGCGTGAGGGTATCAATATGAGGCTTTTGTGCTAGAGCTCCTGTGTTTGAACACATGATTCAAACCCAGGACCTTCTATCACATAGGCCTCTATACTGAAAAAAATTATGCCACGGACGCCTGCATCGGACAAGCGGCATAGAATTTCTCGCGGGCAAGCCAGCACGTTGATACGGTTGTCACGTTTCGATTTGACGACCTCGACAGGCTGAACCGCTTCAATTAGTAGCGATTGTGCGTTTTCGCAGACCTTCCTGTAATAAGAAAAGTGTAGCTTGCTGTGACATTTAAGACAACCAAGGCAAATAAAGCGTAAAAGGCAGTCACAACTAACGCGTCAATCAATAAGCACGAAGTTCAGACAAATCCACGCACTACCCATCGTTCCCATGGTGGCTGAACTAGTGCAGCGTCAGAGTTCTCTCTGGTAATTATTGTACGAAACTCTATGACGGCCTTCATCCTCTGGAATCGAGATCCAGAGCGCTGCAATCCACACGTAAAAGCGTACAGTGACATTTGTATATTTTTCATATTTAGCGGGCTTTGCACAGATCCCGGAAGAAAGAACCGCTTACACGATAACATCACGGAGGCTCCCTACTACCTATCTACGTTCCGGCATTGTTGTCGAACTGTTGCTCTTTTATGTGCCATTAAACAGCCACTGAGAGAGGGCCTATCGGTAGTTCCAGTTCACGCGTCAGCGTTCAATGAATTTTCTCAATAAGAATAGCTCCATTTAAACGAAATACATTATCGTTGTGCGCATACGGGCGAGCAAACCATGTCACTACTTTTGTCTTTTATCCGGTGAATCCGCTCAGACGAGCTTAATTGCGTAGCGTGCTGTATATCAGGTACTATTTATGGTTACAGATTATTCGTACAGACGCATAGAGTCACTCTGCGTGGAAAGGAATTGTCGCCACGCAGAGTGAAACCAGTTAATAATAATAATATTTGGGGTTTTACGTGCCAAAACCACTTTCTGATTATGAGGCACGCCGTAGTGGAGGACTCCGGAAATTTTGACCACCTGGGGTTCTTTAACGTGCACCTAAATCTAAGCACACGGGTGTTTTCGCATTTCGCCCCCATCGAAATGCGGCCGCCGTGGCCGGGATTCGATCCCGCGACCTCGTGCTCAGCAGCCCAACACCATAGCCACTGAGCAACCACGGCGGGTAGTGAAACCAGTTGATTGCTGCGATTGCTTCAAACAATCCCAGCGATCCGCAAGGATTGGTTGCTCAAGGTGGCGTAAAAAAGAAACAAACTTGTACTGCCCAAGATACTATTTATGCTTCCCCGAGTATGATCCATCAAAGTTTTGTTTTAAGGGCATGAAATTTAATTGTGGCCTATAATAGGGTTATTGATACGCTGTAGCAAAGTTACAGCTGTGGTCCTGGATTGTAGCATGAAGTGACACGGACAGAGATTAGAAGCAGGCAGGGCGAGCGCTCGTCCTGTCTGCTTCTAGTCTCTGTCCGTGTCACTTCGCGCTACAATCCAGGATCATGTTACCGTACCAACTCGCCCAACTTTCTATCCTTTTGCATTACAGCTGTGGGTAGTTTAGAAAACGAATTAGCATTTAATTAATTACCAGAGTTTCAACACTAAGGGGGGCGGGGAGGGTATGTATGTCTACAGTGCATGTATTTGCGATCACCAGGCTAGGGGAGGGCCCCCTATTAATTTTCTTAGGGGGAGGGGCTGCCCTTTTTGCGATCCCCTTGACTTTAATCCCTCTTAATTCTATACTGATTGAGTTCTTACTGAAACATTGTCTTTTTTTATGCGAAGCATATTACGAGGGCTCAACCCAGCTCCTCAGGCGCGGCGGTGACCATGAAATCACGTGACACCGTGACGTCACGACAGAGGAGAAGTGGCTTTGGCTCAACTCTTGCAAGACGGGCTGGGTGGGAATCGAACCAGGGTCTCCGGAGTGTGGGACGGAGACGCTACCACTGAGCCACGAGTACAACGCTTCAAAGCGGTACAAAAGCGCCTCTAGTGAATGCGGTGTTGCCTTAGAAACGCGCTGTTTCTAAGGCGTGCGTCTCTTGCTCAGGCGCACATTTCGTTGCCGCGCCGAACGCTGCTTTGCTCGACGCTCACCGCGTCCAATGCGGGGCGCGTAGTCGCTGCCCTGTAGCCCATTGTCTTACACCCCTTGGCGGGTCGACGGGAACGCTGTCGCGTTCCACTCTTGAAGGCGAAGAAGTAATGCATGAGTTGTTTCTTCGTCTAGCCGAACCAAATATAGCCAAGCAACAGCAGTTCACCAGGCTAAACAGTGGTTCAACAACTAAAATAAAGGCTAGTATGCTTCGCATCCTGGGCTTAACCTTACCTAAGCCACAGCCATTTTTTTAATTTGCTTTTTTGGTCAGAAACAATGGTAAAACGGTCGTTTTAGTTTTCTTGGTGTGGAACTGTGTTTTGGCATTAGATGGTTAAAAGAAAAAGAAACAGATGTAGGAGCTTGGCCTTCCAAAATTACGGCGATGACGTGCCAGAAGCACGATTTGATTTTTAGGCACGCAGCAGTGGGTGGCCTCGGAAAAATTGCGAATACCTGGGGTTCTTTAACCGTGCACTCAATGCACGGTACACACGAGCGTTTTTCGCATACCGCTACCATCGGAATGCGGCCGCGATTCGAACCCGTATCCTCGAACCGAGAAGTGCAATGCCGTAGCCACATGGGCCTTCACTGTACGACATTGCAGGAACGTACCTTTCCTCCGATGCATACAGCCACTGGAAGGAAGATGAGGGGCACACATATGATGTAGACGAGACGCCATGACTCCTTGAGCACACCGACGGCAGCCAGCATCTTGCGGCCGGTTCTGACTAAAAGAAAAAAGCAAAGAATTACGATTCAGTGGAGAGAAGTGCCACGAACAGAGGTCGCATTCATGCGGTGGTCGCAGCTGTGACAGAAGATTTTGCCCCAGAAGTTCCAATACACAACATTCGACACACTAAAGTTGTGTTTGCAAAGCAAACGACCGTTCATAAGTACGGCAATGGGCAAATTCTTGAACATTTTTTAATGGCGACTCAAATATGCTTCGAATTGACGCGATTGTGGAATCGCCACTTAAAAAAAAGTGACGGAGCGGAGATGCGGCCGTTATCTGCGCGGTTTTCGGCCTACAGGAATATGCTTGTCTTGCGGCGGTTCGAGGTAGCGATAAGCCGATCAGACAGTTCACGAGCCTAAATGCGCTGTCTGTTCAAACGCATCACGTTCGCAGATAGCACTGCAAATGCGGGCCGCGAGGGCATGTCACATGCATTTCTTTTTTTCATACATCAGCGCAGAAAGAAATGAATACGTAACAAGGAAGAAGTCAAAAGCTGCTCATTAAAATGTTTGTTAAAGCGCTCTACAACTTTATCAATGGAAGTTTTTCCCTAAGGTTAACACTTGTTGCGAAGTGTGTTAATTTGCCTTGAATAAATGTGCAACTAAGCATAACACAAGACATAGCGTAACTTGCTTCATACAGTAACCAATATTATTCGGGACGCATCTTCGAAAAGTACTAGGAATATTTTTAATCCTTGGCTAAAAGTGCTGTGGCAACATATATGTAGATATGTGTGTTTGTGTGAAATTGCTAATTATTTGGTAGAGTAATAAGAGAAAGTGAATTAGAAGAATATCTGGAAGGTCGGACATTCTATGCGAAGGCGGCTAGTCAAGAAGTATGAAATATATATTTTATAAACGGCCATCTTTCGATCGATTTGTTGTTCGTTGGGAGGCATCAATATTTGACTAGTCTTCAATTGTATAACAAAAGATCACTGCTCTAACTTCCGGTATTTGAAAACATGCGTACGTTTCAAAATCTCTTAGACGTGAAAGAAAGAGCAAATCAAAGCTGAAGTGCGTACTATCCGTAAAATTGCCGGACACCGCTGTGCTGTATTTTTCTTGTTAGGTGGCGCTATAAGGGGAATCGCGAATAACTTATGTTCTTTCGAACGAAAATCTCCCTAGTCTTCATGTAACCTGAGAAAAAGGAGCTCTCTTTGTTACAGTAAACGCGTCTATGAGCTACGTCCTCAAGGTACTTTCTTTCCCTAAAAACAAATGATAAAACTCACGGACATGCCCAGATGTGTTAATGATTATGAAAGAAGCCGTAAGAAACATGTCATGTCTCGCAGGTCAATACTGCCGGAGCTACGTCATTTTAAGAAAAACTCATTTTAACTCTTTTTTTCTTAATTTGAAGTATCTCCGAAACACGGATGCAGCACAAACCGGAGCCATAAATAACAATTATTGAGCAGTAAAGACATGATTTCAGCAACCTGACACGTGACGTAACACTTCTAACCAAAGGCGTGGGTAAATGGCACTCTTGGAATCTTCGTTGTCTCCGATAGCAGCGATGCAATCAGGAAAGCGGCTTCATTCCATGCTGCCTTTTCTGTTTTTCTTTATCTTTTTTTTAGATAAATGAATCATCGCAGTATGCGTTGGCTCGGCAGGATGGTGCGCCAACCACTGACAATATGGCCAGAACAAGACGACATGTGGACGTGGTGATGATAGCAATTAGCATCTCTTAAAGCGCGATTAATGTGTTTTAAGAGCAAGGACGGAAACATTGTTGATGCGACAACTTCTCAAACATCACTCTTCGAAATAAAGGTATTTGTATTCACTAACTTAATTTCTTTGTCGCAGTATTAACATGCAATAAGACGCAGTTAGTGGTGGTGGTTGCGATAATAATTTTACTGATTGAGAAAGGTAGTAACCTTTACTATGGGTTGCTATTACCAACTCTAATACATAGTAACCGTTATAAAGGCAACTGAACAATAATTAACAACAAAATGATAGTGCCTATTTGGCCTACAGTGCCGCTTCCATTCTCGTATCAGGTAAGTATTATTGTAAATGCACATATAAGTAAAACTACAGAAAGGAAAACCGCGAACTACATTGTATACGTCATACTCATTCCACCGTCAGTTCATGGTACGTAATTGTCTTGCTTATAGCATAAAACTTATGTTACGGCATCAATGACATTGGGCCACTACTCTGCGCAGAAAGCTGTGAACGAACCATAGGCTAAAACAACGAACGCCGAATACAACAACGTACACTGTAAACAAAAGTTAGCCGACATTGGGGTTTTTGCGGCTCATGAGCTTTGAAGACTACCTTGCACCAGAAAATTACTCTGGCATGCGGCAGTAAAATGCGTTACATTACATCGTTTTACTACCACCTCTGAGAAACGTAGTAAAAGGATGTCATGAGCCGGCTTTACGACGTACAGAGTTTTAGATCACAAGACCAAAAACCATCTATTGAGAGTTTAAAACCACGTGATCTGGAACCAACCTGAAGATCACGTGATTAAATACTACCACTTTACTCCCCAAGGTTGCAAGCTCCGCCCAATCCAGTTAAGCCTACGCTCGGCGACAGGCACGGCCGCGGCAGGAATGGTAAAGATCGATGCCGTGGCGGTGCATCCACCAGCGGAACGGCAGAACGTTGGAAACTTGGAACGTATGTATACTACATACGTCGCGTAAGAGGTGTCTCAAGTGGACGCGGCTTCCTGCCGGCGCGCCGCCCGTTGCACGACCGACGAGCCGATCGACTGCATTGCGTCAGTGCGAACTCATCGAAAAATAATGTTCCGATTCCGCTCTGCACGGCGAACCGGCGTGGCCATGCTCGCATTCAGCGACAAAAATCGCCTCAAGAATCGTTCCTGGACCGATCCTCTCTACGGCAGGTAAATATCTTGCCGTTCGCGAGGGATACCGCCATCGGCCGGCAGCCTACAAACGGCGAGTTGTCGCGTCTGCTGCTCCGGCCGGAAGCAAGCGTGTCGGTCAAAGTTCATTGCCAAGCACAAGCCCACTTTTTCATGCTTCTACGAGCGAGAAAACGACTGTTTCTTGTCCACTTTGAAGCTGTGAACGGAATCGTCACGACCCACTGTAGCACAAAATAAACAAAACGTTGGTTAGTTGTAGTGACAGTCAATGGAAAGCCTCACGCATTAGAAATAGATGCGATCATGTCGAGCGGTCTCGCCAATTCAAGGTGAGGGCACATAATCTCGTAAACACCACAGCTAGCGCTGTAGGAAGCGTGTATACGAGCGGTGATCATGAATTTGTGCTCAGTAGGCGTCAAAGAAGCCCGTAGGCCATCCACCATTGCAAGCAGACGGAGGTGCACGGACGGCGCGCTGATGGGCTCGTGTTCGCCAACTAAAGCGGGAGACACACGGTCCGATTCGGTGTCCGATCCGGCGTCCGACGCGCCTGAACGGCAGCCGGAATCGAGGTGTTTTGCCGTGCCGAAGCGCCGGATCGGACGTCCGGCGTGCGACAAACCGGGCAAATTTTCATCGTCCGATGTGTCCGACAACCGCACACTCCGCACCGTCGTTTGGCCGCAGCTGATGTGACGTTCTCTGACGTTCCCTCCACGGAGGCGGCGCTGGCAGGCCGGTTTCTCGCCGTCTTTTTTTTTTTTTCCCTTGCCTGCTGCAGTTTGTTGCCGACACGAAATAGTTACCAGTTCAATAAAGTTATCTCGAACATGTGCTTATGATGCAAAACAGCGCCTAGTACACTAGCACTAAGCTACCGTCGAAATCGGGAGCCGCGACGCGAGGGCCTTTCCGCGGACAAACAGCACACACCGATCTCTATGCACCGACCGTCCGAGCGAGGCTGCTCGCTTCGCTTGCACGTTTGCCCTTCGCAACGACTGCGTCGAGTAAACCAATTGTATTTGATTACGGGCTACCTAAGTGCACAGCGTTAATTGTTTTGGCAAAAATAAGCCCTCTTCATCGAGCTCGGGCTGAAACAAGCGCCGTCGGCCGCAGCGTCCGCCTAGCTATGCCTGCCGGCCGTATCGCTGGCTGTTACCGGAGCCGTCAGTGGACAACGCGCCGTCGTGAAGTGTTCTGTCACTTGCAGGGGCATAATTTTATTGACAGTGTTCACGTAAAGCGAAGCAGTGTTGTGCAGAGTTTTTATATTGCGTTTCTCTACGTGAATCTGAACTCAAGCTGGGGGGGGGGGGGAGGAGGGCTGGATCTGGGCGGAGCTTACGCGCCGCTCGACCGTTCGGATACAAGCACGTTGGATCGGACGCCGAATCGTACCGTGTGTCCCCTGCTTAAAGCTCGCTCATGGTTCGGCGTTAGTCCCTGTATATTCTTTATAAATAAGGAAGCCTACCTAGGCACTGTAAACCCAACAATTGGGGCCTAATGCCTGCCCTCTTCCCAGCTACAGTTTCGTTTGAGCGACAAAGTCTGATTTCGAAGGCCGTGCTTTTGCAAACTGCATGCGACTGAAGCGGTTGCGAATCTTGAAGGCGACAGCCGCTTCGTTTTTTTTATATATACAGTACATTTTCTTAAACTGCGTATAAAAAAGTGCATATTTATACAAAGTTAACACTTTTGGACCCAAGAAATTTGTTAAAGTGTCCCTACCGATTGTTGTTAGGAAAAAAAACACGTAATTTTCTCATTTACGACACATTTTTCTAAAAACCGCAGAGTGGCGCCACTGCAGTATTTGTTTGGTCGACATACCACGTTGGCTGTCAGAAATGCACACTGCAGTAAGGCGGTATTTGAGTTATATTTTAGAAGTGCCTAGACAAAATGTGCTCCTTGTCGTGTGCAGTAACCATCGCAAACCCTCCGGACTCGTGTAACGCCGTTAGTTCGCCGTGTGTTTCGTGCGATCTACCAGTGTCGACAGTGAGTGTCTTATTACAGCGCCCGTCCGAGTTGCCTTTGTTCTGCCCACGCTCCCGTGAAAAGTCTGGTACTGGAGCTTCGAATCGTAGTGTATGGAAGGCTGTTGAAGGTTGTGCTTTTGTGGAGCTGGAGTTCATCGGAAGTTCTACAGTGCTTGCGCCAGAAAGACGTCGGTGCCTCGGTACCTTTGAGACGAAGGAGCGTTGGCCAAGTCTTTTTGAAAGGTAAGCAAGTTTGGCCCTTGCGCGCATTCTTGAACTTATGATTTACGTAATGAACGTTGTGTAATTAGCTAGAGCAAAGCGCTTTCTGATCGTAGGTTGGCCGTCTTGCTGTGCACATTTAGCAAGCAATTTCACGAAGGCTTCCTCTGATATTACAGCGTACTTGCATTCTGCTGTAAAATATATGCTACCCGCCTTGATTGCTATGCCTGAATGGGCACACAATTATGAAAACACTGAAAGTTGCTGTTCGTTCGGTAATTTTCTGGCAAGAAGTTATTCGTTATATATGCATTCCCGCAAGTACAGTACATGTGTAATGTATCCGTTGATGTATCATGGGCTTCGCGCGTTGGCACACGATTCCTATGTTTGACGCTTAAGCGGATAGAAGCTTGTATGAAGATTTTTGTATGTATACAGTTTGGTTTGGAGGACCACGTCGCGAGAACCTGTGTATTGTTTATGTTATTGAGTGTCTTCGCGTATTTGTCTTCTATGTTGCAAAACCGACATACGCCGATATTACAGTAACGAAGTTTATTTTTAATCGAGACATTTCAGACACCGGCCTTTAAGAAAGACATAGACCAACCAATTCTTACGAACGGGATGCCAGCTCTTGCAATCGTAGGTTATACGGGAGTGCGTAATAAAGTAAGGACTGCGATTTTGTAGCGATACTTACCCCTCGATTCTATACCACTCTTGTCGCCCACCGCAAACGACCGGCTGTTCCAGTACGTAGCACGGGCCGGGGCGGCAGTCAGACCACTAACGAAAAGGAATGGCATCGCTACAAAATCGCGATCTAGCTTTCAGAATGCTTTTCATGTGCTCAATATTTTTGTTTAATCCAATGCGCCACGTTTTACTGCATATATGAGTTTTGTTTTTGATTGTCCTGGTAGCCTGTTGTTGCTGATTTCGTTCCTTCCTGAAACTTCACTTGTTACAAAATATCAGTGTAACCTCCTTAGATATAACAAAGAGACATTTGTGCAACCAGGCGCAAATTCATGCAGCTGGCTGTGTGAGACTCTTTGCAATTCCACATGACACTGGTAAATCACAAATTCCCAGGTTCACAGCACAATAAATTAAACATTTCTTACTTTTGAAGGCTATGCGGATTCTGGAGGCATCCCTACATCGAGCAGGAACCTGCTGCACTGCTGGAAGCTGGACAGCACGACAATAAAGCACGTGATCTGTGTGCTTTCTCAAAGGTGCGTACAAAACTGGCGCTGCCTTTCGAGTTGTAGGATACATTTGTGTTATATGCAATCATTTTACTGTATTGCCATTTTCAGGATTTCTAGTGGCTGATCACGAATTTTATGTTTTGGTGGAGTGCCCTCAGTTCAATGAATTTACCTAAAGTAGCCTCCTCTGAGTTAAATATAATTGGGCGCTTGAGTAATTATGCCTTATATACTCCATATAGACTATATTAATCTAGCCAAAATGCCTTTTTAAGAACCATGAATTCAGATTTCGTGCCTTGAATAAGGTGCTCTAGAGTGTCTAGAAAAATGCGTTGTACCACCTAAAGACATGGTTTACGCAAAAGTGCCTCAAGCAATGCTTTCGCACAAAAGTTGTATCATCAAGAGTTTCAGAGAAGCCTGTGTGGTCGGTATGAAACATGACAAAGACAGACATAGACCAACCAAATACAACAATAAAAGCAATACATTTTGGCTTCCATATGGAAGCCTTGTTCACAATAAGACTAAAAAAAGTGGAAGTGCATATTTATGTAAGTTTTAGCATAAGATGGGCATGGGTTCCTTGGTTTCAGATAAACGTGTGTCCTGTTGATTGCATCTCCAGGGAATCCGGGTACAGGCATGGCTTCCAATTTCTTTCCTGGCCGATTATGCTAGACACTATCCAGTCACTATTGTGTTTAGTCATTGCTGCATGCTCCACTCCAAGCATTTGATGCCACTCTTTTCTCATCCACATCGTTCTGATGTTGGCGTAGCCATTGCTTAAAGTTGCCCATTGCTCTAATGTAGATAGTATTCATATACACATGTTATGTTTCAAAGGTCAGAATTCATGTCAGTAAAATTTTTGATACGGTTTGTTACTGGGATGGCTACCTCGTTGGTTTAACATGGCTTGTCACTGGGATCGCTCTCTTGTTTGTTTAGCTTCTTGTCGGGTTCTTATGGGTTTGATTTTGTGCACAATGAGATGTTACACACACGCCTTGCATACACATGAAAAAAAGCCTTACAGCAGAGATAACATATATGCATGGGCATATATATGTGTCAATAAAATACTCGAGCCTCATTTCTGCCGACAGGAAAAGAAGTTATTTCTCCTCGAGGCCGTGACTGCTTGCAATAATGAACCTTCAAGAAACGGTTTTCTTTAATCCGTATTTTTGATATCTAAATGCTTATGTGGCATGTACAAACTGCTTGCATCAATTTCTCATTGGGATGAGGGACCTAAATTTTAAATTTGAGTAATAATTGCAATAAATAACTCATTTCACCTGTCTTCTTATGACTCTAAAATTCTATGCTTCTACCTTGCCAAACCTTTTATGAAATTAGTTTGATGAGGCCCAATATACAGGGCTTTCTAAATTGAAGGTATCAGTACCTATTAAAAACTGTGCTAAGAAAATGCTGCTTGTGTATGTGGTTTATTCATTTCTCAGACAAAAGCTTTACACCCAAGTGCAGTCAGTAAATCGAAAACAAGTGCGTCTTGTTCAATAGTTCTCGAGCACTTGTGCGTCACTATAGTCGGATACAAATTTAGAAAACAGGGGAGGCCCCGCCCAGATTAATGAAGCGCGACGTCCGATTGCCTCCGTGACTAAAATATTCCCGCTCAAAAAATCGTGCTTAGGAAACGCGCAATTCTCAGTATAAATAAAGACTTTGATGACTGGTTTAGTAGAGCTCTCATGTGCTACAGCACATGCCAGATCGCGACAGAAAAATAACCCCATGCCTTCCACAACGCTGCCCGTCGTCTGCTCTTTAGCTTCATTGCAAGTGGCAAAAGTAGAAAGAGCAACTCTGCATGGCATTTGTGCTTGTTTACATGTACACGGCCCATTTACTACTCCTGTTCCGAGCTTCAAATGAATCAGCTGCTACTGAACCAGTACTTATATAAAACAATGCATTTATCGCAACCATTACAAACCCAAGATGCTCAGTGTCAGCGAAAGCACCGTGTTAAAGGTCAGGAGGGAGGTCACAGCTTCGCATATTTCAGGTGGCAAACTATCGACGCCCTCGCGAAAACGCCCACAAAATGTGGAGAAAAGAAGAAGCAGCACGAAGAAGGACACATGTGCGCTGAGGTCGTGTGCACGATTTCTTTCACCACAACGAGATACCGACGATCGAGATCTCACTAACGAGTTCTCGAAGCGTATATTGTGTTATGTTTGTGCCCTGGGATTTGCCTGACGGAAGGCCAGTGCTATGGTTTGTCGACTGTGGAGGCAGCATTCATCCCCGCATGGTGCCTGCCTGCTTCGGACACGACTACGTGCACGGCGTCCACGACGGAAGCAGCCACCGGATCACGGACTGCTATTCGGCCCCTCCCCGTCCCGGCAGCAATGCAACCCCCCCCCCCCCCCGCCCCCCTTTGTCCGGCGGCGCCCACACCACAAACGACTCCCGCTGTGTTTGGGACAGTTTCCAAAGGAGGGCTTTGTTTCGACCCGGTGCCTTGCAGTTGGTTCCCTTTGTCCTATGCGGGCCATAAAACTTGCCCAGCGCACCATTCTGACCGACCGCCAAATCGTCCTGACGCCGCAGCGCGGTTCAAGGAAGCGCCGGCCACTGAGAGCGGCGTTAGGACCCTGGAGGCTGCCCGGACCCTTTCTCTCACGACCTTGTTTCGTCCTTGGGGACTGTCTGGGGGATCTTTGGACGGAGGGGTGTTATTTAAGCAGCTTGCAGCTGCTCTGTTGGTCTCTGTCCTGATAACGACGACAACATGTAAACATTGTATAAAGAATTATTCGCAGAGAAAACTCTCCTCGTCTCTGACTCTGCGTGAAGCGAGGTCCAGATCTCCTGCCAGCCACACATACCTCGGCAAGCGCAACAATGGATCTCCCATCACTGAAGCGGTGTACTGTATGTCAAGCACAGCAGCCAAGCATTCTCCCGTGACCTCTCAAATAAATAAGCGGTTCATTTGATGACATATTCCTTCTAATGGAAGCCCAATTCTGAAAAAGCAACGTCCTGCACAGATCATGCTCAATATAAGCGTTGGCATGGAAACGTGCCGAAATGCCGGAAAATCTGAATGCAAATGCAGTTGTTAACTCTGAATAACTATGTGGGGCCCGAAATGCTCATTCGGGCAGCCACTGTCCAGCTTCACACGAAAAAGCAGTAGTCAACGTGAATGAAATTGACAGCCACTCTTAGCAGCCTGCACGCCAAAGCACATTGTGCTTTGTGTGCAGTTGTGCTGCCCCTACTGTTTTTTCCAGCCCGTTGAGATGAATAATGCCAATGTCAGAAGGCCCAAAATACTCTATTGGGCAGCCACTTATGAGCATGACGGGCCCTGTGATGAAATAACAGTCATCAGGGCACGCTTCAAAGGCACCTTTAGCAGTCTGCACGTCAAAGCCCAGTCAAGCCGTCACCACTGTTGGTGAAACGGCAGCAATCAATGCGAGAATGACAGCCACTGTTGGCAGCTTGCATGCAAACACACATTCATGTGGTGGCATTGTTTATTTTGGTTACCTGGCCTAGGCAAGTAATGCGAATAAGAGAACAATTATCAAACATCATTAGCTTAGTTAGGCCCAATATACTCAGTCGGGTAGCTATTAATAGCAGTAGTCGAGGGCACGCTTGAAAGGCACCATTAGCAGTCGGCACATCAAAGCGCAGTCAAGCCGTCGCCACTGTTGGTGAAATGGCAGCAATCAATGTGAGAATTACAGCCACTGTTGGCAGCTTGCATGCAAACACACATTCATGTGGTGGCATTGTTTATTTTGGTTACCTGGCCCAGGCAAGCAATGCGAATAAGAGAACTATTATCAAACATCATTAGCTTAGTTAGGCCCAATATACCCAGGCGGGTAGCTATTAATAGCATCAGTCAAGGGCACGCTTGAAAGGCACCATTAGCAGTCTGCACGTCAAATCACAGCCATACCGCAGCCATTGTTGTATTTGTTTATCTGACCGGGCAAGTAATGTAAGCACATGTAAGCACATGTAAGCCAATGTAAGCACAATTATTCACCCTGAATAGCTCTGCTAGCATTGTGCTAAAAATTGCTGAGTGAAGTTGAATGTGTTTTATTGAGGCAATTATTTAATTTACAAGCCATCGGCATGTCGATCAACGGCCAGGTTCAGACAATGTCATTTGTGAAGTAATAAATGGTGAAAGTTGCAAAAGCTCTCAGTGCACTACTTCGCTGGGCTCCATTCATTGAAAAATGTCTTTGCAACGGCGAAAGCGTCAGACAGTAATCACACCCCACTGCACATTGTTATTCGTGCTGAAAATTTTCGCCATCATATGTGATAGGCAGCGAAACCGTTTGTTTACTAAGACTGAATGCATGAAAAATGCAACAGCATAGCAAGGTGTTTCACAATATGCAGCCTTTCATGTGTACTTCTGGCTAGCTGCCGCATGCACTGACGCATAAACATGAACAGAGGTAAGAGGCAAAGTTACTGTGCAACCCACATGACGCTTTTAAAAAAATGTATCTCTAAACCTTTCTGTTTTGATAGGCGATCAAAATTTGTTTTGAGCAAGTTGGTTAATCACATTGCAGCAACAACACAAGAAACAAGGACAGAAAACGCAGCGAGTAGGCAGATTTAGAAGACGAGGTAGACCAGTGAGAAAGGTTTTAATGAGATGGAAGAGGCCAGTCCTGCAGTGTACAGGAGTTAGTGCTTTGAATGAGATTGGCTAATAAAAATGTGTAAGGACTTTGCTGAAAGAAAACTATCAAAAACAAATGCTAATATAAAATGAAAGGACAAATATGAGTAAGTGCAAACACGCATGGAAGCAGGAACGCTGGCAACACAACTTATGCGTGACTGTGCCACAGCACGCATACTACAGCTTGCGTGCGCGGTGAGCACTGGTGGAAAGAAATCAATCGACGGTGCTATACACAACGCTCGAACACCGCCGTTAGACGCTCGGCTATCTCACTGTTGACAACGATCACTCACGCTAAGTTGACGGCGACAAATCTTTGCATTGGAGGCTTCTTTGTCAAATATTTTCTGTTGAGACGCTCGTAGGTTTGTTTCATGCGCGCACGCTTTTCTAATTTCTCCTCAGAATGGTTTTGCTCCATCACTTTACCCCGTCCGACGAAAAATGCAGCGACACGGTACACGAACTCACCCGCCGCTGACAGCAGGCACCAGACTTTGGCAAACTTTTCTTGTCCTAACTTCACTCAGGAGCGAAATAAAAAAGACGTGAAACAAACAGGCAGGATGTGTGTTTGCAGCAGTCGCCGAGGCATCCTGTTTTCAGGCAAAGCGTAGCGCAGCATCAGCGATGCTCGCTGCAATGTTTCTTCGCCGGATCACGGCTTAGAATAAACGCACGCGGCACAGATGCCGCATTGTAAGCTCGCAGTAATATTTCCGGCATGATAGACAATGACAAACAGTTTGGGAATTCACTGTGACGAGGCATTGACACGCACAGCTGACGCGACTTGGCCCAGTTCGAAGCCCGGGCGGCCATCTTCGACGGCGGGCCACCGGCCGTCCTGCGCATGACGTCAGTCCAGAGTGCGCACCCATTAGTGGATGCTCGTGTGCATCCGCCTCGGAGGAGTAAACGCCCCTGTTTTTCTAAAGTTGTATCCGATATAATCGAGCACATCTTGACCCTTGGCCTAATACTAAATCGGGCTTGAAGCTTTCAGTGTGTGCTAATCGCTAGAACAGCACCAGATTTCATTCTGTGCCAAGGGGTGGAACGCATTTGCTTAGAGCTAGGCAGATGAATGTCTTTCTTTTGCATTGAAGTTCCCAATACTTTCTAGTCTTAGGTGAAAGTACACAGCTCAGCACAACGCATGTATGGTATACGTAAGGGTACTTTGTTCTTTAAACCGTATCAACAAGAAGCAGCTACTTCCGTTTTTGCAAACCTTACCTTATTTCCTAACCTTTCCTTGATCAAAAGTGTAGAAAATTAATCTGTGCTTGTTCTGTTGTTTCACAGGTAGACATCGGCGACGGTGTATATGGTGAAAAGGGCCTGCTGAAGAGGCTGCGCCTGGATGCTAACAACTCAGGCTTTCAGTTTGCGGGGGGCCTCCTTAAGGCTCCTTTTACAAAAGAAGAGGTTGAAGGGAGGCGCTACACATGGATGCGCAGCGATTGTTTGTGACAGCATCACTGGCCTGCCTTTTCGCTTTGTTCTGGGTTTTCCACGTTATCTACTCGAAAAAGGCCCACAGGATTTTGACATTTATTGAGCACTGCTTTCTGGATTTTTGCTACACAAAGCCGCAGGTGAAAGCATTGGATTTAGTCAATTTTTACAAGAACTATTGCTAGGCAAAAAAATTTTCAGACGCATATCCTCAAGAAAGTTTCTGTCAAAATTATTTTGCCTAACAAAAGCACTCGTGGGTTCTGTGGCTGACAGGTTGCCCAAGCCATGTAGCACAGTGCTTGCTTTAAAGGGACACGAAAAAGAAAATTTATTTGAGCTTTATTAAATCATTCTTCTACAACACCGAAAAAACAACTCCCACCATGAGAATTGGCTTGATAAGCCAGATAACTTGCAAAAACGAAAACTGGTGTCGCCACCACCACCTTATAGTTCCTGCACCAGCTCGCTGTGATATGGAATTTGACGGTGTCTGTTCGGGTCTAGCTAATGTTCTACTGGCCAATATTGATGAATTCTGTTGTAAAGGTGTCAAAGAATATACTTAGTTGAAGTATGACTCCACACTGATGTGCGGGCACTGCATAAAACTTGAAAAATGAAAGTTAAATCTTCATTTTCTCTTCTAATAATCCTCTTATTGCCACAATGTTCATGAATACAGTTCTGAAAGATTGTTTTATCAGTATAAAATGATTTACTGTTTCACTTTAGTATTTCTGTAATGGACCTTCAGCAACAAAATGTGTGTTAGTATTCCACAGGTATCCTCAGCGGGGGCAAAAGCACCAGCAGCATGCTCAATGATTCTGTACCAACTGATAACTTGAAGGATGTCCTGTGCCACTAGGGTTAGGCCAACGTGGCTCTGTGTTAATCACAAGTGTATTATGCAAAACTTAATGGCCCAGAAATTGGTAATTCAGGAGGGAGTTGAATTAGCAATTTTTTTTTCTTTATCATGGACTTCTCACATTACACTTTGTCACAACGCATTCACTTTAAAGTAACTGGAGAATAAGGTGGTTTGGTATTCAGACATGCCTTCTGTGTGTAAACAGTGTTAGATGAGCAATACAAAGATACACCATAGATGCTGACTGGCAACATGAAGGGGTTTGAGGGCAGCTACAAATATACATCCTTGTAGTCGTACCTATAGCACCATGTTCAATTTGTCACACAAGCATATGGCATCCATCACAACTGCATGCCTAGAAACGGACAAGGGCAACACGCTCAATTCCCTTTTAGTCTATCTAAGAAGCACTACAATTTTTAGGCAACGAAATTGAAATCTGGCTTGTACCCATAAGTACTGCAATACAGTTGTGCAACGTGTTCCTCTTGTGTGGAAAACGGGCTGCATGTGTTTTCTTTGAGCACAAGGGGGAGTGGTATCAGTTAGAGCCCCTCCATCCACGTGCCACTGCCGCTTTCTTAAGTAGCGACAACCTTTGTTGTGCGCCGCCTTTTCCCCTCACACCAAATCCGGTTCCAGCATTTCCAGTTTAAAAGTTTCCGGTTCCGGCGTTACCGCTTCCTGAAGTTGTGCTGCGGGAATTTCCGCTTTGACTGCCGATGGTGAGACGCCCACGCGTGCTTAGCAGAGCTGTGGGAGTCACCATGAGAAGAATGCAAAGGCGACAAGCTGTTGTATTCCGCTGAAGTAGTAATTCGTGGTCGCTGTTTTCTAAATGCACGAAAAACGGCAGTGGTCTCCAAGCGCCCAGGCACTACATTCCACTGTACGTTGTCTCTCGTGGCACAACCCGTCGCAGGTTGGCGCGAAACAGCGAACACGATCAGATCGCTGATTGCAATAGGCGGTGGTACTTGGATGGAATCGCATTCACAGTTTAAACCGCAGCTGGTGCAATTAAAGCCTCTCCATCGACGCGAAAGTAAACAACGTTAAGAAAAACATAGCGTTACTTCCACTCGGAACAGGAAGCTGCAGCTACGGAAATTCCGCTTGACACCGGAAGCTAAGGGGGTGAGTGGCAGAGGAGCGTGGAGGAAGAGGGTAGGTTGGCGGTACTTAACATGGTCAGCGGAAACGTGTATGGAGGGGCTTTAGTATCAGTTAATGGCTGTTTTCACATATATGTTTTGTCGTGTGTATTAGCAATCACCATTTTCCTTATCTGAGTGAGGTCATTTTTTAGAAAGTTTGAAAGTTTATAGAACATGTCGCTCATGGCTGTTGCAGTTTTCTTCCTAACTATCCATTCATTGCACTGTGCACCCATGTCTTGGGCAACTAGCTGTTTGAAGGTCAGTATGCTATCGATGGGTCTAATGGTAATCTCTAGTGCCCTCTCATTTGCTTGTTGCAATACTGAAGAGTTTTGTATATTGTGTCACTTGTTTATTTTCACTGTACTTTAGTTTCACTACATCTTGAATGTGTTGTGATAGTTTTTCTTTTGCAATGAAAGATATGGTGGACAGTTGCCAACACTAATGTGATAGTATAAATGCTTGCTGTATTTATCACAATTGTTTCATTTCGCTGGGGCACTAATGGTCATTAGCAGCAGATGCTAGCTGCCCTTAAGTGCAATGTTTTTATGTTGCATAGTATTGTTCATGATCCATTGAATGCACTGCACGCGCATGTTGTGGACAACTGCCTGTTTGAAGAAATTGTCTGCATATTCAGTGGGTCTAATGTGAACATCTCTACTACTGACTTAGCTTCACTACATCTTGAATGTGTTGTGATAGTTTTTATTTTGCCGTGACAGATGTGGTGGGCAGTTGCCGGCACTAATGTGATAGTACGAATGCTTGCTGTATTTACCACATGGTTGTTTCATTTCGTCTGAGGCACTAGTGGCCGTTAGCAGCAGATGTCATTTGGCCTTATGTGCAATATTTTTATGTTGCATAGTTTTGTCCATAATCATCCATTGAATGCACTGCAGACCCATGTTCTGGACAACTGCCTGTTTGAAGGAATGATCTGCATATTCAGTGTGTCTAATGTCAACATCTCTAGTACTGCCTGTGTATTTGTGAGTTAGATTTTGTATTGTGTGTCATTTTGTTTTCACTGTGCTTTAGTTTCACTACATCGTGAATGCGTTGATAGTTGTTTTTTTTGCAGTGAGAGATATGGTGGGCAGTGGCCGGCACTAATGTGATAGTACGAATGCTTGCTGTATTTACCACATGGTTGTTTCATTTTGTCTGGCGCAGTAATGGCCATTAGCAGCAGATGCCATTTGGCCTTAAGTGCAATATTTTTATGTTGCATAGTTATGTTCATACTAATCCATTGAATGCACTGCACACCCATGTTCTGGACAACTGCCTGTTTGAAGGAATGACCTGCATATTCAGCGAGTTTTATGTGAACGTCTCTAGTACTGACTGTATATTTATCAGTTAGATTTTATATTGTATGTTGCTTGTTTTCACTGTACTTTAGTGGGATTGCACATTGAATGTGTTGTGATGTATTTTATTTTGCTATGAGAGATCTAATGGGCAGTTACCAGCCCCCAGTCTGTGTGTTAGTACAAATATTTATTATGCTTATCACAGTATCTTATAAGGCTATAGTTTTGTGATGATTAACTCATGCCTGACTTTTTTATGAGAAACATGTCAGAACTAATAAACAATCGCTCATGCTTGGGATCCATGAAATCGTCTTTGTAATCTTTCAATTGTCTTCGAAATATTTCCACATCAGGCCCAAGAAACTCCAGAACTGGCTTGAAAAATTACTCTCGGAAAGAACCGAGAAAACCTGATGAACGAGGTAAAAAAATACTCCGAGATCAGCTCCAACAAACCACAGAATGGGCTTGAAAAATTACTCTCAGGTAGAGCTACGAAACCTTGATAACGAGGTAAGAAAATACCCCGACATCAGTACCAACAAACTCGAGAATAGGCCTAAAAATAACTCCCAGGAATAGCCTAGAAAACTGGATGAATGAGGTAAAAAAATACTCCCACATCAGAACCAAGAAACTCGCGAATGGGCTTGAAAAATAACTCTCAGGAATAGCCTCTAGAACTTCGTGATGGCAGTAAAAATATAGTCCCACTATCGTCCCTAAAAACCTTCCCACAGATTAAAAAATTACTCTCGTTTCTACATACAAAAACCTTGGTCAGCATGGTAGTAAATTTTTACCTCGACTGATACGTAGTAAAAAAAACCCAGAAACGGGAATGCGATACAGGACGAGCGGTTTACTCCCGTTTCGCGTTATTTTTGTTTAGTGTGTAGTTACTGCGCCATTTTCCATAACTTTTGAAATTAGAGAAGGCGAGTTCAGGAAGACTTATATCCCTACTTTGAGGAGAAATGGTAGTAGCGGTGGGTACTTATGTGTTTGGATAAATAGTCAATGGTATTTACCTAAATTTCTATAGCGTGCAGTCGGCACATATACCCGTTAATCCGACGTAATGAAAAAAAGTCACACCTAAATTTTTGCATATGAGCTGTCCCAACACAGCATAATAGAACTTGGCCAAGACAAACGTTACCATCTTTAGCCTTCCATGTAACTGTGGATCTTTTATGTTGGTAAACAGATAGTAAAAAAGTTAGCAGGTGTCAGTGAGGTGCGGCAGCTTCTGTGGTTTCTAACGCATAATGGTTTTCTTTTTTTTTCATGAGTGTAAAATAGGGTACTCTTCCTTCTACGCATCCAGATAACTGATGGATGGATGGATGCAAAACTTTAATGCCGACCTCCATTTTACTGTTCATTTACACGCTGCATGAATATGTTTTCGAAAGAGCGTCAGCGTGTTAACTTTGGCTGGTTGTTACACATCGGTAAGAGAACATATTTACGAACGCCACTCAGGGCACAAGAAGAGGCAAATAGCCACAATCACCCTGACTTTCTTACCATATCGAAGGAGGACTAAAAGCGGCACGCCAGATCTCGCCTTATTCTTGTCAACCATTTATTTTTAGACAATGACATTATCTCGCGGACCGGTCACGCTGTGCGCCACTTCTCACTTGCGGCAGTGCTGCAGTGGTTTGGCTACGCTGGCCCCTTTCATTTTCATGTCTATTTTTTTTGTCTTGCACCTTACTTGGCGCAGTAGCTCAGGGGCTATACCGTTCTGATCCTGAATGCGAGAACACGTGCTAAACAGCTCCTGGCGGCGATAGCCACATCCAAATTTAGACGAAGTGTCAAAACTCCAGCATACTTTTATTTAGGGCGCCCGTTCGCAAATACACGTTGTCGTTTATAACATTGACCAATTCGTCACACGTACCTTTTAAGCAGAACGTCCGTACTCGGAAGTGATGCGATTTACCCGAAAAGCGTCTTTGCAGCGTGAAGAGTCGCCCTCGCCCCACTGTCGAATCCGTTACCACGGCCAGGACCATTTGCGCGCAACGCATGTAGTCAAAGTTAACCCGGAGATGGGCACAATGACGTATTTCATATGTAGACCTTTCTACCACTTAGTATGAGTATATCATTTCTACTTATTGATCCCCCAGCCTTTCTCCCGAATATGTTCATTATATATACTCCGCCCCTCATACAGTCTTCTTTTTCTAATGACTTGAATATTTAAAGCTCTAATACATTTCCGTAGAACCGATGGTTTTTTTCAAGATGAACAAGTTGCGAGACCGTCGCTTGCGCAGTGACAGTTAAGCACCTTCATCTTACCTTTGCGACGACAGTGGCTACTTCTGTCGCGAATTTTTCCAGCTTCTCTTTCCAAAGTTTATACACGTGACTGAGACTCGAAGCGTCGCGACGCGCTGTGACGAGGGCTCTCGATAACGGAGCAAGTGTGTTCAGGTGGAAGGGGAGGCAGTACTCCTTATCGCTGGGTAAGTGTTGCACACACGTTCGCCGACGCTAACAAGAGCGTGCAAACACACAAACACACATACGCACACGCGCACGCAACCGTCACGGTCGGACAAGGGTCTGCCAAGAAGGTTGCACCAAGCGCATGGCTGGCAGCAAGCCTGAGATAAACGACATAAAAAAAACTGCAGACTGTAGAGAAGCGCGATTGCTTCACATTGATAAGTGCCTCCCAATCTCTCCTTAGTCTCCTTTTCTCCGGTCATCCTTATTATGCGGTGTCCTTCACTTTTGCCATCTTATCTGATGTAGACAGAATGATGTGCTATCTCCGAATCTTACTCGTGGGGTTACAGTCCTTGAAGATTAGGTGACGAGAGGGTCAACACACGTGGCGCCGTGATTTCCATTAACATGGGTACCTCCCATGCCCAAATCCGCGTTGCAAGAATAAAAGGGAAGAAAATGACTGCAGTTTTTAGTTAGCTGAGAATCGCGCTGCGGCAAAATCATAGAATGCGGCGGCAAAAGGTCTCAGCACAAAAGACGACGGCCAAGGAATGCAGTAACCGGAAACGTTCAGACGGCGACAGTATGACCGCTCCTATACCGCCTCTATTAGCGACCAGCAGGCAATGCTGGACGCTAATATTATTCGTCCATCTGTCTAACCGTTTGCTTCGTCCATAGCTATCACTTTTAGCGAAGTATTTGTACTGTTCCTAGGACTTTCAGCCATCAAACAGAAGCGATACCGTTTCCAATGTGCCAGATAGAGGCCTATAGTGATGAAGCAGGGGGCAACCGCAGGTATTCTCTTACCGACCTCCGTAGAGGCTTTTGGTGAATATGACTGACCGAGGAGACAAGGAAGTAGACCACATCAAATACACACTTTTCTTATTTGAATATAGTTTCCTGCCATTCGGGTGAAATAACTGTCCGGTCGGGTTCCAACAGACTTCTTTATTATTATTATATGGTGTTCGGGAGATGTCGCCTTGAACTGGCGCCGGATACTTCTTTTCACATAGGGATATGAAAAATAAGATTAACTTAAAAGCACTAAAACTGAAGGTCAACTCCAAACCACAACAACACGAAGTCCAGTCACATAAGTGCACTAATACCACACTAAAATTGAAATTCAGCTCAGAAACAAAGCAAAACAAACTCCAGCCACACAGGTACATTAAAGACTACACAAAGTCCAGTCAGATAACTACACTAAAGTAGAGTGAGCACATCACCGATAAACACTCCGCTCAATAGTTTCTGAGAATATTTATCCCTCCCTTTTAGAAATCTTTCGAGGACCAGTAATATGCTCGTCTTTGCGATGAATACGTTGGCCAAGGATCTCAGATTTTCCTGAAGTTGAAGGGCCTCCGGTCCAATGCCATTAAATCATGTGCTAAACGTAATGTCAGTGCGTCTTGTCGCGGAGATTAGAACAGAAGATGCTGCATATTCTCATACTCGGGGCTACAAGTACATTCCGAACCATCCGCTCTTGAAATTTTTTGCGAGAAAGTGTTTTGCATACGTGGTACCAAGCCGCAAAGGGTGAATGAGTGCTTCAAAGGCTCTGGTAGTACTCAATGTGGACGGAATTTTAAATTGAAGCGAAATGTCAATGTTAAATCATTCTGAAGATTTCGAGTTCTGATCAAACCATGTCGCTCTGAAATGACAGACTGAGATTCGTCTTAGTATGTGCCGCGATTCGCCTAGCGTTAGAGGGAGACCAAATGGGACGTTGTTAACATGCGCTTGTCCAGCTGTGATGCCTGAGGCAACACCCCCAGGGATATTGAAGCGGCCAGGCGTCCATTGGAACATTATTGTGCGATTCTCTTCACTTGCGTTTGTGAGTTCCTTTTTGTCTCGTAAACTAACGTCATGTTTTGCGAATTCCTTATGTCATGAATTATATATTTAAACCATACCTAGGTAGCACCCACAAGAAAAAGCCTACAGACAGCGCATAAAACTGAACTTCTACAAGAGGGAGAAAGAAACAAGCTTTAACGATGTGCTGGAGATGTTCGCATGGCTGTTCAGCTGACGTGCTACTCCGGGTGCTGGGTGATGATTATGATATATACAGTGATAAACGTGAATGCAGCTTTTTACGCACATGACGAGGACAAAGAAGCGGCTGAGACACACGAGCGCAGACTTACGACCGCGTCTTATAAGAAAACGACTACTCGAAATCCCGCTTCGCTCTATTGGTCTGACTTTATCACTGCCTGTGATCCTTTTTTTTGGAGCCTCCATTGTTGGGTTCAGCAACAGAAATGTTTGCTTGGCGATCCAAAATTACCTCATTGAAACTAATCGATTTCCAGGTTAGATTGATCGTTCTCCCTCCCAACCATAGCTTTCTTTTATTTCTAATCTTTTATTAATTATTATTGTTATTATTATTATTATCTTATACCCGGTTTTCATCTGATTATTCCCTTTTTTTCTCCAAACACAGAACGTTTACTTTTAAACTCACACGCCCAAATTGTTAACTCCCTTGTTATCATTATTATTTTAGGCATCTAATTAAGCCGCCCGATTCTTGGCCAATCCCCCACTGTGGGTATGTGCCACGGCCACTCAGGACAACAACAACAACAACAACAATATTAAGTCTGCACTCGTGTGTCTCAACCTCTGCTTTGTCCTCGTCTTGTGCGCAAATAAGCTGCATTCATGTCCTACCAACATACACAAACATTCACCATAGTGATAAACACTTAACAGCACATACAGTCACACACACGCACATACATAAACACACACTGTGGATATATTTACAATGTTTCGTTAAGTGAGCATGTGTTGGTGCGCTAGTTGGTTAAGCATGATTACAAAGACGTCGCCGAATAAAACAACACACGAAGAAGGGGGACACGAGACATCACGTAGGCGCTGTTAAGGCTCGTGGCCCACAAGAACGTCAGCAGCGCATTCGTGGCGTGTAACGCCCAGGTGGTGCTTTGCCATGGGCCAAGAATGTACCGTGGCGCCAAGCTCGAGTCCCGTTGAAAGTTGCAGTGCTGCCTTCAAAGACTTTCTCCCTCTCTCTGACGCGTAGCGGCAGCATTTGCACTGAACATGTTGCAGGTCTTCAGGGACGTTACATTCAAAGCACATTGGCGAGTCCGTGAGCTGAATCTTGCACATGAAGTAGTTCGTGTAGGCCACATTGAGTTTTATGCGATGAAGGCATGCTTGGTCTTGTCTACTGAGGCCTCGCGGCGTGTAAAAGCCCCAAGATGGATCTATCTTGTTTAGAGTCCGTACCGGTAGCTTGCATGTGTCCAGAGAGATAGCTGGAGACGCTAAGCGTGCAGCTACCAGCGTCACCACGTCTTTTCTCTCGAACTGTCGTGTCCAGCTTTGGCAGCACGGTCAGCCTGGACGTTGCCTTGTATTCTGCAGTGGGCTGGTAACCACTGCAGTAGAACGCTGTGATGCAGTTCGCACGCTTCATTGCACAGGCGTGTGATGTGCCCTACGAGTTGCTCCTGCGTGCGCGGCGTCTTCAGGGACTGCAAGGCCCTTCTTGAGTCGGTGAAGATGGCCCAAAACTCAGCTGTCTGGTCGGCGACGTAAATAAAAGTGGCCCAAAGTGCAGCTAGTCCATTGGCTGTAGCTCAAATGCGATAACTGACAGGGGCAGAGATTGTAACACTCGCAGACGGAATCCACTCAGCAATGGCAGATGATGATGATGATGATGATTCTACAAGAGGCGCAACGCCAACACACCGGATATACAAGCTGAATACCGCGTTCTCGCCGGATGAGATGGAACTGCCAACGATACGTTTTAAAGGCACCCTGAACCACCCCTCAGACTTGGTGAAAAAACACCGTTCGCGGATAGCCTGTGCTGCTGTGAATATCTGATCCAAATTTTGCAGTCGGGCACGGCGCATAGATTTCGCAACCGGAGCGCGAGTCCATCCGTATCTCAGACGCTCTCTCTTAAACAGAAGTCTGCACCTCACTGTTCTCTAGACGCTTTATTTCCTAACGTTGCCGCAGAGAGCTCTCCACACGCCAGTTACGAGCACTCTCGCGAAGTACCTTTCCAAGTGCCTGATAGCCTGGCCATTAGAAGAGCGCCAGCAATACCTCACGCATTGCGAGACAACGCGTGTCTCTCGTAAACCCGCACACGACAGCGCCCGAGTCGCCCCACCCAATGAGACGTCATGGCGTGGCTCCTGGTCATCGGGAGCGCGTCAAAGTGTGTTCGGTGGAGAAACGTGCTTGAGTGTTGGATAGGCTCCAGCTAACTGCGCTAGCAAATTGTGTGGATGTATTTTAGTCTTGAGTTTGCGGGCACGAGTTCGGCCACAATAAACCAGTTTGTTTAGTGCGCTTCGTTGAAGAGTGGTGCAATGTAGCAGTTTCCGAACGCAGCTGCTATTGGTTAACGGCTGACATGAATCAAGAACTGTGTTTGGATGAGTGCGCTTCTTTCAACTGTTGCTGTGTATGTTTATTGGCGCAGTTTAATAAACATGCTGAAGTATGCGACAATCCTCTTGCGAAGTTCGATAATAATTACATACTTCCGGAAGAAGCCGGCTATCATCTGCTCACCGCGGCCGGCCGCGTAGGAATTAAACTTTGGCCACCCAGCTTATCGGTATCGTAGCCGCCTGATATCGCCTCTTTCGACTTGTTTCGAACATGCCGCTAGCCTCGAACCACGCGAAACTTCAGGTTAGACCGCACGCACGCTTGCTAGCGTGCGGTCACTCCTGGCAGCTCCTGGTTATACGCCTTGGTACACTTAACTTTATAGTGAGGTCTTGATAGCGCTTCAAAACACGCAAAGTGTATGTGGCTGCTCTCAATAGGACAAGCTGGTACAGGGCAAAGCCAGCCCGCATCGTAGCGCAGCCAGACAGGAGCACATGAGCGCGAGCGCGCACTGTAGCCCTGTCGTGCACAAAACTATGCTGCAGTCGCTGCGGCCTGCTAGGCACGGCCTCCGAGACCGGCGCGCGGAAATTTTGGAGGCCATGTGCTACGTAGCGTAGATACCACGGCCGCCGCGGGGTGCCGCGATGGTCCACAGGCGGAGCGCTCTGCGGCTCGGCGATAACAACCGCCACCGGCGCATCGTAGGCGCAAAAGTCGGTAGTGGCGTCTACGTGAACATCCAAAATCAAATTTGAACTGCGCGCCCAGAGACGTTCAGTAGGCGGAGCTTCTCTGGCAAACCCTGCTCCACCGTAGTCTTCGCAGTGCAAATCATTTAAGAAGGAGCGGAAACATATCGCGGATGGTATGTTTGATTGCCAATGTTAGTAAGTCCGCTGGTACTGAGCGCATTGAAGAAGCTTTCGTGGCCAAGTATTTTTTAAATGGTCTGATTTAACATGAAAGGCATGTTTCTATATCCGTAAGAAAAAAAGAAGATTCAGGGCTCTTTTAAAAACCATTCCGTGCAGTTGATCTTAAAACGGCATATCAGTGCGCTGTCTTGAAGACGGTCTGATATACCTAGGAGCATTCGGTCAAACTGAGTGCCTCTTAATAGGAAATGTGTTTAAATGTTACACCAGCAATCGGGTGTAAGCAAAGAAGCCGGGGAGGGTGAAGCAGGCTATAATTGCCCCCTGAAAGAGAGGGAATAGAAGTGGGGGAAAAGAGAAGAATACGAGGGGTTCGGATTAAACGGCGGATGACACCGATCTTACCGAACTTATCTGTTCTCGCTAAATATCCAACTCAGGATCGCTACATCACAGATTATAATTCATTATAAATAAACACCTTTTTTCTAAATGTTCCTGTAAATTAACACAATTTTACTCGACCGCACCACTACCCCCTAACCAACAGCCCTATAACTGCTGGGTCATTGTCCAGTGGCCCGTATTGGTTAAACCATTGACTTGAGAAAAAGGAAATCAGGCAAGCAATAATATTACGGCGATCTTCACTGTGGGAGACTGATGCTGTCACAGTAAGTTAGTTTGGAGACGAAGGATTCATTGAAATCAGCCCTCCTTTTCTTATTTCGTGGACATCATATGGAGCACAAATAATTGTACTGTTCATAGCCATCTTCTCCTTTATGAGGCATATCTGACCATGAGGACATTTACAAAAATTAATAGGTTAGCAATGAATTGAATGAAGTATAATACGGGCCGAATCAGATTCCTTCCTTGGACAGGCCATCATCCTTGGACAGGCCATCTACAACTTTCTCGAAGTTCTTTCCTAAATTTAGGAGTTGTGATATTGCTAAATTCATGTTGCTTCATAGTGCAATGTCATCCAATATATTTCTTTTTAATTATCACGCTTGCATCGTAAAGTGGCCGACAACACGTTTTTAGTCGCATGCTAGAATAATGCTCCAGCACGTCTTTAAATCTTGGCTTAAGTTAGCTATGACACCTTGTAATTATGTAACAGCCTAATGAAAAAGTTCGGAAGGAAGGCAACTCGCAGAAATGTTTCGTGCGTTTGCCGGTTTAAAAAAAAATATTTGGGAAATAGGTTTCCGGGCTTCTGTTTCGTTCTTGGTGTCCTCTGACAACGACGCACCAGTGAGGTTCCGTGGTATTCGCTGGGGTGAGAGTGCAAAGGTAGTCAGCCGGAAGACCTCAGATTCCGACCGTCCCAAAGCGAAACATGTAATCGTACTGTTTAGGAGTGCAGATTTTGGGGGCTAGCTTGTTCGTTGCACTAACTGAGCTCATAGCCCTGGATTCACGCGGACAAGAAAGACGACAGGACGTACGCTATTCATTTCAGAGGAGCGTGTCACTTATACCGACAAAACAAGTAGAAACGATCGCACGCGCAACCGAACATTTTCCAGGCAGGCAGTTTCTCTTCTGCTCTAAGAGTAATCGACCGGGCATTGACACTGATGGCTCACATCCTGTCGTCTTTCTTGCCAATGTGAGTCCGATGCGATGACCTCAACTAATGCGTACTGTCCCGTCTGCGTAACGTACTTGTCTAACTCTAAAAGGCCGGCTCGGTATACACATGCCTGTGTGGCTGGCCTACAAAATTAGCCGCCGTCCAAGTGTTCGATGAACAGCACGTCAGCTTTGACTCGGGAGAGCTGAACGTTCGCCTGACGCTATTGAAAAAGCACTGTTGGTGGGCCTGCGGTGTACACGCGATATCTCGAGAACGAAAAAAACTCTCGCAGCTCGTTTTACGTGTGTAATGAGAAACGAGCGCCATTACACGACCTTGACGCTGTTCTTTTGCTGAAGTGAAGGCGCTTGTTGCAGCTTCGCGTCTTTATGATTGCAGCGTTTCTTTGCAGTCGACGCAGTCGCTAGGCATTCGAACATTCCTCGGGAATAAGCGAGCATCAATGCTAAGCGGGGATAAAATACTTTACAAAATATACGCGTAAATGGTCCCGCCAAAATATTCGGCAACGTGAGCGGCTTGAATTTGTCATCTTTTGTGCGTGTGTGTGTGTGTGCCCCTGCTTTTGGTTTCCAATTTCACAATACCGGCACGCGCGAAATCTCTAGGTGGAGACTGGGTTTTGAAATGAGATGTTTTGCGCAAACAAAGGTTATCACATTTATTCATGCATTCAATCGGGAGCTAATAAACGCGATAACGTTTATCGGCCCTCAAGTGAACCTGATAATGAAAGAGAGAGAGAGAGAGAGAGCGAAAATAAAGTTTCAGTGGTATCTGGAGGGGTTTGCCTAGTGACGGGTTCGGCATGCCAGTTCGGTAAGGTTCGTCATGCTCCAGGGGAGACGGCGAGAAATGAAACAGAGAAAGTGAAAAAAAAAAAAAACGTCCATGCAAGCACCGCCGCTCTCTAGTTCTCTGTTTTTCTCTCTTTCCCACAAACACATGCACTCAAACCCAAACACAAACGCGTAAACTCGCGTTAGATGCACCAGAGTGGTTATTTATAATCTCATTTAGTCCTGTCTCTCGAAGAAATGCTATATATACATTGCGAACGGAGCCAACGGAAGTCAAGGTCATTCAATTAACCTGATGGAACGCCACCAAAATTTATCCTAATGTCATTATACAACGAAAAATTAAAGAAAAAGGGAGGGGGGGGGGTTAGCTGGAAGAGTGAGCGATATGTGTAGAAAATAGACTGAGCGAAAACATTTTTTCCCCCTTTTTCACTACACCTGTATCAAACGCCACAGGATGAAGCTGCAGTAGAGGGGCGCGTCGGGTGTACACTGATGACTCATTACCACAGTAGCACAAGCTTCCTAAGCTAGACTAGTGTGAGTCGTGCTGTTAAGGATCCTTCTCTCTACAGGAAGAGACCATCCATCGTCCTTGTATTGAAGTGGACGGCAAGGCCAGATGACCCTGAGGACAATGATTGTAAACACAATTGACCGTCAGCGACCCGGCGGTTCGTTCAAGGGCGCGATGTCCTTGAGCGCGTGTTATCAGCGCTCTCCTCTAAAGGAACTGCGCATCGCATTGACCTGGTTGCCACTATCGCGTTTTTTATATCCATCGCGCTATCGAAATAGGATAACAAACCCTACAACGAAGCATATGCAGAAGTTGTACTGCGGTGTTACTTCTACGTCACGCAATGGCCAAGGCGAGAAATTGCAGAAATCGCGAGGATGCCTTTCGCTCAGTGAGTTTTAACTTTTGTGCGCCCTAAGTGCGAGGCGACGCCTAGCGGTTGACCTAAGGTCAAAACAGCGTCTTGTGCTACTAACAATTCGCATGGAAAGGAACACGTGGCCTTTCGAAAGCCCGAGCACTTCTTGCGGAATCCGGTGCTGCTACTCAGCGGATATATAGCATTTAGGTGCTAAGAAATGAGGTCGGGGGCTGATTGTTTGATTTTATTCACACTAGAGATCTTACAAAAAAGTATAGTATTAAGGCATATGAGTCCCTAGCGTGAGGCTATTTGAGATTCATTCAAATATAAGTGATAAAAGATCATATTACATGCTCACATTTTAAGTGTATGCGAAAGTTACATAAAAGACCAAAGCGACCTGAGTCAGACCATAATAAAAAAAAAACTTGGTACAATGTACTTATGCAAGCAACTCATCCATATAAACTGTGCACTATGCATTGAGCACATAGGCAATATTACTAGTGAAACTGACAACAAAACGAGTTTCAACACAAGAGAATCGAAGAAACAAAATAAGCATGAAATCAAGATGGTGGTGGAATACGAGGATAGTTATATGTCACGTAAAGTCACAATTATATCTAGTTCTCAGAGCTTCAAACCAGGAAAGCTTATGTTTTAGTTGATAAATGCCTTTCTAAGGCTAAATATGTTATTTTTGTGTTTGCTTTCTGGTGGAAGGGTGTTCCACACAGTGACTCCATTCATTGTAATTTTGGTTTAACGGTGGGTGTCTTTTCTTTCTTTGTTGAATGAGGTAGTGGCCTTTTACTTTGTTACGATTCCGCGTCAGGACGGTCGCATTGAAGCTGGGGCTCCTGCAGAAAGCTTCGTATACCCTGCTTTGTGTGCACGTTTTAATGAACTTCAGATGCCCAGAAGTAATCGGCATTCCTTCTGTACGGCATCCTTCATAACCTAGCGGACAGTTTCGGGACGTTAAACCCGAGGATTTAGCGTAGCTTTTGCGGAGAGCTCCACGTGAAAATCATTTAGGTGCTGTCCATCTTAATTTTTTACTTGCGCGTGAAGGTGCAAACGAGCCCTAGCGTGTACTGCTAGGTGGTGATGTGTTATTGAGCACGATGTCTTCGTTCCCATTCACGAAGGCCGCACTGCCATGGAGACAGAAAGATTGACACTGACGCGTAAACCTGAAAAGGATGCGTGCCTTGCGCTGTCCTCCATTTCGTGTTCACACGTTATTGCTCTTGTGTGTGACATCTTTGCAGCGCAACTTGACCCCCTTCCCTCCCCCCTCCCCTCAATACACCATGCGGTCACGTCACACCAACTATAAGACCCCCCCCCCCCCATCGAAGAAATGAAAATTTGCATGTTCATTTCCCATACGGTGTCTTTTATATAGCGTGTGTTATTGTTTTGGGACGCGGAACCCCATAAATGAATTACTTAAGGGCGACCTGGCCCACCCAAATGGGGCCATTGTGTCATCTGCTGTAGTAGTTTATCCCGAGTAATTACTTTTTGGCGGTAGCGCTTTTTACCACACTGCTCTGAAAGTTTTGGCATTACAAGTGGGTCTCAGCAGAGGTTATGCCAGATTCCTTTATTCTTCTTTGTGCCCCGATTGTTTACATAACGCAGACACACGTCCATTTCAGAGCATGCCGCTTGCTCAAGTACAACCACATGAAGAGGCAAAGTGAGGCGATTTTAATTGTTATGTTTAGTTCAAATTTATAGTGAAATGTCATGTTTAATTGAAGTGGGTATAGTCCCCTGTAACCTAAGGCCCGAGTTTCGCCTCTCTGGGCATCTTGTACCTAATGTGCTGAGTACGAGGGCGCAGCCACAAAAGGTGATGAATGAAGACTTAGGACGCGTTCCATGGTTCCAACAGGTGTCAGGGAAAGCCTAGCCCGAAGCCTCTGAAGACAAATTTGCGCCACTTGGCAAAGGTTGCGAGACGGAACGAGACACGTGGGCGTAATTACACGTGTGTTACGTCATAGATTTGACTGCTGCGATTGTAGGAGAGCACGGTGCTCAGAAGGAAACGAGGCTTGTAGGTTGTCAGCTAAAGAAGCTCTACAACCCATTCGGTCGGCCAAGCTATGCAACGAACATCGACTGTGTCCCAAAAACCAATGCACTGCAACGCTAAGCGTGAAGACTTGCTTAGTGTATGTACTGGCTGGCAGATTTCAACTGTCTTGTTAACTTTCCGGGGTTCGTTCAATTCACCGAGTGATTCAATGTAAATGTTTAGCTTCTAGCGCTTCGTAACATACTTGATGGTATGATGTACGGCTTGTAGTTCAAGTAAGAAGAAAGCCGACGTTCCAGTGATTTTATCCTCATCATAATTGTCATTAACAAGTATTGCTGAATGAGCGAGTGGGTGCATCATATTCTTGTCTTGCTTTAGCGCAACTAAGTTTGAGTATGAAGGGACAGGGACAGGTGACAGGATGAGCGCTAACTTCCAACTTGGAAGTTGGAAGCTAGTAGGTACTCCTTCATACTCAAACTGAGCGGCGCTGAAGCAAAACAACAACAACAGCAACTACAGCAACAAGGCCTCTCCCAGCGATCTCCATTACCCTTGTTTTGCGCTTGCGTTCCACTGGCACCCATTCTGTAACTCTAATGGCTCACTGGTTATCTGCCCTACGCATTACATGGCCTGCCCAGCTCCATTTATTTCTGTTTGCGTCAAGTAGAATATCGGCTATCCCCGTTTGTTCTGTGATCCGAACCGCTCTCTCCCTGTCTCTGAACGCAAGAGACAGGGAGAGACCTGAATTTTTTTGTTTCATTGGTCACTGCGCGGTCTTCAACGTGTTGTCAAGCTTTTTTGTTAACTATTAAAAATTCAGCTTCTGCCCCATATGTTAGCTCTGGTAGAATGCAATGACGGTGCATTTCAGTTTTCAATGACAGTGTTAAGCTCCCGGCCAGAATTTTGTAATGCCTGCCGTGTGCACTCCAGCGCATTTTTCATTCTGTAAATTTCCTTTTCATATTCAGGGTACGCTGTGAGTATTTGACCTGGATAGACGTTCTCCTGTATAGGCTTTAGAGGCTCAGTGGCGATCATGAATTTTTGTTCCGTTGCCAGGCTATCGAACATTTCCTTTGTGTTCTGCATATTAATCTTCAACGGCAGGCGAGCATGGAATAACAGTTGAATTAATCAAAGATAGAGGACATTCAATGCTTGAATTGATTGCGGCCCTTTACACACCTCGCGACTTGATGTGTACCAGAGAGCTGGAACAATGCCAACATTGTACAAATCCATAAGAAAGTAGACGTTAAGGAATTGCAGAATTATAGGCTCATTAGCTTACTTTCAGTATTGTATGAAATATTCACCAAGATGATTTCCAATAGATTAAGGCCATCACATGACTTCAATCAACAAATAGAACAGGCTTGCTACAGGAAAGGATTTTATATAATGGAACATATCCATGTCATCAATCGGGTAATTGACAAATCTGCGGAGTACAATCAACGTCTCTATATGGCTTTCATATATTATGAAGAGGCATTTGATTATCATTTGATTAGGCATTGCGTAATCAAGCAGTACAGTAGGCATACGGGAATATCTTGGGAAATATCTACAAAGATAGCACAGCTACTTTGATTCTTCACAAGTAGAAAATTACATATAAAGAAAAGGGTCAAGTAAGGAGACACAAGCTCTCCTATGCTATTCTCTGTAAACTTAGCATAAATATTTAAGCGATCAGACCGGGAAGGCTCAAGAGTGAGGATTAACGGTTCCGCTAGGCAACATTGGGGATTGATTGCAACAAATGATTGAGGCCCTAAACCGAGAGAGTTTAAGAGTGGAGTTAATAAATAATATTCAGTGGTATAGATCTGTGTATATACTTAATTTTCGGTATGATTAGGGCTTACAAAGCAGACCCGCGCTCCTCGTGCACTACCCATTGCATACGTGTGCACCATGCATTGGCCCTGAGCAACGTTAATCTTAGCTAGTACAAGCCGGCTGGAATGTGGATGAGGATTCATTTATTGGTTTGCTATTAAAAAGTTTAATTATAGGGTTTTACGTGCCAAAACCACTTTTGGATTATGAGGCGCACCGTAGTGGAGGATTCCGGAAATTTCGACCACCTGTGCTACTTTAACGTGCTCCTAAATATAAGTACACGGTTGTTTTCGCCCCAATCGAAATGCGGTTGCTGTGGCCGGGATTCCATCCCGCGACTTCGTACTCAGCAGCGCAACACCATAGCCACTGAGCAACCACGGCGGGTTTGGTTTGGTATAACAAACGTGTAACAGTAGTACAGAATGCCATTTCATGTCATGGTAAGATGGGGCTATCTACTAAAATTAATTGTTAAGAGCAGCGGCCGGCCGCAATGCGTTGTCCTTAAAAAATCCGAGGACACCTAAAATCGTTTAACGATTTGTGATGCGAAAACATTAATGCCCAATTGGACCTTGGTGAGCGGTCCTTCAGGTTATAAACTCCTCGCGGGCAAGCAAGCGCGTTGAGAAGCTTGGCTCGTTTTGATTTCCCTTTCCGAGGCGCAGAGAGGACGCAGGCGAGAGCTTGTGCGGACAAACAACGCGTGATAACACAGGCTTCTGAAAGTGAGGGTGACGTGGCGTCGTGGCGATGCCCTCTCCCTTCACGCAATACCGCGGCAGCAGCTGTTAATTAAAGGAATTAATTAGGGCTAAAAAAAGGGGGGGGGGCACCAAAAGTGTCACGGAAGCCACCACACTGTCGCCGCCTCGGAATATGCTAGCTCCGCAAAGCGTCGGTCTACGTTCGCGACATCATCATTACCAGCGCAAAAAGGCCTTGAGATATATTTGGGAAATGTGAGTCAATCAGCGGGTTTGAGGCTCGAAACGCCGTTCTCAGACACCGGCCACGGGAAGTGACAAAGAAACTGTCACGGGGAGAAAAAAAGTTAGTTTTCTAATTGTTTTAATATATTGTTTCTTTGTGTCTTTGATGATACACACCACTGACCCGCACCCCTGCTTAGGCCACTGAGCCACCCTTTTCATTAGAGTTCATTCTCCGTCTCACCACAAAGTCAATAGTTAAACCAAGCACTTAAAATTTTTATTGTACGTAATCCGCAAGAACTCTCGATTCCCCCCCCCCCCTTTTATCCGTTGTTTAGATACTCTCGCTTCCACATTTGTTTCTGCCTGGACACCGCGCGAGCTATTTATCCCTTTGCTATAACATCTCTAAAAAAGGAAGAAAACAGATTTATCCAAACCCTAACTAACTGACCCACAGCTTTAATTTATGCTCCCCATTTTCTCCAAATTCGTATTCAAATGCGTAATCATGTCAGTTTTAGAGCGCTTCTCGTCGCACTAGCTCATTTCATCGGAACACGAAGCGTGATCGAGTAAGACGCTCAGAGATCGTTTCGCTCTCTGTCGTCGTGTTTTCATCCGCAATGAAACAAGTGCACTCTCGCAATAGGCCCACACACACACCAAGGGCTGTCTCTCGGCATCTGTTGCGATCTGCCGCAGCAACGGCGATCCGAACACGGATGAAATGCGAGAAACGCTTAACCGAGCAAATCCTTCGTAGCTCCCGCGCGCCCGGTTTTCCAGTAGCGAAGTTTCCTTCTGTTTACCGTCCATCGTCTTCCTGCCTTCCGCGTATTGCAAGGTGATCACGAAACCACACGTGCGTGGTCCAAGCTAGAGAAGCACCGCGCAGCAACCGGTCGCCGAGAGCACGCGGTGTAGAGCAAAGTCACGGGAACGCCGCTCCTTTTTGTGTGAAGACGCCTAAAGATCCACATTTTAAGGCGCACCTCAACGGTTGATAATCTACTTAAAACTTTTTGTGCGCGAACAGGGACAAGTAATAGAAGCAACACAAGGACGAGCGCTCGTCCTTGTGTTGCTCCTATTCTTCGTCCCTGTTTGTCTGCGCGCAAAAAGTCTTAAGATGAATCTGTTCCAACTATAGGCCGAGTTGCAGTTATGATAATCTACCTCTTCTGTAGTTTTCTTTGTTCCTGTTGTGATCGGCTGCGGTGGGCAACGTGCTCACGGAAATATTACAGCTACTCAGTTTCTTTTTTCTTAGTTTTTCGTAAATGACACTAGCAAAATTATAAGGAAATATACCAGAAAAAGGCCCGAGAATTTATCCATCGACCCGAGAATTTAGTGATCCAGCTAGTCGTGAAAAAATAGGCCACGGCTTAGCTCAGCCAACCGTGGATACGCAAAGCGAAAGCTTGGGTTACTCTTGCTTTCACTTGGTTAACCTTTGATTTAGTTGTAATTATTATACTTCGGTATATAATCATCGTTAAGCCAGGTATGATGGCTGTGCCTAGGTCGGTGGCAAGACCTGAAGGTGATTAGGCTTGGCTAGACACGCATCGTTCCACGGTACGGCGCCTATTGTACCACAGAGAAAGCGCAAGTGCTAGACATGCAAGGAGTCGCCACGAACACGCACAGCGTCGAAGCACAGACGGACAGGGCGCGAGCGTGGTCGCTACATTGATCTCGACGGTGCGACGCCTGTTGCATTCCGGACCCTCTCCAGTGAGGCAGCTCGGCGGGAGATATCCGCGGGATGGTCAGACGCCGCTTGGCGACGACGGCTGAAAGCCTCCCGCTCTGGCGCAGGCTCAGAGAAGACGGCCCGACCTCGCTCTCATCCATGGCCAAGCTCGCATTGACTAGGCGAGCGTGGCGCTCCTCTTAGCCAGGCGCGTGGCGAGTGACGTGGTCAGGCGGCAGCCCAGCTGCGGAGAGCGCATGCGCGAAGCCGGAGGCGGCAGCGGAGCTCGGCGCGGCGAGTCCCGTGATGCTTTGCCAAGGGTACGGCACAGCTGCAGTCAAATGAAGATCAAACTGCTGGCGACGGCGAAACTTTGCTCCACGCGGTTAGTAAAGCTTGCGCTTTAACAAAGTTCGATTCCGTGCGGTAGAACGAAGGTTTTAGGCGCATGGCTATCGCTCTGTGGTTCCGGAGGGCGCTTTCCCAGAGCACTCTCCCGCCTTACTCGCTTGTTCAGCAGCTGCATTTCAACAATTGTCGGCTATGTACCTTCCATCTTTGCTACTTGTATGTGCTTTTTCGCATGGCCCAACATGAGCCGCCTATGCAGCTTTCGAGAGGCGCTCGACGCCACTTCCCTTCAATTGGACCCCGGACCTTTGAGGCTCGTGTGCGCGTTCCCATAGCTCCACGAATTTTGCGAAAGAGCACCGCGGTCAGAAGCAGGACCGACATGGATGTACGGAGGCAGGGTGCATTAACAAGTAGTCGTGAAATACTTATAAAGGCGAGTTAATGCATCCGGGTGTTCATGCATGTGCAAGCGGAGCGTATATGTCAGCGTATCGCCTCAAGCAACGCCAGTGCAAGCCAATAGTTCGAAGACTCAGACACGTTCGCGCGTTTGTAAACGTATTCTACTGCGAGCAAAGGAGAGTCGCGAGGGTCAGATATGTTCATGCGTTCAATGTATGCGTCTTTAAGCGTTTTATAATAGTACTGAGATGCGTAGAACATGGTACATGCGCCATAATGTTGTTTTGTATTCCGCGCCATTCTACATGATACTTATGCCACATTCGGCTGGTCCCTACCACACTGTAGCTCGGGTACGTTGCAACGATGCTGATATAGCTCCTCATCTGAGCCAGACAAAGCGTCACCAAGTCGAACGTGCAGCCACTCGCCAGAGCATTCGGAGCACGAAAGAGGAAACACGTCAGCACTTTTGCAAAGAAACAAGGAGCGCAGATGCCGAGGCACGCCGCCGCGGCTGACGTCACGCCGACAAATGAAGCTGCAAGAGCCACGAGGGCGGAACTCCCCTAGATCTCGGTTGTGCCTCACTAAGCGAAATTCGAGTGTGGCGAATTCCAACTTCCAACATAAACGTGGGGTAATTTAGCCTTAATCAGCGCGTCATAAAATAAGGTGAAAAAAAGTTGGGAGGCACAAACAGTATATACAAAGCGACGGAGAGCGAGGAGTCACGATTCTGAAGAGGCGACACAAAAGAACGCTCCATTTGACTCCAACATCCTCATGTATCTCTGATCTTGCTTGGCTCTCGAATTTCCAAATGTGTCATGCGAATTTCCGTGCGAAGATGAAGTTCAGCTGTGTGCTCGCCGCAAAGTGCGAGCTTCGAATTCTTTGCATTAAAAACAGGACAGTTTTGCATCACTCGCGCATGTGCGGCGCGAGGATAGGAATAACCTGTGCTTTCCAATAGTAACAGACAGCTCGGCATTGCTGAGAGGAAGGAGCGTCGACAGTGTTCTACACGCTTAGATTCGTGTTCAAAAGCATTTTGCTGCCGCAGGGCGTTCGCGAACTGAAATAATGTTACTACTTAGAACGTTAAAAGAGCATGCCGATTGTAGTGAGGGAGTCATTTTGTGCTCCAGCGCTTTTAAAATCAAGGCAGAAAAAACATCACACAAAAAAAGAAAAAAGAAAGAAAGAAAAACATCATATGGAACAAGCGATGCACCTTTTCGCGTCAATTATTTTTATTAACCTACAGTTCAGTCAGCGGTGTTATCAATATAGAGAATGACAAGAAAACTTCATTCTATAGGGGTCTTCATTATGCCGACTACTCCGTCCTACAATTAATCCATCAATTGCCATTGTTGAGGCATACTGTCTGGCCGGCTCTAAAATCCGTCAACCTGCTACACCGAGCATTTGTATGTTTTGCAGTGCCTCTTCGGCGTTCCTTCACTGAAATTTGGCGCATCACCATTCTGCTTCGTGCTGTTATGAAATTATTCGGACTACGTGGACAGTTCCAGCCGCGAGGTACAATATAACGGCACAACATCCAAAGTGGTTTTCAATACATGTATTCATCACCGGTGAAATCGGCTGCTGCGCGCGCGTGCCGAGGATTAGCCCGTAATTCACACCTAATTGTAATAGTTAAGTGCATCAGCTTTGTTTCGCGAATCACTCACTATGCCTAAAGGATTGTGGGCGTAAAGAGCAGCATCAGAATCGGAATGAGCTGCGTCACTCGCATAACGTCGTGTAGCAGAATTGCGGCTCCGATGAGTATAGCTGCCATACAGCAGCTATAAAAACGAAAAAACAATCTACCCACATTGTTTGTCCAACATGTCTTTTGATTGTTTGTCGACGACGAACTACAAACCGTACTTTATTTTACATTGTAACATGGAACAACACCTTTCTTTGGTCTTTCACTGCAGAACGTGCTCCGCCAAATCATAACGATGTCGCTTACTTGAAAATTATTAATATTTAATAAGTTATGGAATAGCTGGTCTTGGTACAGGTGCTATATACAGTAGCTATACCGATAGGCGTTATGAACATGCCGACAGCGTCCACAGCCCCCTTCAAAACAAAACTAGAGGAAGGGAAAGGGAGAAGGAAGAAAAGGACTGGATAAATGCAGGGATATGAGGCAGCTGTTCTGGCTCCTATAGATCCAGAAGTGTGCGTCTATTTCGTGGTAAAAACACGCGCAAAGAGGTTGTATCATTAGGAGGTGACAAAGTAATAATAGCAGGCAGAGGTCGCGAAAGACACGTCGCACGGAGACAGCAGTCATACTTCTTAGTCCTATCCAAACGTTCTACCGAGGCCTCTATATACGTCGCCGCTTTCGCTTTGTAGTGTAATGAACAACGCGTTTTTCGTGCAGGCACGAGCGTGCCGAGATATTCAAGCGATATCCATGCGGGAAACGACGAGGACCGGCGTATTCAGCATGGCATGGCCGACGGCGTTGCGGGAAACGATGCTTGCCCTTCGTCAGAGCCATCAACATTATGTGGCAAACAAGTTATGTGTGTCAGATGGGCGCAGCAAGCTCACGGAAACCTGTCGCGGAGCGCGCGCGAGCCACGGACACTGCTTATACATACGCCCGGGGCTCGAACTTCGCACACGTGCACGTCTATCCTTCGCGCTGGTAACAGGGAACCAATGTTGCCTTGCACGCGCACGGGTTTGTCGATGTTATTGAAGAGGTATACAGATTTCTACGGACAGTACTGTCCTATAAGGATCGTACTGATCGTACGTATAAGGATCGTACTGATGCAACGATGTTCTACACAAGTCGAATTTGAATAAATTTAGCTCTACCGAGCAGGCGGCTTTTCTATAGTGTGTACTCGTATTTGCGCCTAGCTATGTTTTCCACGTAGTTTTAGTCTGTGCCGTGCAGGCCGGAGTACTTGGCTAGATTTTTCATTGTCATTGATTGCTGATTTTTCCCAGTTATCGCGGCTTAGTTCTTATGCCTAAGTTCCCTGGCTCCTTGAAGTCCTACTTTCTCAGCGTTCCATAACTTATTAAATATTACTAATTTGCAAGTAAGCGACATCGTTACGATTTGGCGGCGCACGTTCTGGGACAGACCAAAGAAAGTTGTTTCTCCACGTTAGAATGTAAAACAAAGTGCGGTTTGCAGCTCGTTGTCGACAAACAATGGAAGGAAATGTTCGACAAACAATGTGTGTAGTTTATTTTTATTTGAACAGTGCCATGAAAAAGGAGTCTGAAAAGGAGTTACAGTGCAGTTACTTCCAACCTCTACATATAAAAAACGAGCGTTCTTTTGAACAACAGTATTTTGTTTTTTTAATTTCGGCGTTGTTTTTTAAAATCGCCTTTGACAAACGGTGCTGGTCCGCCTTCTCAGGGGATTTCTGCAAAAGGCGCAGATTACCTACATCACAACTCACTTTGTCCAGGTAGATAATTAAACATCATGAACATGATTACGATTATTTTCTTTCTTGAACTCTTTCCGTTTCTTTTTATATATTTCGCACCATCACCACTTTAAAGAATACCCGGCTTAAAGAGGTATGCGAAGTACATGGGGCGTTGTAGTTAGGTTGCCTTAAAGCGTTCCAAAAGTGCTTCCCGAGGTGATCGTACTTGGAACGTCCATGCGATCTCTAGCAAACCTCGAGGAAGATCTTTTAACCACTTGGCTTGAATTGCCATTTGCACCACGGGCCTTAAATTTGTTAAAAAAATCTTGACTAGTCAATATTTTCAATGAGCTGCCGGGGTGTCGTGATTTGTTTGGCCGGTGATGTCCACCTCTTCAAGTAATCCCCCCGCAGAGCAGATTCGCTTTGTGTGCTACATTCGATTTGAAAAAAAAAAAATCACTTCTAACAAAAAAACATGCTAGTTTCAAAATGAAATCATCGTATAAAGTAAGCGTAATGTGTTTATTCTCCTTGTTATCAATTTTCTTGGCAACGTTTGAACGAGAACATCTCTGCCGAACAAAATAAATTTCTAGCATTATCATGTATACCGTATCACCCACTCCATGTCAGCGCAATTAAGTGGCAAGTGTGGCGTTGATTTACCCGCTTTATAGCCTACCCAACGATAACAGCGACAGCACAGTGAATTGCCGACCGTTTCTTCTCAGTGCTTGCTCGTAGGTAAGCGCAAACAGAGGCACGTTTCAAGGATGCATCCCAGTCTTTGCGTAACGGACAGTTTCCGATGCGAGTTTCTGCGCTCTCTTCCATTATTTCCTGAACCGATGAGCGACACTACGCGGCTTGCGCCATTAACAAGTACGACCTCGCTTACCTCCGCAGCTTGCATGGTCGTCGGTCGTGCCACCTGCGTCCGGCAGCTTCTCCACGTAGAAGATGCCCGACACCATCGTCGCCTTCACTGGGGTAACGCGGGAGGGCACTTGTTACCCGATGCAGGCGGAGGATGCACCGTTGAGCGTCGGCACGCGAAGAGAACGACGTTTGTAGCGAACCTAGTTCGCTCGAGGCGGCCGCCGCCCGAGCATTACCCCGGCCGTCGGGGCCCGCTATGCGTACACGGCGGGAGAAAGCCTTGTCCGGGATCTGTGCAACCGGTTCCACCGCGCGCCTCGACGCAGGCCAAGTCGAGCCTCCGCTATACGCAGGACGAACTACGCGTTCTCCTCTCTTCACGCTTGGAGGAACGTTCGACACGTGGTGAGCGCGACGTTCGAATGTACAGCGCGGCCGGTTGCTGCCGCCACCGCTTTCGCCGCTACCACGTTGCTTCGTTCCCCAACAAGCGCGACTTCGAGTGTCGACAGCCACGAATGCGTTATTTACCGACGGCTACAAATCTGTTGGCGACGATTGACCACAAGCGTGACTTGGACGGCGAAGATTGTGTTGTGTGCCAATGAGCGCGACTTGGCGGATGATGATCGTCCTACCTGCGCATCCACGACTTGACGCTGGTAGCGACAATGGATCGCTGGTGATGTCTGACGAACACGACTGGGCTGGTGAAGATTCTCTTACGGCCTAGCCACGACTCGATGCGGGTATAGTGATCGATCACTGGTGACAATTGTCACGCACGAGTAGTCGGTGATGATCGCTGGCTAAGAACAACGAATCCGCCGGTGACGAAAGCCCAACAACAACGAAGACGACTGTAATGCTGAGGATTCTTTAACGCAGGTGTTCGCAGCTCCGGAGAATGGTTCGGGCAGGGCGACGCTAAGCCCGAAACTAAGCGCGCCGCGGTTGCACGTGCGCGCTTGTCGGTGCGCTCCGATTCCTTAGCGCATAAGAATCGAGTGACGAGACGCGAGGCTATGGCGACAGCTGACACCACTAAAGAAATGGGCGAGCAGCGGAGGCCGGGCTTTTAAAAGGAGGAGGGCTGTCAGGAATGCGGCCAGCTTGGTTTTCAGAGCGGGAAGCACGAAACGCTTGTTTGCTGGATAAGATGGGGGGTCACTCTGGCGATCCCTGCTAGAGAGTCTGAAGGTTGGGCCGATAAACAACGCGACAGAGGCCTTGTTCGCAGAAATAGTGCAGCCGAGAGAAGTTCGTTGATAGTGCGCTTTGTTCCATTTGCTCGCTACAATCACAAGACTGTATTGAACTCTTTCGAAGTAATTGGAGTATATAGGATCAAGATCTAGCTTATTGGGACGTGAGTTGTATCAGTGCCCTTGTGATGCAATTGAATTGGTGACCTTCGCAGCCTGTTGGCGACCTTTCACGATAATGCGGGTTGGTTCACGATAAGTTGGGCCATATTGCCATCGACGCGAAGTTGGTTCTTTTTAGACTACGACTAGAGCGCGTGCGCTCCGGTGTGCGTTACGCCATGGACCGTCGTTCAAAAATTTAGCCTTAATTTCACTCTATATGAAACATGTGGTGACTGATGTGTTCCGTTAGAATGTTTACCCAGATGCGATACATCGAGCCGTTAAGTACTCCTTGTAGTAGAAATTAAACAGGAAATTAGCACCTATATTTAAACAATGTAAATATGTATCATCTCTATACTAAAGACATAAAAAATTCAACTTGCATCACAAACGTTTCCGTTGAGAAATTGGCAGACGCTGGCCATGCCTCGATCTCTCTGAATCAAGGTGAACGCACACGACTACTGCGTCTCTGATCCCTTAGTTGCTATCCGGCCAAAGCCAGATAGTAAACCAGACTTCTTGATGTAACGAAAGGCGGGCTGCTTGAAAAGGAGAAAAAACCAATCACCGCCACAATTACACGGTGCATGTTATGAGAAACCACTCTAGCGCACGTACTACTCTGGAAACACCGAACCCGTGTTACGAATTGTCAGTAAAGTTCGTACTTTGTAACAGTTCTTAACAAGTGCCATTAGTTTGTTGTTACAGTAAACATATTGTTAACGAAGCGGCCGGCGCATGACAAACAGTGCAAAGGAATTTAAGGCTTCGGGTATTTGGCTCTTCTGTTTGTATTCCCAAATAAATAGCGAAGTACTATGCGCACACGCTTACGTATCCCCCCGCGCATAAAGAAAGAAGCTGAATATTAAAATAGAAGCCAAATGATGATGATGATGAAGCAGGGTCATTCACACAGATACTGCTCCAATCGGCAGTAACAACGACGTCATACGGCTCACCTACAACGTCACGCCTTCTGCATGCAGCATAGGAATAGTCAGTAGCAACGCAAAAGAGACGAGGAAAGAAACCATGGTTTTTCACGTGCCATACCCGCAATTTGATTATGAGGCATGTCGTAGAGGGGCACTCCGGAATAATTTGGACCACCATGGGTTTAACGTGCATTTAAATCTGACTACACAGGTGTTTTCGCATTTCGCCCCCGTCGAAATACGGCCGCCGTGGCCAGGATTCGATGACGCGACCTCCTGCTTAGCAGCCTGCTTGCTTAGTAGCCCAACACCATAGCCACTAAGCAACCACGGCTGGTAAAAAGGCGGGTAATACCTTTAAATAGGGAGTGTACGCAAAACCACCGCCAAAAATACGCCGTGTATAAGAAAAGAACTTAAAAAAAGAAACAAATGCATGTGACGAGTGTGGGTTCTTGACGTGAACGCTGTTCGGGCTGTGTGCTAAGGTATACGAGATAAAAGTCATCTGCGAACACTGCCCGGTCCAATGGGAGAGAACGCCGGCTTCGAGGAGAGTAGCTTCCTTCTTTACGCTATAGCATCGATATATGCTATAGCGTAAAGCGCGTGTGACTACCGCGCGGCTTAACTGAAACTACTGTCTTTACATTCTCTTGTTGTTGTTGTTCTTTTTCTTCTTTTCCTTTATTCCATAGTAATGTAATGAATCGAGCTAAATTCTGTGTATACGGGCCAACTGCAACGAAATTTTTACCACGTAGAAAGCCTATAATTCCAGGTGGCGCGTAGATGTACAGCAGCTTCCGTGAAAAATTTTACGTTCTAAATACTAGTGGACGCATCACAAAAGACTCTGTTTGTAGCACCCTGTAAAAAAAAAAAAAAAGCGCTAATACCATTTGCCGGGAATGACTCAGAACCAGTGGGGCAGCCAGAAATTTTGTTCGGGAATGGGAAAGGGGAGGGAGAGGGCTCGCGTTGCAGCTCGGGCTCCTCCTTATAGAACTTATTGAGGGACCAAATACATGAATAATAACTGCATTGCCATTGCCAAAGATGCTGCAAACGAATTCTTGGACGCCGCACTGTCAAGACAAGTAAACTATGTATTATTCATAAAAGAATATATTCTTGTGTCCCAAAAGTTGAGCCCGAAATAAATGATATCATTGCTTCCGTGTTTTCTGTCTATTTAATAACTAAAGAAAATATCACCCGCACTTTAGAACTATATCAGTTTGAAACCAGCAAAGCAGTGCATGCCGCTGATATGAAAAATGTTGGGGCCATGAAATGAACAAGTTGAGGACAAATATTTTAATGATATTTGTGTCTTCATAAACGTTGTTTAGATATTTGTGCATACGCAACGGCCAGGGGAAATCCCCACGACGCGGTCCTTTGTTACAATATATTGCGCAAGAGCAGCTGTCTCCGGTCGTGTACCGTGAGTAATTTGCACCTAAATTATAGTCGCAACAGAGAGCACATATAAAAAGCAGGAGTTCTGCAAAATATACCAAGGGCGAGTGAGCCAATGCCAATATATGACAAACGGGGAAACCTAGTACTATATTTAAATGTAGTCGTCATGAGCATTGAGGCATTTGTCCCACTGGCTAAAAAGTCGCGTGATTCCTCTCTCGTAAAGCTCCTTGTCTTGCTGCTTCAAGAAGTCCGTAACTGATTTTTTCGCGTCATCGTCAAACACGAATCTGGTTCTCTTAAGCTGTTCTTCAAATTTCCCCAAATTGTGGAAGACACAAGGTGACAGGTCTGGGCTGTATGGCAGATGTTGCAGCGTTTTCCACTTGAACTTTGCCAGTTTTGTGTTAACCACATCAACGACGTGGGGACGGGCATTGTCGTGGAGCAAGATGACCCAATTTTTCAGTTTTCCGCGTTGTTTGTTCTTGATTGCGACACGCAGCCTATCTGGCGTTTCACAATATAGGAAACAATTGGTAGCCTCTCCAGGTTTAGAAAATTCGATCAGTAATTGCCCCTGACGTTTGAAAGGAAAGTCAACAACGCCTTTCCGGCGGAAATGACGGCCTTTGCTTTCTTTTGAGGTGGCGAATTCGAATGTTTCCACTGTAAGCCTTGCCGTCGTGTTTCAGGCTCGTAACAGTGGCACCATGAATCATCCGCGGGGACAATTTCAGACAAGAAGTCGTCACCCTAATTCTGATACCGGGTCATATGAGTCAAGGCAGCGCCGAAGCTCTCTGTCTTCTGGCGGTAGTTCAAAATCTTGGGCATCCATTGGGCACACAAGAACTAATAACCGAGATGTTCATGGGTGTGAACCGAACCGCGACTGATGTTCACACGCTCTGCCAGTTCCCCGATGCTTATCCTCCGTTCTTGTCTAATCAGCTCATCAACCTTTGCAATTGTGTTGGAGATGATTGCACGGTGGCTTTGGCCTGGTCTTGGATCATCTTTAAAAATTTCACGTCCTCTTTTAACCATTTGCTCCAACGTTTCACACTGGCCAATGACATGCAATGTTCAACGTACGCGGCAGCCATACGGCGACTAAATTTTTTGGGGGAAACACCTTCAGCTGTCAAAAAGTCCACGACACCACGCTGTTCAACTTTTGGAACGTCCTTTATGTCACGCAACCATGTTCAACCCTGTGTATAAGAGCATTAAAGAACATTTATCTTCACACTTGCGCGTCTCTTTTCTAAATGAGAAATGCCTGTGTGCAACGCGCATGCCTCGCAAATTATGAACCGAACCATTATAGCGCGGTGTGGGTTGGCTCACTATCATTTAACTCGCGATCGTACATTAAAATTGAGAGGATACAATGGAATATACAAATGCGAAGATGCAGCTTGATAAAGGGCAAAAAAGTGTCACTGGAAACGAAGTTCACTGCGCGTACACACAAAACCTCGCAGCAAGATGTTTAAATATGCGGTTCAGTCTCCAATAAATCTATGTATCTACGAAAAAGTCACTGTATATAATGCGTCTGACAAGGCAACTAAATACGTTGGGCAATCACAGATTCACAGCTCACAAAATCCTAAGGCATCCCTTCCCTCCACTCCCCCGGACGTATCGCGCGCGACGGAAGGCGGCCCGCTTCGTCCCCGCTTTTCTCCTTTGCGCCCAAAAGACTGAGCCACCATCGTCGGCTCACTCATGCCTGGCTCCCTGGTCGAAACGAAGGCCTCTTTCGCCGCTGACGGCGGCACATAAATAAGCTGCAATTTGTTTCTGACACTAAATAACTTATAGAATAAAGTGGCCTCGAAAGTGTGCATGTTATAAAACGTTGTGCGATATAGTAAATCGTTGGCGTGATTTCTAATCGGACGCAGTTAGTGCAGACGCGCCAGCAATCGTCTATATATACGAAGCGGCTCGCCTGACTGGCGTGTTTACTCATCGCTACTAACGGCACCGTGAAAACTAACCGTATTTTCACTTAAGCGAAACATATGTGTTCAGGCATTGATTGTGCTGATGAATTTAGGCGCTTTATTACGAGCTGCAGATGCATCGGCATGGGCCCTCGGCCTCGGATAGACGGCCGGCGAGCTAGGCCTACACAGTCTCCCAGTGATCGCAAGCTCGCCTGGCATGCTCGTTCGCTTCCGTCGGCGCCCATGAAATCACATGTGCTGCAATTTAAACCTAAGATAACTGTGTACATGTTGTGCCGACTAACATAGGCGCTTCGTTATACGAGCTGCAAGCGATCGTGTCACAAGCGCCACCGGTGTCGGATTCCATGGCTGAGCGAACTATGCCTGCCGGCTATAGCCATCGGCGGCTGTCAAAGGAGCCGTTACTGCTAACGCGGCCTTGCGGAAACACGTCTACAGTGCTTCCATATGCGTGTTTATATTGTTTGAAACAAACGATGACGAGAGAGCTGTGCAAATACGTTAGCTTTCACTTTCTGTTCGAAGTTATGCAGCATTCCGAACTTCCACGCAGGGGCGCTGGTTCTGGGCGGAGCTATCCGCCGCTCGGTCATTCGTACCATGTGTCCCGAATCGCCACATGCGGCAAGTCGCACACGACACGCCGTACGACAGATCGCACGGGAAATCGCACCATGTGCCTCCCGCTTTATACGAAACATGAGGCCGACGGCGACGGCGACAGCAGGAACGCGCCTGGGGTGTCCATATAATTGCTGTCGCAATAATATGAGTCTCTGGCAACTGTAGCATCCCGCGGCCCCTTACTCCCCGCAAAAGAAGTAACCAAATCGAATTTTCACCATATGACAATTCGCTGCGCCGCAACAATGTCTTTTTTTTTTTCGTTCGTGGAGTGGGTCACCGAAATAAAAAAAAATGGCTGTGGCTTAGGTAAGGTTAAGCCCAGGATGCGAAGCATACTAGCCTTTATTTTAGTTGTTGAACCACTGTTTAGCCTGGTGAACTGCTGTTGCTTGGCTATATTTGGTTCGGCTAGACGAAGAAACAACTCATGCATTACTTCTTCGCCTTCAAGAGTGGAACGCGACAGCGTTCCCGTCGACCCGCCAAGGGGTGTAAGACAATGGGCTACAGGGCAGCGACTACGCGCCCCGCATTGGACGCGGTGAGCATCGAGCAAAGCAGCGTTCGGCGCGGCAACGAAATGTGCGCCTGAGCAAGAGACGCACGCCTTAGAAACAGCGCGTTTCTAAGGCAACACCGCATTCACTAGAGGCGCTTTTGTACCGCTTTGAAGCGTTGTACTCGTGGCTCAGTGGTAGCGTCTCCGTCCCACACTCCGGAGACCCTGGTTCGATTCCCACCCAGCCCGTCTTGCAAGAGTTGAGCCAAAGCCACTTCTCCTCTGTCGTGACGTCACGGTGTCACGTGATTTCATGGTCACCGCCGCGCCTGAGGAGCTGGGTTGAGCCCTCGTAATATGCTTCGCATAAAAATGAATGTTGGCCACAATCGAATGCCTACTTTGGGCACCTAATGTGGCTATCAAAGGAATATCGAAGAAAACGTGAGACGCTTGGTCCGCCGAGTACCATGCTCATACTACTCGGTATCCTACGCCAGCGAGACAAAACATTCCAGAGGGGTTACGCTAAAGCGAACGCGTTCCAATCCGTCGAGTCCCCACAGTGATGGCCGCAAGCGACTATTTCTTTACTCGTCTGCCAGCTGGAAAGCGTCGAAAACTCTGCCAGGTCAAAATCCACTCGACCAAACAAAAATGGCTGTGGCTTAGCTAAGGTTACGCCCAGGATGCGAAGCATGCTAGCCTTTATTTTAACGCGACATCGTTAAGGAGCTCGTGTCGCAGAAAAGCCGGTGTCGTCGGCGTCGGCTCAGGCGTGCGGCGCTTGCTCAGGCGCACATTTCGTTGTCGCGCCGAACGCTGCGTTGCTCGACGCTCACCGCGTCCGATGCGGGGGGCGACGCCGCGAGCGACGGCGCGAGTTGGAGCCCCGTTTCTCCTCTGTCGTGACGTCACGGTGTCACGTGGTATTGAAGGCGACACCGCCGCGCCTGAGGAGCTGGGTTGAGCTCTCGTAATATGCTTCGCATAAAAACGAAGACGCACCGAAGTGCGCCGCGTGGTGGTCAGAGCAACACGAGAAAAACGCATGCGCTCGGGCTGGTTCTGGCAGCCCGCGGGTAGCGAGAACAAGAAAATTTAAAAGACTCGACGTGTCCTCGCAACTAAAAATCAAAGTAGAAAAATAAATGAGAACGTAGTTACCTTTGCTGGCTTTAGTGCCTTGACATCGATGCCTTGGAGCAGGGGAAAAAATTGCTGATATTCTTTTCTTTGACATGACCGCACAAATCAACCACCACAACGCTTCATCTCATCGGACTTCGCTGCGTGCTTTGTCAACTTGTCTGATAGTGTGTTAATTTTGCTTGGCTCGTTGTATGGTCCGATGTACGAATTTAGAAATGTTAACGCAAATTTAGCGTCAAATGTTTATGACAACATTAAACCCACAATGTTCCGGAATCGAAAATCTAACGCACGACTTGAAAGTGTCAATGCACCTTTCGCATCAAATGTTTATGAGAACTTTATAGCCATAAAGTTTCGAAATTCAAATCCAGGCACTCCGTAGATTCTGCGGCCTCCGCGAGATACCGCGACAAGCCCGCTCGCCATCAAAACCCTCTGGAAACTTTGTGCTGGGATAGGGCTCCTTGTCTCATGCGACTCCCGGTGCATGGGCGTTGCCGCGAAATCAAGCCCGAGTTTGCAATGTTGGCGCTGAAATCTCGTTTCGAGCGAGAAAAAGCATTCTTGACAAAATCCGTAATCATTTCCGGCGCCGGGGGTTTTTTGGTCGGCTGTGCCCCCCATTCTCCGGTTAACCTCCCTGTCTTGCCTTTGCCTTTCTCTCTCTCTCTCTCTCTGATCATTTATAAACAATTTAGCTGAAGTGAAATTTCGTTGCAGTTGACGTTTAAGTCAACCCCCAAATTTCTTCTGTTCTCTGCACTTTTATTCTCATAACTGTTCTCTTCTCTGTCTCCAATACTCTTAAATAGGTTAATTCTAATTTATCATCATGAAAACTGCAGAGAACACAACCGTACAGAGCACGTCAGGAACGCCTAAGTGTGGAAACACTGCATCACATACTCGATGTGCGATAGCGAGGGCAGCGCCGAAGTTTTTTTCCGGTTCGTTAATTCCTTCGGCGACATCCACCTAGCGACCGTACTTTAGAAACGTAGCAGTCATTTGGCACACCCTGCATGCATTCACGTGAGCGTAATAAATGAAGATTACCAGCAAAAGAACACCCTTCCAGCTTTTTGTTTTATAGAGAGCAATCCGGCTATCTTGAGTCAACTATGGAGATAGCTTACAATGAAGATAAGTTGCTGGCAGACAAAGGCTATCTGGCGGCTCGTATCAGCCCAGCTGTTCCTAGCGGTATCAACACGAAAGGCAGGCTTACCGGGCCTTCTGGATTATTTGACATCTATCAGACGATGACCGCTTTGTTCGAGTGTAGCCGTAGATGCGTATTACTTTCGACTCTTAGGCAAAGGCTGCGGGCAACCAGCCTTTTTGATAAAGCAGATACGCAATGGCTGAGATAACGTGTAATAATGTCGCGGAACACAGGTAGTACAGAGCGTGACGCATGTCGGCAACTGGAGATAACAGCGAAGAAACGATAACGCCTAGCGTTCCCTGACGATCCACGCAGGATGTCTCTGCATTCCGAGCTAGGTCGCTGTCAAACTCAGTACCTGTCAGCGAAAGGGTTCGATACGTAAGGCGTGCATAGAACATGTTTTTGGCTATGGGTCGCTAGTCGCTGCCAAGCAACGCCCAACATAATTAGTAGAAAACCACGACAAAAGTAAAACGTTGCCCTTATAGGTGCAGAAACATGTATCTTTCGAAGAGTAAAGTGAGCATGTTGAGCGTATTGAATCAATGATTTTGGGGCAAAGGTGAGCGGACAGCTACCATTTCCGCTAAGTGCTCTCTTTCCGCGGGTTTCCTCTTCCCTCCACTGTAACCGTTGACAGCTGTAACCGTTGACAGCTGTAACTGTTGACATCGTACTTTGCCATTGTTTCTTGTTTAGCCGACACAATTACGAAACGGCCGCGGACGAAGCATTGCGGCAATAGAATTCAATATTTTGCACTTTATAGTTCTTATTTTATTTTTTTGCAAGCAAATTTCCTTCCTCCATTTTTCTTTTTTTTCCCGTAGAAGTGAAATGAATTTGCCGGTAGGGCACTGCTTCACTGACACCAGTTAAACCTTGTTTAACTTTACCAACCTAGCCATAGAATTCGAGATATCTAATTAGGCATTCCTTCACTGCACTGCTCACAACTCTGCGTAACTCTCACAATTTGGCTTAAGAACATAACGCCTCTCGAAGATAAACCACTGAGAAAAACAGAAATACACACAACGCAGTCGGGGTTGTGCCTTCGTGCGGCGCCATGTCCTTCAGCTGGCACCAACATGCCTTGCAACGTGCCCTCTTGAAGCTTCAGCCTCGTTCTCGGCGGTGTTCTATTTTTTTCAATTCTACTCTGGCACTTGTGGCGGAAAAGCTTTCGTTCAACGCCACCAACATTCTTTATTAAAATGCCTAAGAACGTTGCCTTCAACGCCTGTGATTGCTAAGAAACCATGGAACAGTTTTTCCTTTTTTTTTTTCGTAACCGTGGGCACAGCACAAGAAGACGGGTGAAAGCCATGTCGTGTGACTGCTGCGTCAACCTTTTCATGTAAATGATTGTGGTATAGGCGGAACACAGGCTCTCATTGTCCGTTTTCCAACAAGCGCGCTTTGGCTGGGGGTTAAAAAAAAAATGAAATCCGGCCTATACTGCGTGCTGAAACCAGGATTTCTCTGTGAGGCACGTTGCAGTAATGACTTCCTGAATAATTTTGATCACCTGGAGTTCTTTAACGCGCACCCAATGCACGGCACACGGGCGACTTCGCTATTCGCCCCCATCGGAATATGGGCACTTGGGTCGAGATTTGATTACACGCTCACGGGCTTAACAGCGCAACGCCAAACACCTAGCACGCCACCATGGTGGGTGTCTGCGCACCGCGAAGCGCACACGATGCAAGGTATATGTAAACTGGCAGCGAAGCTTCCGTAGAGGCCCACGTGTAAAACAAAAAAACAAAATGGCGGCTCGTTGCAACCGTCGTCAGCTACGTATCGTGGGGACAAGTAATAGCAAATAAAAAAAAGTGACGTAACAGCCGCAAATGGCAATGACGTCAAGATCGTATGCTGCTTGACGCGAATGTTTGAATTTCTTTGGCGTCCGGCATTTCGACCGCTACGCCAGAAGTTATTTTTTTTTCTTAGGCTGAGGCGAGCTTGCAACTCACCTCAGCTGAAACGTCAGCGTGTCCTTTAACTATAGGAGTGGCGTATGTCTTACTGTGAAGATAATTAGACTGTTATGAACGGCATTTTCTCCAGTGGCTGCCTTGGGAAAGTGAGCGAATAGGATGGAAATAAATGACGATACTACAGAGGTTTCAAAAGCAACTTGAGGTTTATTCGTCTAGAACAATGCGTCCAATGTAATTGACCGAACAAAACATGTTTAAACAGATGAAAAATACTATGGCCAGCAGACAGCCGTAATGTGTAGCAACATATTCGGATCGTTTTCACAGAATCATTCGTAATTCCTTGCGCCACCATGTATCCATATGCAACAGTTATCAGACCAGACAATATTGCCCCACATTATTATTTAGAAAACATTCGACTTACTAATTCTGCTGCCCGTCGGACACTCAGAGCCGGTGTTACAGAGAGTAAACGAACATAGCGCAATGTTTCTTGGCGTAGCGTTCCACATTTATCGTCACGACGAGACAAGCGCGTCGGATGCCGCAGCGTGAACTTGCACGATAACAAAAAATCTGCACTCACACCTTTCGTCAATGAATGCCTTGCGCTAGGTCACGCAAAATTTGAAGTGAAGCGCACGTCACACTTTGAACAAACACTTAAGGAAAGAAAGAAAAAATAACTTGGATGAAACCACCGGGTTCAAGTGAGCAACGCCATTCCGCACGACATAATAGCTTGTTTTCCCAGTCTTTCCATGTCTTGCGCCAGAATCACTGGTTGGTAGGGGTCACCAAGAAAGAACTAATGAAGTGTGAAAGAGGAGAAAATTAACCTGCCTTGTTTTAGTACAGGAAAAATACTTGAAACGGAATATTTACTCGTTTGACAGTATACTGATAAAAAATGTTAGAACATTCTTTTTTTCACATAGGTTTTCCAGTTTCAGGCACATACAATCACTTATATCGGTTTCGTTCCCACCCCCCTTCTTTTTGTCGATTCCCCCGCATATTTCAGCTGTAAGCGTATGTATGCAATTGGAGTTCTACACGGCTGTGCAACGCGATCATCGTGCGACAAGCGAGAAGCACCAGCAGATGAGCCGACAGCGGTCATCGTCTCAATTCCTGCCGTGTTTCCTCTTACAGTGACGCATCACGTATCTCTTTCAAGGCTGCACACGCTGCTATCACCGCCAATTTCCCTTTTCACTTTGCCTTAAACTCCCTCACCAACTTCTTGCCGCAATCCGAAATTCATGTCGCGTCAAACTGAGACGCAGTCCAGCAAGAGCCGTATATTTAGAGGAACGAGGACTGCTTTAAGCGGCAACCCCAAGCAAAGCATTGCCGGCGCGTTTCAATGCGTCAGCACTTAAAAGCTGGAAGTTGGCTTTGCTGCGTCCGCCGAATCTGTGTCCGCCAATCTCTACGTGCATCTGTTCTTTCGGTTACGCCGACAGCGACGTCGGCCGTAGTCGTGAGCGTCAGTCCCTATCTTAATTGTGACCTTCACCATTGCGATATTACTGCTTGTAATGGGCGGAAAGATGAAATTGTGTGCGTATCCGCGCGTACTGTGATGTCCTTCCCCTTCAGTCCCTTCACTCTTTTTCTCAGTGCAGGGTAGCCAACGGAGATTAGCCATGGTTAACCTTCGTCTCACTCTATTTCTCCAAGCGCTTGCGTATCTAGTTTTGCTTTCCTCTTGTTGTTATGTTGTGGCGGTGCCGTTACAACCATATAGTTTCACACAATAAATACTAGAGGGAACTCTGGCGCTAGTGTCTACGGCAGCAGCAATAAAAGCGGTTCTGCCAGCATGGGAATTATGGGAAGTACCTGGATTTGCCTAAACTTGGTCTTTTTGGCTTCAAACGGCTTTGTAAACTCGTCATTTTCAACAATGTACTGCGTACTAAATAATTAAAGAAACATCATTCAAACGGTCCGATGGCAGGATCCGAACGTAGGAACATATGAACAGAAGCCCGATACTGAAACCATTAAGCCACGGACGCATGTATCGACAAGCGAAAGACATGCGCTTATGAATTTATCGTGGGCATGCCAGTGCCTTGAGACGCTTGGCGCGTTTCGATTTGGCCACCTGGACAAGCTCAATCGTTGCAATTAATAGCAAATGTGCGTGTTCGTGGCATATTCTGCACTTAGAAGAGTGTGGTTTGCTCTGAAACTTACGTCAATAAGGTTTATATAACGTTACATACGAAGCCACAAGTACGCCTGGATCCACAAGCACGAAGATCAGACAAATCCATGTACTTTCCATGATTCCCATGGTGGTATACGATCGCAGCGCCAGAGTTCCCTCTAGTAATTATTGTATGAAACTCTATGGTAGAAACGTCACGCGTGATCCAGATGCTCGGGGTGGCAGTCGCGTCGTCCACGCGAATGTATGTAATAATAATAAAAAAAGCTGAAACACAGGTTGCCGTTCTCCATTTGGAATTTCACTTCTGCCGTCACAATGGGGAGGCCGCGTATAGACCGTTGTATTGAGGGCGCCGCCATTTTGCGATCGCAGCGCCGTTTATCGTGCGGCGCCATGCTGGTATGTCGGATCGCGCTCGAGAAAGCACGGCGAACGTGCGGTTGACGACGAGTGGCAAGTTTTCGCGCTTTGCCGAGAGGTGTCAATAACTTGTTTTGATTGGAAAACTTCTTAGCGCGTCGTCACTGAGCTTTTAGCTGCGATATAGCCGCAGTATGGAACGGCGACACGGCCTAGAGGCTATCCCGCAGCTCTCCCGACGATCGAAATAGGAGGAGAGTCAAGTCTTAATATTGTCGATACATAACGTATACGTGCAACGGATTGGTGTTGTATGTCTGGCCTTGAACTGTATTAAGGTATCCCTCAAATGACAAAATACATGAGGTTGTTGTTACTGATGACACACGAAAAGAAAAAGCGGAAAGCTAAGCCAGAGAATGCGGAGCGAAGCTGGGAAGCGCTCATTGTGCTTAGACGCTTTGAACAGAGGGCTGCATGTTAAAAAAAAAAAAAACAGGTTACAGCGATTTTATTAAGCGTCACGCAATCACCCATGCATTGCATGGAATCGGCTGTTGCTCTACCTATCGATGGCACTGAAATTCGACCAGCGGTGTAGAACGTACGGTGTACTCTCGCCTCAGCTATACTGCATGTTGTCTGCACAACCTGACGTCTGTGAGCATTAAATGGTTGCGACAGGACATTCAACGTCGTTTTGAATGGCTCCTAATATCACTTGGCAGTACTATAGTGGGAAATGCCTTAAGTTTGAAGCACTTATGTCTGCAACTAGTGCATACTCACTTTGTATCCCAGCTATGTCATGCGTTGTAGTCAATTCTGAAACCTCCATGTTTCAGTTCTTTTTCTTTTGCTGTTAATGGTGCTAGCGAGTGCTTTTTTTCTTTTTTTCTTCTTATGCATGTAATGGCTGAATATATTCTTACGTTGCTTCTCTGTAGTTGTCGCTGTTTTACAAATAATTTCAATTTAGCACGTGGTTTACAATAAATATTTATAGCCATATGCTTTCTATTTGGTTTTAATTACTAATAATACTGTGTCAACGTATTCTTTTAAATAATTTAAAAAGGGCTGCATTGGCTATTCAGGGCTCGGGGCACTACAGCAGGCGATACAACATGTGGTTTAATTCTGCCTTTGGCTGCGAGGCTGGTACTAGCAAAAAATGGTGGTGACACTAGAAAATAAGGTAAAATATAAAAGAAATATGCTCTTCGCTGACCAGGGAGACAAATATTCAGCTATGACGTCTTCTGATATCTCACTCGCGTGCTCCCGTGAAATTATACCGAGGATCAAGGCACCTACGAAGGGCGACGTGTCGCGTGTGCTTGGCGTTTTGCCCACGATCTTCATCGGTGGGTTTTGCTGCCCGCCGGCGACGATTGCTTCCTCGTCTTTGTTCCTGCCGTCGCTCTTCGTAGGCGCGCTGTTCCTCGGGAGTCCGGACTGTACGCGCATGTGATGGAATTAATATAATAAGAAAAAAAGGTGATGCGAGAATGTGTGTGACCACCGATGATCACGATGACCACCGATCAAGACAATAAATGTGCTCGTACCTTTTTTCACAATTCTGCGTCACGGACAGACATATAGAATAGAAGTTATGATCAGGTCGACTTCTCTGTCTTTCCTATCAAGAAATTGTATTCTATATATGTCTGCCTGTGTCAGTTCCATGTCTTGTGCTGAACAGCTTCGCTTGTCATCCACCTTCACAAATTGGAATGGCTCATAATTTAAAAATAAATAAATTGGGTATGTATCTCTGAAAAATCGTGCCCTCAAGGCAAGTTTTTATAAACTGTAAGCTTTGTGCGTGTATATGTGTCACGCGAATTCTCTTGCGTAACTTAGACAATAATCATAGATTGCTTTTGCTGGAATATATTTTTTTGGGGGGGAGGGATTCAAATTATTATGCGTCCCGCATGAAGCTTTGCGCTGTTTGCTACAAATATATATTATCGTGTACTACTCTAGGGGTAACACAACCTTACGTAATGTGGATACCATTATCCTGTCACAGAAAAGAAAAAGCACTTCAGTAGACTGCGAACGTCTCGCGTAATAGTTCTACAGTTCCATTGCTCTATCACTTTAAAGAATTGGTAGGAAGCACATGTATGATTTCTGCTTGCCTTAATGTTACTCTTTGTTGGTGAATAGTTTAGACTGTTGTTTAAAAGATTCTCTGACATATGTATCCAACACAGCCACTGAAATGGCCTGTACCCCACTGCTATAGGGTAAGAACAGGCTGTTCGTGAAGTAAGGCTGCTTAAGTTAGGTTCGAGTATTGGTGGTGGAGAGCCTTCGGTTTAGTTCTGCGTAAACCTTTGCTCTTGTGCAGCCTGGCGGTCACGTTTGGTTAAACTCAGGGGGAACGTGAATGTTCGCTTTGGCGGCACAATATTTTGGGGTCAGAATTTTGGGTTCTCAGTTGAGGGGCTTACATAGAAATTTTGATAGGAAGTCTGGTGGGTTAACAGCTGCTTCCGGGCGTTTGCATGCTGAGTGGTATTGTGTTGCCGGGATCGACTCTTCTGTGCCGGTTGTTGTGAGATGGTTTAAGGCATTCCATGGCCGCAGTTGTTGCATAGAGCACAGTCGTATTCGTGCTCGCCAGCCATTCTCTTCCTGCTCAGCGGTTATCAGCACTGGCCAGTCGAGGTTTTCCGGGCCATGGAGGAGCTGTTACGATCGGCCTTGGGGCGTGGCGTCCTTCTGAGAAGCGATCTTCGAACACTTCCCGGCCGGTACGATGAGTCGCTTTGGAGAGCCAACAGTGCGCGTCATCGGAGAACTGGCGACGCCAGCAAAGTTAACCGACCATGCACCTCCTTCGGAAAGTCGACGGCGCCAGCAAGTCTAGCCACGTTCGGCGGACCGAGTATTGTTACTTGATTCGATGTCGACTTTACGGTCTAATTGGAGCCGGTGGTCTCATGGAAAAGGGGGTTTTGCGGTTCGTTTTCGCGGGCCCCAGAATTCATCACACTCTGCTGACAGTCACGGCAGCTACCTGATAAGTCAGCTCTGGAATCAAGAGGCGCCCACTGGGGTCAAGCGTGACAGCCCATGCGTACGAGGACCCGCTCACCTCAGTGTGTTCAGTGAGACCAAAGTGCAGATTTGAGTGTGTGAACCCTCCCCCTCAGATGCGGGTCGACTACGCCTCCAACGACTGTGGATGGTCTGATTGGACGAAGGTTGGACAGCAGTTTTCCCTCACCTAGGAATCTAGGGAGGACAGAGGGTTTTTAAGCAGCCGTTCTGTCGACTGCTAGTCGTGCTCGTGTACGAGGTGCTCGTGTGCCGTGTGCTTCGTCTTGCGTCCTCCGTTTGGGAGTCATGCTAGACTGTTGAAATGTATCTAATGTGGTAATGTAATTACTGTATATATATCCCATTACTCCTAGTTCTCGATGAGAGGAAGTTCATCCCTACAACAACGTCCCAAGCGTGGGTGAGTTGGACGACGGCAAGGGCCAGCTGCCACATATTTCATGCCCGACCCCAACTCGTACAACTGTTTGCCAGCGCTGGGAAGCTCCTCCTTTCAACTGTGTCTAAACGTTACCATTGGTACCAGAGGTTGCATTGTCCTCAAACTCTTACAACTGGTTGCCAGCGGTGGCATTGTCCTCCAAACCTAACAGTGTATTGAGCATTTCGCAATGTAAGCCTTTAATCAAAGATTGCCTTCATTTGGTTTGTATCTTCACCTTCGCTATTTTGTGCGTTATTTTTGACTCTCTCTTACTTGACTGCTGTAATGCATTAGTGTACTTTAGTAAACACCGAACCTGTTAAAACCACAGCATGTACATGGGTCCTCAGGCGCACTAAAGGGGTTTACCACCGTTTTTCTCCTGGCGGACCCGGCAAACTTCCGCTGGAAAATAGTTAATTCGTCGATTCATTAAGTGCGCGGATCTGCGGCAATATATTATGGGAATAAACTCGCACAAAAATATCTAGCTGTAAATTCAGAAAACTCATCTTTAAACATTGAAAGACAATTAGTATAGATGACAGAAGAAGGGGAGCCGACGACTCAATTTTCTTAATCGTTACCAAATAAAGTCATAAGACAATGAAGCCAAGAAAAGCATCGAGGAAATTAGTATACATGCTTTATGTAAAGGGCCCCTCACCAGATCTGGCCATTTATAGCTGACAAGCGCTGAGCATACAATGCGTGATAGCGATCGTGTCTGCAAAGTATTACATCGCTACTCGCCGCGGAAAAATCTGAAATTTCAAACCAAACGTCGTTTTTTCTTCTCCTCGTTGCCACCATGCCCCAAGCCGGAGGATGACGTACTCGTGTGCCTGCGCCTACGTACTGGTCTCCGCAGTGTGATGTCGCCGGTGGTGACACATGACTTCGAGAAGTATTCAAGACATCTGTCATCTGTGCGATCTATGACTTGAATTGACGAATTTAAGTTTAGAGAAATAATAGAACACACAAACGGAATGCCTGCATGTTTTTTTTGTTTTCGCACCAAAGCAAGAGAAATGTACTTTCGCTTCGTCTGCTGGTTCCCACGGTCTTGCGGTCCCCTACGCAGGTACCGAAATTATACCATTTTCTACCATGTCCCAGCGCGTGATCATGCTCTGCGATCCACTTGTTCTGCCTCAGTATTTTTGTAGCACTGAATTATACCGCTAGTCGTGCGTCGTTGTGCACAGCGCGCAAAATCGTGCGCTTCGTGGACGAGACAACAGCTCGCGCGCGACGCCGTCAGCGGAAGTGCGTAGCGGCAAAAAAAAAGCGAGGAGAAAAACAAATGAAGGTGGGGACTGTGACGTATGCGTCACGCGATCCTCGAGGTCCGGTATGGGAGAACGGAGGGAAGGTATTTCGCTTCCGGAGGCTAGACGGGGTGAGTGGAGAGAGCGTATTGCTCTGCCGTAGAGCCTGCCTGCTGAAAAAATGGGTTTGTGGCACTCAAATATTTCTACCTCGGCTATTAATGAGCCGATTCGAAACAGTTTTGCGGCAGAACGCTCCCTAGAGGGCATGTAACAACTTCCAGCGTATAACCGAAATGGGCTATGGGGCCTGGTGAGGTGCCCTATAAGACGTACTCGCAGTTCGTTGCTTCACCCGGTGTTGAATAGTTCAGTGCAAAGATGGTCACGTCTCATACCAACTCTGCAATGCAGAAACACTGTTCCACGTCAAGGAAAAGTAGAATTAATCGTATTGTTTCTCCCCTTTGGTAGTACATTTGTGCAAGAACATTGGAATGTCGAGCTAAGGCCTAATAACTATATTATTTAGTTATGTAGTGACTTCTTTGTTCGACTATTCACTGCTGAAACTTCATTCTAGCTATCAAAAATGCCAAGCATGGACTTCGCATCTGGTTTCCCGCGCTCAAATCAGCTTTCTGTTTCATCAATCTCAGCGTAGCATTGGGTATTACCTTGGGTAAAGCAGGGTAAATATTTTTTTTTTGCCAATACGAAAAACAGTGTTATTGTTTCAAACTAACTTTTCACAACTGATAAGCACACTAGCTGTCAGAAAGACAAAAGCTTCCGTTTTCTTGCGTGGCGCTTAGAAACTGAGGCAGCCGCGTTTACGCACTCTTTCCCGCGAGCAGGGTGTGGGAAGCGTAGCGCTTAGTATGTGGACATGGCGACAAAATTATGGAAGTAAAGCAAACATAGCAAAATGTTGCACACATACATGTGCTATAAAACAGAGAACTGTGAAAAACCGCAGATAGCGCAAAACCTGGTTCTCGTAAACGTGCAGCCTTCATGCCAAATATTATGCGTAATCTTATGTATGATCTAGGTATGCAAGTTCAAATTGCAATGTTCCTCGGCAAGCGCTTCTGACTGATGATTATGATTGGCGAAAAACATAGATGACTTGTGATTATGATTACAACATTCTAAGTTTACTTGTCCTGATAGGCTTGTGGCTTCAAAATGCGGCCTTCTCTCGGCCGATGTGCTTAATTAATCAGGCATGTTGGCTGTTAACCATGTTAGTTTAATTACGCCAAGCTTAGGCACATAGCGGGGTGTGGTTAATTTGTCCCGTATATGCGCACCGTCAGTAGCCCTTTCTTCGAAGGCAGTTCCAGAAGCTCGTGATAATTTACAATATTTGCCTTCCTTTACAGACACGAATGGGTATTTAGACTTAGCAAAAAAAGAACTGACTGTAAGAATTAGCACAATGCAGCAGATAAACAATGAATAGCCAAAGAAAAAAATGTGTCGCATTTTATGTTTCTTTTTGTTGTTTTTATTCTCCACTCCTGCAACAGCCCGATGAGGGCTGACAGTAAAAATGAATGAAAGAATGAATGAATGAATGAATGAATGAATGAATGAATGAATGAATGAATGAATGAATGAATGAATGAATGAATGAATGAATGAATGAATGTTGACTCCTTATTTCTTCTCTAGAATTTCACAGTGACGCTTAACTAGCAGACCAGTATCCGAACTACGTTGTCGTCTCTGGCCTAGCACTCGCTTGTAATCTCACATGTCAGCGGTCTGCAATTTCGTGTGAGAGATTTCGCGCGCTCTTATTTGCTCAAAGCAGCCAACAGATAAGTCGTAAACGAGAAAGGCTCATTAACAGTATCTGTGACATCTTGCAAAAAAAAAACAATGCAGTAAAATAAATGGCTGCAAAAGTGATTCCCTTAGGAGAAAAAGGACAACAAATAGAAAGAATACGTCACTTCTACTTGACACCAACGAAAAAAAATTTTTCTGAATGTTGCGGCGTGTTTAGAAAATTCGCAGTCGGGAGTATTCCTTCATGTTATGGTTGTTGGTTGTGCTTCAGCTTGGTTGAGTATACACCATAGAGTAGCGTGCACAAAGAAGTTGTACGGAAAGAGCAGTGGAAGCGGCTCCTTAATTAGCTGGCGACTTCTTCTTGGAGAAGCAAGATCTTCGGTACAGCTTGGTCCACCATCGTAAAGTAGTGGGTGCATCAACTTCACGCTCAGGCTACTCGTTCCGTCCTTCCTTGAAATGCAACATCGGAGATGTGAACGCTGCAGTAATTTATCGGTCATTGCATGTTTTCTTTTTTTGGAAGGGGGTTACATAAAGGTGTGCAGTGGCGTACCGATAAGTTCCTAAAAAAAAACGTGTGTAGAGATTGGTCCTCTTGTTTTCGAAGTTGCCGTTATTGCTGCCAAAGTTACTCAATTTGTGGGTATACAATAACGAAGAAGTGGAAGCTAAAGACATGCGTAATGTCCGAGCTCCACAGACCGCTGAGAAATGAAGAGGGACAAATTGCCGCTGGTCAAGCACATACGTTACGCGACTTGTGTGTAGTTAAATGTGGTCACCACTGCTGGCAACGACATAAAGTCTGTCGTGCTTGGGACAGCTGTTAAAGATACCGTAGCCTCGGGGGGCCTAGCCCAGGAAGGAAACTTTCCAAGGCCAAAGATGGGAAAGCCTATAGCGTGAATCATGCCGACTTCCACCAAGACGCAGATCATGTTCATGAAGAATCCTGGCTTTGCCTGTGGAAATAAAAGGAAAAAAAATCATAAGAACTTTGTGAAACCCTATCAACATGTCTTACAATACACAAAAACCGAGTGATCGTGCATTCTGTGGAAATGAGCCATGAAGCGTCCCGGAAAGAAAAAGGTAGCTAGAGGCGCTTCCTTTTAGGAATCAGACGTCATTATACAAGGACAAAGTGAAAATAAAGCAAGGATGTAGGAACAAACGGCAAAATTGTAAATGGCAAAAGAAAGAATGTGGAGCAGTGCATGCACAATTACTCTCGACTTAATCTGCGGCAGCACAGCTCCCGCATTGCAACTTCTCCAGAGATGTAAAATTGTTTCACTGAAGTTCAATGAGGCATTGGCTTTTTATGTACTATACATGTAGGCCAAGGTGCTCTTATGCGAGTTGAAATTGTTTCACCGCTTATATTTCCATGCAAGGTAATTTAGCGAGTGCTTTAATTAAACTTGCGTAAAACGCCGTTCTATATGTCATTCCGTGCCGTGCCACAATGGGTCGAATATTAGATTTAAGGCAGTTATTTGAAGCAAGGGAGATCTTGCTTCGCGATGCCAGATAATCTTAATCTTTATTGTCTTAGTCAAGTATTTGGACAGTGTAACGAGAAGTACCAGCCTTCATATATGCAAAAGTAATGCATTGAGAGCGTTAGGAATCAACTAAAAGAATTTGAATCGACAACGCATGAATTGGCTAAAAAGCGCGACTCCAAACAGCCTCATAAACCGAAAATTTCAAATGCAAGTTCAAAGAAATGCATAGTGCTGCCATGTCTTGTATAATTATGTGAAATTACATAAAGCGTAGTCGTCCTCTGACTACTTAGCAAGCCGTCAGACCAGTTGAACCGGCTACTCCGTGGTATTATGTATCCAGGCGAAGAAAGGCTATGCGGCGATCTATCTCGCGCAATAGTTCTGCGGAAACCCGCAAGGGGGAGAGCAGTAACTAATGAAGGGAAAATCAGACATCCACTCGTTCGTAGCAATTGCTACAAAGGAAAACCATGCGGGTTCCTCGAAAGACAAGCCTCGCAATTGAAGAAACATTCGTCCTGGTCCGGGACTCGAACCCGGGACCACCGCCTTTCCGGGGCGGCCGCTCTACCATTTGAGCTGGCCAGGCGGCAAGCACATGGTAGGCGAAGTCGAATTTGTCAACAACTTGAAGCAAATGCACGAGTTTCACATAATAGTTCAATTGGCTTTGTAGCAATTGCTACCAAGGGGTGGACGTCCGATTTTCCCTTCATTAAATACTTCTGTCCACCTTGCGGGTTTCCGCCGAACTATTATGTCAAACTCTTGCCTTTGTTTCAAGTCCTTGACCAATTCGACTTCACCCTGCCATCTGCTAGCCTCCAGGTTAGCTCAGATGGTAGAGCGGCCGCTCCGGAAAGGCGGTAGTCCCGGCTTCCAGCCTCGGACCAGGACAAATTTTTCTTCAACTGCGAAGCTTTTCTTTCGAGGAACCTGTATGGTTCAATAAAACTTGGTGCTGGGCTAGTTGGTGATGCATTCTTTAAAACTGATGGTAGCGCTAAAAAGGAACGGACACACCGTTCACACACCGTGTGTCCGTTCCTTTTTAGTGCTACCATCAGTTTTAAAGAACCCGTATGGGTTTCCTCTGTAGCAATTTCTACGTAAGGGTGGGTGCCTGCTTTTCCCGTCATCTCGCACCAAAGAGCAATAGTCACTCTGTGTGTGCCCAAATGCATTGCTGGCAGGACATGCTTTAGCGGTAGAAGGCTCACCATATCAGGAATTGTTATTTCCGCCAGCTCGTACACGATCGCGTTAGGTGGTGCGGCAGCAGGGAGCATGAAGGAAAACGAAGCGCCGATCGTAACCGGCATTGCGAGGTATAGCGGATGCACCTGCATCGCTATCGCCTGCGTGAAATGAAAAGGAGATTTTAGAGCGTTACTATTCGGGCGACACTTCACGCACTTTCTGTGGTCTAACTGTCTATGTGTATGCCTTCGATCGTTTTCCCACCTATCTGGGTCACCATAAGTCTTCTCTCACCAGATCCTGCATGCACAAAATGAGCGCCAATTTTAATGCACAGGTCCGGCGCCTATTAGAAGCAGGTTATCCTAGTGTAGCAGTGGCGACTGTGACTGAGCGCCTAAAGAAGTCGGTTTCGAGGGCGACGGACGTGATTACAGAAAGCGGTAATAGCAAAAAAAGAGTAGTCGCTATCCTATATACAATAATTCAGTGTGGCACAGGCTTAAAAAAGTTGCAAGTAGATATGATGTTAATGTTGCTTTCACTGCTTCCAATAAGCTACGTAAGATATGCGCTGCCGTACAGAGGAAAAAGGCGCAGGTAAAAGGCAAAAAAAGAACAGATACTTGTCCAGTGAAGCACAATAAGAACAACAGTTTTACTGACTGTCGTATGGGTGTGGTTTATAAAATTCCCCCTAGCTGGGCCCAGTTCTACGTAGGGCAAACGGAACGGTGTATCAATCAGGGGTTAATGGAACATAAATGATCGTTAACCGGCGGATCGCCTTCTAATCTTTCCCTACATTGCCAAGATTGTAACTGCACCCCAGAGTTAGGTGAATGCGCGATATTGTACAGGCATAAAAATGAAGATATGCGTTTTATGGTAGAGGCATGGCATATCTATAATGGTGGAAGTACGTGTGTGAGTCAGCCTTCGATTACTTTACATAAGGAAGAGATTAAGTGCCTTAACAGTTATCGCTCACGTAGACCAGCACGTGTACCCGATTGACACGTGGTGTTACCATTCCTGAGCATGCGCAGATGAGTTTTGTGTCTTCTTTCTTTTTTCGCCTCAGTGTTCCCTTCAGTTGATAGTCGGCGTTCGTGTTGTCCGCTTCTCTACTCTTGTGTCCTGCCTGCACGCCTCACCTCTTTGTTGCATAGTAAAGAGAGTGGTTCGAGATAAGCAACAAATAAAAGGGGTGGCAGCGGACATCCTTGCCGCATTGACGAGAACACGCGAAAGCTAGTGGTCAGCTCCCCATTAAAAATGATGCGCGTTAAGCATTCTCTGTACGCCATCATGACGCCTTCCGTTATTACTTTGCCAACGTTCGCATGTTCAAGTATGCAGAACATGTGCGAGACGAGGTCGAAGGCCAAATCGATTTGCATCATCGAGACGGGATCGCCAATCGCATTGTAGCACTCAAGCGCACTTCGAGCCGCGTGTACATTTGTTGCGATACTGCGGTCTTTAATGCCACATGTCTGGTGTGACCCTACTAATGTTTTAGTTACACTTGGGCAAAGCTTTCGTGAATAGTTTATAGTCGACGTTGGATAGAGTTATCGGGCGATATGGCCCTGGCAACAAAAGTTTTTCCTCGTCATCAGTCTTCGGAATTAGCACGATATACGAGGTTGTGAATGACAAGGGCAACCTTTTTCGCTAATACGCTTCGCTGATAACTTCGTGAAGAACACGAGCCAATGCAGACTTGAAGGTTGTATAGAAAGTGGCTCCCAAGTCATCAGGCCCAGATGCTTACCGATGGATGACTTGTCTATTGTGCACTCTATCTCACTCAGGCTAGTTGGCAGCTCCAGCTATGTCCTAACTTCTTCACCGAGCTTTGGCATCAGTGAGAGAAATTCTTTCTGGTAGTTATATTTAGGATTGCGCGGATGAGCTAAAATTATTTTAAAGTTATCGGCGATCCCTTGCTTGATGTCATTTTTGTAGGATGTAATGTGATTGCATTTAGCTAGCTGGCAGATTTCCTCCCGACATGCGTACCTTTTCTCGTCTGATAAAGCTCGCTTCATTTAGAGTTTCTTCCGCCCACAACTTCTCAGACCTTGATCTCACTAGTGCTCCTTTGCATTTTTCCTTTCCAGTTCAGTTTTCACTTCCTTTAATTTCGTTAACATCCACACCAGGCTCGACACTTTCCATGCTAATAAGGAAATTGCAGTTGCTGGCGAAGCTTTGTTTCTGCTTGTTTCAGGTTGTGTCTAATGACACTGCTTCTTTCAATGGCCATTGTTTTTACTTTCTGTTTAAATTCTTCCCATTGAATGGCAAAGCTTACTCGCTTGGCTGAAGACAGGTTTTCTAGTTCCTTCGCTACAGCATCGACAAAGGATCAAAGGACAAAGGAGCGAAGCATCGATTGTGATACTCTTCTGTGCTCTCTCCTGTGCTACATGTAGCCCCCTCCAGTTATTATGCAAGATCCACCGACATCCATTCAAAGTGGGCGAATTAACTAAGGACAGCTATCGCTCTAAAAGCGCAGCCAATGGTATGGACGGATACAGTGTTGCAGGCACGTTCACATGTGTGCCGATCGTTGCGGGACACCACCAATCTTTGTTGCAATGTTGCTTCAAATTTCCGATAACCGACGTCACCTTCGTTGTGGCTGTCGTGCGTCGTCGTCGTCGTGGTGGTGTTCCATATAAAGTCCAAGTGCGACACCATCGCGACCGCGCGCCGTATGCTGTAGGTGCGAGGGAATGTTTGTGAGGGTGAGCCGAGAGGGACGGTGGCTACATGCGCCGGTGTCTTCTCGCGGTCACAAAAGAGCAAGGCGTGAAGGTGCACGCCGTCCTCTCAGTAGCGAAAGGGTAGAAGTGGAGAGACGTGCGCGCGCTAAAACAAGGACGGGAGCTTGGGGGTGAGGCACAGGTTAGTGCGCATCTCCTGTTCTCCTACAGCTGCGGTTGCTGATTGCGGCGGCACGCGTCCTACCTTGGAGGCAATGTTCGGTGTGTTAAAACGCTAGCCGACCTGAGATAGCTAATGAATTCGTGTGCGCTAAATTTTCGTGGGTCTAGCTTGCGTTGAAGCGAGAGGCAGTACAAAGGGGAATGAACAAACCGCTCCTGCTTCTTCATCCAGCGAGCGTTCCGACATCGAGTGTCCGTGGTCATCGAGTGAGATGTGCTCGTGTTCGCCCTTGTGCACGTGACAATGTGCTTGGAAATTCAGTTACTAGCGAACATTTGCAGCATTTTATGGAGCTGCAATAGTAATTTGCTATCGTAATGAATGCTTCGCCGTTCGGGCAAAACTGTGACTTTTTTTTCTTTTTATCCCTTCCGTCTTTTAATCCCTGCAGCGGTTTCTCTAGAGAATAGGTAGGTAATCAACTTTTTATCGGGTAGCCTGTTAGCTTTCTCTTATCACCGCTGTCTCTCTGTGTATCCTCACCATTTCAAAAACTACTGGCAAGAGTATGGAACTGACGGCCGGGTTGCTCGCCACCTCGGTGAACATGGACGTGGCAAAGCAGAGGACGAAGACCATCAGCGGCTGAGGAAGCACGTCAAGGCACTTCAGGTGGTGCACCAGAAGCGCTGACAGGCCTGATTGCTAGAATAAAGAAATAAAAGAGCAATTTAAGTACCAGTAGCTTAGAAACAAATTTTTCTGCTACTGTGGTGCATTTCCCGAAATAATACTTTCGATTTTCGTCTATTCTTTGGAAGAACATCCTAATGAGGGATGAATCTTAATTTATTTCCAGTGCCAGACAGATAACAGTAAATTATATATTTATTTCTTACAGGACGCAAGGAAGTGAACGTTCCTGCCCAGACTGAACGCCATGATCGGTGTCTATAGGTAATTAAAGCGTCAGTATAACTGGTATCACGCTGAGCATAATTAAATACACCGAAATGAGCTCGAAGTGAATGAACAGCAATGCAGAAAAGGCATATGAACCTCTAAACGGAGTGTTATTTAGAGAGAAAGCATGATTACTATCTTTCGACTTAGCACGCCTGGTTTCAAAGATTCAGATATCTCGTGACTGCTGGCATGAGATAAACTAGGGATCCGCTGCCATTAAAAACATGGATACAAACAGGACACACCCAAGGAGATAACGGCCAAACTCACGGTACCTCCACTACCCAAGGATATACATATGTATCCCAGAATATGCACCACGAGGGCAGGAGCAAAAGCAGGGCAAAGAACATGGCGAAGAACTATGGAAGGAACAAGGACGTGGTCTTTGTAGACGCTGCACGCTACAAACACAAACGCAGCTTTGTGGCAGCAGTACTTAACCACAGCAGACAATGCTGCACAAGCTTGACTATAAACACAACACGCATGGAAACGGCGGAGGAAGCGGCTATAGCGTTAGCCATAGCACAAACCAACGTATACTATATAACCGGCGATTCCCAAACGGCAGTACGCAATTTTGCGAACGGCCGGATCTCACCTGAGGTGCTAAACATACTCAGAAAAGGCAAAACAACAACGGAAGACAGATGCGCCCAAATCCTATGTATACCAGCCCACAACTCTGACTCGCCGAGAGAGGATAACCCTAACGCGGTGGCACACAATGTAGCAGGAGGACTCACTTTCCGAGCTGCGACGAATGTAGACCCCTCGAAAGGGCCCTCCGAAATATGGGGATGGGAAGACAAAATGACCAAGTTCGACGACATGACCAACCATTACAAGATGCATGCAGTTATCCGCCACCCCATCCGCAACTCGAAAGCTGTCCAGTGGCGACAACTACAAACCAAATCATATAAGAGTCCGATACTAATGCACGCTATTTATCCAGACATGCAGAGAAAGATGCGAAGTGTATGGCACCAGAGCCACGCTAAAACACATGCTATAGGAATGCCAGTAACTAATACACGATAATGAGAGCAAGACCTCCACCAACCACCTCCGCGCGCGATGGGAGGTCGCCCTGTTCAACTCGAACCTGGAAGACCAACTCTGGACAATCCAACGGGTCAAGGAAGCCGTCGGGAGGCAAGAACCCTTGGCCGTAACCTCGGCGAGCGCCCCAGCCCACTAAATCGCCGGACGCGAATCGTTCAGACTCCAAATAAAGTTTCCTGACTTTCACTCACTCGCATGAGACAAGGAACATGGTCGATTTTTTGCCCGAACGGCCTAATGCATGCCAACGTCTGCTTCAATAAATGACGTAAAATAAAAAAGTTGGGTTAGATATCACTTCCTGGGAATATTGATTTCCCTATGCGTGCTCAGGAAAGCTCCTAGCTCAGACGACATAACAACATGAAACTGCGACGAAGTACAGAAGGATGTCGGGGACAGTGAGTCCATGTCATGGCTGATATGACAGTGACCCGCTTCTATCAGTGTCAAAAAATACAATAAAATAAAGTTCTGAAAGGGTCCTGCGTTCTTTGTTCTTTGTGGTTATCGCAGCAACAAATTACGTACGCTCGGAGTCCAAGCAAGGCAAAAGTTCACATGAACACGCAGGCTTGAAGCGATTAAGAGCGACCGAACACGGAAAGTCGCTAGAGAAAACCATTCGACCACGAAACGTGTCTTCGCCAGGATAGAGAGTGCTCAGCAAGTGCGTCCCTGACGGAGAAAAGGCAAGCTGGGAAGTCAACTGCTGCACCGACGAAAACAAGCCTATTTGTCGAAACGCTTGTTCCATGCGACATTCCTCGTTCGACCACTCTTAAACACATACGTTGGCGGTGTAGTACGTGACTCAGCCACATTATAATAATGGAACAAAAAAAACATCCGATGCAATGAGTGAAGCTGAAATAGTAGTGCTACCTTGCAGCCCTCAGCAAGACACATGCCACCTCCGATGAGTAGCATGATACCCCAGTGAGCGCGCTCGTTGGCCTCCCGCCACGTGATGAGTGTTCGGCCCCCGGGCTTGCGGGGATCTTTGGGAATCACGAAAAGCAGGAACGTGGCCATCATGGCAGGGGCGGACGACCTTATGTACCTGCACGAAAATAGGTTGGGGGTAACTCTTAGTTAAGAAAGCGTGGCTCAGGAAGCCAGTTCCCCGCTCTTCGTAATGAGCGGCGTCAGGCATGGATAAAATACCGCAAGTAAAAGCGGAGTAGATGCACTTTCGTCAGCGCATATATCTTTTGCGTGCAGTGCGGTGAAGGTGAATTACAACGACAACACATTACAAACGTATCAGCCAGTTCAATATGTTCCGTGCAAGCGGCGACAGTAATCTGGCGTTTTTCAAAAAAGCTGCCCGCGTCGGCAGATACGAACCCATATGCTGAATTTGTTAGCTGAAATATATTCTAGGTTTGTTTAGAATACTGTATACGACAATCTATATGGCTGAGTTATCGTGGCAGTAGTATTTTATTCCGTTTTCATATGCACCTCTGAAAACCAATTACCCGCGAGCAACCTAACTATTAATGCCCCCCCCCCCCCCCTCCGCCGCATCCGCATTGCAGTGAAAATATTTAAATCAGTCAGCTAGTGGACCGGAGAGACAGGGGATCTTTCCACTCTAGTCCAATCTAGTCTGCATCTCTGGCCAGAAGCACAGTTTCTGTAAATGGCGCCTTCGTATAGCGACAGACGTTTATATTATTGCCTTTACATGAAGAATAAAGTAGCAGTAACACAATAGCAAATGAAGTGAGTGCCCTCATGGCAGACTTACTTTCCATGAGGAATCATTTCCACCCAGCCCGGGAAAATCTGGGGCTTCATCGTGAACCAGAGAAGGACCATTGAAGTCATCAGAAACGTGACGCACCACTCGGAAAAACTGCGATCAAAGTGGCGGCGAACAGTGAAAGCACCACGAAGACCAAAATCATAGCTTCGGTGTGCATTGGCCATAGCTGCAAATAGGGATTGTTATATATATATATATATATATATATATATATATATATATATATATATATATATATATATATATATATATATATATATATATATATATATATATATATATATATATATATATATATATATATATATATATATGTAACCCACGGCGGCTACTGCATATTGAGCGGGAAAAGCAGCTGAGGCATAAACGAAAAATAAACTTGCAGAAAAGATTCATGCCAGAATTTTTTCCGACATCTACCTTAACGAACGCCACAATTTGTTCTTTACCTGAATAAACCCATTTGAATTGTACCTCAACCTTGGTGGATATGAAGCTCGAATGTTCAAGAGGAACCACGCAGCTTTTTTCTTCCTCTGGGCAAAATCGACTGGCCTGTTGCATAAAAGTGAAACGGGCGTGAAGCGAGATATAAACGCCGCATATTCGCACGTGTTTATTTTTTCTATTTTTTATAACTACGCCTGTAAACGTTGAAGGAAGGTGAACCGTCGCAGTTGTTATCGGTATTCTATTAAATTAGGGGTACTACAGATATTACAGCCGCATGCGTACTTCAGCTATGTATTTTCTTGGAATGGAAGCACCCTCTCCACAGCGTATCTTAGACGGTACACGACGGGGTGTTGCTATATGCAGCTTATACCTAACTCCATAATTTTCGCGAACAACTAACCCTGCAAACACGACGAGGAATCAGATGGAGAAGTAACTAGCAGGTGACTAGCCTGCGCTTTCACGCGCAGAGTCTACCAAAGAAGCCTCCCGACTAGTGTTTACTGCTACTCCAACTTCAGTTGATGAAGCACCAAGAGTTTACCGACAGATGATTCTGATGCTGCGGTCCCTAATGAATGTCATCAAAGAACTACTCAAAAGTATCACACCTCCAACCGCTAGATGTGCCTGCAAGTGTTTAACGCGCTCACCTCAGTCTTAGGAACCCTCGAGTAGAGTCATGGCTGAGAATCTGTGATCATTCCGCAAAGAGGTAAGACAAGCATTGATCATCCAATGGAATAAGAGAGGACTCATATCCTATAGATGCCTAATTTTTGTAAGTATTGTTGTGCCACACTGCTTGCCTACATCGAGGCCACGGGCGCTCCCCTCTCCCCCCCCCCCCCGTCCTGCTCAAGTAGTTGCCCTTGGTGACAAGCTGCAAAGTTCCAGGAAACTGCCGAACCCTGTCCGTGGGTCGAACAGAGGTGTCCAGGGGCACAGAGGACCACAACGAATCCACTGGCAGCCTTCAGAGTTCCACACAACTGCTGAACCCTTGATATGGACTTCGGTTTTATGCAGCTTGAACTTCGACGAAAAAGTTCTCCTTGCGCTTCTCCCTAGACGAAACAGGAAAGCGACGCGGTTCATGTCAGCACCGGCTTTGCTTCGATCCTGCTGTCGATGGGACGCCCAAGGGGATTTAAGGTAGAGCCAACCCAATGTTATTGAGTCGGCACCGGCCACCGCGTCGGTTTGGTGGGCTCTTCGGAACCGCTACTTGTATGCTATTTCCTTCGATGTGCACATATTGTATAAAGCTTTTCGTCTCCTATTCGTATCCTCCAAGAGTCCGTCTCTCGTGTTCTACCCCCCGTCACAACAGTGGATTGCAGCTATGGGACTCTTGAACTACTATCTCTGCAGCGGATGGCAAGCTGCAAGATACGAGGTCCGAATACGCCCACTGCACCGCTCGATGGACGCTGCGAGACCGACCGGCGCCAACCACTTCGGCTGGGGGGTGAGTGCCTGATGGTGGCTTTCATGTCGGCAGGCCTCTCTAGCACAGGCCGAGGTTAGGAGAGTGTTTTCTTTTTTGGTAGACTGTGAATTAAAGATTTAGCTTCTTTAAACAGTCATTTTATTTTGAAGTAAGGATAAATTTAGTGTGCCAGCAACACGAGGAGCGAGATCGCGATGGAGGAATTCCAAGTTGGGGACCTCATCAAAATTTGCGAGGAGTTGGGTATTTGTGCCGGCTCCGCAAAAATAAGGAAATCGATCCTCGACGTGATGCGAGCAGAGGACGTGATGGTCTAGGCAGTTGACTAGGCTAGGGAGATCATTGCTGAGCGAAAGCTGGAGGCAAAGGAATGCGAGAGACATGACAGGCGCGAGCAAAAGGAAAGGAGCACGGAAGTCCTGAGCAAAAGGCATGGTGACAGAGCGGCCGAGATATTCAAGCTGTGGATGTGGCACAAACGACGATGCCATCTCCCCAATTCTAAGGCAGGTGTGAGCAGTGTTACTTTTCTTGCGGACTTCGAAAAAATTTGTGGAAGAGAAGGTGTAAACTGTGGCTTCCGGTCCATGCAGTTCATCCTCTTGCTCCCTTGTAATCTAACGTGTGTTTTGGAACACCTGCTTGATGAGGAGAAACGCGACTACGATTAGGCTAAGAATCCCTTGTTAAAGGGACACTAAAGCGAAACAATAAATCAGTTTAGACTAATGAAGCATTGTTTAAGAACCCTGCAGGCAGTCATTTAAAAAAATAGTTTGATTATTAGATGAGAAAATTAAGGTCCAAGTATCAGTATTTGAATTTCGCGCCGAAACCCCAGCGACAGTACGACAGCGTGACGTCAGGGATTCCAAAGTATGTTTTGGCATTGGTGCGGCGTTGGCTGAATAAATGTTTTCGAAACTTGCCATGTTTAATATTTGGTTCCTATAGAACACAATGTGGTCGATCTGTACCGCTATATATAATTCGTAGGCCCTAGAAGATGCCATCAAAATCCAAGACGTCACAGCCCCCAGGTGCGGGAACTTAAGTAGGCGTCGCCGCCCATATTACGTTCTTGCGCTTTTTCTGGCTTACCAAACGTCTTATCGCTGTAAGATTGGTGTTTTTGGTGTTGTAGAACGGTAATTTACTGCTGCAGAAGAAATCATTTTTCACTTTAGTGTCCCTTTAAGCCAGTTTGATCCTCTAAGTCAGGCCTGCTGCGAAGGCCGAGATGATAGCGATGAAGCCAAGTCTGTCGAAGAGAGACCGCAGGGCGAGCAGGCTAGCTCAGATGGCGTCGGATGCAGTCATGTTTCGTCAGTGGTAAAGACATTCAGCGACCACTACGAGTTCAAATTTTTGGGCTAGTTCGTTCGTTGCATCAATTGCAGTCATAGCGCTGTATTGGGGGGGGAAATGAAAGACGACAAGATGGGCGCTAACTATCAACTTAATTTTTTTTTCAGGAAAGCATGGTATTTATACCGGCTCACACGAGTGAAAATCATCGCATGCGGAGCCCAGCTTTTTCCAGAGAGGCCATTTATTTTCTGCTCAGAGAGATCGACGGTGTGCTGACGCAGTTTCCACCTTCTTTGTAATCAAGATTGCTTCTACAATCTCCCTTGTATATTTGTCTGCATTTCTAAACAAAACTATACAATCATTAGACAGTGGTTTACAGCCACAATCATCACAATGCACGGAGACATGCCCATCTCGGGAATTCAGTTTTTGTTTGTGTTCTCTTAGCTTGTCATTGAGGCATCTGCCCGTCTGTCCTATGATACTTTGCCGCACGTGAAAGGGAACCGATATATGACACCATGCGCACAGTGCACAAACAGCACCCGATGGTTCCTTGAGCAGCCTTGGCGCGTCTTTCTCAGCGGATCGGTGGCCTTACATGCGTGGCGCCACTCCTCAAAACTGGCAAGTCTTCACTAGAACTGACGTAATATCGCCCAATCGCGCTGGCTGGTCGCATAGGTAAGGTGATAGAACGCATTATACTCGCGAGATAGGAGTGCTTAAATGATATTACCAACTTGCCCGGAAAGCTGCTCTCATTAAGATTGGAGTGATACCTGGAAGGCTACAAACGCTATGGCTGGAACGCTATGGCCGGATTACGACATCTTAGCTGCTCCATGGATACTGTCATCAATCTGGTCCCTTTGGTTCACCATCCGAAGAGATGTAAACGCTTTTCTTTCGCTATGTTTCTCGACGCAAACAGAGTTCATGACAATGTTGCTCATGGCACCATACTTGGTGCTCGTAAATCGGTTGGCCATGGTGGTCGCGTGTGCCGCAGGACCTTGCGTAGTTAGGTACACGTGAAGTTTTCCTTCGTGCGGATCGACGACAGCCTGACTTGTCAAACCACACACACCGTGGAGTTCCCCAATGTGGCGCCCTGAGCCCCACACTATTCAACCTTGTTCTTCTCGGTCTCGTGGAACGCATACCAAGTGTTGTCCAGATATGAACGTATGCCTCTAATATCCGCGCTTGGACATCATGTCTAACACGCCCTCAAGTGCGAGCAAGGCTTCAACCAGTCGTAACTTCAATATCGTGGTATATTGGCAAACAAGGTCCCATATTTCACTTGAGAAATGTGTGCTGGTCCTGTTTACGCGGGTGCCAATCACTTCGCACGCAATTTCCATCATTGAGTAATGCCAATTGGCAAAGGCCATGACGCATAGGTTTTTAGAGGTCAATGGATACCTCAGCTGCACTTCCCACGTGGCCTACCTGTAGAAACGTCTAAGGGCCATTTAGCGCATCTTCTTGTAGAAATATTCGTGGGGTGCATCAGTACAAGAGAGGTTAGCACTCTACGTAACGCTCTTACTCGGATATCTGATATACAGCTTACCTGTAATGGCCAATACTTCAAGGAGTAACATCCGCACAATCGAGAATGCTCGGGCACAGGCACCCAGCGTGTCTTGGATTGTTGCACTGCACATCAACAGTGGAAACCATCGAAATATTCCAAGAATACCCAATCACAATTCACATGGCATTGGGAGTGCTCGGAGCACACATCAGGCACATTACCCACGCTATCACTCCCATCCCTTCGCCCCGTTGCCAGGAGATCATCCCAGACCCTCCTTTTGCAAGGAAATATCGGTGCACCATGACTGCCTCCTTAAAAAATATACGCCCGCCGAGAAGCTGGCGGCACCTTCTTGGTGTTTGGCTCGACCACACGCTCAACCCTCGACACCAGAAATTCGGACAAAATTAGGATACTCGTCACCAGCTCTCAAGCAGCTTCATGCATTCATGCTGCACGAGACACAAAAGAACAATCTTCAGGTTTGCAATGATGGCTCGACAACTGTGGGGCGATCTGCAGGAGCTGTGATCTTCCCCGCAAAAGTTATCACCACTCAATTTAAAGCCTCTCAGCGGATAATTCGACTGCTGCCGACTTTGATGCAGGTCGCAGTGCACTTTGTATCATTCTTAAAGGACAACCACGAATATGGAGTATATTTGCAGTTTCGGACGGAGCCCTAAGATGTCTGCTATCCGCTCTACGTCGTAGACGACAAGAATCACTAGAGCTAGAAATAGGACCGCTATATCACCAACCAGCAGATGAAGAACATGGCCTAACTTTGCAGTCGCTTCCTGGTCTCTGCAGCACCATAGGTAATAAACATGTCGATGAAGCTGCTAGGAGGTCTCACGAAAAGGGCCCTGAAGGAAACCACGCCATTATCAAGAACCGATGAAGCAGCAAAGATTCGCATACTCGCGCCTGATGTCACACGATCCGCGTGGAATACGCTAGACTTGTGGCATGCTTGTCTCCACCACCTGGATCTATCCTTCCAACTCCACATTCTAACTAGACTATCCCGAATCGAGACCATTGTTCTCTACCGGCTGTGGAGTGAAGTACCTTGTACGAATTCATTTTCATGCCGCACGTGAATGGCTGATAGTGCTATCTGTAATAGTTGCGGCAGCCAGGAAACCATGGAGCATGTCCTCCGTTATTGTCCGCATTACAGCTCCCAGAAACAGTCGCTCGTGACGGCGTTGACACCCCTCGACAGCCGGCTACTTTCTGAGGATCTTGGAGCGCCGGCTGATATGATCTTCATACCGGAAGTTGAGGAAGACACTACTAAAGTTCCTCCGTTCAGCCAACCTGGTTGAACTACTATAATACCCGCCTTGCTTTGTGTGAGTGTTCGTGCTTCTTTTTTCTTAGAGTGCAAAACTTAGGCGCCCGTTGTTGTGGCGAGCGTCGGTGTCGGCGTACCGAGCGAACGAGCACAGCGAAAGATGAAAAAGCGAACGCGATGCGCAGCGGGGTATGAAAGACGAGAGGAGGAAACCGAAGGAGCAGCATGCACCGTAACCATGAGGCGGAAAGTGGAGGAGGAGGGTATGGTGAAAGCGTGAGAAGAAAACCGTAATGCAGTGACGATGGCTGTGAGATCGCGCCAAAGTAGCGTGCGTCATCTGGGAGGTCTGTCTGTCGCGGCTGCTGTGAATAGCGCCCACGCGTCACCTACGCACTTCCTTTCGCGATCTCCAGATTAGCGTGGCAGTCGCGCCATACTTCGCTCCCTTTGAAAGATGCCGCACGAAACAGATTGTCCACGCCAGCCAATATATCGCGAAATGAAAACACGTATAGAGCTGTGCTCAAATTTAGCGTTAGGGAGTACTGTAATCATCGGTGAATTGCTTTTTTATCTTTTGTCTTTTTCTGTGTGCTTTCCTTTTTTAACATTCTGTTTCCCTTTACTGTTTCCACAGTACAGGGTAGAAAACTGGATATCTGTGTTGCAACAGAACGATCTATCTATCCATCTTCAAGTTAATCTCTCTGCCTTTAATGTCTCATTTGCCTGTCTCTAGATGATGACACACCGACAAGCTTGTGTTGGACAACCACGAAAATAATCAAATTCCGGCGTTCTGCCACTTAAGCTTACTGTTCATATTTTGGTGATCAGAATTAGTAGGCCGCGAAGTCATGGCAACCGACTGTAGGACGTCAACAATAAGAACAAAATATGGAAATTCCATTCACTGTGGGAATCGGTGCAAGCGTTCGTAGTGCTTCCGATAACCGATGGTAATTAGCAGTGACGTCAACGGTGAATGTTTAAGGTATAGAGCGTATTGGGCAACACAAGAGTGGTGAAGTTATACTTCTCTTCAGTGCCTCACCTGTGTTTGTCCACGTACTACACAGAACACACGGCGAGGCGTGTTTGCTTGACGTGTTGTTGTGGGCCATTGTTCACAGCCTGCGAGAATGTTATCACGGTCACTGGCTCACACGACACATCGCATCATGGCAGAAGTGTTCGACAGTAATAAAATATGATATTTCAGGTACCGAAACCACAGTCTGATTATTAGGCCCATCATGATGAGGGACTCCAGAATAATTTTAACCACGTGGAATTTTGTGACATGCACCTAGCGTTTTTCCCCTTCACCCCCGTCGGAATGTGGCCGGCGCAATCGCGATCGATCCTAAGACCTCGAGCAACGACATAATCCCTAAGATACCACGTCGGGTACAAAAGTGTTTATTTCCTGGGCGGCCGCTTGGCGTAGCGTCGTCTTGACGCTGCGGTGATTTACTGCAGTTCTGCGCCTGCGCGCCCTGCGTCACTACTCCGCAGGAAAAAAAAATGCTATGTTTCTTTTTGAGACACAGAGAGAGAGAAATAGAAGAAAGGAAAGGCAGGGAGGTTAACGAGACGCCCGTTCAGTTTGCTACCCTGCACTGGAGAAGAGGAATAGGGACGAAGAGAAAGAGAGATGGAAAGAAAACGTTGCACGAGGTCTCTGCGATGGCTAGAACTCCAAGTGATGATCAGGGACGCGGCAAAGATGACAGATATGCGTCCTGAGACAATTCATGGCATCGTATGTTTGGATGGAATGATCTTTGGCGAGCACAATTGTTGCAGCTGTTCATACACAGTGAGGAAGTGCTAAACTCGTGCGGAGTGCCTGGCTCTGTAAGCTCACTAATGAGCGAATATTTGACTGGCACATACTGGAAGGCTGTAGCGTAAATAACCTAGGAATAGAGCACTGTGCAACTAAAGCATGGAGCGTACAGATGTGCCCGATGTTTTTCCGCACTAGAGTCTCAGTACCTGGGCATTCGACAACAGTTTTTTCTTCAGGTACGTGCAATGAGGGCTTCAGGAAAGATTTCGAAGAATTTGTTACAGCCAAGAATCGATGGGTTTTTCCATAGGTGATAGTATGTCCATTAATGTAGACTGGATATGGCGTCATAGGCTTACGTGAGAATGCAATCAATGCACATTTCTCGGTCGATACAGTCAAGCCTTGTGTTTCAATGCATGCTGATGTCAAATTGCTGCCCGCCGCAAACCCACGTGAACCCGAAGGCGAGTGACCGCAAACGTCCAAAGGCAGATGTCATCTGCGTATATCGAGAGGTAGGTTGCTTTAGGCAAAATTTCAGCTATTCCTAAGAGTGTCCCATGGAACAACGTGGGACTGAATAGTCCTCCTTGAGGCATGCCGTAATAAGTGTAATATTCAGCTTTGGGAGCATCTTCTGTTTGTACAAAAAATGACTGGTGAGTTATGTAGTCGAATAACCAGCGAAGCATGCGACCGCCAGTTACAACAGTCTCCAGGGAGTTGATGACGGCGTCATGTGCAACGTTGTCACACGCACCTTTCACGTCGATAAATAGCGCAACTGATATGCGCTTACGGATTTTTCTCCTGTTGCACAGATGTTTTCAAGCCAATGATGCTGTCAATTGAGGAACGACACCGACGATAGGTTGACATGGAAGCGGGGTAGATATTGTAACGCTCGAAAAACCATTCTAGATATGCAAGAACCATCCTTTCCATCACCTTTCCGGTGCAGCTGGCCAGAGCGATAGGGCGACATGCCGCCAAGTCCAACGGAGATTTTCCCGGCTTTACAAAACGTACCAGTCAACCTAACTTCCATTGCCGGGGAACTGTACATCTATGCAATGAGTTGTTGAAACTATTCAGAAGCCTTCTTCTTGCCTCTTGTCCATAGTGTCACAGGGTAGCATAGCTGGCGCCGTCAGGGCCTGGAGAGGATCATCGTTGAGAAACGGCCAGGGCAGCTTGGAGTTCTTCCATGGTTAAGGGCACGTCCACTCCTAGATCCCGAGCCGCAGGGAGATCGCTTACATCCCCGTTCGTGTTCGCAGGCTAACCGGTCACTCTCGCACAGAATTCCTCTGCCAAACCAAGCTCAGTTTGGCCGAAATGGAGGGCCAAAGCTGCAAATGGGTGTCATTGTTGCGGGGATGAAAAAATACAAAAGACGGCCCTGAAGATATGTGAAAGCGGCTTGCGAGGGTACAGTGATTCACCGAATGTCTTCCATCGCAAACTCTCTAGTTTGTCTAGAGGTATCCTTTTTCACATTTCCCGCGTATATGCGGTGATATCCCCTCTTTCTGCGATTAGCTAAGGCGTGGCAGCTAGCCAGTGCTTGCTAATTCTCTACGTCGTATGTTTGGTTGGCAGCTCGAAACCAATGTATTCCAACTAGTCCTTTGATGTTAAATGTATGCACTGGTTGAGCAATTACCACACTTACATCAGCTTATTGCTCTCATGATCGCGACCAATATTGTTCTTTGTGTCAACATTTCTGCTAATCACAGGCGGCGTTTATTGTCATGCACCAGCCGCTAATAAAGGGAAAATCTGACACCCCACCCGTTCGTAGCAATTGCTACAAAGGAAACCGATACGGCTTCCTCGAAAGTAAAGCCTCAGAGCTGAAGAAAAATTCGTCCTGGTCTGGGACCCGAACCCGGGACCACCGCCTTTCCGGGGCAGCCGTTCTACCATCTTAGCTAACCAGGCGGCTAGCAGGTGGCAGGGCGAAGTCGAATTTGTCGATAACGCGAAGCAAAGACAAGTGTTTCGCGTAGTAGTCCTGCGGAAACCAGCAAGGTGGAGAGAAGTAATTAATAAAGAGCAAATCAGACACCCACCGTTTCGTAGCAATTGCCACAAAGGAAACCCATACGCATCACCAGCTCCTTCAGTAGAGGGGCAGATGAGAAGAACCATCTGCCAAAAAAACTTTCTGAAATGGAAGCTTAAACATGTCGGCATAAAATATTATGCGTACAAGACGTACCCGACATCCTGCTTTTTCGTGTCTTGTCAAATGTTGACGAAACGCCAACTAATCAATTCCACCCGTGGCCGACGTGATGGCGGTGAGCAGCGATCCTCGCGCGATCGCTTTGGGGCATGCATCCTTGCGCACGATTTCGCGCCTTGACATCGGACGCGTAGGCGGCCGTTTGTTGCGCTCTGTAATGCGAGGTGCCCATTGTACGTCCTGGACCGAGTCGCGCGAAATCTCGCGAAAGTGATCATATCCTCGAGTGCAACTATATATTTTCAAGCTCGCAACACATAAGTGGACCGACTACGACGACCGCACTCCGGCCTCGCTGGCCGCTGCCATGCTGGTAGCTCGTTTGCGTTTATCCCGCGGCCAGCTGTCCCGACGTTCGATGTTGCAAACTTCAGGCAGCTTCGCGTTTTCTTGCGATTCCAGCCGACGTGGCTTCCTATTAGGACCGGAACTGGTTTACTGCCCTCTGGCTACCAGCGGGCTGCCAGAATTCCGAAAATCGTAGGGGGTCACATTCAAGATCTACCGCTTCTCTTCCTCCTCTCTCTACTCCCTCTCCGGAATGTCGCTCATGATCTTGAAAGCAGATGCTGCAGCTTCTGCAATGCTTTTTGCGGGGCGAGGGCATTGTGGCGAAGCTCCCCCTACACGAGGCATGCCCTCTGACACTGCCTTTCTCTTCTCCCAGAGCCCTACCATGCGTACTCAACCACCTCTGGGTGCGGCATGCAAGACAGTGACAGCAGCAGTGCAAAAGTCGAACGAAGAGGCAAGGAAAGGTTCGTTTTAGAACATGCGACCCCACGCAGTGATATAGTGTGGGAATCGGTGCAAGGGAAGCTGCTGCGTCCATTTTGCCGTTGTGACTGACCGAGCTTTAGTGCATAATGAGACCCCGGCGCGCTAGCTCTCTTCACTGTGCCGATGACGTCACTGCTGGCGATAACCAATAAGCGCGCGTTGCTATTTTTCATCCCATCGTCTCGATGCCACCTCCTAATCATTGCCCGCACTCTGCTCTACGCACACCAACCACCAGGCAGAACATAGAAACGATACAGAGGCCAGTTGTAGAGCTTTGCATTGAAGAAACTTCTCAGCTAACCCGAGAAATGCAGAAAATGCTCTATTTAATTACCTAGTCGACCACAGCATCAAAACCCGCCCGACTCCGCAACAAAAATTCGCTTCAAAACGATCTCGGGCTAACCTTTTAACAGTATATTCTGTCAGCCCAGACTAACGCTCTATAGGAACGTATACAGAAAGGCTGCAAGTTAATCGACGGCTACAGATCTAATATTCGTTCAGAGCTACACTAGTTAGGTTCACTTGAAAAAAGGAAGTTGTAGTATGCCAGTAGTGGTAACTTCAATTGTGTAATTTGCGAATTTTCACATTATCTGCGAACTCAGCAAACTCATAAAGAGTCCATAGCATTGCGCTAGGATTGGCCGTAATAGCAGCCACATTAGTACTTGCCTCATAGGACCCAGGTCCCGGTATCTGCTCGAAATCTGCTCACGAATATTTTCTTCCGATGCACCTGAGGAAGGTCCTCTCCTGCAGCACATTCCCGAAGCACAAATGTATGTTGCAGTATAATTTCACTTGATGTAAAACATATTCGCCAAACTGCAAACGAATAACCCTCTGTTCTGTATTTTTTTATTGTAGTCGATAGCATTTTTCTAGCCATATATCTGAACCAATCTTACACCGCTCACAATGAAAATGCAATGTTAAGTTTCAAACAATGCAAGTTTGTTTCACAACGTAGCTGCAGCAGGCAGATTTTTCACAACCATGTGTTTTACTTCATATCTGTGCTCAGTTTATCATATTTTCAACGTTCCGTGTCCCCAAGTATACTTATTCGTATTTTAAACACAGAATGCTACTCCGAATGCTGCTGTATTGTTATATGGCTAATATAGCAGTAAGCTCGTGAATTGTGTGCATTCTTATTTCTTGTAAGCCAGACAACATCGCATTCTTTGAAAAATTAAAAAGAACTTAAGTCTCTCTGTTTCAGCATTACATTGTTGCAAGCTGTAACCTAGCTACATGTCACAGTTTCAAAAGCAATAAGGTGGTAAGCTAGTTCGTCCTTAAATGTTGCACCATGAATACTAACACTTATTTATTGCGCTTGCTACTTTCAATATCACATAATTTTCTGCGACACATGATATCCTAAGAATAGAACACAAGAGCTGCATCTGAAATTGAATTTCTTACATTGCTGTCCTTGCGGAAAATTGGAGGTATGTCCACCCGATGAGAACGCAAATCAGCATGGTCGGCACGTTGTAAAGCATCCATGTTGCAAAGCTCAAGTCTGTAGATTCTGGAAAAATGCTGATTGAAAATAAATAGGAGCGAATCTTAGGCTTTCCGAAGCGTATGGACTGACATTGCGAGCTTAGTGGTTCACTTCAAGCAACCACGTTCACGAACTTATACACTTATATACATTCACTCACCTCCAGCTGGAATATTTCTGAACGTGTGGAATCGTTGGAAACGTTGGAAACGTGTGGAAACGGTGGAATCGAACACAAATTGAATAGCGCCAGGAACGAGTAAACACAAATCGAATGTCGAGAACATCTTGAATAGCTTTCGAATAATGAACAGCAACCGAATGAATCATGTAAAACGAGCTTCACATCCTAGTCAATATACACAAAGTTAGCGAGTTTCAGTCATTACATGACAGGTTATGAAGTACTCTTTATTAAAAGCGCAAATGGAGTGATAGCAAAAAAGAGCAGCGTATTCGCATTCTCTGAACTGATTGGAGGTGCTAATGAATGTCGTTTAGCCAGAAATGCCTGGCTGCCTGGGTGATGTAGCGTGCTCCACTACGAAACTTCTCTGTTCTGGCCGCAAACATGAGATTTATGGCGCTTTTGCTCCAATTTATCACTCGATTGCTCTGAGCTGGTGACTTGCAATATGGGAAAACTATTAGAAAAATATTCATATTCACGGATAGTGCCGGTATTCTGTTTGACGAAGGACTTCTCTGAAGCCGCCCCACTGCATCCAAACCTTTCTCAAAGAGACAGCAAGCTTTGGCCAGCTGCACAGGCCTTCTTGTCTCTTAGTATCGTCCATTACATTTAGGTCACTGTGAGGCAACTGCAGCTCCGATATTCTGGTGGTTATCTCAATAACGTTGATGTCTTATGGCCTTGCTTTTACTCCGAAACATTCCTCGAAGCTTCCCTGTTGAAAATACTTTGTTGCCTTGGCCGAACTGCCATTTGGAGCTTCTTGACACGCTACTCTGTACTCTCGGTTCGTCCAGGAGACCTTGGTTTCACATGTCAAAACCATCATGGAGTTATGAGGCACCGGACTAGGTGATAAAAATATATACTCCCTTTCTTTCTGATGTGAGGAGCAACTAAAAAAAATTGCTTTAGTTGAGGAGTTTGCCTCTATATCTGCCAATGGAGCCACCACAAGTTTTGATGGCCGCTACGCGGACGTAGTGAAGGACAACCAATGTAATGTACGAAACATTAGTATTCCCATTTCCTCTTACTTGCACCACGAGCAATTCTAACAAGGAAGGGCTGTTCCAAATGTTACTCACTCATCCATGAGACCCTTAAGTATAAGGTTGGACCCCGTGCCAATGAGAGATCCGGTTCCTCCAATATTCGCAGCGTATGCCACAGAAAGAAGCATTGTCGTGCGGAGTATCTTCTGCCGAGAGGCCTCCCTAGAAACATGATAAAAGTTGAGTTTAATGCCAGCGGGGCGATAAGAACACGTACTACGTTAAAATAAAAATTAAATTCTGAGGTTTTACGTGTCAAAACATCGACATGATTATGAGGCATCCAGTAGTGGAGGACTCCGGATTAAGTATGACCACCCGGGGTTCTTTAACGCACACACAATGCACACTACAAGGTCGTTATTGCATTTCACTCACACCGAAATTCGTCCCCTGTGGCCGGGATTCGATCCCGTGCCCTCGGGCTTAGCAGCGCAACGTCAAATCCACTACGCCACCAAGGTGGGTGTGTGTCGAGTGTGAGGGAATTGTTTCGGGCTAGGAAAGTCGTAAATGATTCTGACACAAGATGCGTTGGTGTGTGTGTGTTCTTTCTTTGTGGTTGGCTATCTGCTATTGCAGTGAACAAGTCAGAACTATCCCCTTGTGCCCAGGGAACGGGACCATGCAAAGGCGTGTTATTGTAAATTTTCGTCTCTTTTTGCAAATTGATGTTGCTTTGCTGATTTTCTTCAGCTGTTTCATGAGATTCAAGGAAACAGTGTATATGTGCACTTCTGTAAAATCTGATGATGAGGCATCAACAGTGTCGCCGTGCATGGCCTGGAGCTCAAGCAAGGTCATGTCATAGACATCCATTCTATATTCCTTATTTACTTGCAGAGAAAGATCCATAGGAGTGATCCATGCCGTGCGCCTGCTGTCACCTGTACAAAACACAGGGGTCCAAGAAAACATCAATGTGCAACAGCACCTTCGGTTTAGGCATCTTCTTGCAGCCGAGGAATTGCTTGTTTGTTACGCAAGTGTACTTCCAGCGCGCCAATTGATACACTTTAGGTATCTTTAGCGATCTTTTGCGAAAATAATCCTACAGTTCCGCACCAACCAACTCATGCTATTTCTTTAAGTCGCGTGGTCGTTCACGTTGGGTTACCCATTTCGCTATGGTATTCAGTTGGACCACGTGATCTTGAAAAGTGAACAAAGCTGGCCGTCCGTCCGTCCATCTGTCTGTCTCAAACCGTTTTCCCGGTTACATGGGTCCCTCTGCCGTCCATGGTTGAATGGGTAGTCCATCGAAAACAGGGTTCGAAACCAACTGTTAGACCAACATGGGTCACTTAGTATGTGGCCTTGTGTTCAGATGTGCCACTCTTCAACTAACCTCTTCCACACCGAAATATGTGTCAATTTATATCGGGGACTGGTTATGAACCACTGTTACATGAACCTATTTCATGCCGACTTGGAGCACGGCGTATATGCCACTCGGTCCATGCTGTTCTTCAATGAACCTCTATGATGCCAAGATGCGTCACAAGGTATGTGCCAGTAATTCTGTGCCGCTCTTCAATGAACTTCTTTGACGTGAACTTGAGTAAATTGGCATGCGCAACTGGGAATGTGCCGATCCACAAAGACGGAAAAATATACTTTAAATTTCTCCGACGTTGAGCCGAATTAAACCTACGTCACATGTGTTCCTCAAGGACACGATTGTGGCACTTTATCAAGCTGCTCCGAAAATGCGCTGGGTATGTGCCACTTTTCAATGAACCTCTTTCGCGCCAACACTTTAGCGAGCTGTGCCATGAATTCAATGGATATGTGCTGTTCTTCAATCAACCCCTTGGTAGATTGGGTCATCGAGTACGCGCCGCTGGGTCTGCCGCAAGCCAAGAAACAATTCTCAGCGGCCACAGGCACCGGTGCGCCACACTTCTCGTATTGGATGCCACGCGCAAACTTCTCGGCAGTGCCACTAAAATTTAATGCCAGAAACTTAGCAGTTGGTGTGGAAGAAGTGTGTACTTGTGGCTTTCCTTTTGTTTAAAGCATGCTGGAATAGAGTTCCCGCGAGCGGGGATATACATCACGCTCTCCGATTGGACTATCATCATCATATTATGACACACAAACTTAATTTTGTGTGACAATTTGTTGATCTGTTATGCCACGACGCCTGATTAACATGGCCGCACGTCTTTTAGTTGGGCAAAGAGCAGACGCAATACCATGCTCACCAGTTTTACATAAGCCGCATTTATAGCGAGGTGTCCCCTTTGACGTGACTGCTGACTGGTGAATATGATCCACTGGGCAGTATCACTACATATGTCCTTGTAAAGAGCAGGGATTACAGTAGGTAAACAGCTCGAAGTTTGTGCCGCTTGGGCTGCCGGATACGCCCATCGTAGAAGATGTTTTTTTCCAGCTCGTTAGACGGGCCTCCAAACTTGACCAGACAAGTACTACTTGCCCCTATTCTGCACACGGCAATTATCGAGTGGGTCGGTGACATGAGTGCTTGCGTAACTTGTTCAATCAACTGTGCGTTCTCGATTCCGTATACTACACAACGCTAAATATTAGGACGAGAAGGTAAATACATTTCCGCGGGAAACTGGTTTACGACATGCAAGGAGATCAGTGAAATATCGCGTATCCTCAAGTAAAGCAAGGTGTACAGTATAATTATTTAGGATGCAAGATGTACAGCGAAGCTTTCGTATTTGTTTGTGCCTATCTCGTATTGTATCATTTTTGTGTGGAAACAGGTGTAATGTGAAAACACATAATCGGTCTTTTGGGCAACTTAAATGAAAGCTCGGGAGATTGTGCATGGTAACGTGCGGTAATGGTTTGAATTGGACTAGCCTCCACCTTTTTCGCAAGCAGTAGCGACTGGTAACCGGACTTTAATGCCACTGATCTGCCTTTTGAGATGAGACGAACAAGTGAATTATGGCACTCCATACGGCAGCTCTTCCTCGGCATCTTGGGAAACAGTCTCCGAAGTGAAAGTGCTGCCACTCGTCAGCGAAGAACTGTCCATGGACTGTTGAGATTCTGGTGGTCCACTCATCTCAAGCTGGGGCGACTCCTCGTTGTTGAGTGGTGCCACGACCACTGCTGGTCTTTGGGCTTCGGCGTTTGTCCTTATCGTCAGCGTTGGTCCTGGTATACCGCTTACTACCTTAGTAGAAAGCCCTATAGTGCATCTGGATGGGACTCGGCTGAGGCTGAGCCACCAGGCCTAGCCGCAGAGCCTTTGCATGAGACATAATTATCTGACGGAGTATCTTCTATCTTTCGGGCGCTCAAGTCTTCGAGCGATGCAGTGGTCTAGATGACGCACTTAGAAGTGTTGTGCGCCCTGTATTGACTAAATTTGCATTCGGTATGCTTGGTTTTCGCAGCAACTGCTGCTTATTTGGTACCTTCGTAAGCGAAGTTGGACGAGGGTATGCAACAGCCACAGTATCACTCCGAGTGACCCGCCAAACTCAGCTCTCCATTGTAAAAGAAATTATACTGCTTACAGCAAAGATTTCGAGCAATTAATTTTTAATTATGTTGTCAACGTACTTTAAAAGCATTGATTAAATTTTGTGCAACGTATTTAGTTTTCATTTACTCGTCGTGTTCCACGAGGCACATGCAGCTCCCACCTTTAATGCCTCAGATGACACAAATCTACACTATGGAAAGAACGTGTAATCTGCATAGTCATTGAAATGTTCGACGTTAAACTGCAACTACTGAGTTTATTTCTGGAGCAGTAAGTCACGCATTTAAAAGCACGTTCTGTTACAGTGGCGTCAGGAATACCAGCTATATTTACCCACTGCTGCTTCCTGCGGTTTACTGGCTAAAGCTATGTACGGGCACGTTTTTTTCTTCTTCTAAATCCGGAACTTGGGCATCTAAAGATCTTCAGTTTTTACAGCGAAGCTGTATATGGGAGGGGGGGGGGGCTTGGATTCAGGGATTCTTTCACGTCCGCCGACAGAACACTACCGTTATCAATGGCTCATACCCCCGTAAGCACTCTTAACCCCACATAAGCAAGCAAAAATGCAATGACTCGTAGTACCGTTAGACACCGGCTACAAGCACTTGGGAAAGTAAAGCGAACAGTGCTTACATTCTTTGAAATCGCGCATACCACTTACAGAACAGCATGTCGAAAGCTATAACGATCAATGACCCATACTCCCGTAAGGCAGAGGCTACAAGCACTCAGCAAAGTGAAGCGAACAGTGCACACATTTTTTGGATTCACGCATACAACATACAGAGCAGCATACACCTCAATAAAAACCAAGTTCAAAACAAGCATCCAAACCGCATAATTGGTGATAAGGCATTCGTGATAGCAATGCGAAGCACGTAGCGCTCCCCGCATACGTTTTACGGTAAAGATTACTGTTTCGCAAGCTGCCGCGGCGACGGCAGCTTGCGACGTGGGGTGTGACGTCCCTTGCCTTTAGTATATAAAAGTACATGCCTAACAATTGATTCCAATGTTGTTGCAGCACCGCTATGGGCGGCGGCGTGCTGTCAAAATTACTATTACTTCCATTACTCTAAAGCCATAAGGCATTGCATAACCCCTTCAGCAGTTGCAGTGGTGGTTTCCTTTCAGCTTCGCTGGACATCCATTATCGTGGCGTGGGAAGGCAAGTTTTCTTTTTTTCTTTCATTTTAGACGTGTTTTGCATTCTATACTTGTCTGGAAATAGGTGCGTTGCTTATGACCATATTTTCACAACGAACGACGCAAAAATCGGTGTACCGGAGAAAATACGTGCACTTGCCAAAGAAAGGAATCCAAATGATCTATTTTTGCAACTGTCTGCTCTCCTAGAAATTGAAAACAGTAATTAATTGGAGTCTTTTTCACGGCAAGTACACGAATTTCATCCGGTATCATCGATGTTTGTGTCGTCATTTGTGAGAGAATGGTCATAAGCAACGTTTCTATCCCCATTTATACCTAGAACGCAAAGTAATTGATGGAAGCTCAGCACTGTCAACTCCTCTGATACGTAAAGCGTTCCTCAAGTTCGTTTGTTTCAGACGCATGAAAGATGATTATTGATGAAGCCAAAACTGTTGCTCACCGAATTGAAATACTCGTATGTACATACCTGCAGACTAGGAATTCAAAACTTTATTCTTGAATTTAGGTCAAACCTTACTCGGAATCAGCAGCCAGCGAAGAATCCTCGCCACCTGCCTTTTCGTCATCTTTGTAAACTGGCTGTCGTCGACTGGTTAGAGTTTCAAGATCAGAACCTGCGACACACGAGCAACCCGTGATTGTAGGCTTCAATGACAGAAAGCAACAGTGTTCGAAGGAAATTGGTAAAAGTGGCAACCAGGAAAATACACAAGCTTTTCTATCGACAGTAATTACAGCATGGTACAGTTCATATATATTCGCTATTAGGAAGCTAAATAATCACATGCATCATTTCGGCCGGCACATTTGTGACGCTCACCGTTCATGTAGAAACAGCGATGGTGAATGTAAAAAAAAGTTATGGAGAAGTTTGCCTAACAATAACGCTTTCATCAGCCTCCCTTAGCTTGGTTCTCCTTTAAAGCACGCGCGCGAATTGGCACGCTATGTCATGGTTCGTGGTTTTCCTTAAAGGTGTTGAAGTATTGAGGTTATTCGGACGTGTATTCGTATTCGCAGTGTTTTCTGCGATTATTATCGTGTTTCGATACCCCGATATTTGATAATTGGGGCCATTTATCGCTGAAAGGCCTGGTTAACTGTGCATAGACATCATATGAGACATGCGCCCTGTGATGTACGGGAATATATGAGCATTTATGCGGAATCCACATGTGTTCATATGAGATTATTTTATGTTGGGACGATTAGCTATGCTCACCTTCGAACGTAACAAGTGAAGTATGCAGTATGCTGCTCAAATGCTCGCAAAAGAACACGTTGGCCTGTTACACATCGTGACACCCTTCTCGGTTTTCTCAAGAGCCAGCAAACTAATTGTAGTTCCCCATCATGACAGTTTTATTCTAGCTTTATGGTATTAATTGCAGTCGGAAGCCCACACTTGTTTACTCAATAACTTATACGGTTTCTTTTAGGGTCAGCAGGGGGGACCACGCGTAGCGTGACGTAAGCAAGACAATTGTTGGTGGCACACTACTTGCTTTCTACGTCCTTGGAAGGCGATTTAGTCGGGGTGTTCATCTGGTCGACGACAGCCATGACTATGGGTGCCATGATGGACGTCGAGGCAGTGTTCGGAATCCACATGGATAATGACATGGTGACTAGCATAAAGCCAAGTAGCAGTCTGAAAAAAAAGAATAATGCAAAATACATAAAATACAAACCAAAGTAACTATGGTGATAGCACACTTTTACAGAAGTAAGAATTTATCACTATCTTATGTACATACATGGTACGTAAACGTGCAGAAAAAGGTTACAGCTGTGACCTGTTTGGTAACCTTCAATTATGTAGTCATGACGTTTTCGTGAATGTGGTCATCAACCGTGAATTATTTTCTCTGTCATTGCCGTCCTTCTTGCAATACTTCAAGTATGGGGTTCTTAAAGAGATGTAGCGAAAGTGTACTACGCTGGATAATTTTTGTTTTCACTGTTGTTATGAAGTGCATGCTTTTCGTGTAATGAAATAAAATTTAAGCGATTATGTTTCCCCATTCATCCTCCAAGCCCAAACAAACAAGAGAACCCATTTTGCCTGGACTGTGATATAGTGATATTAAAGTACAATGGTAAGAAATGCTATGAAATATAAAATGAAGGTAATCTTAAGCCCTTTGCTTAACATGGCTTTGGTATTCATGTTTACCAAAGATGTCGTCTTTCGCCCATAATTATATGTTTGGCGACAATAACATGGCCTTTCTTTCTGGCCCATTTGTACCTGATATTACTCGTTCCTATGACGAGTAAAGACCTGAGGGCTATCCTCTTGTGCAGATTACAGGTTTCCACCGCTCCGGCCATGACTAGTGAACACAGCAATATCATTCCGAGGTCCTGCGTGACGAGGCATGCACGAAGAGGTGAGGATCATGATCGAATAAGAACAAAAAAATGTTACATTCACATAACAAGCAGCTTTGGAGTCCGAACAAGATATTATTTATCATCTTTAAAGAGCATAAAATAAATACTAATAATATGCAGCATATCTAACACACAAGTGAAATATATGTTGCATTGAGATTATCACCCATCTTATTACAAGTGCTAGCTCATCATACCTGGCGGCTCTTTTCAAGTAACCCTATTCCTCGCGATTAGTACGAAAGACTAGGCATGTGAGGCTATCAGATGCGGATGTCTCTCTCATGTCAACAACGAAGGTTACAGAGTAAAATTACAGAGATAGAGCACTCTTCCCCTTGAGTAAGCACTTGCTAGCACTGATCAATGTTAACGCCATCAAACTTGATTCATTTTTCATGTACAGGCGCGGCCACTGTTAGAGGTAACACGGAGTGGGTGGCCGCGCTCTGCGGAGCGCCAGGATGGGCGCCGCGAGAAGTATTGCGGCGCAAGCGCAATCAACGCCAGAGGCGGAGTTAGCTGCGCGTCGTCTGCTGCGGTCCCTCCCACTTCGCCACATGCGCTCTGGTACAAGAGACTGTAGGAAGGAGGAAAAGGAAGGAGACCTTCATCTAAGCTTCATCTGCAGAAGTGGTCTGGGCTTCTGCGTGTTTACCATATAATAAATCTGAAGCATAGCTTTATAAAGATGCCTTGTTTGTTGCGTGAGTTTTTAGTTCCTTACTTAGCGAATTCTGAAACCGACCCTCTGTGACATTAGGGACCTTTCAGGAGTAAAAGGCGTAGTTAAAAATTTTAGGCGTACAGCATGCCTGCGTGCTTCAATAACTGATTTATAATACTACTTGTTGACGCGCCATTGCTACAGAGTTTGTTTACTCCAAAGCGCGCGCGCAATCTAGGTTTCTATGTCCGCGGCAGAGTGGGAGGAACCGTAGAAGACGACGGGCAGCTAACTCCGGCTCTGGCGCTGATTGCGCTTGCGCCGCAATAGTTCGCGCGGCGCCCGTCGTGGCGCTCCGCGAAGCGCGGCCACTCGCTCCGTGTTAGCTCTAACAGTGGCCACGCCTGTACATTTACAATGAGTGAACTGTGAAAGAAAAAAAGCAATCTTTACAGAGAAGTAGAGTGCATTGGTGGAAGGGGAAAGAAATATTGAAAGCATACAATACAAATTAGCACGTCGCACGCATGCACGCACGCACGCACGCACGCACAAACACACACACACAAACACACACACACACATGCACGCACGCACACACGTACACACAGACACGCAAACGCACGCACGCACGCACGCACACACACACACACACACACACACACACACACACAGAGAGAGAGAGAGAGAGAATGCGCACACGCACACAGACAGCTGCTGAGCACACACTATACGCATTTACTGAGGCAAGCTGGTTTTGCCTCAGCGACATGGTGCCATGGTGACAGCCTTCAAGCCTCATTGGGAGGAAGCTTCGTTCCCGATTGCAATCGACCGGCACAGGCACGTGGAGAGCAACTTTCCTCTAGGTTCATCTCTTCATCACTTTAGCCACTGCAACGGTAATCATGGCGACATCGGTGACGTCAGCGCGCGTGGATGGGGCTGGCCTTTTAAGCCAGCTACGGGACCATACCTCGGCACTGGGCATCGCAGCAGCGCAGAAGACAATGTGCTAAAGTAAATCCAATCTACTTGGCGGTGTTGTTTAGCAATCTTCTACCCGATAAGTGATATCGAAGTGATAACCCTTTTTTGCTGCTTGGGCCAAGTCCACTGCATATATATCGCATTTTGAATTGTGTCTCTTTACTTGTGGTGATGTTGGAGCGAATCCGAGACCCACTGAGAAATAACGTCTACAGAAAGTATTAGATGGCCAGAACAACATATCGTCTATCATGAAGGAAATTAAATAATCTCAAGCAGATGTTGAAGAGCAAGTCACGTCCCCAACGAAAAGAACCGATGCTATGGAGTGACAGCTAAGCAGCTTAACGGCCTTGGACGAGAAAAGCTTTTGCTATGGAAGCAGCCGTGTTTACTTTTGACAGAAAACTAACAGCATTAGTGAATAACATGAACGAATTTTGCAACAGAAGCAGCCGGAAACTCTTGATTGTCTATGGCATAAAAGAAACTGCTTCTAAGACTGCCGAAACACCAAAGAGCAAAGTGAAAGTAGAGGTATTTGAGAAGAATTTTGGAATAACTTTAGCGGGATTGAAAGCGGGATTACGGGATTAGCGGCATTGAAACCTGTCTTGTCATCATAAAATAGTTTGACTACCGGTAAACAACAATGGTGCTAAATAACTGTTATAAAATAAAAAATAGCGACCTTTCAGTGTTTGAAGATTTCTCGAATAGAGTACGTGAAATTGGGAGGCACCTATGGATAAGCGCTAGCGCAGAAAAAGAATGGGGTGCGAAGGTAAAGCTGATGTACAATCAATTGAGCATTGGCGGTGCTCGTACTGTTGGAATGCGCATAAATTTTCTCGTTACCGCATCGACAAGGAAAATAATAAATGACACAGAAAGGCCAAACATGAAGAACTAAAAACTCTCAACTTATCTGTCGCAGCATTGCCAATAAGTGAAAAAAAGTGTAAGTGATTCTTATGACACGTAAACCTGACGTAGCAATTGTCACAGAAACCTGCTTGACAGGTGTAGTTTACGATGGTGAGTTCGTTGAACCTGGGTACGGCGTGTTTATAAAAGGCCGTGGCACAAAGGAGATGATGTGTCTGTTTTTTTTTTTATTAAAGTGAGTTGGTGTGCTTAGAATGCCGGACATGCCAAATGTAGAATGCATCTTTTGGAAAGTGCACTGTAGCAATATGAAATATGTTGTGGGGGCCATGTACAGGCCTCCATCTCCAGTAGCTCATTTGGCGGATCTACATGCAATTAGATATAAAGGCGGGTGATCGGAAGATTATGACGGGCAACTTCAATCTACCCATCATCCACTGGACGACTGTGTCTCATTATCACGGTAATACTCCAGCTTCTTAAAACCGCACGTGATCATTACCTTTGAGCTCTACTTATCCCAATTAGTTGATAACTACACTCGAGTCCAAGGAAGTTCTAAGTCAGTTCTTGACCTCTTTTTTGTTAGTGGCAACATAAGCGCAAACAAGTACTGTGAAGATGTACTTGGAATCTCCAGTCACCATGCTGCTTTACTCATAGTCTCAAATATTATCGTGAATCCAAGCCGTAAGAATTTCCATGTTTCGCAATTTTTGCAGGGCACATGATGTATCAATATTAGGGAAACTTTTTTCCATTTTAACGCTTTTTCTCGCAGCTGATATGATACGCACCGTCTCTGGGGGTGTTTTAAGGACATCGTAAACGACTGCGGTGCACGCTTTGTTTCAACTATCCTAAAGAAAATAAAATGGAAAGACCGTGGGTTTCTAGAGAGGCGTTGAAATTGGAGAGGAAATTAAAAACAATAAATTGAATTCAATTTTGGGGTTTTGCGTGCCAAAACCGCGATGCGATTTATGAGGCACGCCGTAGTGCGAGACTCCGGATTAATTTTGACCAACAGAAAATGTTTAACGTGGCCCCAATGCGCGAGACAAATGCGTTTTTGCATTTCGCCCCCCGTGGAAATGCAGCCGCCGTGGCTAGGATTTGATCCCGCAACCCCATAACCTCTAACGCACCGCGGCAGGTCATAAATAATAAAGAACAACAAACTTTGCTATAATGTCCTGCATTATAAACAATATGTATTGAAGTGTCCTGTCGACCTAAAAATAAGGTTGGCCAAGAGAAGCAAAATTCATATAGGAAATCATTGCCTAACTTTATTTCAACGTCACCTCAGAAGTGCTGGCGTTAGGTGTCGGCAAGATCGGAGAATTGCGACGCGTTTCAAACACAGGGCAAACAAATTAATGACTCCACGATAATTTATAACGCTTTCAATTCGACTTCAAATCTGTTTTTACAAGCGATAACAATTTTTGCCCACTTTAGAGTGCCACTTTACCACCTAAATCGAACCTCACTATCAAAGGAAATGGTATTATGAAGGTCATGTTGAAACTAGCCGTTAAAAGAAACGTCGGCTCAAATGGAATTCCCAATGCATTTTTGAAAAAAATATATTGCCAGCGAGTACCCAAGTTGTGAAGGAGAGGAAGAGGAAAGTTTGGGAGAGGAGAACAATGACATTAGAAATTACGGTGCGACGGCTCGGCCTCCCATTGAACACTCCGGTACTGCTGTTTTTCGGAACGTCTGAGTTTGGGCATTCACACAGAAATGTGTGCATCTCCTTAGAAAAATTCATTATTGAATCATACCGATTACATTGTTGACCGTATTAGCCTTTCCATTCCTCCTTTATTGTCTCATTTATATCATACATAATTTTTTCTCCTGATCGAATGATAGTCTAGTGAACCGTTTTGAACTGTCCCAGCTTCAATTTATGCAACAAAATTATAGATTTTTAAATTCATTGCCTGAGCACATAAGCAAAGTCTGCCCGACTCTTGGCCAATCCCCGTGAGGGGGTATGCGCCAAACTCATCAAGGGCATCATCATCATCATCATAAACAAGGATGGCTGCCTTGTCAAACTGACGTATCTCAGTTTTATTACACATTTGGCACAACCGACAGGAATCGAACCTGTATTGTGCACTTCATCCGCTTCGTTTTACCGAGGGCCATGCTCTTCGACGCTATTGAAATCTGTGCGTACGGCGACAAGCACGCGAGCGTGGCAAGCTTTTTCCATGGAGGATGGATGGTTTGTTGTTTTGGTTGAGCACTGATCCCTTGTTCAAAATGCTCACGAATGACCTTTTGCTATTGGTGGTACAACGTAACCATGTACGACCAGCACGAGTGAACAAGGCCGAATATATGACAGTGCGCAAGACATTTTTCATCATATAATGGAAATACAGCAGAGAAGCAGTGAACACCAGCAACAAATACTAGAGCTCGTGACGAAAAAACGTCCTCCAGCATTCTCGGAGGGCGTTGTTGGAACCGGTAAAACCGGTTGTTTATGACGGTTTGTCACCTGCAAACGCTCAAGCTTGGCTGAGTTTCTGAGTACGCGTGCGAGCGAAACACTTGGCGTCAAGACCTTGACAAGGTTATGAATATACGCTTGTACCTACGAGGCATGACGAAAATCTGGCGTGACTTGACAATCACACAAAGAGTGCACCAGCCGTGGGCTCACTGCAGAGAAAGTTTTTTTTTACGTTTTTCTTCGTGAATAAGCTCCCGAGCTGGGACAGCGCTATAGCCTTCAAGTATAATTCCGGCACTCTGGTTGAATACTTTTTTTGAGAAGAGAAGGCTGCTACATGCTGCTGACTCCGCGTTGTTGGACTCGTCCCTCGTACCTCTGACTATACTAGGATTGCCAAAGAGCATGCAGCATATCGTCCAACTACCACGCCGCATACTGTTGATGACTTCACCAGCCGTGGTTGCTCAGTGGCTATGGTGTTGGGCTGCTGAGCACGAGGTCGCGGGATCGAATCCCGGCCATGGCGGCCGCATTTCCATGTCAGTCTTGCCAAGGAATTCTTTTCCTCCTAAATTTAGCGACCTATTAAACCTTTCAGAGCATCACATGCAAAAATAAAGCATAGTTCTTCGCCTAGGAAGCTGAGATTTCATGTCGAGCTAAAACGGCAGCTGCTTATTCCATCGAGAATGGCTCTAAGTTATCAGAAGCAAATAACCGAGAGGTAGAAATTAAAATAATTATTTTTTTTCTAGGCTAAGGCAGTGGGTAGTGAATACGAGAGGACATGCAAGTGCCACGTGCCTTTTTGTATACTCACATTCAGGTAAAAGGTGGCCACTTTGCTGGACGGCAGTATACCCAAGAACGGGAACAGGAAGACCGGCATGAGTGAAGTGGCCGCCAGCGGTATCACTTCCGCCGACCAGTAGAAAGCCATCAACAGCAAGCAGTAAGCGCACCAGCCGAGCTGCGTACGACAGCGATCCATAAACCATCCATAAAGTTAAGATTAGTTATTATTGCGCTGATAAGCTAGAATTTATTGACAGGAAAGACAGAGAAGTCAACCTGAGCTAGTGCACTCTAGTCTGCTACTCTACACTGGGGAAGAGGGAAGGGGAGAGAAAGCACTGGGATAGGTGATGATCGTAAGAAAAGTGGTGAGTACTTATCTATATTAGACAGTGGCCCTACTAGAACCGCTTGTCTAGCTTCGTGTCCTGCGGAAACTTCAACAGCGCTTTAGTGGCCGACATTGAAGTTGCAGTGTCAGGCCATAGGCCGAGGATAGCGTCCTCCGACAGTGGTCGACTGCCAGCGCTAGCTAGAAAACTTTCCAACGTCCTTCGCTCCAGCATATATGCTGGTAAATCGCACAAGTTGTGTTCCAGCGTTTCAGGCCTCCGGCAGCGTCCGATGAGGTGTGCGTAGCGATTGGTGAAAGCAACGCGCAGCGGAATCCTGTGTAGCAATGACGTTTTGCTTCGCGTAACTGACCCGCCGTGGTTGCTCAGTGGCTATGGTGTTGGGCTGCTGAGCACGAGGTCGCGGGATCGAATCCCGGCCACGGCGGCCGCATTTCGATGGGGCGAAATGCGAAAACACCCGTGTGCTTATATTTAGGTGCACGTTAAAGAACCCCAGGTGGTCAAAATTTCCGGAGTCCTCCACTATGGCGTGCCTCATAATCAGAAAGTGGTTTTGGCACGTAAAACCTCAAATATTATTATTTGCTTCGCGTAACTTTCACGAGCAAGAAGAATTTATCGTCTCGATCGGTCATATGTAGGCGTCTGTGGATGTTGTCATCGTGGGCTCTGTATGCCTTTGTAAGGTCCTGCATGAGTGCCTTGATAATATAGTTGCTGTCAGATTACGCTGAAAGCAACAAACTTCCCTGCGAACCACAGTTACAGCGTCCCCGCTTTGACATGAAGCCCATGTATTTGCATTTCGGTTAAATGAAGTTTATCAGCGAGCAGTTTTATGGAATATTTCAGTCTGTTAAACTGATGTTTTTTTTTTCCTTTCTTTTCTTTTAACGCCCTTCTTCTTACCTCGAGTTCATTTTCTATCGCGTGCTTTAATATCGTGAAACTTCACGGACACTAAGTTTGGTATGATTGCAACCGTGCTAGTTTCACCAGCGGGACAACACAAGTTCTTAGCTGCACTGATTAAGTTCTCGCGCATCATAGACCATTAACAAATTTAGCAAAATTAGATCCTTGGGAAGCCTCAGCGATTGAATGTGTTTAGACGACTTCAAGTCGAGGTGCCGCACAAATCTGACAGCCTTTTGTCCCTTTCTATGGTAGCAGCGTTCAGTAAAGAATATCAGAGAAGATGAAAGACGAGACACGGGGGATCACAAAATAGGCACACAAGCCCTTCTTGTTTCACATACGTTCAGTCGCCTCACACCCAGCACGGTCATTAAATTTTTTTTATTGCGCTGTTGCTCTGATGTCACGCGAGAGAGAGAGAGAGAGAGAGAGAGAGGGGGTATAAGAAAGGCAGGGATGTTAACCAGTATACTGGGAACCTCAATAGTTCTGGAAAGACAGGGACAGACAGACATAACAACACACGGTGCTTTTACGAATGTCCCGGTCTTTTAAGCGCTATCGAGGTTCCTAGTATGGCAGGCCAACTAGCCAGAATCAATGTTTTGGTCACATTCAGTGCATTGCACACCACATGCTTGCCACCTGCGTTTCTTCATGTGCTGGCACTTGAATGTGACGTACGTCGCCACGGATGAACGTTTCAGCGAAAATATTCGTTCATGACGACACTGAAACTTTTTGAGCTGGTGAAGTTGTGCGACTCGATTAATTTTGTAGACTTGCACGATAATTAAATTTCTTTTCATTCTTAATTGGTTCATTCGAGCTGCTTTTTCATTTACTTCATTTCGAAATTAAGTAGAAACGACGTATTGTGTTTCTTTGCATGAGACGTCAATCGCTGTCATACAGCACACTTTCATTGAACTTTTCAACAAGGAGCATAAACTTTATCGCCCATGTGTAGAAACCACTATGTGCCGGACTACACACACAAATAAAAATGCCTCTTACGGTACGAGAACTGTGTAGACGCCTGGAGAGTGAAAGTTTGCTGAGAGGAAAAAAGGGCGAGAAAATGAAGGCTCAATGCTGCGTGGCCATCATGCTTATCTAGCATGCGTATGATAAAGAAAGAACGAGGATACCTGAGGATCAAGGATACAACCGAATGATCGAAAAAGACAACTTGCGGCATAACGTAATAGGCACTAATAAAACATGCGCTGGGCTGTTTTCTGTATTCTTCACTCCTCTCTACTTAAGCGCCAAAGTGTTGCAGCCGACAGATAACACTCTTTCTATGGGTAACAGGTGTCTCTGACCTTTTCCTGCTTGAAAAAGGCGCAGCGAGACATGAGACCATGTAAAATGGTGGTCGGATTGAAAATCAGAAGCCGAAATGGCGAAGCTGTGGATCATTCCAAGTGCTATTTGCTGTTCGTCGGCCGCCTTCAGCAATAATGTGTTCGACATATGGCTATTGATTGGTACTTGCTGTTACGAATACTTGTAACGTAAGACTTTTTTTTTTCGAATGTGAGCTCAGTTGTTCACGTTACAGCTCCTTGCTATAATTTTAAACGGTTCGGTAGGCTTTGAGAATAACTGCAGTCAAGATCATCTGCCCAGGTCAGCGTAATGGACAGCGGTGTCACATTGTTCAGAAAGATTAGCGGAAGATATGTGGGAAGTCCACTACAACAAAAATAAGTGTCTATAAGGATACTATAACGTGCCCCAGCCATTGCTTCATGCTAATATGAATTCATCGAGCTTTCTTTTTTGGCAGAACTTTCCCAGTAGCTTTTATCGGATCAGAATGCCTGATTTTAAAATGGCTTGTGATGTGCATTTTTACGTCGTTGGATGATTCACATCTTGAAATACTATATGCGGCAGTCGTTGGATCGAGGCTTCTAGCTGTTGCGAAGGGGTCAGTAGTGTGTTTTAGACTGTGCCAAACGTGGTGGAGTATATGATATTTATACAGCACATGAAAGAGAACACTTACAAAGCAGGTGTGCAATTCTGCTTTTGCACCAACAACTTTCATATTCTTAGTCAGTACTTCCCATGAGAAAGGAGGAAGCATCCGTCAATTCTACTCGAACTCATAGAGGACGTAAGAAAGTGACATCGTGCCTTCGTATGCTGGACAGAAGGCGGAGCTCCATCGGCAATTCAAAGATCCAATTGGTTGGTTCGTTATGTCAGCCTCGCAAAGCTTAGTCGCTGCTTGCGTTCCAGAAAATTTGATAGCAACCAAGGCGATGTTGGGAGCGGACCGGACAGCATCTGTTCGTTCATTTCTGAAGACACCATTCTGAATTTGCGTTATTTAAACGAATATGCGTTGTTTTTTGTTGGTTCTTTCAGCTGAGCAACGGAGAACTGTGGACTTCGTGTACACGTAGTAAAGTTCCCCGTTTCAAGTACGACGACGTCATTTCTGTTTTCTTGGTGTAAGTTGTGTTAAGAGGAAACCTTAGCGTGGGGGACACTATCTAAATATATACGTTTTTCTCGGCAACCACTGCACCGAATTTGATAAGGTATAAAGGATAAGAATAAGGATAAGCTTAAGGATAACATTTAAAGGACACGCTAAAGAACTAGCGAATGTTTCGAGCGAAATGTTGAGTTAGAACAACCACTTTTAGCGAGTATTGTTGAAAACTAACCTATAAAGCTCACAACTTCGCAGCCGCGCCATACGCACAAGTCGTCGGAGTAGAACGCCCTCCTGTAAACATTCGCTTTCTGAATTAACTAGCATGGTATCAGCGCGCACACGCAAACATGAACACTTCAATGTTCCCACTCGATGACCGCGGACACTCGCTGTCAAAACACTGGCGTGAGGAATCGCTGCAGCAGCAGCGAGCGAAGTGATGATTCAAGGCAAATTGAAGGGTGAAAACGCTGCGCATGCGAAGCTACGAGCCATCGACCCAACTAGACTCTGCCCCCAAAGCATATTGCTTTAAAAAAAATTGAATTATGGGGTTTTACGTGCCAAAACCACTTTCTGATCATGAGGCACGCCGTAGTGGAGGACTCCGGAAATTTCGACCACCTGGGGTTCTTTAATGTGCATCTAAATCTAAATACACGGGCGTTTTCGCATTTTGCCCCCATCGAAATGCGATCGCCGTGGCCGGAATTCGATCCCGCGACCTCGTGCTCAGCAGCCCAACACCATAGCCACTGAGCAGCCACGGCGGGTAGATCGCTTTCAAGATAAAGCCCGTACGACCGCGCACGGCCAAAGGATAACGCCTCGTCTCCCTCCTCTCCCCCGGTTTCGTGCGCTTCCTCCCTTGTGCACGGGAGATTGAGCTGCCATCATCGGCACGCCGTGGTACGTTTTCACTCTCACACACAGCGTACGGTGCGCGAGGACGATGTTGACCCAGTACGTCTGTATCGCGAACAATACCTATAGCAACTGCCAGACGCGGTCAACTTAGCGCTCCTTTGCTTACCTTCGTCCTCCACGACGCTTCACCTGGCTTATCCTTCCCGGGTTCTCTCAACGTTACCTGCCCTTTCCTCTAGGTGGCATTACCTTGCCGCACGCTCAAGAACAGAAAAAGGAGGAAAACAAGTAAGAGAGCTTGCCATGTAATGAGTTACATAAACGTGCAAGGCGGCAGAAGAAAGGTAAAGTGGGTAGAGATTGAGGAGCAGTTAAATAAAGAACAAATAAGGGTATACGCGGTTACAGAAACGCACCTTAGAGATTTGGAAGATGCGCCAGGGATTGAGAATCATGTTTGGGCAGTGTGCAACTGAACTAAATCAGAAAGAAACGAAGGGGAAGAGGAACGCTCAGCCAAATGAAAAAGAATAAATTCAATATGTCAAGGGCATTATTGGTTATCAGGTACAATGAGTGGAAAGAAATCTTGACCGGGCGTGACGTATTTGGGGAGCGGAAATAATTGCACAGAGAAGAATCAAGAGAGAGAGAGCAAGGGCAGAAAAGGCAGGGAGGTCAACCAGACGAGCACCCGGTTTGCTTCCCTACACGGGGGGTGAGAGAAAGGGGAACAGAAAAAGCAAAAAGGGAGAGAGTGAGCACTGAGTGTGTGTGGGAGGGACACTATACATAGGGACACTATAAACAAACTCTTAATCCGGTGCACTTCAAGTTTGTACTAATGCACATATCGCTTTTCGTGCCAATGGTGGGAACTGCCACGGCCCGAGCATCGTTGACTCGGTGAACGGTCTTGAGTCCAGTGGGTTTAAACTTGCCCGCAAGGAGAGGCTTTGTACATCGTAGTGAGGGCAGGTACACAATAGGTGCCCGACGGCTTCCTCGCACCCACAGGAGTCGCACACCGGGCTCTCGACCATTCCCAAACGATAGCAGTAGGCATTCGTGAATGTCACTCCCATCCACAAGCGGCACAGCGAGGTTGTTTCGCCGCGGAAAAGGCTAGATGGCAGTTGTAGCCATAGCGTGGGGACCAGCTTATGTATTCGGCAAGTGAAGGCATTTGAATTGCAGAGATCGTATGACTTTCTGTGTGCAAGTAGGCGAACTTCCCTGGCAGCGTCCGACCTCACCAGAGCTGTTGGATGCGTCTGGGTATCTTCGTGGGCAGACCGGGCAGCCTTGTCAGCAAGGTTGTTGCTGACGATGCCACAGTGAGCAGGAATTCATTGAAATATAATGTTGTACCCTCTTTCCAGAGCATGGTGGTGCACGTCCCTAATGTCAGATATCTGCTCGTATGTTCTGTGATGTAATGCAGACTTGATACTGTGAAGAGCTGCCTTCAAAATCAGAATCACGAAATACGACCCACTTCTCTGTTGGCTCTTCGGTGACGTAAGTGCGTCATAGCGGCACGGGGAGCTGCAAGTTCTGCCGACGAAGAGATAGTTATGTGTGACAATTTGAATCTAACTGTAACCTGCTTAGCTGGAACGACGAATGCGGCAGTTGGGTTGGTAGGTGAGGTCGAACCATCGGTATATATATGTATGTGGTGATTATACGTGTAGTGTTAGTGGGTAAAGTTAGTGGAATGTGTAAGTTCTGATTTTCAGGGTTTCGGGAATGATTCCAAAATTATCCTATTAGGTGACCTAAATGCCCACATACAGGATCTAGATGGCTATACTGACAACAACGTGGAAGTCATTGCAATCTTCTTTGTGAGCAACATAACCTCGTTATCGTGAATACAGGGCCTAAGTGTGACGGGAAGATCACGTGGGAAGTGGAAAATTGGCATTTGACCATTGATCACTGTCTTATGACAGAAGGAATACATGATAAGTTGAGAAAAATGGTCATTGACGAGAAAGGCTATAGCAGCATAGGGAGTGACCAGAAAAGCATGATTTTGAAAAGGGGAGATTCAGTTGGGAAAGAGAGCAAGGAGCTCAAAATGGCCAGTCCAAATTTGAACGCTGAAAAAATAGCAAATATAGTCACTAGAGTCGAGGAAGAACTTGCCAATGGCCAAGCAAAGAGTGGCGATATAGTGAGCTTCTAAGCGTAATAACGACCGAAATACGGAGAAAAGCAACGTGCTCGTAAGAAAGGAAAAAAGGAAACCGAAAAGCTCACGGAACAGGGAGATACGAGAAGCGATGGCCGAACGACAGACAGCATCCCGAGAGCGCAGACAGGCAAGAAAACAGCACAGTTGCCGCAAAATGAAGTAGCCAGAAAATAGGAAACATACCAGGAGAAACAATCTATGATTCAAATACATGTGCAAGCAAAGATAAAAGGTGAAAGTGAACGTTGGTTGTCAAAACTACGTGAGAAAAACAAAGTCGCACCTAAAATATTTTGGAACAACATAAAATATTAGCCAGGAAGTCTGGAACAATACAACAACATATCCTAGACGAAGATGGAAACAAACTGGAAGGGGACGCAGCATTAAATTACATTCGAAAAATAACAGCCGCGTTTTTCCAAGCCAATGAAGAGGCTGTAGTTGAGGAAGAAAGATGCATGAAAGAAAACCGGATAAAGATGGAGCTGGTGCTAAGAAATTTCAACTGGAAAAAAGCCGAAGAGAAAACGGCGAAGCGCAAAGCCACAAGGCTAGACGAGGTTCCCGTTACGCTGATTAATGAACTAGGGCCGAAAAGTAAAAAAGTTGAATGCAGTAGAAAAACGTCTAAAACATAGACGATTACGAGAGAGTTGGCGACAATGTAGAATTAATTTAATTTATAAAGGTGAGGAGGAGAAAGATAAAATTCACTCGTATAGACCATTACATCAGTAATATACAGGTTCGCAATGCAGGTAATTAAGTAAAAGCTGCCAACATGGGCAGAGAACAACGCCATTTTGGGGGAACTTCAGAAAGAGTTCAGAATAGGTAGGCGTTTGGGTGATAACTTATTTGACCTTACTCAGTGGCTTGAAGTATCCAGAGTAGAAAGGCGGCTGTTATAAGTGGCCTTTTTAGGCATTACAGGAGCATATGACAATGTAAACCACAATATCCTGTGGGGTATTCTCGAAAGGGAGGGCTTAGACGACAATTCCTACAGATTTTTAGAGTGATTTAACTAGAAAATACCATTTGCGTAGAATGGGACGGGATGAGGAGCGAAGAGAAAGTTGGTATCAACAATGGAATGAGGTAGGGGTGCCCTTTATCCCCGCTGCTGTTTATGCCGCACATGGTGAGGATGGAAAGGGCGCTAGAAGGAAGTAATATTGTGTTTAATCTCTGATTCAAGCAGGCGGATACAGCAGAGCAGCAGCTTCCAGGTTGGTTTTATGCGGACGACGCTGTGTTGCCAGCTAACAAGCAAAGTGATATCCAACGTCTGGCTAATATCTGTGTACAGGAAGGCGTTAGGTTAGGTCTGAAATTTAGCGTTAAGTTATCAGTTGTATGGTATTCAATGCAAGCAGCGAACAGATAGTGACAATACAGGGCCAGGAAATACCTAGCGTAAAAGAATATAAATACCTTGGTACATGGATGAACCAAAGTAATACAATATGAAAACACAACAAAAAACAATAACAGTTAAGGGGAAGAGAAATGCGGCCATAATGAAACACAGAGCGCTATGGGAATACAACAAATACGAGGTGCTCCGGGGTATGTGGAAAGGTGTAATGGTTCCAGGGCTTACGTTTGGAAATGCGATTGTTTGCTTGAGATCAGGGGTACAATCAGGACTCGAAGGAACAAAAGATCAGTGGGACGCCTCGCATTGGATGCTTACGGGAAGACTACAAATGAAGCTGCGCAAGGTGATATGGGATAAGCTAGTTTTGAAGTGAGGGAAACTCACCGTATAATTAATTATGAAGAACGACTGAGGAATGTGGAAGAAAATAAATGGGCTGGGAGAGTGTTCAGCTATTTTTACAGGAATAACATTGATTCACAGTGGAAGAAAAGAACTGGGAAGCTTACCAGCAAGTATGCGACATGTAAGGTGGGCAACACAGCAACGAGTAACGTCAAGCGGAAAGTCAGAGAGGCTGACAAAATCTCATGGGTGGCGCAATGGAAAAGAGACCTGACATGAATAACTACTTAAGAGGGAAAAAAAACAGGAAAGAAACAATTTATAACTCAAAGCGAAGCTAATTACTCTTTGAAGAGAGATCAGGATGCCTTACAGCACGCACTTATAAAGCGAGATATAAGGAAGAAGAAGCATGTGCTTGCTGCGGTAAAGCTAGGGATACGAAGGAGAATGCTGTATTAGAATGTGAAGATATATGCCCAGAGGTTGATTTGGGAATCACTGGTCTCCTAAAGAACTTGAATTTAGCGAAAGCAGGGCGAAAGTAAACATGTCCGCAACATAGATTAGTAAGAGGTGATTGGAAGATTGGTGGAAGAAAAGTACGGAAACGACAAACAACGGAGACGTACAAATACAAAGTACAGAATAGGGTTCAGATGCTTTGGTTACGGGAATTCATCGTGGGGTTTCTTTTTTCATTTTCTTTTTACTTCTTTTTTAACATTGGTAGGACATTACACAACAAAGTAACAAGAGCCTGGTGGCACAACCCACCACCCCGTTTCAAAGGGGACGCTGATAACATCCATCCATCCATCCTCGCGCTCTTTAGTACATTTCGCGGCACGCGATTTTCTGCACATCCAGAAGCCTTCCTCGTTCGCTTGCTTCGCGGCTTCAGACAGACACCGCTAATTTGCAGAGCTGGACAGTTACGCTTGCGCGTAAAATGATTTCACAATTGTCTAAGATGCACCTAATAATACCGCTAAAGCACAAAATTTTGATATATCATACATTGCTCCCAAGTACACCACTTACATTTGATTAAGATTGCTGCGACACCCTTGTACACGTTGTGTTGAATTCAGGTAAAACATAAATTGACATATCGCGTTTGCCTGATTTAGATGCGCTAACGGATGCAGTTGATCGAACTGCAATATCTGTTCTCAATACAGAGTTAGCGATTTGTAAACTTCGTGCCTCTGTATTTTTTTTTTACCTACCACTTTCTCGCTACCTCTAAAAAAAATGCTCGCACCTAAATCGAAGTTCTGCTTCCTAAAGTCCCTGAAATTTTTCTTTGGTGTTTTAAATGTTACCAATTTCATTCAAATTGGTCACGACGTTGCCTCATGAAAGCGTTTCTGTGTTTGACATGTGTTCGAATAGGCGACATCCGAGTTGGTCATGAGCTTAACCTTCCTGTGAAGCCATACTCTAGCAGAATACATAAGCCTCAACGGCGATTACTCCCGCACTGCAGCCATGTAGTTGCGCGCAGCTAGGTGCATTGAGGAGCAAGGATAGGGGATAAACTCGCACGGGGCCCATTTTTTGGCGAGTGGTCAAGGTGGTGGAGATGTATGCGAGCGACATGCCAGATGAGCGCTGTTTGAGTTTCTACCTCAATGTACAGTGCAGGCGGCGGTTAAATAGTGCATGATACGTGCGATTTTCTTTTTTTGTTTGTTCTGGCAACCTTGTAAGCGCCTGGCTTTGCCGCGGATGTCTTGTGGTTGGCGGCGCTGGCAGCCGTACAGTGCACTGACGTAGTTTCGGCGGTTCCTTCAGCTAGAACTCAAGCAGTGAGAGCGTCGCCCAGTAGAGTGCTCCCTATGACAGTGGCCACCGCAATGTACGTTACGATTGGATGGCCCCGGTTCATGGTAATGTTGACGGCTGTAGCTTGGACGCGGCGGATTATCGCAGCACGTTAATAGAGCTTGCATTTGAGTACCTTCCAGATTACAGAGGTTAACGATGTAACCCGGCAAGGGTAGGCTATACCTTAAGACTGAACATCCGGATATAAAGCTGGAGAATATATTTTTCCAACGCGTCCCACGGCGTTCCGGAACAAGGAATGTGTCGAGCACGAGCCGACCTATTCAAGATGGATAAGTGCAGGGACCCATTTACACCTAGTTATCGGTCGATGATTACTACAATGCCTATGAGTGGTCAAACCGTATCAACCCCCCTGGCCGTTCATTCGGAGGTTTTAATCGGGGCGAGCTTACTTTGTTCGTAGCTATCAATATATTAGTAACCTATCAGGGTTACAGAGTTTCTTTTTTAAGGCTCGTAGAGCCATTCTGCGCGAAAGTAATCGCAGCGATCCTCTAGCGCACCTTGCCTTATAGGTGGCACAAGAGAAAAAAACGAAAGAAAGAAAGAAACCCACGTTGGAGGAGCGTCTTCACGGGATAATACTTGAGGAACGTACCTTTCCTCCTATGCTCGTTGCCACTGGAACAAGAAGGATGGGTACCCATATGATGTACACGAGGCGCCAAGACTCCTTGAGCACACGGCAGGCACCCAGCAGCTTGCGACCTGTCCTGACTGAAAAAGAAACGTTCCAGTGGAAATAAATACCACGAACACAGGGCGCCATTCATGCTGTGGCCGTCGCTCTGACGTGGCATAATGCCCCAGAACTTGGCCGCCACAACAAGGCGGGCACTAAAGGCACGTTAAATGACCGTTTAGGAAGCAAAAATTTGAAGATTTGATACAATGGCGACTCCAATCGGCTGCTAATTGATTTGGTAATCGAATCAGAGGTTCGCTATAAAAAACTTGGTCTTATGTATGTATGTATGTATGTATGTATGTATGTATGTATGTATGTATGTATGTATGTATGTATGTATGTATGTATGTATGTATATGTATGTATGTATGTATGTATGTATGTATGTATGTATGTATGTATGTATGTATGTATGTATGTATGTATGTATGTATGTATGTATGTATGTATGTATGTATGTATGTATGTATGTATGTATGTATGTATGTATGTATGTATGTATGTATTCGCACTGAGGACTGGCGCGTTTAAAGAAATAGGACATTTATGTGTATGTGTATGCTTTTATGTTTTATGTGTATGCGTACTTGCGCGTTGTTGGACTAGAAATATCAAGAAAATGAATACGAATAAACAACTACTCAATGTTCAGCATTCTATGCGAATGTTTTTTTAGAAAGAGGTGTGTAGTCTATACCAGACCATCATGCAAGCGATTCATAATTATTCGGAGCCATTGATATTCGATTTGTATTCAGTTGTACGCCAAGCACCACAGTCCGAACCCCATTATTTGTAAACCACAGAAACCTTTAAATTATTGCAGCTTTGTAGCAGCGACAAAATCTAACCGCGATATGTGTGATGGCCAAAAAAATCCCTGTGCACCGCTGGACTGTACTCGCTTGATAAGCAACCCTGTAAGAACAATCGCATATAGTGTATTCTGACGACTGAAAATAGGCGTAGTCTTAGTGTAGCCTGAGTAGAAGCAGCTCTTTTCTACGGTAAACGAATCCATCAGTGATCTTTCGTCGGTACTTAATTCACTAATAACTAAATATACAATGGGGAAGCGTGCCCAAATATGCTTAAAGTTATGAAACATTGCATAAAGATCCCGCCATGTCTGTGTGTCAGTGTAGCGCAACTTACGTCATTTCCAACAAATTTGATTTATTCCATTTATTCATTTGAAATATCCTCTAAGCACGGCAGCATTACAGAGAGCAGCGAAACTAACGATTGCTGTTAACACTGTTAACCCTGTCAACAAAAGACGTGGTAAATGGAAGTAATAATTTTCGCTATCTGTTAAAGCAGCGGAGTCGTCGGCAAGGTAGTTAGCTCCATTTCACTCTGCTTTTTTTTTAGATAACTGAATCAACGCAGTTGTGTTGGCTTCATAGGATGCCACATAAATAATTGAATATATGGTCAGAGCAAGAGGTCATGAGTAAGTTTTCGCGGAAATTTACATATTTTAAAGCGCAAATTATATATTTTATAGAAGAAAGACGTTAACATTTTCGACATAGCAATTTCTCGTACAAAACATCACCTTTAACAAAGAAAGTTGTTGTATAGTTATAACTTTAACTGTTTGCCAAAATATTACCATGCAGCAACATGCACTTCCAGTAACCTGCAGTAACATGCAGTTGGCGGTGATCGCGTTAGTAACATTACTAAATAAAAAGTTATTACCGTTTACAATGGGACTCACGTAACCACACCAAAACATGTTAACCGTTATTAACGCAACTGCATTTTCAATGGCAGAAGAATAATCGGGCCAACCTGACTTATAAGCGTAATTTTCATCGTCCTATTAGGTCGATATTATTGTATATATGCACAACAAAGCAAAATAAAGAAATGATAAATGCGCACCGCATTGTCTGCGTCCTATTCATTCAACTACCCACTAACGGTACGTAGCGACCATGCTTACTAGGGATGACGTTGTTGCACGATGGCTTCGCCTAACTACGCCGCGCAGTAAGTAGTGAACGAACGATAACATATGCAACAACACACAATGAGTACAACAATGTTGCTACGCCGCATGTTCTTTAAAAGTGGCCTCAGGAATATCTATAGCTGTACTTTGGGGAGATCAAGTTGTACTCGTAAGCACCTTTGTATTTGAAAAAATAATAAATGTTATGGGCCTCAACTTATGCAACGCACTGGCTACAAACATGTGCGCCACGACGTAGCACCTAAGTGTTAACTCAGCAGTACGAAGAAAACCGTGGATCATCTCAATTTTTCGCAACAGTGTCACAACACACTCCAATAGACCTTGGTCAATAGGTACGCTTCTAGGCACCGCCGATCTATGTTAATAAACATGCAGTAAAGACAGGCGAGGTAGCTATATAACTGTTGCCGGTCACCGTCTTACTGTACATTTAAGCGCTGCGCGAAGATATTCATGAAGGAGCGCAAGCGTACTTACATAGTTGGGTTGGTTGAGCCTATTAACAGTCCGACACAGGGCACAAAATGAGCCAAACAAAAACAACTGCCGTGCGAGCGTCGCCAAATTGAATCACAACTTAACGGGCTCCAACAGCAACATGCCATATCTCGCCTTATTCTTGTCACCCACCTTTCTTTTGACAGGGACGTCATATGACTGACCACCATGGCCGCGTCGTGCACCGCTTCTGATGTGCGCGTCACTGTTACACTGGTATGGCTTATGCTAGTCCGTAATAATTTGTTGCCTTCTTTTGTAGCTTTATATAGCGGACCTGTCGCGAGGATCCAAATGCGTATCTACTGGAGGGGCAGAGTGGAAAGGGGTGGGTGGGGCACTTGTCCCCATCACATTTTAACGCTGTCGCATTAAAATGTGGGAAGGCGAAAATACAACTCTGCTCGGATCTGTGTATATCATATTCGTCATAACTCCAAGAGGTCGTTAGTGTAGTCGCACTGATTGCTGCAAATATGTGGGATACGTATTCTTCCAGGAATCGCTACAGCAATCACCGACCCACTTCAAAAGGTTTGGCAACACTGTAAAAGCTCCTCAAATGTAATTGATAATCAGATCTCTCAATGACACATATAAATATCAGAGACATGTTCGAACCCGTTTTTAACAAAACATTATTCCGCAAGTCTGGCATATTTACCTATATAAATAAATCGGGGATCACCTGCTGCAGCAATAGCCTGCCAGCTGTTGCCTGAGGGGAGAGTGAAACGCCACGACGCCACGTCACCCTCGCTCTCACTCTCGTAAGCCCGTGTTATCCGCACATTCCTTGTCTGCGCACGCTCTCGCCTGCATTATAACTACGCCTCCGTAAGGCCAAATCAAAACGCGCCGAGTGTCTCAAAGCACTCGCTTTCCCACGAGGAGTTCGTAACTCGAAGGACCGCTCAGGGGCGTTGAAATGAACAGTAATACTTTCGCATTCACAAACTCATAATAAATGCTCAGGTTTCCGCGGATTTTCTTTAAAGCGCCATGATATACGATGGAGGAAAAAAAAAAGGCATGCACTGCACTTACTGGCAACAAGTATTCAACTACTACTGTCAACACGAGTGCACTTCTAAATTTTTATTTTGTCCAATGCGAACGCACAAGATTTGTTTGTGGCGGGTAACAAATTTCCGCCCTTTCGTGCCAATTTCTGCAAAAGGCTGAGGTTGCATCCATGATGCTTGCTATGATCAAGCACGTAATTTTAATAAAATTTTGTTATTCCCATTACCGGAAATATTGGAATTGGCAAGGTGAAGATGAACAGTAAATCAATCAGGTGTGTTAAGCATATATATTAACGTTATCAACAATATCAGTCCTAAAAAGGTGTACGAAGTATCTAAGCGTTGTAGTTGAGATTTCTGAAAGCGTTTCTCTTGCTCACTGAGACGACCTGAACTGGAACGTCCATTAAATCTTCCACAAATATAAGGACCTGACTTTAAGATTGCTTGATTTGAATTTCGCATTGGCAACATGTGCCCTAAGGTTAGTAGCTCGTCATACTTATTCAACAGTTTAGACTACCTACCCACTCATCGCCATTTGTCGGGCATGTAAGACCCACCTGTCCAAGTAATCCATCAGAAAAACTTATTCTGTTGTGTGCTCCAGGCGAGTTAAAGGAAAAATCAGTTTTAATAAAAGGCAAAAGTCTGGTAGTTTCGCAATCAAATATTTCTTAGCGGCAAGCGTAATCTGACTCTTCTTATTTTAAATTTTGTTCACGCTGTTCAAACGAGAATAATTTCAAGCAACAAAATCAAATCCTAGTCGTACAACGTGAATTTTCCTCCACTCGAAGTCAGCGCAATTAATTGTCAAGCGCAAGGCTGCAGTTAACGTCGCTAAAACCAATAAGTGATAACGGCAGCATTGTTAATCGTGAATCGTTTCCTCTGAGTACTTGCCGCGGGTATACGCAAACACAGACACACTACAAGCAGGGGCGTAGCCAGAAGGGGGGAAGGGGCGGTGCTTATGGGGCTTCAGCGCCACCCCCCCCCCCTGCCCCGAAGGTTTTTTTCTTTCTGTCATGCACCGCCGACAAGCCCGACCCCTGGCGTCATAAATCATTCTGCATGTTGTCTAAAATTTCTTTTTCATGCTCGAAGAGACATTTCAGCGCGTACATTGCGAACTCGGACCGGATTTCACGGCAACAACCATGCACCTGGGGTCACTAAGACAAGGAGCCCCATCCAAGCACAAAGTTTCAAAGACATTTTGATGCCCAGCAGGCTCGTCGCGGCATCTTGTGAAGGCCGCGGAATCTACGGAGCGCATGGATTTGAAACGTGAAACATTATAGGTATAACGTTCTCATGAACTTTTAATGCGAAAGGTGCATTGACATTTCCAAAGTCGTACTTTAGATTCTCAATTCCGGAGCTTTGTGGGTTAAATGTTATAAACATTTGACGCCAAAGGTGCATTAAATTTTCTAAAGTCGTACATCGGACCGTACAACGAGACAAGCCAAATCAACACGCTATCAGACAAGTTGACAAAGCACGCAGCAACGTTCGAAAAATTATGGGGTTTTACGTGCCAAAACCACTTTCTGATTATGAGGCACGCCGTAGTGGAGGACTCCGGAAATTTCGACCACCTGGGGTTCTTTAACGTGCACCTAAATCTAAGTACACGGGTGTTTTCGCATTTCGCCCCCGTCGAAATGCGGCCGCCGTGGCCGGGATTCGATCCCGCGGCCTCGTGCTCAGCAGCCTAACACCATAGCCACTGAGCAACCACGGCGGGTACACAACGTTCGATGAGACGAAGCTATGTGATGGTTCATTTGTGCCGCCATGTCACAGAATATAATATCAACAATTTCCCCTGCGCCAGCGCATCCACGTCAAGACAGTAAAGCCAGCAAAGGTAACTACGTTCCTGATTATTTTTTTGCTCAGAATTTTATTGGCAAGTACACATTGAGCCTCTTCAATTTTCTTCTTCTCGCTACCCGGAGGCTGCCAGAGCCAGCCACAGCGCATGCGTTTCTCTCGTTTGCCCCGTACACCGCACGGCGCACTTCCATGCGCGTTCTACTGGCCGAGTGGATTTTTCGCCAGGTAGAGTTTTGGACGCATTCTTGCTAGCATACGAGAAAAAGAAACAATCGTCGCTCGCCGCCATCACTGTGGGGTATCGACGGATCGCAACGCCTTCCCTTGTGCGCAACTTCTCCTGAAAGCCTTGTCTCGCTGGTGTGGGCTACCTGCCAGTGTTCTCTGTGGACCAAGCATCTCACGTTTTCTTTGATATTCCTTCGGTAGCCACATTAGGTGCCCAAACTAAGCAATCGATTGTGGCCAACATGCTTTCCTTTACGTTCTTCCATTTCAGTGCCCCGGTCTCACAAAAAAGAAAAATAAAGACGTTGCGGCACAAAGAATTGTCACATGGGGAAAGGTTGATTTTGTTGCTTCTAATGCGGAAGGCAATGGGGGACGGGACGCTTCAATTGCCGGATACTCTTATTATATTATCGCGATAGCAATGATGTGGATACTCCTGGCGCATTCCTACCGTCGCCATCGCCTTCATGTTCCGTGTAAAGTCACAAGGGCGATGTGCAGTGAACTTTGTTCCCAGTGACACTTTCTAGCCCTTTATCAAGCTGTATCTCCGCCTTTGTATATTCCATTGTACCTTCGCATTTTTAACATACGAGGGAGAGTCAAATGAATGTGAGGCAACTGATCCCGCGCAAAAATGGTCCTGTTTATTATCTGTGAGGCATGCGCGTAGCACAAAGGCATCACTCACAAAACTGAGGCGCAAGTGTGAGTATAAATGCTCTTTAATGCTCTCATACGTTGGGTTGAACGTGGCTGCGGGACATGATAGACGCTCCAAAAGTTGAAGAGCGTGTGGTTGTGAGGTTTTTAACAGCTGAAGGTGTTTCCCAAAACATGCCTGTGGCTTAGCTAAGGTTAAGCCCAGGATGCGAAGCATACTAGCCTTTATTTTAGTTGTTGAACCACTGTTTAGCCTGGTGAACTGCTGTTGCTTGGCTATATTTGGTTCGGCTAGACGAAGAAACAACTCATGCGTTACTCTGCTTCGCCTTCAAGAGTGGAACGTGACAGCGTTCCCGTCGACCCGCCAAGGGGTGTAAGACAATGGGCTACGGCGCAGCGACTACGCGCCCCGCATTGGACGCGGTGAGCGTCGAGCAACGCAGCGTTCGGCGCGGCAACGAAATGTGCGCCTGAGCAAGCGACGCACGCCTGAGCCTTAGGAACAGCTCGTTTCTAAGGCAACACCGCATTCACTAGAGGCGCTCTTGTACCGCTTTGAAGCATCGTACTCGTGGCACAGTGGTAGCGTCTCCGTCTCACACTCCGGAGACCCTGGTTCGATTCCCACCCAGCCCACCTTGCAAGAGTTGAGCCGAAGCCACCCAGAAAATCAGTCTCTGTAGCACGCCGCAACCTTCGCTTCTCATTCCAACGAGCAGCTCTGTCTCCAGGAGGCATCTCACCTCGTGAGTGTCTAGCAGACGCAAGCGCAGCTGCTTATATACCGCCGCGAGCGACGGCGCGAGTCGGAGCCCCGTTTCTCCTCTGTCGTGACGTCACGGTGTCACGTGGTATTGAAGGCGACACCGCCGCGCCTGAGGAGCTGGGTTCAGCTCTCGTAATATGCTTCGCATAAAAGAAATTAGTCGCACTATGGCTGCCGTGTACGTTGAACATTGTATTTCACTGGCCACTGTATAGCGTTGGAGAAAGCGGTTCAAAGAAGGACTCGAACGTTGCAAAGACGATATAAGAGCGGGCCAAAGCCACCGCGCAAGCACCTCCAACACAAATACGAAGCTTGAAGAGCCGATTAGACAAGAACGGAAGATAAGTATCGACGAACTGGCAGAGCGTGTGAACATGTAACGGTTCACTTCACCCCACAATTCATTAACATCTGGGTTATCGGCTCTTGTGTGCGCACTGGATGGCCAAGATTTTCAACCACCGCCACAAGACGGAGAGGTTCGGTGCTGCCTTGACTCATCTGATCCGGTATCACAAGGAGGGTGACGACTTCTTGACTGCAATTGCGACCTGGGGGACGCATAATGGCTGCTACTACTACGATCCTGAAACGAGACGGCAAAGCTAACAGTGGAAACATTCGAATTCACCACCCCCAAAGAAAGCAAAGGCTGTCATTGCCGCCGGAAAGGTGTTGGCTTTTTTTTTTTCGATCGTCAGGGAGCATTACTGATACAAATCGCTAAACCCGGAGAGGCTATCAATCGTTTCCGATGTTGTGAAACGCCGGATCGACTGCGTGTCGCAATCAAGAACAAACGACGTTGAAAATTGACGGATGCGGTCATCTTGCTTCCCGACTATGTCCGTCCTCACGTCGCTGATGTGGTTACCAAAAAACAGGCAAACTTGAAGTAGGAAACGCTGCAACATCCACCATACAGCCCAGACCTGCCACCTTGCGGCTTCCACATTTTGGAGCAATTGAAGAAAGGATCAAGGGAACCACATTCGGGTGAGGCTATGACGTTAAAGAGTCGGTTACAGACTTTTTGAAGCAGCATCCCAATGAGTTTTATGAGACGGAAATCACGCGGCTCGTTACTCAGTGGGAGAAATGTCTAAATCATCACGGAGACTACTTTTAAATAAAGTACGCCGTTTGAATTGAAGAAAGGTTCAAGGGAACCACATTCGGGTGAAGCTATGACGTTAAAGAGTCAGTTACCGACTTTTTGAAGCAGCAACCCAATGAGTTTTATGAGACGTAAATCACGCGACTCGTTACTCAGTGAGACAAATGTTCAAATCCTCATTGAGACTACTTTCAAATAAAGTACCCGTTTTGTCATACACTGCCAGTGGCTCACTTTCTTTTGACTCGCATTCGTATACTTTGCAGTCCTCCTGGTTTTTTTTATGTGCTCTCTGCTGCAACTATAATTTCGGCGCAATTACTCACAATACACGACCGGTGACAGCTGCTCCTGCGCAATACATTGGGACAAAGGACAGCGTCATTGAGATTTTTCCCTGGCCGTTGTATACGTACAAAAATTGAAACAAGGCTCTTGAATGACAAAGGTTTATTAAATATTTGTCCTCAGTTTGTTCATTTCACAGCCTTTACATTTTTCATATGAGCGGCATACACTGCTTTGCTGGTTTCGAACTGATATAGTTCCAAAGTTCATGCGATATGCTCTTGACTTTTTAAGTAGACGAAAAACATGAAAGCATCGAATGGGTTATTTCAGGCCCAATTTTCGGGACATACGAGTAGATATTCTTTCATGAAAAAAAATGCTTATATTGCTTGTTTTGACAGTGCGTAGCGTTTAAGAATTCGTTTTCAGTGTCTTTGGTAATGGCAATGCAGTTATTATTGATATATTTGATACATCTACAAATTCTATAAGGAGGAGGCCAAGCTGTAACGTGAGCCCCCCCACCCGAACGATATTTCTGGCTACGCCACTGGCCACAAGCACCATCCCTGCTACTACATAACGGCACACGTTCCGCTGCGAGCTTCTGAATTCTGTTCCTTTCGTTCCTAAATCACTTAGCGAAGCTACGCAGCACGCGGAAATCACATAAGCTCGCTTACCTGCGTAGCTTGCGTCATTGTAGGTCCTGCCATCCGCGTCCGGCAGCTTCTCCACGTAAAAGATGCCGGTTACCATCTTCGCCTTCACTCACTCAGGTTAACGAGGGGGGCACTTTCTTTTTCCCACGCACTCCGAGGATGCACTGCTGAGCGTTGGCCCACTGAGAGGGGGATGTTTGTAGTGAACCTAATTCGTTTCAGGCGACCGCAGCCCGAGCGTTACCTTGGCCGTCGGGAAGAGTTATGTACGCGCGGTGCGAGGAAGAGTGGCCCTTTATTTGAGCAGCCGGTTCCACCGAGCGGCCGACGGAGTTTAGTCGAGCTTCCTGTGCACGCAGGACGTTCCGCGCTCTGCCCTCTCTTGCCACTCGAACGAGCGTTCGCTGTTGCGCGAGACGTCAAAGGGTTGCGGCATGCCGCCGCCGCGCTTCGGCCGCTCACGCGTTCCCTTGTTCTGCAGCAACCGACCAGCTGAGCCTGGCCTCGAGCTTTCACGATAATCAGGGCTGGCTCACAATAGGTGGAGCGATATTGCCACTGATACGAATGCTGCTCGCTTTGTACGTATGCCCATGCGGCCAACGCGCTCAGGTGTTCATTGCGTCTTTGACTGTCGCATGAAAACATGACTTTAACCTCAGTGTATTGAAACGTCCACTGAGTCATATTTTCTGTCCAGATGCTCATTCACATAACATGTACCAAGTTACTCCTATGCAGCAGAACCTGCAACCTATAATTTAAGTTGCCAATACACAATAGGCATCATTGCTCTAATAAAGACGGAAAAGTGGGAGTTTTAAAACAACTTTTCTCATTCATAAACTTGAATATATTTGTCATGCTTAACGTCAGCGTGAACGGCGCAAACACACGGACTTGCAAGTACATAATAATAATAATAATATATGGGGTTTTACGTGCCAAAACCACTTTCTGATTATGAGGCACGCCGTAGTGGGGGACTCCGGAAATTTTGACCACCTGGGGTTCTTTAACGTGCACCTAAATCTAAGTACACGGGTGTTTTCGCATTTCGCCCCCATCGAAATGCGGCCGCCGTGGCCGGGATTCGATCCCGCGACCTCGTGCTCAGCAGCCTAACACCATAGCCACTGAGCAACCGCGGCGGGTATTGCAAGTACACAAAAAAAAGAAAGGTGAAAGCCGAACAAAGCGCTTCAACCAACTGAAATTTTATTCCCTAGCACAAACCTTCTCCAAACAAAGCACTTGCGTTGCGCATGCGTTACAGTAGTGTGAGGGGTAAAAGCGATCAACATTCATGAACTTTTAATAACATGGCATTCAGGAACGCAATTTCCGCGTCATATAACGACAGAGGCGTGTCGCTGACAACGACGATTGCCTTGAAATGGAGAGTTTACAAAAATTCACCAGCAGGAATACACCGCGTGCAGCACTAAACGAAGAGAACTAGAAAAAGCGAACAATGAAGGAGGTAAGGCTTGTGACGTGAACGTAATATGGGCTCTCAGCTCCAATATAGAGATGGTGTAAGATGCTGGACTGGATTGGAGCAAACTTCATTTGTGCCTGCAGTTTGGCACTCGCGCCCCCCGACGAGTGCCTACGTCACCTATGAGGTTGTCGTTACTCGGCGAGGGTCTCATCTCGCCGTTACCGGCTCGCTGGGTCCCAGCCTTTCGAGCGCCCTGAGTACCTGCTCGACGGCCCAGAGCTGTACGTCTTGGTCGTAGCTCTTCGCGGCAGCCTCAAGCCGCGGTGGGATCGTTCTTGATCTTGCTTCTGAATTTTTAATGCACTCCCACAAAATGTGCGTGTAATATGCCGTTTCCCTCCGGCAGACTCTGCACTTATCGGTCGGGTATGTCTCGGGGTATACATGCGATGCATCATTCCCGGACTCGGTAGTGATCCTGTCTGGAGCTGTCTCAGTAGTACCGCCTCCGCTTGACGCAGCCTCGGGTGTGGGGGTGGGAGAGTCCTGCGAGCCAGGCAGTAGGCCTTCATGATTTCATTGTAGTCCGTCATGTGGTCCTTGGTTCCGAACCACGTCGGACAGTCTGTCACCGGAGCGCGGTTGGTTAGCGCTCGCGCCACTGCGTGTGCCGTCTCAATGAGATTCTCATTGTGTTCCGACGCGTCACCTGCGTGCGCCGGGAACCACTTGAGTCTTACTTTTCTGTCTTGTATAGTTCGGCCGCTCGCATTAGGCGCTTGGCCTCTCTGGAAATATGGCCTTTGGCGAAGTTTCGCACCGCCTGTCTCGAGTCACTCAGCGCCGTGTGGCAGTCTGCGTCGGCGATGGCTACCTCCTCCACTTGTTCCGTTCCGGCGCTTCTCACGCTCCCTGCCGTCCTCGTGGCGCCGGTTGACGCCTATGAAGACCGCTGCAAAGGCGTTCCGTTGTAATTCAGCCGCGTTCACGTACCGCGCGTGCTCGTAGTAGGCGTGCTGGTCGATGAGAGCCTTGACCCTCGCCGCTCTTCTTCCCTTGTTGAACTGGTGATTCACGATCTTGGGTATGGGGTAGATCCTGGTCAGGCGTCGGAACTCTTCGGGAACGCAGAGCTTCATTTTCGCTTCGTTCGAGCGTCCTATTCTCAGGTCGCCAGTTAGTCCCTCCCGGCTTTGGTCGTGAACAGCCGCTCAGTTGAGAGGTCCCTTGCACTTCGGCTATTGACTATTTCTTCGAGCGTGTTGTGTATCCCTAGTTGTAAAAAGCGGGTCGTGCTTGTGGACTCGAACAAGCCCAGAGCCGTCTTGTACGCTCTTCTGATGATCACGTTGATTTTGTAACGTTCGTGTTGCAGCCATCTGTAGTAGGCTACAACGTACGCGACGTGGCTAGATGCCGGACGAGCTTAATTAGGCTATCCTCTCTCATGCCAGCCTTCCAGGAAGTGACTCGTTTGAGGAGTGGAATCGCGTTTGCCGCTTCAGCCATGAAACAATTGATGATTTCACCGTATCTTCCGTGCTTTTCCTGGTATGCGCGCATATCCGGAATATATGCGTGCGTTCCCCCGCGAGCGTCCATCCGGCGTCGTTGTGGTATTCCTCGGGTGATATCTCTTTTCCTTGAACTTGAACGCACATGTGATTGTCCACGATCATTGTTGTTAGAGCGGGCGCCTGAGTCTCGGAGCTGGCGAGCGGCCGCCGCCGAGGAGTATGGCAGGCGGCTGTCAGTGCGACGGAGATGGGCCCATAGAGTCCGCGGAACACGCCTAGGCCTTGCAATCCTTCGCACGGCGACAGTAGAAATAGTCACGAAATTCGCCAAAGAAAAACGTACCTCTGGGGTGAGCTTCACGGAGTGGGGTGAGCTTCACGGACACATTGGTGCAAGGAAAACTTTGTTTCGAGGTAATTATCACTGCGTAATCTGGGGACAAGCGCTTCATCGATGTCGTCCAGACCTGGTATAAGAGAGAAATGACAATTGTGGGGACTGGTCTAACCAATGGGAGAGAGAGTCCGCTGCGGTGAGAGTGGCTCACTTTATTACGACGCGGCATCGTCATATTCTAATTGCCCCACTCCATGAGAGCCCAAAGCTCTCGCAAGACCTCGAATAAAGTTGATCTCCTTCCTTCCTTCACTTTCTTATTACTCAACTCTTTTTTTTCTTTACTATGATGATGATGATGGCGACTGGAATTCCTTTTGAAACTGGGTGTTGAGAAATCGTCGCGCAGCCTCCTTGAGCCAATCGCTACAAGATTCCACTGCATTTATCGCAGTCGAGCATGTAAGCATTTGCCTCACGCTCACAGCGCCAATCACGAGCCGTTTACTTTCCTGCTTCCACGTCTTCACGTTAATTATTAGCAGTGCTCTCGTTCTTTCGCAATAGGTTTTTCTCAGAATCGCAATGTGCGCAGAATGTCACACGCGTGCGTGTTTAGCAAAGAAATATCAGCAAACAGCAGGTGACTTTCATGGACCACTAGTTTATGGCAAGTATACAGCTCCGGCGGAAATGTGCGCAGCGGTACGTTACGTTCAAAAACTTTCTGACGCGGAAGCGTAAAATGACTAAATGGGCGAATAAGATGGCGCATAGAGAGAGGCATTCAAAAAGAGCGGACACTCCCATAGAGCCCAGTGGCCAAATTCACTGTAGCGCACCAAGCGGCTGGCATTAGAACCTGAACCCCACTTTCCGTTTTGGTTTCCGGCACGCGCGGTTTGATCACTAGCTGGTACACGTTACCTTACCCATGCTGTCCTGGTCGGCGCGGCATTCGTTTTTGTTGCTACTGCTCAACCGTGCGCTGTCTCGGTGAAAAATCCTCTTTTTTTATTTAGTAAAATAACTATGACTGCAAGTGATCTTCACAAGCATCCATTAAATGTGTCGTCTGCGCAAGCGCCATTCCGTAAAGTAGACGCGAGACGCAGTGTGAAATGAGGAAGTCTTTGTTTTACTTTTTATATAAATGCTCGTTCCGGGCTTTCGATGCGTTCACCTAACGTTGTGGCACCAGGTAGGCAGCAGTAGCTCCCGCACGAAGCTCGACCGGACGGCATGAGCTGAAGAAAAGTAAATTGCAAGCAAGCGTCATTTTGGTATTTAGACCTTATAGAAAATCGGCGTGTAGAGAGGAAACGCATGGAAGGGCTGAATGACCGACATTATACAAAATAAAGCAATTCGCTTTTACAATCATATCGTAAACAATAGCCGACTCATCCCAAGCAGTGCCATACATAAAATATGAAGAAAACTTCCGATTTCCAAGCATCCCCCCATTCCCGGGCTTTAATTCCTGCACGTAATTTTGAAGAGCGCAAATACACGGGCGACTGCACGTTTTCGACACAACTTGGCTTCAACCGACGCGATTTTACGCTACGTATACACAGAGGTGACGACAACACAGGCTCCCAACCAGATTATGCTAGACACTCGCAGAATTCTTTCTACTCGCACTCAAAACAAATGCGTGAGTACAAAGCCTGTTTTGACTTTGTCAGAAGACAGAATTGTCGAGTTACAAGTTCCTAGTTTCTGAGCTCCTCGGCTTTATCATTTGTGCGTTCTGCATGCACAAGTTATACACTCGCGTGTTATCACTCTTGGCAATCACTCGTCGTGCTTTGGAGAAGCGACTAGCGTGAGTCCCGGAAGAAGGTATGTGTTGTTGGGGGAGCCATAAAAGGCGTCACAACATTGGCCACGTGAGATTTATTCAATGCAAAACTAACTGCGCCACAACGGCTGAGCTGTTTTTTCGCTAACAGCGTTGCAACGCTCGCTGCCGTGTCGCAAGCCTGAATTGCTTGAAATACAGCGCAGACTGTCAGACAGAATCTCTCACCTTGCTGTAGTCCGTTAGCGCAGTGGTGCCGTGGCTTGTCGAAGTGCAGAGCAACGCAAGAATACGCCGCGAGCCCAAGAAACACGGAGGAGGGAAAAAAGCAAGAAAGGAGCATCGGGCAACACGTTTGAAGCCAAGCTTCTCGGCCCAGCATTCGATAGTCACGCAAAAATGCGCGGTAAATTTCAGGGCTTCCCCTCTGCATGCAGCGCCGCGGCAAGCATGGCGGCAGGGCCTCCGAACAAGCGCACATTTAGTAAATACCACTCGGCACCAAGCGACTCGACAGATCTCGATTCTTGATGTAACATGGTTTTAACGGAGCGTTTTGTTCACAGGACGCAGAAATAACGCATAGAGCTAGGACAGTCGCCTACGACTGTCCTCTGTGCGTTCTTTCTGTGTCCTGTCCTCAAAGCGTGCCGTTATCAACACGTTCCACTAAGCCAGTAACCAACTAACCCATCTAAGTATCTCACTCGATTCTTGCTCCATGATCTCGACGCAAGAGGTCACGTGTTGGGCCGACACTAAGCAAAGGGGCTGGCGCAACGGAGCGTTTGCTTGCCAAGGCTGCCTGCATGACGTAATGCTCTCTCCTAAGTTTTACAGCGAAGCGGTATACAGGATGCCCCACGTAACTTGAGCCAATATTTGAATAATGGAAGGCGCGTCGGAAGCGAATTGAACCAAATGCAAAGGATTCACACAGGCCTATAGTTACTCAGGAAATATTTAGTTTTCCCCATAACTCACTGAATAATAAGTTTCATTATCCAACTTTTTAATTCATGGCTGAGGACCCCAAGCCTGACCGCAGGTTTGTAGAGGACCTTGAGAAACCACCGATCGAGTTGTTTTTTCCGGGTCGCAAATTAAGCCCGCGAAATATGAAAAAAGTAAGGGGACGGGGCGCTTCCGCAGCGGTATCGTGCTGCTCTCACAAGGTCGGATGCATCGTGACTGGTGACGTGGGAAGCGGCAAGACGTTCTTTATGTCCTCAGCAGCGCTCGGCCAGCACCATGCATTTGCACCGTCATACGACGGGAGCCGACTATGTTCACCGAAGGCACGCTTGAGAGCAGCACGATACTGCTGCGCAAGCGCTCCGTCACGTGAATTTTCTCATATTACTTGGACTTTCTTTGAAACCCGGAAGAAACGACTACGTGAGCCGTATCCTAGAGGTAGACGCCGACGCACATATTTACAGAAGGATCACTTATTTCAGTGTAATTTAGAACACGCTTGTATTGAATAAACCGTCAACTATGACGGGCAGTTAGGATCGTCTTAAACACAAGAGCACTGCTACCGTCATGAAAATAACTCCAGAAATAGCCCCTTGACACCTTCAGAGACTGGTAGCGAACACATTTTCCAAGAATGTCAGGCTACTGTAGGACCGAATTTCCAAAAACACAACATAAATGGTTGTTGAAAAAATATCTGAAGTTATGAAAAGGGAAAAGGAACGGCTAATGAAGTATTTGTGTTCCAGAAACATTAAGGGGCCTGTTACAAGGACAACATCATTGTAACGTAAAAAGTAAAACTGATCGATACATGATTAGACTGAAAGAAAGACTAATTGACAGGCCAGAATCAAGAATAGCCGCTGATCGTATTGGATGAAATGAAGGGCAACAGAGGGGCCCGAATTTGTAAGGGCGCCGTTTTCATAAAGACTCTGGCACATATCTTTTACTCAGAACCATATAAAACCAAAATATAATAAATAAAAGAGGCATAGGTGATATTACTAGTAGTCTTTAATTGGGGTGTACAAATAAGAAGCTAAAGGGAAGGGGGGGAAGAAACAACTCGCTGACGGTGACAGCCGAACCCACGACCTCCGCACGACACGCGTTGCAGTTCCAATTGTGCTACGGTGACGGCAGTTCCCACGTTCATGTATTCTTGCGTATTTATGCATGTGCACAAGATCTAACCCAAGGAGTGTTGACCGGCGCCACATTTCCACCGCAAAACCAAAAACAAAGCTTGCATTACCGGTCTTGTTTCTGCATTGCGGCAAAAGTTTTGGCACTTTTTTACTTCTGGCAAAATTTCCGGTACTTTGTTCAGCAGGTGGAGAACTGTAAACCGAATTTATCAGTCGCTGGTTGTGAAATATTTGCTTGATTTTCATAGTCGAAAATGTGAATAGTTTATTATCGAGTACAAATGAAATATCATGTACCAACTATTCGTATTCAAAACTTGGAATATTCGCCCACCCTATAGTAAGGACATTAGCAAACCTAAAGCCCTCTATACCCTGCTGGTATAGAGGGCTTCACTATGTCGCTATTCACTATCGGCCTTCAGCTGCACGAACATTAGACGAACATGATAGTCTAAGTAAATGATTTACTTCCCATTACCTTATATTAGAGTGTTTCAAAACACCTACATTGTTAAAATCCACATCACAGTTTTAGCGAGTTTTTGTCTCACTTCAGCGACAAGCTTCAGAAAATATTGGCAACACTAGAGTGTAACGGTTTATAATGTGCAATTGAAAACCAGGTGCTGTGATGACAAGATAACTTTCACTGACGCATTTTCAAGCCTTCGTTATTGCAATCGAAATCCGATAATCCGCAAGGGAGGCGACCTTTACAGCACGTGCCACCTGGACGCGTTCTCATTCATTGAATGCATGCTCATGCATGCTCCCCTATGGCGTCCTTTGTTTTTTTGGCTATTATGATATCACTAAAAAATCAGCCCTTTGGTTTCCTTTCTTCCCGTGCACACACACACACACACATATACATATAATGTGTGTATGTACGCACGTATGTATCCCGGCCACGGCGGCCGCATTTCGATGGGGGCGAAATGCGAAAACACCCGTGTGCTTAGATTTAGGTGCACGTTAAAGAACCCCAGGTGGTCAAAATTTCCGGAGTCCTCCACTACGGCGTGCCTCATAATCAGAAAGTGGTTTTGGCACGTAAAACCCCAAATATTATTATTATTATTATTATTACGCACGTGCGGCGGCGGTGCCGGCCGCCTGCTTCGAACAGTATTTGGCGTTGTTTTAGCAGAATTCCTTTGGTTCGTAGCAAATGACTGGGCAAACGGGCTTCGCTTAGCAGGCTACTTCTTACTGTTTTTGAAGTGGAAGGAGGGCGCAAGCCATCTCCTTCTCTCTCTCTCTCTCTCTCTCTCTCTCTCTCTATATATATATATATATATATATATATATATATATATATATATATATGTATGTGTATGTATGTCAAACACGGTAACGTTAAACTTGTAAATAGTGTACGTGCGATAAACGTTATCGGTCGCTCTTAGCGCTCTACCTATGCGCATTTCGAACCCACTATTCCGCTAAGACCCTTGTTGCACTAAACACGTTAAACTTAGTTGAACGTACGAGAACACAAACGTTAGGAAGACGTTAAAGAGAGAGCCCGTCTAGTGCTTCAAGCCAAACGTGAATAATTATTTTAAACAATGCCAAAAAACACACGGACAACGAAGGGCACAGGACCAGCGCTGACTGCTAACCACATCTTCATTGAACCCTGCACAAATATATACTATTCGCAACGGGCTGAAAGAGAGAAAGGAAGAGAGGGAAGGCGAGTAATCGTCAATCAGCTCCTGCTACGCATGCATCAAAAACGTAAAACTATACCAATATAAAATACACAATATGAACAGAATGGAAACGGATTAACTTCTAAGGAACCCAAGCTCCTTATCACAAAGAGCTGTAGGTGTGCCTACGCATGTGGCTCCTAACTCGGAAATTGAAAAGGCCTCAAAGATTTCCTGGCCATCCGATCGCTGTGCCTTCCGAGCATACGTGTGTCTTTTAGGCAGAGTGAGCAGCCACATTTTGCACAGTGAACAGCTAAATTACTACCAGTCCTGATCTTGACACTGTGCGCATGCTCACGTAAGTGTTCATTAACGCAGCGTTTCGTTTGTCCTACTAAGTGCAGCCGCAAGATGTGGGAATGGCATAAACTACATTCTTTTTGCGATTTAGAGGCTTGGCGGTATCTTGCCTACTATACAGACAAGACATTTCCTCACTATCGTTGACTTTCTTGCATAACCTTCCGAACTTGTTAAGTGTGGTAAACACCACCTTAACACAGGCCCGGCCCACGGCTTTCTTGATGCAGTGGGACACAATATGTGCATACGGCATCGCAACACTCTTGGTTATGTCCTTTACCATATCCCGTGGTTTCATGGGGGAATTTGGTGGGCCATTTGATAAGGAAACATTTTTTTTCTCTTTAATGTCTCTTAAACAAGAAACCAGGCAACTACTGCAGCCCCGCAGATTTGTCTCGATTGTTTCAATAGTACACATTACTCATTTATAACAAAATTGCAGGATGTCAAATATTGTTGCGGCAAGCGTTCAAGCCCTCTGCAACTGCTCATTTTATACTTTCTTCTACCCTTTCTCCTCATCACATTTTGCTCTTTCTCCAGCACTCTTGAGCGGGCTGATTCCGAACCCATCATGGTAACTGCCAAAGGCACACGCCCGTAAAGATCGCCAGGCGGCAAAGTGTAGGCACTTGATTGGATACTCGACGTGCGACAGTGAGGATAACACCGAAGTTTTGTACGGCCGCTTAATTCCTTCGGTGACCTCCATCAAGTGATCGTACTTCAGAAAGGGAGCAATGGTCTGATGAACCTCGCATGCATTTACGTGAGAGTAATTTAGACCACGTGTAATAAAACAACAATACCGGCAAAATAACGCTTTTTCGAATTTTCTATGAAGACCAACGAGGGTATCTTAAGCGCACTGTGTATGGTCAGCTCTCAAGGGAGATGGTACGCGGACAAGGCTATCTGGCGGTTCGTATCAGCCCAGCTGTTCCGAGCGATATCAACTCGAGAGGCCGACTTACTGCGCATTCTGTGTCCCTTGATATCTAGAAGCCGATGACCGCCTTGTGCGACGTGTCCGGAACTGTGTTCGATCTTTAGCTCACAAGCAAACACTGCGCGCTACCAGCCCTTTGAGGAAGCAGATGTGCAATGGCTGATACACCGTGCCGAGAATTTTCTCGCTTAACGGAAGTAGACCTAAGAGCAACGCACATCGTCAACAGGTAACTAAAATGAATTAAATAGGCAGGTTTAGAAAACATTTAAATTGTATGGTATTAGGTGCCAGAACCAGGGCATAATTATGAGGAACGCCGTAGTGGGAGACTGCGGAATAATTTGGACCACCAAGGCTTCTTTCACGTGCACCTACTACACGGTGTGCGAGCGTTTTTGCATTTAACAAACATGGGGCATCCCGGTGAAAGCCGGGGTCACGTGTTGTTCTTCAAGGACGCGTTAAAATAATAGTATAACGCTTAGATAAAGTCATAAATAACAAAAACGAATTAAACTCTGCACGCACATGTGACGTAACCTGCGCTATTTCTAAAAATATGAAGTTGTTGTATACCTAGTTCAGCTAACCAAGGACAATGGGGATGCCTACTACGTGTGTCGTATTACGTATGGAGATGTGGAAAAAAGGAGCACCCCTTAATTGTCCGCAGAGCTCATAATTAATTTTGCAAAGGGGAGTCACAAGTTTTGCAAAAAAAAAAGAAAGTGCGAGACCTGGACAGGAAAGACGCTCTTAATTGCAACTAAGTTTATCTTCAGAAACAAACCAACTCGAACCTTATTGCGCATGCAGTGAGATAGAGAATTGCGGGAAAATATTTAAAAGTCTTTATGAAAAGTCGCCTAACAAAGAGGCATACATCAATACATCATCATCAGCAGCAGCCTGGGCAGCCTGGCTACACCCACTGCAGGGCAAAGTCTTCTCCCATACTTCTCCAACTACGCCGGTAATGTGCTAATTGTGGCCATGTCCCTGCAAACTTCATAATCTCATCCGCCCACCTAACATTCTGCCACTCCCTGCTACAATCTGAAGGCAAATGCAGAATTTAAGCGGTCATCATCCGTTATGAATATAAGCAAGGTTAGAGCCCTCAACACCGTGCTGTTACATTCATTGTTTTATTTTATTTTTTTGTTACCTCCACATGCAGTAGACATACATGAAACTAATATGTAGATGGAACATGAAGAAGAGTTCTTGATCAGCTGCTACTCCTGCTTCGCTGTGGTTTCTCAGTTAAATTTGTGCGTACCGACGCTCCCGTGGCAGGTACGATATCAAAAGCAGTGACGGACGTTCCGCTCCCTCTGCCCCCAAGGTTGTCGGCTGGCCTCCAAGCTGCAAGTCGGTCTGCTGCGCCCGACCACCTTAACGCGACTGTGCCAAGGTCATCGAGCTGCTCAGACGTCGGCGACATGGATTCTGATGGTGGATCTACCGAGGTCACAAATCGTCGGTTGAAGAGGAAACTTCGTAGGACGTCAAGGTTGAGTGATCTTAACTACGATAAGCCGCCATCACAGCAAGCGTACGCAATCACCTACATCCCCGTCGCTGCTACAGGCAACGTGAATTCTCTCAATAGGCAAACTCTCAGTGCCTGTATCGAGAGGGTGGCTCCAGGGCAAATCAGACAGGGCCGAATTAATCCCAAAAGAAGCATACTGTTCCTGTGATACACGAACCATCCTCGACACTTTGAAAGCTGTAACTCAGCTAGAAAATATACTTGACCACTCATTCATCGTACATAGAGGCAGCACCACCGTCGGTGTTGTCTATGGTGTGGATACAGATATTGATAATGGTGATCTATCAGCGCTAATCTCCTCAACTGTCCATATCACAGACATGCACCGTTTTGGACGGTCGAGGTGCATAAAATTCCTTTTTGAGGGAGATACCTTAACAGCACATGTAAAAGTGGGTTATGTGAGGCATCCTATTATGTAAGACATCCCTAGGCCCTTGCAGTGCCGTAAATGCCAGAAAATCGGGCATGTAAGTGCTGTGTGTGCGAACAAGATGACATGTCCCCACTGTGGTGCTTATCACGATGAGTTGACGTGTGCTGGCTCTGACTTGAAATGCCCTAACTGGGATGGGCCGCACGACGCAACGTCGAAGGACTGTCCAAAATTAAAGACTGAAATGTCCGTGTTAAGGAAAAAGGTACGAAATGGATCTACACACAGAGAAGCGGCTACCAAGGTACACCGCCGCAAGAGGCGTTCACGTAATCGAGCAAGAGATCAGCATCGACAACAGGACAACCTGTACTCGCTGAAAAGTCGTCGCGCGCTCTTGCTATTCCTCAAACGCCAGAGCCACCTTTAACCAAGTCTACTCTTCCGAACACCAAGGACACTACTATAAGGCCTTCCCTGCTATCTCCGAGTACAGAAGTGCAGCCGGAACGCCAGCATGAACATGAACCTTCATCGTCGGATGGGCAAATGAAGGCAATGCTTGCACAGTTGATTCGTTCCTTGCGAATGCTGCTCATAGGAGTGAAGACGCCCGTTGCCAAGGCTGTGGTGCAAATTCTTGATGCAATAGAACCAGTGTTTGCTGCTCTATAAAAGCTAGCACACGACATGGCGTCATCAACTTCTAGGTTGTCTCTACAGGAAAGGATAAGCGGCTCCGTAATATTTCAGTGGAACGCACGAGGTCAGTGGAACGCACGATTTCCAATTGCCGTGATATGCGAGCAGAATATGACATCGCCATTTAGACTCTCTGGATACGAACAATTCGCTTCTGAGACAAGTGGAAATCCTAGCAAAGCTTTACTGTGTGTCTGACGTGACCTCACGTATTCGCTAAACCAAGTTCCGGTGTATAAAGTAAACGAGTACGTCTCTATAACACTGAAACTAAAGTGCCGGATAATCTCGATCATCGGTGGTTATATTTCTCCCAGGTGAAGATTTGACTATGGACACCTGAAACTTGTTCTTAACTCCTGCCAAGGACCACGTATTATTGTGGGCGACTTCAACGCGCACCATCATTTTTGGGGTAGTAGCATCACAAGTATTCGAGGAAGACAACTTCTTAACTTCACAAGCAGCAATGGTCTTGACATCCTGAACGATGGCTCACCAACATTTTTTCGTGGCGCAACGTAGAGCAGCTGTTTCGATTTAGGTATCGCTTCACGATGCCTTTCCTCTACTGCTGCCTGATGCACAGATGCTGAAACGTATGGCAGTTATCAGCTACCTACTTATGTGCAACTGAGATGGTTTACAAGACTGCCTAGTTCTCATACGTGACGCACTGAGTGGGATGCCTCTCATAACAAGCTAGAAGAATCCTGCAACTGCATGATTTAACCGAAAGAGACTGAAGAGCGCATTACAGCAGCAATGTACGAAACAACACGCATCATCCAAATATCAAAGTCAAGAACATCCGTTGACGTTACATATGAAGAGCTGCGGACCGTCCGACGTCGCGCCGAGAGGAAATACAGGTGAACTAAATTGATATCACTCTGGAGGACGTCACGCCGAGTGCAAAAAAAAAATTTAAAGATACTTAGGTGAGCTCGATAAACAACGTTGTAGGTCCTTTTGCACCAGCCTGGACCCAAGAAAACCGTTGTCCACAATATGGCATGTTACACGAGCACTTCTCCACAGTAACTACGTCACTTCCGAGCTTTGGCTATCATCCAGACGCGCAGTGGGAAGTAAATCGCGGAAGGTTTCTGCTTGTAGCTCTCCGGATCTAAAACATCGGTAGCTTCAGTGCTCAGGTGTGCTCCTCCAACAATGGACGATCGTCTCGACCTCCCAATCACGCTGCAAGAACGTCGTGCAGCGATTTCCTTTTTAAGACACTAAAGTGCGCCTGGGCCTGATGGCATTACCTATTCCACCTTGCTCTATCTAGGCACTCGAGCTACTGAAGAGCTTCTGGCTTCATCCAATCTGTTTTGGTTCTCGGGAACTGTGCCTGCACACTGGAAGACAAGCAAAATCGTGGCATTATTGAAACCAGGCAAGACTCACCATGCTATGCTTTCCTACAGATCTGTGGCGCTTGCCAGTTGTATAGGTAAAACTATAGAGCGCATGATTTTGACGCGCTTCGAGTGGTTTTTGGAGAAGCGTAACTTATATCCAGACGTAGTGACAGGTTTCCGAAAGGGTAGGTCGTCAATGGACAGTGTCATTGACCTAGTAACAACTATTGAACATCCGAAACGTCGTCGTCGATTAACGGCTGCTGTCGTTCTTGATATTAAGGATGCTTTTCACAACGTTCTACATTATACAAATTTAAATGCCCTAGAAGGTGGCATCAGTGGACGTATGCATAAGTGGATAGCCAGCTATTTTCATGAGAGAACGATATTCATGACAACTCCAGACGGTGAAACAAGGAACCACCCCGTCTATCACGGGGTGCCTCAAGGAGGTGTATTGAGCCCAACTTTATTTAATGTCGTTCTCATTGGACTGGTCAAAGAACACGCAGGCACAGACTCGGTCTCTGTGTACGCAGATGGCATCTGTATATGGACCACGAGCTTAACGCGTTTGCAAGTGCAAACGAAGGTGCAGAGTGCGGTGTCGATAACGTTGATATACGTTAACAGTCGCGGAGTGCAGCTCTCGCCGACAAAAAGTGTAACCATGGCCTTTACACGGAAGTCAATGGCCTGCCACTCCGTTATGATTGATGGGAAGATTAAACCTTCGGTAACCCACTACAAGTTTCTCGGAGTCATCATCCACCGTGACTTATCCTGGTCGAAGCACATCGCTCGATTAAGAAAAACAGCTGGACAGCTTTACTTATATCATTTGACATATGTCTGGAAAATCATCGGGCCCATTCAAATCATGTCTTCTGCAGCTCTACCAGGCACTTTTTGTTGGCTACCTCCGCTACAGTGTGCCTGTACTTTCTCAAGTAATTACAACTGCTGAACTCACACTTGAAAGTGTTCCGGCTCGCGCACTGAGAATTTGCTTAGGATTACCTCGATGTGCGTCTAGTTGGGGCCCTATTGCAGACACACATGCGTGCCCAGCTCGAGTTTATCTGCAACATGAGCCATTGCAAGTGCATCTAAGGCTACTGACTAGACACAGAAATCATCCACTCACGGACGTCACAAGCATACTGCCTGTCGCCGCCTACTCAGAAGCCGTGTTGTCGCAGTAAGACTTATTGCCGTCGGACTTCGAACCGTATAACATACCTGAAGATCCACTCTGGACGATGGCAAAGACAACGGTGAGACTTTCAATCCCTGGAATAACGAAGTTGCAAATGCCACTTCCAGGGCTGAAGCAATTCGTCTTATCATACATTGCTTACATGTATGGATATTCCGAACATGTTTTTACAGATGGTTCTGTGACACAGACCTCTTCCGCGGCGGCTTACACAGTACCTGGAATGGGGATGGCACAACGGTTAAAGATAGGACTCAATACGTCGTCTACAGCAGCTGAGTTGACCGGAGTTCGAAAAGCAATTCGCTGCATTTTGCAACAAAGCCTCGAGAAGTGGACAGTGTTCTGTGACTCAAAACCAACACGGCAACTCATCAGCAATTATATGAATGACGGAACCGCATATAGACATCTGCTTTATGACATCATGTCTCTGCTTGCTGAGGCGTCTCAATTCGGGCATACCATCGTGCTGCAGTGGATTCCTAGCCATTGTGGAATAGGTGGAAATGAACAGGCCGACGCGCAAGCAAGAAAGGCGCACACCGACGGAAACATTATAAAAATTCATTTTTCCTGCTATGAAATTAACGCCTTGCTCCATAACTCCATCAAAACTTCTATGGCGCGACATTGGGACAACCCTGAACATCGGCAAGAGCGCCTCCGTAGACTTGACGCTGGTTTACGATTCCGGCTTCCACTTCGGTTGCGGAGAGGCCAGGAAACACTCAATCATCCATTACGGCTAGGTGTGGCGTACACCCACCGATACCTTCACAAGATTGGACAAGCACGGGACCCTGAGTGTTGCGTCTGTCACACTCCCGAGACAATAGCTCATGTACTTTGCGTATGCCCGTCTCAAAGTCTACAAAGAACACTCAAGTCTACTATTCACTGCTTGGAATTCCGCCACTTTTGGGAAGAAAAGACTTTGGGTGCGTGAAGGAGTGTTGACTGTGGCCAACGTGCCATAAAATCACTTATGAACTTTCGAAGTGAGACTGGTTTAGACGATCGCCTCTAGAGCCTGTGAGACGTGCAGTCAGTGCGAAATGTGTTTCAGCAATAACATTGTGTGACAATGTTACTTTTTGTGTGGACAAGATTACTCTTGCGTGTATTGCGTCTACAGCGCGCATCCGCATATTGGACAACGTGTATATAGTAGCTCATTGTACCATAACATAATCACCCGCCACTATACCTTACCCTGTATTTCCCACTTCCCCTTTCCCCAGTGAGGAGCAGCAGGCTAGAGACACGCTCTCTATGCCGACCTCTCCTCCTTTCTCTTCATTCAAATCTACTCCTCCTCCCCCTCCCACTAAGTAGATGATTCAGGCCACGTTAGCCTGTAATAAAGTGCTTCAAAACAGCTACGTCTTTTAAAAAAATCCTCTTGACAGTCCTAGTCAGAACTAGTGGGAGGGGGAGGAGGAGTAGATTTTAATGAACATCTTTGTATCACTTTTTCTTCATAGTTTAGTATTGTTTATTTGCGCACAAAATAAGAACATACAAGTGTCCACCCATATACATAGGGCTAGTATCCATGGCAAAATAGGCACACAAAACAGCGATAGGGCGGAGATATACGTCACATCCACATTAAATATTTGGGCAGCCAGTAAAGACAACCCAAACTCAGGCTTCACACCAGAACTTGAAGAAATTCAAGGTGTACACAAAATAATTCAAAGATCCATTTTTTTTTATTTCCTTAAATAATTTACCAGCTTTTGAGAACCTAATAAACAACGCCTAAATTATTCCTCTGGATCCTTATTTAACTTATTATTGAGAATTTACTTCTATACGAGAGCGCAACATAAGTCATGTGGCCTTTCATTTCAAGTATTTCGGCATATAGGTAAGTTACACATTAGTTGTTGCAGTCCTTGTGTTCCTTTTGAGTGTCATGAAGAGATTAATCGATATAGTGTAAATAAACCCCTGTTCATGGTTAATTATACGAACTACTCATTATAACTAATGCGCAAAGCGGGCGGGGACATGATAACTTGCAGCAATTCTTCTTGTAGTGTGCGGCAGATCCGATAGTTAAAATGTGGGACGAATAAAACGCAAGTCTGCTCGGGGTGAGAGGGAGAGAGACAAAAGGGGAGGAAAGACAGAGAGGTTAGCCAGTGTAAGTACCGGCTGGCTACCCTGTGGTGGTAAAGGGGTAAAGGCCATAAAAGGAGAAAGAAGAAAAAAAAAACTGAAATATTTCACACACTAACGCGATGCAACGCGTTAATTCACAGGTGGTCGCACAAATCGCAAGCCCTTCAAGACTTCAGCAAAGTCCTTAAGGCCTTGAGTGCTGAAACCCGTCTGGACCAGTATCATAGAACTTTTTCTTCTGTGAAGGGGTGATCGCCCATTTTTCGAGCCAGTTCACAAGCACATCTTTTGGCACACTTTAACGGGGGCAGTCACAAAGGAGGTACGCGATCGTCTCCTCGCAGGTGCAGCTGTCGCGAGCCGGGCTGTCAGCCATTCCAATGCGGAAGGAATAGGAGTTCCTGAATGCCATGCCGAGCCACAGGCGGCACATACGTGTTGCTTCCGCTCGCGGTAACCCTGGTGGAAGACGGATTTGCAGACGTGGATCCAATCTATTGGAGACGGGCATTCGTAAATTCACTGGCGTTCCACAGAGTCTGCGTAAGCTCGCGTGCGAGGAAGCGGATACTTGTGGCTGCATCTGTTCGTGACAGTAGTATTAGTAGAATATGAGCACCATCGTGGACCGATCGGGCAGCGTCATCCGCACTGCAATTTCCCGAAATTCCGCAGTGACCCGGTATCCACTGGTAGATGATGTTGTGCCCCTTGTCGATTGCGTGATGATGCAGCAGTCGGATGTCTGCGACTAATTGCTCATTAGGTCCATGGTTGAAATGGGGACAGCAGACACTGGAGAGTTGCCTTCGAGTCACAAAACGTGGAGAATGAATGTGATTATTTGGGACCAATAAACTCCAGAGCAGCACGGATAGCTGCGAGTTCGGCAGCATCTCTGTGTATCGAATGGGTCATAATTCTAAGAGCTCGTTACTGTCGTCGTACTAATCGCTGCGAATATCTCCGATACGTAACTTTCCTGGAACCGGCACAGCGATCACCGACACGTTTCAAAAGGTTTGGCGACGCCACCTGTAAAAGTTCTTTATAAACAATTGATAATCAGATCTCTCAAAGATAAAGCTCAGCGATACATTTTCGATCCGCAGTTCTCCTATATTCACATATATAAATAAACCAGGGATCACCTGCTGCCGCAATGGCGCGTCAGCTGTTGCCTGAGGGGAGAGTGAAACGCAGCGACGCCACGTCACCCTCGCTTTCGCTGTCGGGAAGCCATGTTATATCCCCGCGTTCGTTGTCTGCGCACGCCTCTCGCCTGCTTTCGAACGGCGAGGCCCGGGGAGACCAAACCTAAACGCGCGAAGCGCCTCAACACGCTCGCTTTCCCACGATGAGTTCGTAACTCGAAGGACTGCTCGGCGACGTTCAAATGGTCACTAATACTTTCGCATTCACAAACTCATAAGAAGTCCTCAGGGTTCCTCGGATTTTCGTTAAAGCGCAATGAAATATGACGGCGAAAAAAAAAGGAAGGCATGAACTGCACTTACTTGCAACAACTTTTCTACTAATGAGAACACGAGTGTACTTCAAAATTTTCCTTTTTGTTGAGTTCGAACGCGCAAAATTTGTTCGTGGTCGATAACACATTTCCGTCCTTTCATGCAGATATCCGCAAGAGTCTGCGATTGCGTACATAACAACTGGCTATGTGCAAGGCCGTAACTTCAAGGATAGGATTGAACTTTAGGTATTCCCGCTACCGGACATGTTGTAGTTGCCAAAGCGAAGATGAGCAGTAAGCCAATTAGGTTTGTTGAGCATATATTCTGAAATTATGAAGAGTATTGCTCCTAAATATGTGTTCGAAGAACCTAAGCATTGCATTTAGTTTCCTAAAAGCGTTCCTCTAGCTCAAGGGGATGATCTGCACTGGAACGTCCATGAAATTTTCCACAAATATTAGGGCCGTACTTTAAGATTGTTTGACTTGAATTTCGCATTGGCAACGTGTGCCCCAAAGTTAGCAGCTCAAGTCGTACTTATTCAACAGTTTTGATTACCTACCTACTCTTCGCGATTTGTCGTCCATGTAGGACCCACCAGTCCAAGTAATCCAACAGAAAAACTTCTTGTGTTGCATGCTCCGGGCGATTTAAAGAAAAAATCAGTTTTAATAAAAGGCAAAAATCTGGAAGTTTTGCAACGAAATATATCTTAGAAGCAAGCGCAGTCTCACTATTCTTCATGTTTTAAATTTTTTTAACGCTGTTGAAACAAGAATAACTTCAAGCAACAAAATGAAATGCTAGTCTTGCAACGTGAATTTTCCTCCACTCGAAATCAGCGCAATTAATTGTCAAGTGTAACGCTGCAGTTAACGGCGCTAAAATCTACCGATCAGTGGTAACGACAACATTGCTAATCGCTAATCGTTTCCGCCGCGAGCTTCTGAATTCCGCTCCTTTCATTCCTAAATCACGTAGCGAAGCTATACGCAGCACGCGGCAATAACAAAAGCTCGCTTACCTGCGTAGCTTGCGTGATTGTGGGTCCTGCCATCCGCGTCCAGCAGTTTCTCCCCGTAAAAGATGCCGGTTACCATCGTCACCTTCACTCACTCAGGTTAACGAGGGGGGACACTTTTTTTTTCCCACGCACTCGGAGGATGCACTGTTGAGCGTCGGCCCGCTGTGAGGGGGATGCTTGTAGCGAACCTAATTCGCTTGACGCGACCGCCGCCCGAGCGTTACCTTGGCCCTCGGCACCAGTCGTGCACGCGCGGTGCGAGGAAGAGTGGCCCTTTATTTGAGCACCCGGTTCCACCGAGCGGCCGATACAGTTTAGTCGAGCTTCTTCTGCTCGCAGGACGTTCCGCGCTCTGCCCTCTCTTCCCACTTAAACGAGCTGTTTGGCGAGACGTCAGAATGATTGCGGCCGCCGCCGCCGCCGCGCTTTGGCAGCTCAAGCGTTCCCCTGTTAAGGAGCAACCACCCAGCTGAGCCGGGCCTCGTCCTTTCAAGATAATGAGAGGTGGCTCACAATAGGTGGAGTGATATCTGCTGACGCGAATGTTGCTCGCTTTGGACGTATGCCTGTGCGGTGGTGAAGGCACTCAGGTGTTCATTGCGTCCTTGACTGTCGCATGAAAATATGACTAACCTCAGTGTATTGAAACGTGCACTGAGTCATATTTTTTGTCCAGATGCTCATTCAGATAACACGTACCAAGATGTATTCGGATAGCGTGTACCAACCTACTCCTACGCAGCAGAACCTGCTACCTATAATTTAAGTTGCCACTATACAATAGGCATCATTGCTTTAGTAAAGACAGAAAAAGTGGGAGTTTTAAAACAAGTTTCCCATTCATAAACTTGAAGGTACTTGTCAGGCTTAACGTCAGCGTGAGCGGTGCAAACACACGGACGCGCAAATACACAAAAAAAGGTGAAAGCCGAACAAAGAACTTCAACCAACCGAAATTTTATTCCCTAGCGCAAACCTGATAGAGAAATGTGCGGAATATAGCCAACCCTTATATATAGCTTTCATTGATTACGAGAAAGCGTTTGATTCTGTCGAAACCTCAGCAGTCATGGAGGCATTACGGAATCAGGGTGTAGACGAGCCGTATGTAAAAATACTGAGAGATATCTATAGCGGCTCCACAGCCACCGTAGTCCTCCATAAAGCAAACAACAAAATCCCAATAAAGAAAGGCGTCAAGCAGGGAGATACGATCTCTCCAATGCTATTCACAGCGTGTTTACAGGAGGTATTCAGAGACCTGGATTGGGAACAATTGGGGATAAAAGTTAATGGAGAATGCCTTAACAACTTGCGATTCGCTGATGATATTGCCTTGCTTAGTAACTCAGGGGACCAATTGCAATGCATGCTGATTGACCTGGACAGGCAAAGCAGAAGAGTGGGTCTAAAAATTAATCTGCAGAAAACTAATGTTTAACAGTCTCGGAAGAGAACAGCAATTTACAATAGGCAGCGAGGCACTGGAAGTCGTAAGGGAATACATCTACTTAGGGCAGGTAGTGACGGTGGATCCGCATCATGAGACGGAAATAATCAGAAGAATAAGAATGGGCTGGGGTGCGTTTGGCAGGCATTCTCAGATCATGAACAGCAGGTTGCCATTATCCCTCAAGAGAAAAGTATATAATAGCTGTGTCTTACCAGTACTCACCTACGGGGCAGAAACCTGGAGGCTTACAAAAAGGGTTCTACTCAAATTGAGGACGACGCAACGAGCTATGGAAAGAAGAATGATAGGTGTAATGTTAAGGGATAAGAAAAGAGCAGATTGGGTGAGGGAACAAACGCGAGTTAATGACATCTTAGTTGAAATCAGGAAAAAGAAATGGGCATGGGCAGAACATGTAATGAGGAGGGAAGATAACCGATGGTCATTAAGGGTTACGGACTGGATTCCAAGGGAAGGGAAGCGTAGCAGGGGGCGCCAGAAAATTAGGTGGGCAGATGAGATTAAGAAGTTTGCAGGGACGGCATGGCCACAATTAGTACAATACCGGGGTTGTTGGAGAAATATGGGAGAGGCCTTTGCCCTGCAGTGGGCGTAAACAGGCTGGTGATGATGATGATGACAAGCCTTGTCAAAACAAAGCAGTTGCGTTGCGCATTCGTTACGTTAGTGTGAGGGGTAAAAGCGATCAACATTCATGAAATCTTTTATAACATGGCATCCAGGAACGCAAGTTCCGCGTCATATAACGACAGAGGCGCGTCGCGGACAACGGCGATTGCCTTGAAATGGAGGGTTTAGATAAATTCGCCAGCAGGAATACACCGCGTGCAGCATTAAACGAAGAGAAGTAGAAAAAGCGAACAATGAAGGAGGTAGGGCTTGTGACGTGAACGTAATATGGGCTCTCAGCTACAATATAGAGATGGTGTAAGATATTGGATTGGAGCAAACTTTATTTGTGCCTGCAGTATGGCGCTCGAGCACCCCGACGAGGGCCTACGTCACCTACGAGGTTGTTGTTACTCGGCGAGGGTGTTCGCTCGCCGTTACCGGCTCGCTGGCTCCCTGCCCTTCGAGCGCCCCGAGAACCTGCTGAACGGCCGGGAGCTGTTCGTCTTGGTCGTAGCTCTTCACGGCTGCCTCGAGCCGCGGTGGGATCGTTCTTGATCTTGCTTCTGAATTTTTATGTAGTCCCACAAAATGTGCGTGTAATATGCCGTCTCCCTCCGGCAGACTCTGCACTTATCGGTCGGGTATGTCTCGAGGTACATGCGATGCTACAGTCCCGGGCTCGGTAGCGATCAGGTCTGGAGCTGTCTCAGTAGTACCGCCTCCGCTCGACTGAGCCTCGGGTGCGGGGATGGGAGAGTCCTGCGAGTCGGGCAGTAGGCCTTCATGATGTCGTTATAGTCCGTCATGCGGTCCTTGTTTCCGAACCACGTCGGACGGTCTGTCACCGGGGCGCGGTTGGTTAGCGCTCGCGCCGCTGCGTGTGCCGTCTCATTGTGGTTTTCATTGCGCTCCGGCGCGTCGTTCGCGTGCGCCGGGAACCACTTGAGTCTTACTTTTGTCTTGTAGTTTGGCCGCTCGCATAACGTGCTCGGCCTCTCTGCAGATTTGGCCTTTATCGAAGTTTCGCTCCGCCTGTCTCGAGTCACTCAGCACCGTGTGGCATTCTGCGTCGGCGATGGCCAGGGTGATGGCTACCTCCTCAGCTTGTTACGGTCCGGCGTTCCTCACGCTCCTTGCCGTCCTCGTGGCGCCGGTTGACGCCTCTATGACGACCGCTGCGAAGGCGTTCCGTTGGTATTCGGCCGCGTCCACGTACCGCGCGTGTTCGTCGTTGGCATGCTGGTCGATGAGAGCCTTGGCCCTCACCGCTCTTCTTCGCTTGTTGAACTCTGGATTCATGTTCTTCGGTAGGGGGTCGATTCTGGTCTGGCGTCGGACCTCTTCGGGGACGGGGAGCTTCATCTCCACCTCGTTCGAGCCTCCCATTCCCAGATCGTCCAGTATCTTCCTCCCTGCTTTGGTCATGGACAGCCACTCCATTTGAGAGGTCCGTTGCGCTTCGGCTATTTCTTCGAGCGTATTGTGTATCCCGAGTTGTAAGAAGTGGGTCGTGCTCGTGGACTCGAAAAGGCCCAGCGCCGTCTTGTACGCTCTTCTGATGAGCACGTTGATTTTGTTACGTTCCTGTTACAGCCATCTGTGGTAGGCTGCAACGTACACGACGTGGGTGGTAATGAAGGATCGGACGAGCCTAATTAGTATCTCCTCTCTCATGCCAGCCTTCCGGGAAGTGACTCGTTTGAGGAGTCGAATCGCGTTGGCCGCTTTTGCCGTGAAACGATTGATGGATTCGCCGTTTCGTCCGTGCTTTTAGATGACCATGCCTAGGATCCTAATTTTACCGACCTCAGGGATCACGTTGCTAGATATGGTTCCGATTGTGATTTTTTCATATTTGCGTTCTCTGGTCTTGCCTCTGCCATTGTTGGAAGGAGGGAGTATGAAAAGCTCCGATTTGCTCGACGAGCATCTCAGTCCGGTGCCCTCCAGCTGGTCTTCTATTGCGTCGACGGCGGCTTGCAGCGCGCCCTTGAATGGGCGTCGCTGCCACCAGTCACCCGCAGCGTGATATCGTCCGCGTAGATGGTACGCCTGACGTCTTCAATGTCCGCGAGCTTCTCAGCCACTCCAATAATTACCAGGTTGAACAGCATCGGCGAAATGACCAATCTCTGCGGTGTGCCGGTGCTTCCTAGCTTCTTCTCTAGCGTCTGTAGGTCACCTGATCGTAGCTCGGTGGTCCTGTCTGTGAGGAATTCTTTGCTGTAGCTTTAGGGTCTTTCGCCCATGTTGAGCTTGGAGACTTGGTAAAGAATCGCCGAGTGTTTCACCTTATCGAAGGCGCTCTGCAGGTCGAGCCCTAGAATTGCCTTGTTGTCACGGGTGCTGCCGCTATCGTCGATGATTTGGTATTTGAGCTGCCGCATCGCATCCTACGTGCATAGGTGCTATCTGAAGCCGATCACCGTGGCCGGGTGCAGCCCTTCTCGTTCCAGGTAGTCTTGCCACCTGTTGGACAGCACGTGCTCCAGCACCTTGCCCATGCAGGACATGAGCGAGATGGGCCGGAGGTTGGCTGTGTCCGGCGGCTTCCGCGGCTTGGGGATCAGGATGGTCTTGGCTGTCTTCCGCAGCTTTGGCAGCGCGCCCACTCTCCAGCACTTGCTGAAGTATCTTGCGAGGTTCGTAATCAAGCCGTCGTCGAAGTTCTTGAGCGCCTTTCTCGTGCCTAGGTCCGGGCCGTCTGCCGACCGGCTGTTGACATCGTGCAGGGCCGTGCGTACCTCCTCGACGTCGATGTCACGATCGAGCTTTGCATTAGGTAGGCCGTCGTACGGCGCGCGTTGTTCGGTGGGTGTAGGCGTCAGGTATTTGTCGTTAATGCGCCTGGTGACCTCGTCGGCGCCGTGTACCGAGACCACCCGATGTATGAGCCTGGCGAGTCTGTCCCTTTCGCATCACTAGGTCTTGGTTTCGTCGAGCAGGTGCCGCAGTAGGTTCCACGTACGTCTTCAGGCTGTGCACCTGTCCGTCTGCTGCGTTGCAGATCTCGTTCCACTGTTGCGTGCAGAGCGCGCGGCAGTGGTCGTTGATCGCTCGGTTGAGCTCCGCCACCTTCTTTCTGGGACTGCTGTTAAGCCGTTGTTTCTTCCAGCGATTGAATATCGACTGTTTGGCTTCGATGAGATGCGCAAGCCGGCTGTTTACTTTGTCGATCTCCGCGCCCATTTCAATTTCTTTGGTCGCGTCGCGTACGCGCTTGGTGATTTCGGCCGTCCAAGAGTCGATGTCTTCGATCTTGCCACTGTCTCTCTTTTGGCTTCTGGCATCTCAGAAGGCATCCCAGTCTATCCATCTGTGTGTTTTGATGCTGGTGTCGTTGTGTTCCGGTATGCCGATTTCCACGATGTTGTAGTCGCTGCCGAGGTCGGTCCCCGTGTTTCTCCAGGTAATCGCGCCCCGGATGTCGTTCTCGACGAACGTGAGGTACGGAGTGGTGTCCCAGCACAAGAAGTTACCGATTCTCGTCGGATGCGTCGGGTCCGTAATGAGGGTGAAGTCGAGTTCCCTGGCATCTTGGTACAGGTCGCGGCCCTTTGGTGGGTACTTGTTGTAGCCCCAGGCAGGGTTCATCGCGTTGAAGTCTCCGCACGTGATCAGCGTGTTGCGGCCAGCTGCGGTACTGGCTCCGTGCAGTAATGTCTTCAATATATGCTTTCTATGCGATGGGTTGCCGTAGACATTGAGAAGAAATATGCTTCCTTTTCTCTTCTTGCCCGGCATGATTTTGGTTAGTGTGTGCCCGATCTTGATATTGCTTTGCAGCTTGTGTTCGACGAACGCGAGTCCCTTCCTGACCAGGGTGCACAGGCCTCTCCCATCGGGCGGTCCCTTGTGCACTCTGTAGCCGGGGAGGGACGGTGGGTCGGTTAGTGTTTCTTGTAATAGTATAACGTCCGGCTTGCGCGCGGCATGCGCGATGTGGTGTTGGATCACTGCCTTCTTCCTTCCGAGGCCGCGACAGTTCCACTGGCCGGCTGTTACACCTGCTGCTCCTGGTGTTGCGCTGGCGGCCATGATTGCGTTGGCATGTACGGGGCTCCTTGGTTGGGTGGATGTTGTGCGAAGAGGGGCGTAAACGTCGGGTGGCTTGCCATCGGCTGTAGGGTCCTTTCGATGTCGGCGAATCTTTTCGTGTTTTCGACTTGGTAGGTCTCCATTGTTTCAACGCTGTGACTGCTGCGATGTTCGCCGTGATTAGCTGTGCGAGTTTGGTGATTTTCGCTTCGAATTTCGCTTCGGGGTTGTCGATGCGATTGTTATCTGTTTGCTTGCGCGTGGTCTCGACGGCTCGCTTCTTCGGTGCCGGCTCGTCTACGGCTGTCTCCTATGTGTTCGTGGTTGTTTCCTCAGTCTTGCTTGTGCTTGGCGTGGGTCTCTGTAGAGGCTCGCTGTTGCATAGCAGCAACTGACGAATCTCGGCGATCTCTCTCGTGAGGTTGTAGATGGTCGTTCGCAACACCACATTTTCTTGTCTTAGGGTCTCATTTGCTTCGCGCACCTTGTCCATATCTTCCTTCTCCGTGGCTTCGGCGATTTTCTGCGCGTTCCTTATATTGTTCCTTTTCGCTGCGTCGACCCAGCTCACTCGCTCACGTGATGGGGACCTTTTCCTGCTGAGGATTCTCTTTCGGCACCTGCTGTCTCTAGATTTAGGCGCGCGGTTCTCTGGTGGGGTCCTTGACTTTCGCGCAGCTGGCGGCTTGTTGAGCGGCAGGCAATCGCTCTCTGACAGCAGCTGGCGTTCGGCCTGTCGGCGCTCCCATCGTCGCTTGCGCACTACGTAGGGGATATTGTATTTCGCCTTGCAGGTTCGGCCTCCGGAAAGGTGTTCGTCGCCACACAACTTACATTTTGGGGTACAGCGACGGTCTTTTGTAGGGTTCGCGAGTGCAGGCCAGGAACGTCTTGATTGTGGGGGTCGGGCACACTTCCTTGCGGTGTGTGCCGCACTCCGCACTCCGCCGCACTTCTGGCAAACGTCGACCTGTTTCCTGTAGAGGCGGCACGGTATCAGGGTGGCTCTGTATCGGACGAAGTTCGGTAGCTTGGGTCCCTGGAACACCCCGACTGCAGTGGTCGGGGTGTTCCAGGGACCCAAGGTACTGGAACACGGCTCCGGTACACAAGGTTCTGGTACCCAAAGTACCGGAACCCAAGGTACCGGTACCGGACCCAAGGAACACCCCGACCGCAGTGGTCGGGGCCCAGTGCTAGTGGGTTCCTCTCGTCGTCGATGTTTCTACCTAGCTCGTCGGCGCTCGCGTCGATGGGGATGCCTCTGATAACACCATTTACGGTGGCGTGATATGCGCTGACTTCGTAGGGTTTGCCTTGAATGGTGATTTCCTGGATTTTAGCGTACCTTGCCATGCTGTCTTTGTACGGTGTACTGACGACCATGATGTTCTGTTGCGTGTTGGGGCAGATAGTGTCCGCGATGATTTCTTGGCTCGTGATCTTCGCCGCGGTGAGTATGGCCACAGCAACGGTGGTGGTGCCTGTCGTGACGATGTCCAGTCCCTCTCTGGGTCTGACGACTATATTGCTTTCCTCCAGTGGCATGGCCGGCATGCGTGCTGTCTTGATGACCGAGGCTCTGACGTTCTTGTTGAATTTCAACTTCGTGCTTGTTTAACTCCCGCCAGGTTCGTCGGGCTTGCCGCTGGCGGGGGGGTCCGCTGGTACAGCCTGGACATGCGTTCCCACGCAAGCTTCTATCCTGCGTCGTCGTGGTATTCCTAGGGTGATATCTCTTTTCCTTGAACTTGAACGCACATGTGATTGTCCACGATCATTGTTGTTAGAGCGGGCGCCTCCATCTCGGAGCTGACGAGCGGCCGCCGCCGAGGAGTACGGCAGGCGGCTGTCGGTGCGACGGAGTTGGGCCCATAGAGTCCGCGGAACACGCCTATAGGCCTAGCAATCCTTCGCAGGGCGGCAGTAGTAGTCATGAAATTTGGCAAAAAAAAACGCACCTCTGGGGTCAGCTGGTATCGGTCGATGCCGCTCACCTTCACGGACACATTGGTGCAAGGAAAACTTTGGTTCGAGGTAATTAGCACTGCGTAATTGGATAGCAATCATGGAGCCGATCTGTGACTAGTGATGATGATGATGATGGCCTGATATTATGGCTGATACCCATACTGGGGGATTGGGAAAGAATTGCGTACTAAAGCGATTACCTATTCTTTTGCAGTGTTACTTGCTCGATGAAAAAAAATGAGAGACAGACAAGGAAACATACAAAAACTAATAAATTACAAGAGGACAATCAAAAAGTTAATTGTGACTGCGAGACTGTGACTGGGTACGAGCGCTTCTTCTTCGTTATCGTCCAGATCTGCTATGAGAGAGAAATGGCAATTGTGGGCACTGGTCCAAACAATGGGAGAGAGCGTCTGCTATGGTGAGAGTGGCTAGCTTTATTACGACATGGCATCGACATATTCTAATTGCTTCACTTTCTTATTACTCTTTTTGTGTAAGATGATGATGCTGCTGCTGCTGCTGCTGCTGCTGCTGCTGCTGCTGATGATGATGATGATGGCGACTGGCATCCCCTTTGAAACTGGGTTTTGACAAATCGTCGCGCAGCCTCCTTGAGCCAATCGCTACAAGATTCGACTGCATTTATCGCAGTCGAGCATGTAAGCATTTGCCTCACGCTCACAGCGCCAATCACGAGCCGTTTGCTTTCCTGCTTCCACGTCTTCACGTTAATTATTAGCAGTGGTCTCATTTTTGTGCAATAGGTTTTTCTCAGAATCGCAATGTGCGTAGAATGTGACACGCGTGCATGTTTAACCAAACAATATAGCAAACAGCAGGTTACTTTCATCTACCACTAGTTTATTGCAAGTATACAGCGCCGGCGGGAATGTGCGCAGCGGTACGTTACGTTCAAAAACTTTCTGAAGTGGAAGCGTAAAATGACTCATTGGGTGAATAAGCCAGCGCATAGAGAGAGGCATTCAAAAAGAGCGGACACTCCCATAGAGCCCAGTGGCCGAATTCACTGTAGCGCACGAAGCGGCTGGCAGTAGAACCTGAACCCCTCTTCCCGTTTTGGTTTCGGGCAAGCGCGGTTTGAACGCTAGCTGGTACACGTTACCTTTCCCATGCTGTGCTGGTCGACGCGGCATTTGTTTTTGCTTCTACTGATCAACCGTGCGCTGTCTCGGTGAGGAATCCTCTCTTTTCTTTATTTAGCAAAATAACTACGACTGCAAGTAATCTTCACAAGCATTCGTTGAATTTGTCCTCTGCGCAACGCGTCATTCCGTAAAGTAGACTAGACGCAAGATGCAGTGTGAAATGAGGAAATCTTTGTTTTACTTTTTATATAAATGCTCGTTCCGGGCTTTCGGTGCGTTCATCTAACGTTGTGGCACCAGGTAAGCAGCAGTATTGTCCGCACGAAGCTCCACCGGAGGGCACGAGCAGAAAAACAAAAAAGTAAATTGCAAGCATGTGTCATTTTGGTATTTAGACCTTCTGACCGACATTATACAAACTAAAGCAGTTCGCTTTTACAATCATACTGTAAACAATAGCAGGCTCATCCCAAGCAGTACCACACAAAAAATATTACGAAAACATCCGATTTCCAAGCATCCCCCCATTCCCAGGCTTTAATTCCTGCATGTAATTTTGAAGAGCGCAAATACACGGCCGACTGCTCGTTTTAGACACAACTTGGCTTCAACCGAAGCGATTCTACGCTACGTATACACAGAGGTGACGACAACACAGGCTCCCAGCCAGGTCATGCTAGACACTAGCAGAATTCTTTCTACTCGCACTCAGAATAAGTGCGTGGGTACAAAGCCTCTTGTGACGTTGTCAGAAGACAGAATTGTCGAGTTACAAGTTCCTGGTTTCTGAGCTTCTTGGCGTTATCTTTTGCGCATTCTGCAAGCACAAGTTATACACTCCGGTGTTATCACTCTTGGCAATCACTCGTCGCGTTTTCGAGAAGCGACCAGCGTGAGTACCGGAAGAAGGTATGCGTTGTTGGGGGAGCCATAAAATGCGTCACAACCTTGGCCACGTGAGATTTATTCAACGCGAAACTGACTGCGCTACAACGGCCGAGCTGCTTTTTCGATAACAGCGTCGCAACGCTCATCACCGTGTCGCAAGCCTGAATTGCTTGAAATACAGCGCAAACTGTCAGACAGGATCCCTCACCTTGCCCTAGTCCGTTAGCGCAGTGGTGCCGTGGCTTGTCGAAGTGCAGAGCAACGCAAGCATACGCCGCGAGCCCAAGAAACACGGAGGAGGGAAAAAAGCTATGAAGGAGCATCGCGCAACGCGTTTGAAGCCAAGCGTGTCGGCCCAGCACGCCATATTCACGCAAAAATGCGCGGTAAATTTCAGGGCTTCCTCTCTGCATGCGGCGCCGCGGCAAGCATGGTGGCAGGGCCTCCGAACAAGCGCACATATAGTAAAAACCATTCGGCACCAAGCGACTGGACAGATCTCGATTCTTGATGGAACGTGGTTTTAACGGAGTGTTTTGATTACAGGACACAGAAATAACGCATAGAGCTAGGACAGTAGCCGGCGACTGTCCTCTGTGCATTTTCTTTTCTTTGTCCTGTCCTCATAACGCGCCATTATAGATACGTTCCATCAAGCCAGCAGCCAATTACCCCTTCTAAGTATCTTACTTGATTCTTGCTCCGTGATCTCGACGCAAGAGGTCACGTGTTGGGCCGACACTAAGCAAAGGGGCTGATGCAACGACGAGACGTTCATTTGAGGGATCGCCAGTCGTTTGTGCGCAGGCGCGAGTAAGAGCGGGCGCGAGAGAGAGAAAATCTGGGGGCTTTTGCTTCTTGACTCTGCCTAGGCACCACGGAGGAGGTTTCTTTAGCGCGTGTTGTATGCGTTTGTCCCCTAGACATGCCGGCGTTGCGGAGTGCGGTCTAGCTCCGCCGCTGGCTGCCCGCGCGGTGAGGCAGGGGCGTAGCCAGGGGGCTTATGGTGCTTCAGCCCCCCCCCCCCCCTCCCGAAATTTTTCCGTGCTGTCCATGCACCGCCGACCAAAGCAAGCGCCGGTGCCGGAAATCATTCTGGATTTTGTCTAGAATGTGTTTTTCACGCTCGAAAAGACATTTCACCGCGAACATTGCGAACTCGGGCTGGATTTCGCGGTAACATCCATGCACCTGGAGTCACATAATACAAGGGAGCACAAAGGGCGTTTTGATGACGAGCGGGCTCGTCGCGGCTTAACGCGGAGGCCGCGGAATCTATGGAGCGCATGGATGTCAATTATAAAACTTCATGGGTACAAAGTTCTCGTAAACTTTTGATGTAAAAGGTGCATTGACATTTCCAAATTTGGGCTTTAGACTTTCAATTGCGGAACTTTGTGGGTTCAATGTTGTTATAAACATTTGGCACCAAAGGTTCATTGACTTTTCTAAAATCTTACATCGGAACATGCAACGACACAAGCCAAATCAACACACTATCAGAGAAGTTGACAAAGCACGCAGCGAAAGTCCGATGAGACGAAACGTTGTGGTGGTTCATTTGTGCCGTCAGGTCATATTCAAAAAATCAACACTTTTTTTCATCTACGCCAGAGCATCCAGGTCAAGATACTAAAGCCAGCCAAGGTAACTATGTTCTTATTTATTTTTTCTACTTTGACTTTTATTTGCAAGGACACATTGAGCCTCTTCATTTTTTTTTGTTCTCGCTACCCTGCCCGCGTGCTGCCAGAGCCATCGAGAGCGCATGCCTTTTTCTGGTGTTGCCCCTATCACCACGCGGCGCACTTCGGTGCGCGTTCGTACGCGTTCGGTTTTCTCTGGCCGAGTGGATTTTCGCCTTCGAGAGTTTTGGGCGCTTTCTGGCTAGCAGACTAGAAAAAGAAAGAATGGTCGCTCGCCGCCATCACTGTGGGGACTCGACGGATTGCAACGCGTTCTCCTGAGCACAACCCCTCCAGAATATTTTTGTCTCGCCGGTGTAGGATACAGAGCAGCATGCGTACGGTTCTTTGTGGGGAAAGCGTCTCACGTTTTCTTCGATATTCTTTCGGTAGCCACATCAGGTGCCCAAAGTAGGCATTCGATTGTGGCCAACATGCTTTCCTTTGCGTTTGCTCATTTCGGTGGCCCCGCCTCTCAAAAGGGAGAAAAAAATACATTGTTGCGACGCACCAAATTTCTGCACGGTAAAAGTTCGATTTTGTTACTTCTTTTACGGAAAGTAATGGGCCACGGGACGCTTGAGTTGACGGATACTCTTATGATATGATTGCGATAGCAATTATATCGACACTCCAAGCGCATTCCTGACATCGCCGTCGCCCTTGTGTTTCGTATAAAGTCCGAGGGTGATACCACCGTGACCGCGCACCGCATGGTGTGCGTGTGCGAAGAGAAAAGCGGGGAGCAAGCTCGCAGCCTTCCGGCGCGCGCTATACATCGGGGGAAGTGGAAGGAGGGTGGGCGGACCTTAGGATTCTGTGATCTGTGAATCCGTGATTGCGCAACATGTTTATTTGCCTTGTTTGTCACATTACAGCAGTGGCTTTTTCTTAGATGCATAAATTTATTCGACACTTATATGTATATTTAAATATCTTGTTGCGAGGTTTTGTGTATACGTGCATGAGCTCTGTTTCCAGTGACACTTCGTTGCCCTTTATGAAGCTGTATCTTCGCATTTGTATATTCCATTATATCTTCACATTTCTAATGTACGAGGGCGAGTCAAATGAAATAGAGCCAACCCACCCCGCGCAATAATCGTTCAGTTCATTATCTTCGAGGCATGCGCGTAGTACACAACCATCTACCATTCGCAAAAGTGACATGCAGGTGTGAGGATAAATGTTCTTTAATACTCTCATACACTGGGTTGAACATGGTTGCGTGACGTAATGTACGCTCCAGAAATTAAGCAGCGTGGTGTTGTGAGGGTTTTGACTGCTGAAGGTATTTCGTAAAAATAAATTAGTTGCCGTAGGGGTGCCGTGTACGTTGAACATCGGATTTTCTTGGTCACTGTGAAGCGTTGGAGCGAACTGTTTGAAGAAGGACGTGAAAGTTGCAAAGATGATCCAAGACCGGGACAAAGTCACCGTGCAATCACCCCCAACACAATTGCAAAGGTTGATGGGCTGATTAGACAAGAACGGAGGATAAGCATTGATGAACTGGCAGAGCGTGCGAACATCAACCACGCTTTTGTTCCCACCATAATTCGTGAACATCTCGGTTATCGGTTCTTGTGTCGGCAATGGATGCCCAAGATGTTGAACCCCCGCCAGAAGACGGAGAATTTTGGCACTGCCTTGACTCATCTGATCTGGCATGGCAATGGTGATGACGCCTTCTTGTCTGAAATATTGATCGAGGACAAACCATGGTGCCACCACTACGAGCCTGAAACACGACGGCAAAGCTTACAGTGGAAACATTCGAATTCACCACCCCCAAATAAAGCAAACGCCATCATTTCCGCCGGAAAGGTGTTGTTGACTTTTTTAGATCATCAGGGGCCATTACTGATAGAATTTGCCAAATATTTAAAGAGTATCAATCGTTTCCGATATTGTGAAACACCGGATTGGTTACGTGTCGCAATCAAGAACAAATGACGTGGAAAACAGACGAATGGGGGCATCTTGTTCCCCATGTCGCTGATGCGGAGAATGCAAAACTGGCGAAGTTCAAGAGGGAAACGCTTCAACATCCGCCATACAGCTCAGACCTGTCGCCTTGCCACTTCCACATTTTGGGGCAACTGAAAAAACAACTCAAGGGAACCAGATTCGTGTCGGTCGATCACGTGCAAGAGTCAGTTGCACACTTTTTGAAGCAGCAATCCAAGGAGTTTTATGAGACGGGAATCACGCGACTCGTTAGTCAATAGGACAAATGTTTGATTGGTCATGCAGACCAATCTTAAAGTACCCCGTTTGTCATATGTTCGCATTGGCTCACTTTCATTTGACTGGCCCTCGTATATTTTGCAAAACTTCTGCTTTTTATACGTGTTCTCTGTTGCGACTATATTTTCGGTGCAATTACCCACGATACACGACCGGTGACACCTGCTCCTGCGTAATATATTGGAGCAAAGGACAGCGTTATTGAGATATTTCATTGGCCTTTGCATATGTACAAGAATGTAAAAAAAGGTTCTTGAATGAAAAAGGTTCATGAACATATTTGTCCTCAACTTGTTCATTTCATGGCCTTTACATTTTTCATACCAGCGGCATGCACTGCTTTGCTGGTTTCAAACTGATATAGTTCTAAAGTTCGTGGGATATTTTCTTTACTTATCAAATAGACATACAAATATCTCAAGGATATATCAGCATCTTTGGCAATGACAATGCAGTATGTATTTGATCCATGAATTCATGTATTTGATCCCTCGACAAATTGTTTAAGAGGAAGCTTTAGCTCGGGCCCTGTTCCGATGCGGTCTATTCAAATAGTACATGTAAAACGCAGAAACACTTTTCTAAGGTAACCTCTGGATCGCTTTTAATGAAATTTGTTGCATTTGAGAGAGAAAGCTAAATTCTAGTGTCTGTTGGAAACGGAATATCAATTTAGGGTCTGAATTTTGTTTAAAATATGTTGAAAAATTTGAAATTTCGAAAAAAGTTGAAGCACGACGTTCACAAATTGATTGCTCTGCATCAAGAACAGATATTGCGGTTCTGTAAACGGCATCTGTTAAAACACTCAAAGCGGACAAATTTGATTCGTCAATTGGTATCTTACGTGAATTTGTTACGTTGTGTACAAGGATTCTGCAAAAACCGTATTTCCATAATATTAATTTTTTTTAGAATAACGTATAACAATGATTTTTTCCGCTATAGATATACTATTAGATGCAATTCACAGAATTTTGATATCGTTTTTCGTTATTGAGTTACAGTTTTAAACTTCGTAGTTTGGCTTTCTGAAAATTTGTGATTTATGCGAATTTTTAATAATAAAGTTACTGCGTAAATGAAAAATCCAAAACAAGGAATCACTAGTATTATAGTTCTTCTTATAATTGCAAGAAACCTCGTCAAATTTGGTGCAGTGGTTGCCGATAAAAACGGATTCTCCTTCTACATGTATTTAGATACGAACACCCGAGCTAAAGCTTCCTCTTACGGAGGAGGCCGAGCTGCAAAGTGAGCCCCCCCCCCTCCCCCCGAACGAAATTTCTGGCTACGCCACTGGCACGGACGCCCCTTTTGGTGATCGCTGTGTCTGAAGGTTCTGACTGGTGTTGTATAAGTTGCGGGTCGCTTTTTCGTCACGACGATAGATTGGATTTTTTACAAGCACTGCTCCAGGAGTGCGCATGTAACCGGCAAACGGAAGCCTCAGGAGAGCAGCTGTTATAAAGAGCGTAGGTTTGGGCATGTTGGTATTCCATAACTTTCAGGTTTTTAGCGCATAAAAAGGGACGAGAGACAGAGGTACGACGCGGAGACAGCGCTAACTTCCAACAATTGTTTTATTCTACGAAGCGGTACACAGGTATGTAGGTAACGGACAGCACCGTACGCATGCTGGTTTCTAATCATGCATACTGGTTATCATGCATACTGGTAATCATGCATACTGGTTTTTAATCAAATAAGACAGCTACGAGACATGTGTAATGAAAAGTTATGATATCGAAGATGAAAAAGCCACCATGCATAGCCAAAAAATTTTTTTTTGTAATTTCAAGATTAAAATTTCATCTCCATCAACGAGTCAAAGAGTGTGGCTTGATGGAGATGGCATTTTAATCTTCCAATTACAAAAAAAATTTTGGCTATGCATGGTCGCTTTTTCCTCTTCGATATGATCTTAGCTTTCCATTAACCATGTCTCGTTGCTGTCTCATTTCATCAGAAACCAGAATACATATGCGCATGCGCATATGCATGCGCATGCGTCTGTTTCTTATATATATGTGTACCGCTTCGTAGAATAAAACTATTGTTGGAAGTTAGCGCTGTGTCCGCGTCGTACCTCTGTCTGTCGTCCCTTTTTGTGCGCTAAAAACCTAAAAGTTATAATAAAGCAGGCGGCGCAGGAGCTCCAGCGCACCCAAGGGGTAGCGGGGGGATCAAAGCTGGAAGCAGGGCCGCCCTTGGGCTGGGGCCGCGGAGGCCTAAGCGTGCCGGGGGTGTTCGCATAAAAAAGTGGCTGCGGGCAGCCGATCTTATACAACCCCTGGCACGCGCAGGCCTCGGCGAGCGCCATCCTATGGACCAGTTCGGGTACTAGCTTTGGTGTTCTGGAGGCGCCACCAATATTGCGAAATAATGACACGTTGTCAGAATTAGTAAAAAAACACGATTGAATAAATATAGTTACGTCCAGCGGGCAAATTGTGACGCTAAGTTCAGCAGTACCGTGCCCCGCGACTTCTGCAGCACCAGTCACAATAACTTTGCCTCTGAAGGTACGTCAGACAGACATTGTCGCGCCTGTGGCGCTGGTGCTAAGTCAGTCCACCGGCGGCCTTTCAGCCACTTGCGTTCAACAGCGATTGCCAAAACGCTCTGCCTTCTAGATTTTCAATATATGCGGCCCAGGCTCGACTGCGGTCGCTACTGCGCCCACAGAAACATCTGTGATGTTATTTACAAGGTACATTGCCGTAAGGCGCGAGAAAGCTATGATCCGGCATGACTAACTTAGCACGAGCGCAGCACGTGCGAGACAGTCTGACCGATACAGCGATCGCCAAATCGGGCGTCAGCAGTGTCCGCTGCTTCACCATTTTACCGCGCCAGCAGCCAGCGTCGGAACGTAAACAAACTCAACCCCACTCTGCAATGCCGGCACGCCTAGGGACAAACGCCTACAACACGCGCTAAGAAACCTCCTCCGTAGTGTAGGCAGAGGCCGAGTCATATATTCAAGGAGAAAAAGCCCCCTAGATTTTCTCTCTCGCGCCTGCACTTGCGCCTGCGCACAAACGACTGGCGATCCCTCAAATGAACGTCTCGTGGCGCAACGGAGCGTTTGCTTGCCAAGTCTGCCTGCGTGACGTAATGCTCTCTCCTAACTTTTACAGTGAAGCGGTATACAGGATGTCCCACGTAACTTAAGCCAATATTTGAAAAATGGAAGGCGCGTCAAAAGCGAATTTAACCAAATGCAAACTATCCTCACAGGCCTATAGTTACTCAGGAATTTTTTTGGTTTCCCCATAGCTCACTCATTAAATAAGTTCAATTATCCAACTTTCTAATTCTTGGCAGAGGACCCCAAGCCTGATCGCAGATTTCCAGAGCATTTTGAGAAACCACCGATTGAGTTGTTTACTGTACGATACGTCTCACGTAGTCCTTCTTTCCGGGTTGCGAAGAAAGCCCGCGAAATATGAAAAAGAAGTAACGGGACGGAGCGCTTGCGCAGTGGTATCGTGCTGCCCTCACAAGGTCGGATACATCGTGACTGGCGACGGGGGAAGCGGCACGACGGTCTTTATCTCCTCGGCATCGCTCGGCCAGCAGCATGCATTTGCGCCGTCATAGGACGGGAGCCGACCATGTTCACCGAACGCACGCTTGAGAGCAGCACGATACTACCGCGCAAGCGCTCCGTCACGTGAATTTTTTTCATATTTCGCGGGCTTTCCTTGAAACCCGGAAAAAAGACTACGTGAGACGTATTGTACAGGCACACGCAGACGCACATATTTGCAGCAGGAATATTTATTTCGGTGTAATTTAGAACACGTTTGTATTGAATAGACAGTCAACTATGACGGACAGTTAGGATCGTCTTAAACACAAGATCACTACAACCGTCATGAAAAGAACTTCAGAAATAGCCCTTTGACACCTTCAGAGACTGGTGGCAAACACGCTTTCCAAGAATGTCAGGCTACTGTATGACCAACTTTCCAAAAACACAAGATAAGTGGTTGTTGAAAAAATATATGAAGTTATGGAAAAGGAAAAGGAAAGGCTAATGAAGTATTTGTGTGCCCGGCATATTAAGGGGCCTGTTACAAGGACAACATCACTGTGAAAAAGTAAAACTGATACATGATTAGACTGAAAGAAAGACTAATTGGCAGGCCAAAATCAAGAATAGCCGGTTATCATGTATTGGATGAAATGAATGGCAACCGAGGGCCCGATTTTTAAGGGCGCCGTTTTCGTAAGGACTCTCGCACATATGCTTTAGTCAGAACCATATATAACCAAATTTAATAAAGAAAAAAAGGCATAGGGGAAATTACTTGTACTTTATAAATGAGGTGTAAAAATGAGAAGCTAAAGGGAAATGGAGGAAGAAACAACTCGCTGACGGCAGTGGCGTAGCCAGAAATTTCGTTCGGGGGGGGGGGGGGGGGGGGCGCTCACGTTGCAGGTGGAGCTCCTCCTTAAGAGGAAACATTAGTTCGGATGCTCCTATCTGAATACATGTAGAAGGTGTATTCGTTTTTCTCGGCAACCACTGCACCAAATTTGACTATGTTTGTTGCAGTTAAAAGAAAAACTTAAATGCTAGTGACTGTTTGTTTCGAATTCTCGATTTAGGTCGTCAATATTTTAATGAAAAGTGGCAAAAATCGAAAATTTTCTGAAAACGAAACAATTAAGTTTACAACTCTGTAAATCAGCAATGAAAATCGATATCACAATTCTGTGAATTGTACATAATAGTACATCTACGGCGGACAAAATTGATATGTTACACATGAGTCTAAAAAAATTAAGTATTATGGAAGTACGGCTTTTGCAGAACCCTTGTACATACCATAACCAATTCACGTAAGATACAAATTGAAATATCGAATTTGTCCGCTTTGAATGGTGTAATGGATGCCGTTTACAGAACCGCGATATCTGTTCCTTATGCAGAGCTATTAATATTTAAATTTCGTGCTTCTATTTATTTCGAACTTTCGAATTTTTCAAAATATTTTAAACAAAGTTCATGCCCTAAATCAAAATTCCGCTTCCAACAGACACTAGAATTTAACATACTCTTTCAAATGCAACAAATTTCATTAAAAGCGATTCAGGAGTTATCTCAGAAAACCTCTTCTGCGTTTTACATGTATCTGAATAGGCCGCGTCGGAGTTGGGCCCGAGCTAAAGCTTGCTCTTAAGCAATTTGCCTAGGGATCAAATACACTAATAACTGCATTGCCATTGCCAAAGAAGCTGCAACCGAATTGTTGAACGCTACGCACTCTCAATACAAGTAAAATATGTATTTTTTCATAAAAGAATAAGCTCGTATGGGCCAAAAATTGTGCCCAACATAACTGATGTCAGTGCTTCCACGTATTTTGTGGGAGTTAAGAAAACGTCACACGAACTTTAGAACTACATCAGTTCGAAGCCAGCAAAGCAGTGCATGCCGCTGATATGAAAAATGTAAAGTCCATGAAATGAACAAATTGAGTACAAATATGTTAATGACACTTTGTCATTCAAGATCCTTGTGTACATTCTTGTACAAATGCAACGGCCAGTGAAAAATCTCAATGACGCTGCCACTTGTTCCAATGAATTACGCAGCAGCAGCTGTCACCGGTCGTGTATCGCGAGTAATTGCACCGAAATTGTAGTCGCAACAGAGACCACGTATAAAACGCAGGAGTTCCGCAGAATATACGAGGGCGATTCAAATGAAAGTGAGCCAATGCGAATATATAACCAATGGGGTACTTTAATTAAATGTAGCCCCCATAATCATTTAGACATTAGTCCCATTGACTAAAGAGTCACGCAATTCCCGTCTCATAAAGCTCCTTGGGTTGCTGCTTCAAAACGTCTGCAACTGACTTTCACGACATCGTCCGACGCGAATCATTTTCCCTTGAGTTGTTCTTTCGGTTGTCCCAAAATGTGGAAGTCGCAAGGCGACAGGTCTGAGCTGTATGGTGGATGTTGCAGCGTTTCCCGCTTGAACTTTGCCAGTTTTGTATCAACCACATCAGCGACGTGGGAACGGACATTGTCGTGGAACAAGATGACCCCATTCGTCAATTTTCCACGTAGTTTGTTCTTGAATGCGACACGCAGCCGATCCGGCGTTTCACAATATCGGAAACAATTGATGGTCTCTCAAGATTTAGCAAATTCTATCAGTAATGGCCCCTGATGATCGAAAAATAAAATTCAACAACACCTTTCTGGCCGGAATGACGGCCTTTGCTTTCTTTGGTGAAGGTGAATTTGAATGTTTGCATTGTAAGCTTTGCCGTCGTGTATCAGGCTCTCAGTAGTGGCATGATGGTTCGTCTCCGATCACAATTGCAGTCAAGAAATCGTCATCTTTATTGTGATACCGGATCAGATAAGTAAAGGCAGCGCTCATCTTCTCCGTATTCCGGCGGTGGTTCAAAATCTTGCGCATCCATTGCGCACACAAGAGCCGATAACCGAGATGTTCATGAATTATGGCGTGAACCGAACCGTGACTGATGTTCACACGCTCTGCCAGTTCATCGAAGCTTATCCTTCGTTCTCGTCTCATCAGCTCATCAACCTTTTCCATTTTGTTAGGGGTGATTGCACGATGGCTTTGGCCCGGTCTGGGATCGTCTTTGCAAATTTCACGTCCTTCTTAGAACCGTTAGTTCCAACGCTTCACAGTGGCCAATGAAATGCAATGTTCCATGTACAGTCGAGCGCGATTTGAAGGTTATCGCGCGAGCGTCAACCAGCCCAGCACTCCAGGCACCTGGCGGCCGGTTTCGCGACAGGAAAAATCATGATTTCGCACTCTTCTCTCCATCGTTCGTTGTTACATACAACAACCATCACCCCGCGACAAACTCACCGCCCTTTCTCTCTATTCTACGCTTTCCATTTGTTGCGATAAAGTGTGGACTTGGTTACCTCGTATCTTCGCGGGCTTAAGCTAATGTTCTTGGTCACCCATTCTTCCTGGCTCAGCAGCAATGACGTTACATAGGCTGGATACTGCTTCGTAACGTCCAATTTCAGATAATACCGAAGAATACGTCGTGCGCACTGCGATCACTGCCTGTTCGCAGAACCAAAAAAAAAAGAAAAAGAAAGAAACTGATAGCCCAGCAGGGAGTGACAGCTGCTCGAACAGCAAAAAGAGTGAGGGAAGCAGGCCTGATACCTCCCTCGCCTCGGCAGAGAAATCTGGGCCATGGCGCTGTTCACGTTCCCGGTCGACGCTCGTGCGATAACCTTCAAATCGCGCTCGACTGTACACGGCAGCCATACGGCGACTAATTTCTTTTTGGGAAACACCTTCAGCTGTCAAAAACCTGACGGCACCACGCTGCTCAACTTCTGGAGAGTCCATTACGGTACGCAACCATGTTCAACCCAGTGTATGAGAGCATTAAAGAACACTTATCCTCACACCTGCGTGTCACTTTTGTAAATGAGAGGTGCATGTGTGCTACGCGCAGGCCTCGCAGATAATGAACAGAACCATAATTGTGCGGTGTGGGTAGGCTCACTTTCATATGACTCGCCCTCGTACATTAGAAATGCGAAGATGCAATCGAATATACAAATGCGAAGATACATCTTGATAAAGGGCAAGAAAGTGCCACTGGAAACGACGTTCATGGCACATATACACAAAACCTCGCAACAAGATATTTAAACATACGTATAAGTAAGTCTTCAATAAATCTACGTATCCAAGAAAAAGTCACGGTGTATAATGCGTCAAACAAGGCAAATAAACATGTTGCGCAATCACAAATTCACAAAATCCTAGATCCTGCCCCCATTCCATCCACTCCCCCCGATGTATCGCGCGTGACGGAAGGCGGCGCGATGCTCCTCACTATTCTCTCTTGCGCACACAAGACTGAGCCACTATCGTCGGCTCAGCCATTCCCCCCAACCCCCCACACGCTTTCACTCGCACATACAGCATGCGGCGCGGAGTCACGATGTTATCGCACTTGGATTTTATGCGGAACATTATTGCGACGGCGACGGCAGGAATGAGCCTAGAGTGTCCATATAATTGCTATCGCAATAATATAATAAGAGTATCCGGCAGCTGAAGCGTCCCATGGCCCATTACTTTCCGCAAGAGAAGTAACAAAATAGCACTTTTACCATGCGACAATTCGCGGCACCGCAACAACGCTTCTTTTTTTCTTTTTGTGGGGCGGGGGCACCGTAATGAAAAAAACACGCAAAGTATGTTGGTCACAATAGAATGCCTATTTTGGGCAAGTGATATGTCTATTAAAGGAATATCGAAGAAAACACAAGACGCTTGGTCCCCCAAAAACCATGCGCATACTGCTCGTTATCCTACAGCGGCGTGACAAGACTTTCTGGAGAGGTTGCGCTCAAGCGAACGCGGTGCAATCCGTCGAGTCCCTACAGTGATGGCGGCTAGCGACCATTGTTTTTTTTTTTTGTCTCGTCTGCTAGCTAGAAAGCGTCCAAAGGTCTGCCAGGAGAAAATGCACTCGGCCAGAAAAAACCGAACGCGCACCGAAGTGCGCCGCGCGGTGGTCGGGGCAACAAGAGAAAAACGCATGCGCTCTGGCTGGCTCTGGCAGCACGCGGGTAGGGGAGCGAGAACAAAAAAATTGAAGAGGCTCAATGTGTCCTCGCGATTAAATGTCGAAGTAGAAAAAATAAATAAGAATGTAATTGCCTTGGCTGGCTTTAGTGTCTTCACTGGATGCTTTGGCGCAGGTGAAAAAAAAAATATTTTTTTTATGTGACATGACGGCACGAATGAACCACCACAACGCTTCGTCTCATCGGGCCTCGCTGCGGGCTTTGTCAACTTGTCTGATAGCGTGTTCATTTGGCTTGTCTCGTTGTATGGCCCGATCTGCAACGTTGGAAAAGTCAATGCACCTTTGGCGTCAAATATTTATGGGAGCATTAAACTTACAAAGTTCCGCAGTTGACGTTTGGAAATGTCAATGCACCTTTGACATCAAATGTTTATGAGAACTTTATACCCATAAAGTTTCGGAATTTATATCCACGCACTCCGTAAATTCCATGATAGAGTGTAGATTCCGCTGCCTCCGCGAAATGCCGCGGTGAGCCCGTTCGCCATGAAAACATCCTTGAAACTTTGTGCTCGGATGGGGCTGCTTGCGTTATGTGACTCCCGGTACATGGGCGTTGCCGCGAAATTCAACTCGAGTTCGCAATTTTCTCGGTGAAATGGCTTTCCGAGCGTGACAAAGACGCTCTAGACAAAATCCAAAATGATTTCAGGCGCCTGGGGTTGCTTTTGTCGGCGGTGCATGGACAGCACGAAAAATTTCGGAGGGGGGCTGAAGCCCCATAAGCCCCGCCCCCCCCCTCCCCCCTGGCTACGCCCCTGGCTGACGGTCACATCCGAACCCACAACCTCCGCACGACGCGCGTTGTACTTCCAGTTGTGCTACGGTGACGGCAGTTCCCACGTTCATGCATTCTTGCGTATTTATGCATGTGTACAAGATCTAGCCCAAGGAGTGTTAACCAGCGCCACATTCCCATCGCAAAACGAAAAACAAAGCTTCCATTACTGATTTTGTTTCTTCATTGCGGCAAAAATTTTGTCGCTCTTTTACTTCTGACAAAATTTCCGGTACTTTGTTCGGTAGGCGGAGAACAGTCAACCGAATTTAACAGTCGGTTGTTGCCAAATATTTGGTTAACTTTCATATTCGAAAAAGTGAATAGTTTATTATCGAGTACAAATAAAATATTGCGCGCCAACTATTCGTATTCGAAACATCGAATATTCACCCACCCTATAGTAACGACATTAGTAACCCTAAAGCCCTCTATACCCTGCTGGTATAGAGGGCTTCACAATTTCATTATTCACTATCGTCCTTCAGCTGCACGAACACTAGACGAACATGGCAGTCTAACTAAATGATTTACTTTCCATTACCTTATATTAGAGTGTTTCAAAACACCTACATTCTTAAAATCCACATCACAGCTTTAGTGAGTTTTTGTCTCACTTCAGCGACAAGCTTCAGAAAATATTAGCAACACTAGAGTGTAATGGTTTATAATGTGCGATTGAAAAACCATGTCTTGTGATGACAAGACAACTTTCACTGACGCATTTTCCAGCCTTTGTTATTGCAATCGAAATCAGATAACCCCCAAGGGAGGCGATCTTTACAGCACGTGCCCCCTGGACCCGTTCTCATTCATGCATCTCCCGCTATGGTGCCGTTGTTTCTTGGCTTCTTAAGATATCACTAAAAATCGGGCGTTCGGTTTCCTTTCTTCCCGTGCACACACACACACACACGCACATATACATGATGTATGTATGTATACACGTACGGCGGCGGTGCCGGCTGCCCGCTTCGAACAGCGTTTGGCGTTGTTTTAGCAGAATTCATTTTGTTCGTAGCAAATGACTTGGCAAACGCGTTTCGCTTAGCAGGCGGCTTCTTTTACCAGTGGCGTACGAACAATTTTTGAAGAGGGGGGAGGGCGCAAGCTATCTCTCTCTCTCTCTCTCTCTCTCTCTCTCTCTCTCTCTCTATATATATATATATATATATATATATATATATATATATATATATATATATATATATATATATATATATATATACACACACACACAGTCTAGCGCGGTTATAACGAAGTCGGCGGGAATCGGCAATCACTGCGCTATATCCGCCATTTCGTAATATGTGGCCTATGAAAAAAAAATGCCAACATGGGCATACCGATTTATTGCCGCTGAAAGGAGTGCTCCAGCGTCCCCTGAACACGTTTCGCGAGCGCGGGCTTCAGGATTGCGGCTTCCGTATCATCCAACTGCGAACCAAAGATCTGGTCGAACTCCGGATTCCCGAGCTACATCCGTAGCGTGTCAACAGTTGCGATGGCCGCTGCGGAGGTGACCGGCTTAGGGGCACAACTAGCATCGTCGCATTCGCTGTCGGAGGCGCTGTCCGCCAAGCTCTCTTCCATGACACTCCCGGACATTCTTCAGTCGTGAAGTCCTCGGTGGCAACAAGGTCTTCGTCGGCGAAAACGAAGTCCGTTTGGCTTAGACCCGCAGGCACAAGGTTCAAGTCGCTAGCGGAATCCGAAAGCTGCTCCAAGCAGGCCGTCACGGCGGCAGCATCAGCGACGCCACTCATGGACGCCGTCAGCCGAATTTCGCTCTTATTTCGCTTTTATTTCGTAAATAAGAGCGCTGACGTGCTCTTGTTTACATCGTTAAAACCGGACCCAAAATGTATTGAAAATGCAAAAATGGGAATGGGAAATTGAAATCCCTTCGTTATAACCGCTATGTCATTATAAGTGGCTTCGTTATAACCGGGCTAGACTGTACATATATGTATGTCAAACACAGTAACGTTAAACCCGTAAATAGTGTACGTGCCATAAACGTTATTGGTCGCTCTTAGCGCTCTGCGTATGCGCATTTCGAACCCACTATTCCGCTAAGACCCTTGTTGCACTAAACACGTTAAACTTAGTTCAACGTAGGAGAACACAAACGCTAGGAAGATGTCAAAGAAAGAGATCCGTCTGGCGCTCTAAGCCAAACGTGAACAATCATTTTAAACATTGCCAAAAAACACACGGACAAGGAAGAGCACAAGACCAGCGCTGACTGCCAACATCTGCATTGAAGCCTGCACAAATATATACTATTCTTAACGGGCTGAAAGAGAGAAAGGAACAAAGGGAAGGCCAGTCATCGTCTATTAACTCCTGCTACGCATGGGTCACAAATGTTAAACTATACAAACGTAAAATACACAATATGAACAGAATCGAAACTGATTAACTTCTAAGGAACTTAAGCTCCTTATCCCAAAGAGCTGCAGAAAAGGTGCCTAGGCAAGTGGCTGCTAACTCGCAAATTGAAAAGGCCTCAAAGATTACTCTGGCCATCTGATCGCTGTACCTTCTGAGCATACGTGTGTCTTCTAGGCAGGGTGAGAAGCCACATTTTGCACAGTGAACAGCTAGACTACTACCAGTCCTCATCTTGACACTATGCGCATGCTCACGTAAGTGTTCATTAACGCAGCGTCCCGCTTGTCCTATTAAGTGCAGCCGCAAGATGTGGGAATGGCATAAACTACATTCGTTTTGCGATTTACAGGCTTGGCGGTATCTTGCTTACTATACAGACCAGGCGTTTCCCCGCTACCGTTGACTTTCATGCATAAACTTCCCAACTTGTTAGGTGCGGTGCACACCACGTTAACACAGGCCCGGCCCACGGCTTTCTTGTTGCGGTGGGACACAATATGTACATACGGCATCGCAAGAGCCTTGGTTATGCCCTTTACCACTTCGCGAGGTTTCATGAGGAAATTTTGTCGTGCATTCCGTGCAGAAACATTTTTTTGTCTCTTGAATGTCTCTTGAACAAGAAACCAGGCAACTACCAGCCCCGAAGATTTGCCTCGATTGTTTCTATAGTATGCATTACTCATTTATAACAAAATTTCAGGATGTCAAATTTTGTTGTGGCTAGCATTCAAGCTCCCTGCAAGTGCTCATTTTATACTTTCCGCTACCCGCTCTTCTCATCACCTTCCCCTCTTTCTCCAGCACTCTTCAGTGAGATAATTCCGAAACCATCATAGAAACTGCCAAATGCGCACGCCCGTAAAGATCGCCAGGCGGCAAAGTGTAGGCACTTGATTGGGTACTTGACGTGCGATAGTGAGGACAGCACCCAAGTTTTGTACGGCCCCTTAGTTTCTTCGGTGACATCCATCAAGTGGCCCTACTTTAGAAAGGAAGCAATGGTCTGATGGACCTCGCATGCATTCACGTGAGTGTAATTTATCCCACGTGTAATAGAAGAACAGTACAGGCACAACAATGCTCTTTCAACTTTTCTGTGAAAAGCAACGTAACAAGCCCACTCTGTATATACAGACAGCTCTCAGCGGAGATTGTACGTAGACAAGGCTATCTGGCGGTTCGTGTCAGCCCAGCTGTTCCGAGCGCTATCATCTCGAGAGGCCGGCTTACTGCACATTCTGTGTCACTTGACATCTAGGAGCCGATGACCGCCTTGTTCGGTGTTGCCGGAACTCTGTCCGATCTTTAACTCACATGCAAACACTGCGCGAAACCAGACCTTTGAGGAAGCAGATGTGCAATGGTTGATATAGCGTGCCGAGAATTTTCTCGCTTAACGGAAGTAGACGTAACAGCAACGCACATCGTCAACAGGCAATTAAAATGAATTAAATAGCCAGGTGTAGAAAAAAATTACATTGTACGGTATTACGTACCAAAACCAGGGCATAATAATGAGGCACGCCGTAGTGGGAGACTGCGGAAGAATTCTCACCACCTAGGGTTCTTTAACGTCCACCCAATACACGGCGTGCGAGCGTTTTTACATTGAACAACCATTGGGATGGTCCCTTAGCAATCGTTTCACGCTTAAGTCTCATCTCCTCCACAATGAAAGCTGGGGTCACGTCTCGTTCTTCAAAGACGCCTTAAAATATGAGTATAACGCTTAGATATAGTCATAAATAGCAAAAACGAATTAAGCTCTGCAGGCACATTTGACGTAACCTGCGCAATTTCTAAAAAATATGAAGTGGTTGTCTACCTAGTTCAGCTAACCAAGGGCAATGGGGATGCCTACTACGTGCGTCGTATTACGTATGAAGATTGGGAAAAAAGCAGCACTCCTTAATTGTCCACAGAGCACATAATTAATTTTTCGAAGGGGAGCGCACAAGTATTGCAAAAAAAAATGGGAGACCTGGACAGGAAAGACGCTCTTACTGCTAGCTAAGTTTATCTTCAGGAACAAACCAACACGAACGTTATTGCGCATGCGGTGACGTAGAGAATTGAGAAGAAAATATTTAAACATACACCCGGCGCACCACGCAGGGAGACGCAACAACCCAGCAAGCGACCTTCAGAAGAAGTTTGGTAGCAGCAACGAGGGAGTGTACGTAAACGCTGCGCGATATGGAGGAGCGAGAATCGCACACGCGATCGGGGCGGTAGACCGCACGGGTAAGTGCCTCATGAGCGCCACGGTGACCACGGGAGACACGGAGGCGGCCGAAGAAGCCGAGATAGCCCTAGCACTCGCCGCGGTGCCGAGCGCTGCGATAGTGCTGAGCGACTCGCAGGCGGCAATCCGCGACTTCGCGCGCGGTCGCGTCTCGCGAGAAGCGGCCCGCATACTCCAAATATCTGACGATGGCGACTCGTCATCGCCCTCGCAACCCCAAAATTCTACGGTCTTCCTCCTCTGGACCCCGGCACACACCGATGTTCCGCTCGCGGGCAACGAGGCGGCCCACGCCACGGCTCGAGGTCTCATACGCCGAGCCGGCCCTGATTATGTGGCCGCCGTCTCCGCCCCCGAGAGCGGGGCATCGGATATGCCGGATCGGGACACTACGACAGAAATGCAGCAACAAGAAACACTGCGGGCGTGGGGCGATCGCCTTACCTCGTTCAGAGACCTCACACAACACTACAGGCTTGAAAGATGCACATTCCCGCCCCCGCACGATAAATTGAACAGGAACGAGGCCGTTACATTACGCTTGCTCCAGACACACATCTGCTCTAGCCCCGCCATCTTACACCACTGCTACTCGCGTTTATATCCAACAGACACGTGTAAAACTTGCGGACAGAGAGCAACGCTGCGACACATGCTCTGGGAATGTGCCGGCAACAACGGTAATACAACCAGCTCCAATAGCGCGTCCGTCGCGTCCGTTGCCAGAGTACGGGAAGGCGCGAGCTCGCTTCTTCCCGACGCCGTCCCGGATGCCGGAGCCGCCGGGGGCCTTCTCCATCGGCGCCGCCCCCGCAGTTCAGAGCTGGAAGACCAGCTCTGGGCCGTCGGGCAAGCCGAAGATGCCGCCCGACTCCAAGGACTTCGAGCCGCCGCCACCAGAGGCCACCACAACAAAAACTGCCGGACTAGTGATGATGATGATGATGATGGCCTCATGTTATGGCTCATACCCACACTGGGGGATTGGCCAAGAATTGCGTGCTGAAACGTTCACCTATTCTTTTGAAGTGCCACTTATTCGATGAGAAAAAAAAATATAACGAGAAAGACATAAGAAAGCATACAAAAACAAACGAAATACAAGACAAAAGTTAAAAAGTTATTCGTTTTGTTGACTGTATGTAACTGCAAACGGCATCAAATACGTCCCTGTGGCTGACCCCTATAACTGACGCACTGAAAGATAGTACGATTTCTGGTGATAACATTAACCCTAATTTTGCGAACGGAAGTTCTAGATGTCTTTTTCTTAACAATTTGTATCGTCGACATACCAAAAAATAAAGATCTAGTGATTCTGTTTCTTGGCAGTATGGACACAGAGGTGATAGCGTCAGACCAGTCCTGTGTAAATATAGGTTTAATGGAGGGACACGGCAGCGTAGTCTCGTGACTGCTACTTCTGATTCTTCAATAAAGTTTCTTCTCCTTCATCTTCTTCTTCTTCTATAAAAAGTCGCCTAATAGAGGGGCATACATCATCATCATCATCATCATCATCGGCAGCGGCGCGCCACCGCCGCGAGACCATAGCTTACACTCCTGAGACAATAGCTCACGTGCTCTGCGTGTGCCCTCAATATGCGTCCGAACGAAGAACACTCAAGTCTACTGTCGACTGCTTCAACTCCCGCCCCTTTCCGGAAAAAAAAAGCTTTTGGACGCGTGAAGGAGTGTTGACTGTGTCCATCATCATCATCATCATCATCATCATCATCATCATCATCATCATCCTGGTTACGCCCACTGCAGAGCAAATGCCTCTCCCATACTTCTCCAACAACCCCGGTCATGTACTAATTGTGGCCATGCCGTGCCTGCAAACTTCTTAATCTCATCCGCCCACCTAACTTTCTGCCGCCCCCTGCTACGCTTCCCTTCCCTTGGGATCCAGTCCGTAACCCTTAATGACCACCGGTTATCTTCCCTCCTCATTACAGGTCCTGCCCATACCCATTTCTTTTTCTTGATTTCAACTAAGATGTCATTAACTCGCGTTTGTTCCCTTACCCAATGTGCTCTTTTCTTATCCCTTAACGTTACACCTATCATTCTTCTTTCCATAGCTCGTTGCGTCGTCCTCAATTTGAGTAGAACCCTTTTCATAAGCCTCCAGGTTTCTGCCCCGTAGGTGAATACTGGTAAGACACAGCTATTATATACTTTTCTTTTGAGGGATAATGGCAATCTGCTGTTCATGATCTGAGAATGCCTGCCAAGTACACCCCAGCCCATTCTTATTCTTCTGATTATTTCCGTCTCATGATCCGGATCCGCCGTCACTACTTGCCCTAAGTAGATGTATTCCCTTACGACTTCCAGTGCCTCGCTGCCTATTGTAAATTGCTGTTCTCTTCCGAGACTGTTAAGCATTACTTTAGTTTTCTGCAGATTAATTTTTAGACCCACTCTTCTGCTTTGCCTCTCCAGGTCAGTGAGCATGCATTGCAATTGGTCCCCTGAGTTACTAAGCAAGACAATATCATCAGCGAATCGCCAGTTACTAAGGTATTCTCCATTAAGTTTTATCCCCAATTCTTCCCAATCCAGGTCTCTATATACCTCCTGTAAACACGCTGTGAATAACATTGGAGATATCGTATCTCCCTGCCTGACGCCTTTCTTTATTGGGATTTTGTTGCTTGCTTTATAGAGGACTATGGTGGCTGTGGAGCCGCTATAGATATCTTTCAGTATTTTTACATACGGCTCGTCTACACCCCGATTCCTTAATGCCTCCATGACTGCTGAGGTTTCGACAGAATCAAACGCTTTCTCGTAATCAATGAAAGCTATATATAAGGGTTGCTTATATTCCGCACATTTCTCTATCACCTGATTGATAGTGTGAATATGATCTATTGTTGAGTAGCCTTTACGGAATCCTGCCTGGTCCTTTGCTTGACAGAAGTCTAAGGTGCTCCTGATTCTATTTGCGATTACCTTAGTAAATAGTTTGTACGCAACGGACAGTAAGCTGATCAGTCTATAATTTTTCAAGTCCTTGGTGTCCCCTTACTTGTGGATTAGGATTATGTTAGCGGTCTTCCATGATTCCGGTACGTTCGAGGTCATGAAGCATTGCGTATACAGTGTGGCCAGTTTCTCTAGAACAATCTGTCCACCATCCTTCAACAAATCTGCTGTTACCTGATCCTCCCCAGCTGCCTTCCCCCTTTGCATATCTCCCAAGGCTTTCTTTACTTCTTCCGGCGTTACCTTTGGGATTTCGAATTCGTCTGGACTATTTTCTCTTCCATTATCGTCGTGGGTACCACTGGTACTGAATAAATCTCTATAGAACTCCTCAGCCACTTGAACTATCTCATCCATATTAGTAATGATATTGCCCAACGTGCCATAAAATCATTTTTGAACTTTCTAAGCGAGACTGGTTTACACGATCCCCTCTAGACCTGTGAGACCTGCAGTCAGTGCGAAATGTGTTTGCAAAATAACTTTTTGTGACAAGATTACTTTTTATGTGGACAAGATTACTCTTGCGTGTATTGGGTCTACAGCGCGCATCTGCATATTGGACAAAGTTTATATAGTGAGGAGTAGCAGGCTAGAGACACACTCTCCAAGCCGACCTCTCCTTTTTCTTCATTAAGATCTACTCCTCCTACCCCTCCTACTAAGTAGATGATTCAGGTTACGTTAGCCTGTAACATAGTGCTTTAAAGCAGCTGCGTCTTTTTTAAAAATCCACTTGACATTCCTAGTCAGAACTTAATTTAGCAATATTTCTGTCTCACTTTTCCTTCATAGTTTAGTATTGTTTATTTGTGCACAAAATAAGAACATACAAGTGTCCACCCTTACCCACAAGGCTAGTATCCATGGCAAAATAGGTATACAAAACAGCGATAGCGCGGAGATAGACGTCGCATGCATATTAAGTATTTGGACAGCCAGTGAAGACAACACAAACTCAGGCTTCCCACCAGAACTTGAAGAAATTCAAGGTGTACACAAAATAATTGAAAGATTCATTTTTTTATTTCCTTAAACAATTTACCAGCTTTTGAAAGACTAATAAACAACGCTTAAATTATTCCTGTGTTTGCTTATTGAACTTGTTATTATTGAGAATTTCATTCTATACGAGCCTGCATTTTACGTACTATTCATACCTATTCTATAGGAGAGCGCAACAGAATTCATGTGGCCTTTCATTTCAAGTATTTTGGCATATAGGTAAGTTACACATTAGTTGTTGCAGTCCTTGTGTTCCTTTTGAATGTCATGTAGAGACTAATCGATATAGTGTAATTGAACTCCTGTTCGTGGTTATTTATACGAACTACTCATTGTAAGTAATGCGGCAATTCTTAAACTTGCAGCAATTCTTCTTGTAGTGCGCAGGCAGATCCGATAGTTAAAATGTGGGAAGACTAAAACCCAAGTCTGCTCGGGGACAGAGAGAGAACAAAGGGGAGGAAAGACAGGGAGGTTAGCCAGTGTAAGTACCTATTGGCTACTCTGTGTTGGGTAAAGGGGCAAAGGGCAGAAAAGGAGAAAAAAGAAAAAAAAAACTGAAAATTTTCACATGTTAACGCGATGCTACACCCTACAACATTCAAAGACGGTCGCACAAATCGCAAGCCCTTAAAAACTTCAGCAAAGCCCTTAAGGCCTTGAGTGCCGAAACCCGTCTGGACCAGTGCCCTAGAACCTTTTCTTCTGTGAAGGGGAGGTCGTCGACTTTTTCGAGCCCGGTTACAAGCACTTTTCTTTGCACATTGTAACGCGATACAGTCACAACGGAGTTGCGCGATCGTCTCCCCGCAGCAGCAGCTGTCGCGAGCAGGGCTATCAGCCATTCCAATGCGGAAGGAATAGGAGTTCCTGAATGCCACGCCGAGCCACATGCGGCACAGGAGTGTTGCTACCGCTCGCGGTGACCCTGGTGGAAGACGGAGTTGCATAGGTGGATCCAATCTGCGGAGCCGTGCGTTCGTGAATTCACTGGCGTTCCACAGAGTCTGCGTAAGCTCCCGTGCGAAGGAGCAAATACTTGTGGCTGCATCTGTTCTTGAGTGGTATTGGTATAGTACTGGTCCTATCGTGGGTCGATCGGGCAGCGTCATCCACACTGCGATTTCCCGAAATTCCCCAGTGACCCGGTTACCACTGGTAGATAATGTTGTGGCCCTTGCCGTTTGTGTGATGATGGAGTATTCGGATGTCTATGACTAATTGCGCATTATGTCTGTGGTTGAAAGGGGACAGCAGACACTGGAGAGCTGCCTTCGACTCACAAAAGCTAGACCATGAATGTGATGATTTAAATAAGCTCCAGAGCAGCACGGATAGCTGCGACTTCTGCACCATCTCTGTGTATCGAATGAGTCATAATTCTAAGAGCTCGTTACCGTAGTCGTACTAATCGCTGCAAATATCTGGGCTACGTATTTTTCCAGGAACCTGTACAGCGATCAATGACACGTTTCAAAACGTTTGGAGACACTGTCTGCAAAAGTTCCTCATAAGCAGTTGATATGCAGATCTCAGCGACACATTTTCGAGCCTATTTTAACGCAACACTAATCCGCGTCTCCTATATTCACATATATGAACAAATCAGGCATCACCTGCGGCCTCAATAGCTCGCCAGCTGTTGCCTGAGGGGAGAGCGAATCGCCGCGACAACACGTCACCCTCGCTTTCGCTTTCGGAAGGCCGTGTTATCCGACCCTTCGCTCTCTCTGCACGCCTCTCGCCTGCGTTTCAACTGCGCCTCGGTTAAGCCTGGCGAGGCCAAACCTAAACGCGCAAAGCGCCTCAACACGCTCGCTGTCCCGCGATGAAATACGTTCTGACATACGATGGCGAAAAAAAAAGAAGGCATGCACGGCACTTACTTGCAAACAACTCTTCTACTAATGTCAACACGAGTGTACTTCAAAATTTTCATTTTTGCTAAGTTCGAACCCTCAAAGTTCGTTCGTGGCAGATAACACATTTCGGCCCTTTCATGCCAATTTTCGACAAAGGCTGAGATTGCATCCATGACAACAAGCTATGTCCAAGGACGTAACTTCAAGGACATTTCAGGTATTCCCTTTACCAGACATGTCGGAATCGCCAAAGCGAAGCTGAACAGTAAGGCAATTAGGTTTGTTTAGCATGTATTCTAAAATTATGAAGAATATTAGTCCTAAATATATGTTCAATGTGCCTAAACGTTGCAGTGGAGTTTCCTAAAAGTGTTCCTCTAGCTCACTGGGACGATCTGAACTGAAATTTTAAAATGAAATTTTATACAAATATTAGGGCCGGACTTTAGGATTGTCTGACTTAAATTTCACATTGGCAACGTGTGCTATAAAGTTGGTAGCTCAAGTGGTATTCATTCAACAGTTCTGATCACCTACCTATTCTTCGCGATTTTTCGTGCAATTAAGACCCACCTGTGCAAGTAATCCACCAGAAAAACTTTCTTCCACTCGAAGTCAGCGCAACTAACTGTCAAGCGTAACGTTGCATGCAGTTAACAGCGCTAAAATCTACCGATCAGGGATAACAACAGCATTGTTAATCGTTAATCGTTTCTTCTCAGCTGCTTGCCGTAGGTATTCGTAAACAGAGACACGCTACAACGACCATCCCTGCTACTACGTAACGGCGCAGTTTCCGCCGCGAGCTCTTGAATTCTGTTCCTTTCGTTCCTAAATCGATTAGCGAAGATACGCGGCACGCGGCAATAACGAAAGCTGGCTTACCTGCGTAGCTTGCGTCATTGCAGGTCGTGACATCCGCGTCCGGCAGTTTCTCCCCGTAAGAGATGCCGTCTACCATCGTCACCTTCACTCGCTGGTAACCAGGGGGGACACTTTTCTTTTCCCCACGCATTCGGATGATGCACTGTTGAGCGTCGGCCCGCTGAGGGAGGTATGTTTTTAGTGAACCTAATTCGCGTGAGGCCACCGCCGCCCGAGCGTTACCTTGGCCGTCGGGACCAGTAATGTACGCACGGTGGGAGAAACATCTGTACGTTAGTTGAGCAGCCGGTTCCACAGAGCATCCGTTGCAGGTTAGTCGAGCGCCAGAAGAGTACGCATTTGGGCTGGTTGGTTCATGATTACGAGCAATAAATAACAGCGATAAACTACAGGACGAGTGAAGGGACACAAAAAACAGCAGTGACTAACAGCTAAAGTGTCTTTATTCCTTCAGTCAGCACGTATATCATCATCATCACCAGCCTGGTTACGCCCACTGCAGGGCAAAGGCCTCTGCCATACTTCTCCAACTACCCCGGTCATGTACTAATTGTGACCATGTTGTCCCTGCGAACTTCTTAATCTCATCCACCCACCTAACTTTCTGCCGCCCTCTGCTACGCTTCTCTTCCCTTGGAATCCATTCCGTATACTCCGCCGCTATCTCAAACCACAGAATCAACAGAATTGGGCATGCGTAGGGGGGGATTGCAACTAATGCGATAGGAAGCCAATCTCACGCGGAACGAGAGAAATAGAGGGAAGGCTTACACATGCTTCGCCGCTAACATGAATGTGGAAAGCTTGGGAAATAAGGCGTGTGTGGTCATCGCGGTATTTTGACAGGTAGGTCACATCTTTGAAAGACGGCTTGCAGCCGCATTCATTGCAATGCAGTGATAACTGACTGTCTTTAGCTTGTTTTTGAACTTTGTTTGAGCGCTCGCGAATGCGGTCATTGATGCACCGCCCCGTTTGGCCGGTATAAGAACGCTTGCATGAAAAGGGAATCTTATACACCGCACAATCAAAACAGTCACCAACAAACCTCTTTCTGTGCTGCTTTTTACAACTACTTTTTATTTATTTATTTTACAAGTACTGCCAGCCTTGTTACCAGGCCTTATGCAGGATTAGGCATTTGATAAAACAAAAAGACAAATATGAAATAAAATCAAACAAGATAACAGACACTGAACAAGAATCTGCATAACAAACAAGAGAAACCTTTCACAATCATGATTTGGCTGGTTAAAACGAGGGATGAACGCTATGGTTTAATCACAAAGTGCATAAAGAAAAGATGAGATCGTTGAACCTTCGACCGTTGTGGCAGGTAGTGCATTCCATTCGGAAATCGTGCTCGGCAAAAACGAATCTTTATGTACGTTGGTCCTGCAGGTAAAATCTCTAACCTTTTTGTTGTGAAGAGAGCGCGTGTATCGGTGACTAGCTGGTAGAATATATGCTGTTTTATCTATTTTTAATTGATTGTTATAGAGTAAGAAGAAAAATTTCATTATGTCTCGGTAACGCCTTATTGCAAGTTTTTCCAGTTCTGCAGCTTCTAGAAGAGATGATGGGGGTGTGCTCCAGCTGTACGAATTGAAAATAAACCTGGCTGATTTTCTTTGGATTTTCTCAATTTTAGTGATGTTGGTTTGTGTGTGCGGATCCCAGATAATGGCAGCGTATTCTAGAATGGGTCGGATGAATGTTTTATATGCTAAGAGTTTTTTAAGGTGAAGCGTTTCCTATTGATCGCCTTAAAAAGCCTAGTTTCTTCATTGCTTTATTATAAATGTATGTTACATGTTCATTCCACCCAAGATCTGATGTTATTACTACTCCCAAGTATTTGTACGTGGACACGACTGATAAAGACTGGTTGTTAATGCTGTAAGTAGGGGTTAAGGGATTCTTTATGCGAGTAATGGTCATTGCAACAGTCTTCTTGAGGTTAATACTCATCTGCCATTTCGAGCACCAGGTTTGTCTTGTAGACTGCGCGGTGTTTAAAGCTTCCTGATCATTTGAATTTAGTATTTCGTTGTACAAAATGCAGTCATCTGCAAAAAGCTTTATCTTGACGCGTATGTCACTGATGACGTCGTTGATAAAGTTAAGAAAGAGGAGCGGCCCTAACACTGATCCCTGTGGAATGCCTGAGTCTACAGTTGCGAGTGTCGAAGCTGCGTCGTTGACCTGAACACTTTGTTTGCGTAATGAAAGGTATGCTGTAATCCATTTAACTAAGGCATCGTTCTTTAAAATGGGTTTTAGTTTAAGAAGTCGTTTGGAGTGAGAGACGCGGCCAAATGCTTTTTCAATATCGAGAAATATTAAGTCTATTTGGCCTTGTCTATCTAAAGCTCTCGATAAGTCGTGAACTGTTTCTACGAGCTGAGTTACAGTAGAAAAACCTCGCCGGAAACCTTGTTGTCTTGCGTCAATTATTGCGTTGTCGTTAAGAAAGGCGGAAATGTGGTTAAAAATTATGTGTTCGATGGTTTTTGCGCATGTGCATAGTAAAGATATTGGGCTGTATGATGTGAGGAGGGACGGATTCGCTGTTTTTGGTATGGGGATGACTTTCGCATACTTCCAGTCGGTTGGAATTTCCGCGCATGACAGTGATTTCTCGAACAATAGGGTTAAATACTTTGAACACCATTCGGCGTACCGGGAAAGAAACGTATTCGGGATGCCATCAGCTCCGGGCGATTTTTTAGCGTCGAGGTTGAGCATAAGTGCTAACACGCCTTCCTCAGTAATTGTGGCATCACCAATCGGCAGAATGTGTTCATAGCTAGGGAACTGTGGGCTGATACCGTCGTATCACACTGTCAAACACTGAGTAGAAATACTGGTTGAGCGCATCTGCGGTTTCGGCACTGTCGGTTAAAAAGGTATCACCGATACAGAGTTTGGGTGCAGCTTTATTTTTTGGCGATAAGTGCTGCCAGAACTTTCCTGGGGATGAGACGAGAAACTTTTTTAATGTTATTTTTTGATAGTATTCTTTTGCTTTCTTTATTTTATCAGCTAACAATGTACGCAAGCCAAGAGGCCGATCGCTTGCGGGGACAGTCGGGTGCAGCTTGAGTTGTTTTCTTGCCTTTTTCAGTTTCCGCTCTATTCGTACGATTTCTTTTGTTACCCAAGGATTGCGCTTCCGCAGCACTTTTCGCTTCACAGGTACAAAATCACGGATACACTTCAGAACCAGGAACTTGAAGTAGCCCCGTATTTCATCAATAGGATGTTCGTTTGATTCACACATGGTATGAAATTCCGGAAAAGCACCATCTAGGGCGTCCAATACATCAATATCACTGGCACGGGAGAAATCTGGAACAATTGTTTCTTGTTTTTCAATCTGTGGAGTGAAATTCACTTCGAACGTAAGGTATACCATATTGTGATTCGATATACCTTCGAAAACTTGAATTTGTGGGTTGCGGCGGACTACGGCAGTATTTGCAAAGAAAAGGTCCAAAATTGATAGTGTATTGTTTGGAATACGGGTAGATTCTTTGACAAGCTGCGAAATGTTTTGAAACACTACTATATCTACGAAAGGTTCAGAGGCACTTGAGAGGGGTTCAGGGAAATTGTTATTCCAGTTTACAGAAGGAACATTAAAATCACCCGCAAGGAGCATACTGCAGCGCTTATTCTTATAGGCGCACAAGACCTTGTTAAGATTTTCAAAGAAGGTGGTGTCGCAATTTGGAGGCCGATAGAACCCTCCCACTATTAGATTACACTGGTCAAGAAAACTTTTTACAATTACACATTCAATTCCTGTAATATCAGGCATCCTAGCAACACTCAATGTTTCTTTGAAGAGAATTGCAACGCCGCTCCCGCGGGAATCCCCCCTGTCATGTCTGTAGATTCCGTAACCGCGAGGTGTTATTTCAGAGTCGGTGATATCACTATGCAACCAGGTTTCTGTTATTATTATAACATGGGGTTTGAGGGCAATTACAATACTCTCTAATTCGGCGATTTTGTTTGCTATGCTCCGAGCATTTATGTTTAGACACCGAAACATTTTTTTTTCTCTTTTAACACAGGAACGGTGTCATTGCAGCCCTTTAGGGTTTTCTCGATGGAAGGTGACAGGTATGCGTTTCATCAGAGCGCTGTCCCATCGGCACGTTTGATTGTCAACCTTTACTTGTCATACTGAAGCCTTACTTTGGCACCTGCTTTCCTATTGTCAGCCGTGCTGTCCCAGAGGTGCTTCCTAATCTGCCGCGTCTCTGCTGAAAAATCTCCCGAAATTGATATATCATGCCCTGTGAGCTTGTGGCAGTTACTCAGCACGGTTGTTTTTTCTCGGTGATCTATAAATTTTAGAATGATAGGGTGGTGCTTCTTTGCCTGCTTACGGCCCATCCTGTGCAGTCTTTCAACGGAAGATACTCGAACACCAAAGTGCTTTAAGAATAATTCTTCGTTTAATGTGGTCAATAGCGAATCCGGTGTTTCGTTCACATCTTCTTTAAAGCCGAAGACTAATATATTGTTTCGTCTGCTCCTATCTTCTAAATCAATTAGTTTCTTTTCTAGATTCTGTACTGTTCTTTGCATGTTCTCGCATTGTGCCCTGAGTTCCGCATATTTGGCTGCTATGGTTTCCACGTTCTCAAGTTTAGACTCAATGGTGTTTAGTCGCTTCTGCATACTCTTTTGTCCATCAAGAATTTCCCTCAGCAACTGTTCAGTAGTGGGCCCAGGATTGGATTCAATACCCCACTGAGCAGCAGCAACGCGAGCAAAAATTTTTTAACGAGCATGCATGCTGTACTAACGCTGGAAGGGCACGCCAGCTGGACTAGACAGCGGTGAGACGTTTTGACGGAGGAGTACGTGTTACTAACCTACGTAAACAACATGAACGGGTTCGTCATGACTCTGACGGATGACCAGCTGGCGTGCCCACTGAAAGTATCCTGGGGCAGGAGGGCGTTTAAGTAGTCGGGTGGAACGGAAGTTGAGTGCGCTGGTTTCCGGTGAAGGCTTGCCCAAGAATACAGCTGAGGCAGTGGTCCGTCTGCGCAGTCTCCACAGAGTATGAAAGGTAGTGCAGGGGTGACGCTGCCGGTCGTATCTTGAAGGGCGCCAGCCATCCCTGTCGCAGCGGGTAGAAGAATATGCGTAAACAACATGAATGGGTTCGTCATGGCTCTGACGGATGACCAGCTGGCGTGCCTACTGAAAGTATCCCGGTTACCCGGTTCTTGGTTACCCAATTGACTTGATGGGACAGGCTACCTAATATTTTTGGCAGTGAACAGCAACCTCACGCCTGCCCTGCTGACAACGTAATGGGAGGAAGAAGAAGACGACGAGCGATAGGCTCGCTTCCGAACGCCCGTCTGTAATTTTAAGTCTCTTTTAGCAAGTGTAGAGTTAATTTTTACTATTTGTGTCTCTCTCTCACCGAACGCCGGTCTGGGGGTCACCGGCCTGCTAGAGAAGCACAGCAAGCGGCTCCCGAAGCGCACCGGACCGAAGCAGCGCGGCGAGCCTCCGCCGTCGCCGCCCTTCGTGATGCTCTGATGGCGTCCATCGCAAGCAATCAGCAATCAGGTCAGCATGTTCCTTCTGTAGACTACAGAGAAGATGAGCAAACAAGGAAAAGGCTACGTGAAGATGAGATCGACACAAGGGAATCTACAGGAGACAACGAAGAGGTGGACCAGACAGCTTTCACTGTTGTCTCTGACAAAAAGAAAAGAACCACGGGTGTTCCTGTTATATTCAAGCCAACTCAACCTGACAGCAGCTTGGGGAAAGTAAACCCAAATCTTCTGGCTTTTGCGGTAGTGACAACAGCCCAAGAAAAGATACTCAGCCACCGTCTCAAGCAGCCTCATTGTGACAGTGTCTAAACTTCCTGCAGCCGATCACCTCCTCACAGTAACAGAAGCTCGAGTTCCATACTCCTGCTCTGCCACGTACGGGGGATACAGGACGTTCCTGTTGAGTACTCGGATACGACCTCAAAGAGTATTTGAGCGAACAAGGAGCCATATCTGCTAAAAGGCAAGTTTTGTACGTTCCTAACGAAGATGGTGTAGTAACGGAAAACCGAAGACGCTCGGTCATCCTGGAATTCTCTAAGGACACCCCTTTACCAAACCGAGTGTCGCTTGGATTCTGCAGTTATCCCGCGCCGGAATACATGGGGTCTGCTACTCAATGTTTCAAATGTCAAAGACATGGACATATAGCGAAATATTGTAAACGCCCCATCCGCTACAATATATGAGCTGGCGCACATACGCATAAGAACTGTACGTCACGTTCCCAGCCTCGGTGTGCAAACTGTGGAGCTGAGCATGCTGCGTCATACGGAGGGTGTCGTAAAAAGAAATCATCCCCTCTTGCGCGGGCAATGGAGCAAATCAAAGGAAAAGTGCGGAAACGACGAGAACCGCCACCGAATCCGGATGTGATATATACATCCACAAACCAGAAGCAACACGACACGGTGCAGCGCAGCGACACGGCTTTGAAAGAGTCCTACGCCTCAGTCGTGAGAGAAAACCAGCAAAAGCATTCAACTGCAAAGAGTCAATCAAAGCCCTCAAGTGATATAACCTCAAGCCCACAAAAGCAACAAGTGTCCCTAAGGTCGCAGCAGAAGAACAGGAAGAACCACGAAAAGCTATTAGATGGTAGCACTGCAAATGATATATCAAGTATGCTGATTCCCATGATGTGGCTAAGCTCCATGCCAGCCCATCGTTTAAAAGCATTGCCGAGCTAGAGGCCGTACTGGCTTTGGAACCGCTGGTGTCACCTTCTTTCACGGCACAACGCCATGGTTATTCGCAGTAGCAACGATGGCTTCGCCAACAATCGTCTCACAAGCGGTGTCCACCAACAAACACTTCCGCACATGTACTATATTCCAGTGGACCGCTCGTGGATTGCGCTCGAAGTTAGCAGACTTTAAGCATCTTGCACGAATGTACCAATTCCCTTTTATGGTCATTTCCGAGTCTCGCGTCGACGACCAGTTTAGGATAAAGGGTTAATATTTTCATCATTCAAGGCGACAAAATGGAATTAGCTGACTGCTCGTTGGATTTCGCAACGACGTGCCTGCCTATGCGATTGACGTAGCACCACATGACAAGAATGAATATATTTGCGCAACCATAGTTATTGCATCCAAAGTGTTTACCCTGATCGGCACCTACTTGGAACCAGGATCACCTTTCGACGTGAGAAGATTGAAAAACTTGTTGATAAACACTCCATCTCCACATAATATTTGTGGCGATTTTAACGTACATAATGAGGTCTGGGGCAGTTCACTTACATCTGCTCGGGGTGCTAAGCTGGCGAAGCTTCTTGCAAAATACAATACAGAGCCCTTGAACGATGGCAGCATAACATACCTGAAAAATCCGAAGACTGTTAGCTGCATTGACGTCACATTCGTATCAAGTCAAGTGGCCTCTATGTTCGGATGGCGTAGAGATTTCGAGACTCGAGGTAGTGATCACTATTCGATCCTATTCTCTGCCCTTCATTTTCGGACGTCGCCCAGGAAAGTGTAACTGAAGTCGGCAGACTGGGAAGCTTAAACAGCAGCCGTATACAAAGGGATCACAGCCTCAACTACGAATGCAGAATTAATACCGACAATAGCTCATTGCCTCAAACAAAGCACCCGCTCTGCCACTAAGCATTGTAATGTACTAACTAACGACGAGGAATTTGAAAGGTTATGTGCCATTCGAAGGCGTGCCGAAAGGAAGGCTCTATGCACTAAGAATATAGAAAACCTCGAAACTTGACGACGGGCACAAAGACATATACGACGTTACCTCTCCAAACTGGAACGAAAGAGGTGTAGAGATTTTTGTGGGACACTGGACATACGACAACCGCTAAGCAAAATCTGGCGAGTCGTCAGAGGCATTGGCAAAGAGGCGCAACAGCTTTATCCTTTTATCGCCCTCTCAGTACATGAGCGCGCATCCCAGAAAGAGTTGGCAGAACAGTGCTGCAGGCTCCTTTCCAACGGGGCGCCACCTTCTCGGCAAATTCCAAGTCATCAGCCTGGTCCACCTCGAGCTACCCTTCCTGACTTAGAATTACCATTCACCATCGAAGAGCTCACGGCAGCAATCGGCGACGTAAACAAGCGATCATCATCTGGCAATGACGGTGTGAGTTATGAAGCGCTCGCAAATCTATGCCACACATCTCGCCTACGCCTTCTGGAGTACTACAACGCCTCATAGATAACTGGGGAGGTTCCTACGGAATGGAAGCTTGCGAAAGTTATTCCTACATTGGAGCCAGGGAAGCAGCCAGCAAATTACGCTTCCTTCAGACCCATGTCTCTGCTTAGCTGCTTAGGGAAGCTATTCGAGAAAATGATCTACAAACGACTAAATTGGTTCCTGGAAACTACAAAAGTTTACCCGGAGGAAATGAATGGTTTCCGGCAAAATAGGTCCGCAATTGATAATGTCATTGCCTTGATCTCATCAATTGAAGAGTAATTTGTCTCTGGAAACATACTTACTGCATTATTTTTGGACATTAAGACAGCATGTGATTCGGTCTATCATAAAGCAATACATTACGCTTTGGAAGCACTTGGTCTTGGAGGACGACTTCACGCATGGATTGAAGACTATCATGTGTACCCCGGATGGCCCCACGGCGCTTTATGCCGTCGAGAAGGGAGTGCCACAAGGAGCTGTGTTAAGCCCGGTATTATTTAATTTAGTCATCATCCATCTGAAGAGAAACCTGCCCCGTGGCGTCAAGATCACACTGTATGTGGACGACATCTGCATTTGGAGGGCGACGCGTTCCCGCAGTATACCACACAACAACGTCTCCAGAGAGCGCTAGCAAATATATCGCCCTACCTAAATCCAAGGGGTCTGAAATTGACCCGCCACAAAAGCGTTGCCATGGCTTTCACCCGGAGGTGTATAGAAAAATACCCCCTAGTGTTGGGTGGTCGTACCCTTCCATACGTCAAGACGCAAAGGTTTCTTGGAGTGCCAATCGACAGCGACCTCACATGGTCGCCTCAAGCGAAAAAACTGAGTGAGATTTCCTCGACGTCGTACGTGTTCCGATTTTTAGCCGGATCACAGTGGGGCAGCAACTGTCGATCAATGGTGCTCCTTCATAAAGCCTACGTCGACGGAACGCTACGATATTACCTCCCGATCGCGCACAAATTGTCTCCCACAAGCACGAGAAAACTTGAGGCAGCACGAAACAACTGCGTTCGCGTATGTCTTCGCCTTCCGAAGGGGTCGTCCCGCTCAGCAACTGTAACAGGAGCTCCTGCGGGACGACCCCTTAGTGCGAAGGGGTCGTCCCGACCCCTTCGACCCCTTCCTGCGAAGACGACCCCTTCCTGAAAGACGACCCCTTCCTGCGAAGGTAGCACTGAAGTGCTACCTTCGCAGGAGACACTTCGGATTCGCCTACGCCACGTCATCCATACGAAGACTCACTTTTTAAAAGATATTTCTAGAACACGTGCTACATCTAGCTTTGGGCAGGCCGTCCGAAGCATATCTATTTCGATTCCTGCTCAGACGTCACAAATTATGCCACGATACATTTCACCATAGACGCTGTCCCCTCTGGAAATCGCGCCATATATATCTGTAATAAGTGCAAAAAAGAAAATGCCTCAAGCAGCGACTTATCAGATAGCTTTGGAATATATTCACAAAGAATACGAAGCCGCAACGCACATTTTCACAGATGGCTCTGCAACTACACATCGCTCAGCGTGCGGACTTTTTGTTCCCTCTACAGGGCACGATTCTCGTTTCGTCTTGAGCGTGCGACATCATCTACTTCAGCGGAGCTATATGGCATTAAGGAGGCCCTTATATATGTACTTCGACAGCATCCGCCAAAGATATGGCTGATTTTCACGGATTCAGAAGCAGCCCGACAAAGTATGTGAAACAGGCACAAGCATTGTAACAATCAACCTGCAGCACATGACATTGCTTATCTTCACCACAAGGCTAAGATTGCTGGGCATTGCATCAAGTTCCAGTGGGTGCCTGGCCATGCCGGTATTTCGAGAAATGAAAGAGCGGATGAAGCTGCCAGAAATGGACTCCAATACCACAAGTTCAAAAGAACATTTTTTTACAAAAGCCGACGCTTCAAACATGGAAAGAAATATGCTTATCAAGAAAAAAAAACACATCTGAAATCTGCCACTTGACTAAGATAACTTCCTGTGTTACATTGACCCAGAAATGAGACCGAAAATTCTACGACCAGTTCCTCGACAGTTGGAGACATCGTACCATCGTCTGAACGTGGCATACACGAACAGTTATCTGTACCGCATAGCGTTTACCACTAACCCCTACTGTGATAACTGCGGCAACTTAGTGACAATGGAGCACATATTACTAGAATGCCCCGAGTACCGCGGCGAGAGACAATTTTTTGAGGAACAGATGGACATGATTTGCCACGATCCATTAACATTACCCAGCATCCTAGGTCCAATGCCCGGCCCTTTAAAACCGCGGCGGATTTTGGATTTATTGTTCAAATTCCTGTCAGAAATTGGTCTAAAGAAAGCTTTAAAGATTGCCTATTTGATATACAATGTCACCTATATATGTTAGTATCAGGTCCACTCGGACATTCAATATTTATTTTTATTCTCTTTTTCTCCCACACTCCTCTGAAATCGTTTAATCCCATTCCCCATCCCTGTACAGAGTAACATGCCAGCGGTAATATACGCGACGGCAAAATTCTCTGTTTTTTCTAATAAAGAGCCCCCCCCCTCTCTCTCTCTCTCTCTCTCTCTCTCTCTGACAACCTTTTTTAGATTATGCGCTACCTGGTGCACATATTGCATAACCGCAACCATTTGCCTTGAGTGATTTCAAGATTCAACAGCTGCCGACTGCTTTCCTTTAAGGCTTGTTGCGAGGCTTTCAGCTATGCTGGTCAAAAGCGGTACCGGGAAACCTGCGAGCTTCAGCCTGGCTGCTTGCTTTTCGAAGCTCACATCCCCTTGGTGGTCACGAGACCTGATGAGGGCCGCCTTCATGAAAGATCTTGCAATAGCACGCTTGACTATCTTGTGTGCGCGGACAATGCAAGCGTTTTTATATCAGCCAAACGGGGAGGTGCATCAATGACCGCATGCGCGAACACTCAAGCAAAGTTCAGAAACCAGATAAAGATAGTCAGTTATCACTGCAATGCAAGAAATGCGGCTGCAAGCCGTCTTTCAAATATATGACCTACCTGTCGAACTACCGCGATGACCGCGCACCCCTTATTTCCGAAGCTTTCCACATTCATGGTAGCGGCGAAGCATGTGTAAGCCTTCCCTCTATTTCTCTCCTTCCGAAGGAGATTGCCTTCCTATCGCATTAATTGCAATCCCCCCATCGCATGCCTAATTCTGTTCATCCTGTGATTTGAGATGGCGACGGAGTATATATATATATATATATATATATATATATATATATATATATATATATATATATGCTGACTGAAAGAAAAGGCACTTTGGTTGTTAGTCAGCGCTATGTTTTTTTTGTGTGTGTGTGTGTCCCTTCACTCGTCCTGTTGTTTGGCGCTGTTTTTTATTGCTCGTAGTCGAGCTTCCTGTGCACGGAGGACATTCCGCGCTCTGCCTTCTCTTCCCGCTCGAACGAGCGTACGCTGTTGAGCGAGACGTCAGAATGGTTGCGGCTACCGCCGCCGCCGCGCTCGGGCCGCTCACGCGTTTCCTTGTTCTGCAGCAACCGCCAAGCCGAGCCTGGCCTCGACCTTTCACGATAATCAGCGGTGGCTCACAATAGGTGGAGTGATATGTTGCTCGCTTTGTACGTATGCCTGCGCGGCGGCGAACACGTTCAGGTGTTCATTGCGTCCTTGACTGTCGTATGAAAACATGACTTTAACCTCAGAGTATTGAAACGTGCACGGAGTCATATTTTCTGTCCAGCTGCTGATTCGGATAACATGTACCAAGATGTATTCAGATAGCATGTTCCAAGCTGCTGCTATGCAGCAGGACCTCCAACCAATAATTTAAGTTGCGAATACACGATAGGTATCATTGCTCTAATACAGACAAAAGAAGTGGGAGTTTTAAAACAAGTTTCCCCATTCATAAACTTGAATACACTTGTCATGCTTAACGTCAGCGTGAACGTTGCAAACACACGAACTCGCAAGTACACAAAAAAAGGTGAAAGCCGAACAAAGCGCTTCAAACAACTGAAATTTTATTCCCTATCACAAACCTTCTACAAACAAAGCACTTGCGTTGCACATGCGTTGCGCATGCGCTACATTAGTGTGAGGGATAAAGCGATCAACATCCATGAACTTCTTATAGCATGGCATCAAGAAAGCAAGTTCCGCGTCATATAACGACAGAGGCGTGTCCCTTACAACGACTATTGCCTTGAAATGGAGAGTTTACAAAAATTAACAAGCAGGTATACACCGCGTGCAGCACTAAACGAAGAGAACTAGAAAAAGCGAACAACAAAGGAGGTAGGGCTTGTGACGTGAACATAATATGGGCTCTCAGCTCCAATATAGAGATGGTGTAAGATGCTGGACTGGATTGGAGCAAACTTCACTTGTGCCTGCAGTTTGGCGCTCGAGCGCCCCTACGTGGGCGTACGTCATCTACCAGGTTGTCGTTACTCGGCGAGGGTCTCCGCTCGCCGTTACCGGCTCGCTGGGTCCCTGCCTTTCGAGCGCCCCGAGAACCTGCTCGACGGCCCAGAGCTATTCTTCTTGGTCGTAGCTCTTCGCGGCTGCCTCGAGCCGCGGTGGGATCGTTCTTGATCTTGCTTCTGAATTTTAATGCAGTCCCACAAGATGTGCGTGTAATATGCCGCCTCCCTCCGGCAGACTCTGCAGTTATCGGTCGGGTATGTCTCGGGGTACATGCGATGCATCAGTCCCGGGCTCGGTAGCGATCTTGTCTGGAGCTGTCTCAGTAATACCACCTCCGCTCGACTCAGCCTCGGTTGCGGGGTGGGAGACTCCTGCGAGCCAGGCAGTAGGCCTTCGTGATGTCGTTGCAGTCCGTCATGCGGTCCTTGGTTCCGAACCACATCGGACGGTCTGTCGCCGGGGCGCGGTTGGTTAGCGCTCGCGCAGCTGCGTGTGCCATCTCATTGCGGTTCTCATGGCGTTCCGACGCATCGCCCGCGTGCGCCGGGAACCACTTCAGTCTTACTTTTCTGTCTTGTAGTTTGGCCGCTCGCATTACGCGCTCGGCCTCTCTGCAGATTTGGCCTTTGGCGAAGTTTCGCACCGCCTGTCACGAGTCGCTCAGCACCGTGCTGCAGTCTGCGTCGGCGATGGGCAGGGCGATGGCTACCTCCTCCGCTTGTTCTGCTCCGGCGCTTCTCACGCTCCCTGCCGTCCTCGTGGCGCCGGTTGACGCCTCTATGACGACCGCTGCGAAGGCGTTCCGTTGGTATTCGGCAGCGTCCACGTACAGCGCGTGCTCGTCATTGGCGTGCTGGTCGATATGCGACATGGCAGAAATATGCTTCCTTTTCTTTTCTTGCCCGGGATGATTTCGGTGAGTGTGTGCTCAATCTTGATATTGCTTTGCAGCTCGTGTTCGACGAACGTAATTCCCTTCCTTACCAGGGTGCCCAGGCATCTCCCGTCGGGCGGTCCCTTGTGCACTCTGTAGCCGGGGAGGGACGGTGCCTCGTTTAGTGTTTCTTTTAATAGTATAACGTCCTGCTTGCGCGCGGCATGTGCGATGTTCTGTTGGATGAATGCCTTCTTCCTTCCGAGGCCGCGACAGTTTGGCGTGTGTGGTGCTCTTGATTGGGTGGATGTGGCGCGAAGAGAGGCGCAAACGTCGGGTGGCTTACCATCGGCTGTAGTGTATTTTCGATGTAGGCGAATCTGTTCCTGTTTTCGACTTGGTAGGTCTCCATTGTTTGTTTCAATGCTGTCACTGCTGCGATGTTCGCCGTGATTAGCTGTTCGAGTTTGGTGATTGTAGCTTCGAATTTTGCTTCGAGGTTGTCGATGCGATCATTTTCTGTTTGCTTGCGCTTGCATCGATGGCTCGCTTCTTCGGTGCCGGTTCCTCTACGGCTGTCTCCTGGGTGTTCGTGGTTATTTCCTTGGTCTTGCTTGTGCTTGGCGTGGGTCTCTGTAGAGGCTCGCTGTTGCATGGCAGCAACTGACGGATCTCAGCGATCTCTTTCGAGAGGTTGTTGATGTTCGTTTGCAACCCCGCATTTTCTTAGGGTCTCATTTGCTTCTCGCACCTTGTTCATATCTTCTTTCTTGGTGACTTCGGTGATTTTCTGCGCGTTCCTTATATTGTTCGCTTTCGCTGCGTCGACCCAGCTCACTCGCTCACGTGATGGTGGCCTTTTCCAGCTGAGGCTTCTCTTGCGGCACCTGCTGTCTCTGGATTTAGGCGCGCGGTTCTCCGATGGGGTCCTTGACTTTCGCGCAGCTGGCGGCTTGTTGAGCGGCGGGAAATCGCTCTCCGACAGCAGCTCGTGTTCGGCCGGTCGGCGCACCTATTGTCGCTTGCGCACTACGTAGGGGATCTTGTATTTCGCCTTGCACGTTCGGTCTGCGGTCGGGTGTTCGTCGCCGTACAACTTACATTTAGGGGTACAGCGATGGTCTTCTGTAGAGTTCGCGAGTCCGCAGGCCAGGCATGTCTTGATTGTGGGGTCGGACACATGGCCTTGCGGTGTCCTCCTCGGCTGCACTGCTGGCAAACGTCGATCTGCTTCCTGTATAGGCGGCATCGTATCAGGGTCACTCCGTATCGGACGAAGTTCGCTACCTTGGGTCCCTGGAACACCACGATCGCAGTGGTCGTGCTGCCAATCCTCTTTGCGCCCACTGCCAGTTGTTTCCTCTCGTTTACGATGTTCCTATCTAGCTCGTCGGCGCTCGCGTAGATGGGGATGCCTCGGATGACGCCCTTTACGGTGGCGTGAGCTGCCGTGCGATGTGCACTGACTTCGTAGGGTTTGCCTTGAATATACATTTCCTCAATTTTAGCGTACCTTGTCGCGTTGTCTTCGGCCGGTGTACTGACGACCATGATGCTCTGTTGCGTGGTGGGGCAGATGGTGTCCGCGGCGCTTTCCTGGCCCATGATCTTGGCCGCAGCGAGTATGGTCGCAGCGACGGTGGTGGTGGCGGTCTTGACGATGTCCAGTCCCCCTCTGGTTCTGACAACTATCTTGCATTCTTCCATGGCATGGGTGGCATGCGTACTGCCTTGGTGACCGAGGCTCTGACGTTCTTGTTGAATTTCGACTTCGTGCTTGTTTAACTCCTGCCGGGTCCGTCGGGATTGCCGCTGGAGGGGGCCCATTGGCGCAGCCTCAACACGCGTTGCCCAGCGAGCGTCCATCCGGCGTCGTTTTGGTATTCCGCGGGTGATATCTCTTTCCCTTGAACTTGAACGCACATGTGATTGTCCACGGTCATTGTTGTCTGACCGGACGCCTCCATATCGGAGCTGACGAGCGGCCGCCATCGAGGAGTACGGATGCGGCTGCCGGTGTGACGGTGTTCGCTGAACACGTCTGGGCCTACAATCCTTCGCATGGCGACAGTAGATGTAGTCACGAAATTTGCAAAGAAAAACGCACCTCTGGGGTCAGCTGGTGTCGGTCAATGCCGCTCACCTTCACGTTCACATTGGTGCAAGGAAACCTTTGGTTCGAGGTTTTTAGCACTGCGTAATTGGATAGCAATCACGGAGCCGATCTGTTACTGATGATGATGATGATCGCCTCATATTATGGCTCATACTGATACTGGGCGACTGGCCGAGAATTGCGTGCTGAAGCGATTACCTATTCTTTTGAAGTGTTACTTATTCGATGAAAAAAATATGAGAGAAAGATAAGGAAACATACAAAAACTAATAAATTACAAGAGAACAATCAAAAAGTTATTTGTGACGGCGAGACTGTGGCTGGGGACGAGCGCTTCTTCTTCGTCGTCGTCCAGATCTGGTACAAGAGCGAAATGGCAATTGGGGGGACTGGTCCAACAATTTGGAGAGAGCGTCTGCTGTGGTGAGAGTCGCTCGCTTTATTACGACATGACATCGACATATTCTAATTGCTTTACTTTCTTATTACTCAACTTTTTTTTATATGATGATGATGATGATGGCGACAGGCATCCCCTTTGAAACTGTGTGTTGACAAATCGTCGCGCAGCCTCCTTGAGCCAATCACTACAAGGTTTCACTGCATTTATCGCAGTCTAGCATGTAAGCATTTGCTTCATGCTCACAGCGCCAATCACGAGCCATTTGCTTTTCTGCTTCCCCATCTTCACGTTAATTATTAGCAGTGGTGTCATTCTTTCGCAATAGGTTTTTCTCAGAATCGCAATGTGCGCAGAATGTGAGACGCGTGAATGTTTGATCAAGCAACATCAGCAAACAGCAGGTGACTTTCATATACCACTAGTTTATTGCAAGTATACAGCGCCGGCGGAAATGTGCGCAGCCGGTACGTTACGTTCAAAAACTTTCTGACGCGGAAGTGTAAAATGATTCATTGGGCGTATAAGCCGGCGCATAGAGAGGCATTCAAAAAGAGCGGACACTCCCGTAGAGCCCAGTGGCTGAATTCACTGTAGCGCACCAAGTGCCTGGCATTAGAACCTGAACCCTACTTCCCGTTTTGGTTTCGGGCACTCGCGGTTTGAACGCTATAGCTGGTACACGTTATCTTACCCACGCTGCTCTGGTCGGCGCGGCATTTGTTTTTGCTTCTACTGCCCAACCGTGCGGTGTCTCGGTGAGGAATCCTCTCTTTGTTTATTTAGTAAAATAACTATGACTTCACAAGCATCCATTGAATCTGTCCTCTGCGCAACGCGCCGTTCCGTAATGTAGACGCAAGACGCACTGTGAAATGAGGAATCGTTTGTTTTGCATTTTATATGAATGCTCATTCCGGGCTTTTGGTGCGTTTATCTAACGTTGTGGCACAAGCTAAGCAGCAGTAATTCCCGCACGAAACTCGACCGGACGGCATGAGCTGAGAAAAAGTAAATTACAAGCATGTGTCAGTTTGGTATTTAGACCTTATAGGAAAACTGTGTTTGGAGGGGAAATGCACGGAAGGGCTTCTGCCATACAAAAAATTTGACGGAGCCATCCCATTTCCAAGCATCCCCCCATTCCCGGGCTTTAATTCCGGCACGTAATATTGAAGAGCGCAAATACACGGGTGACTGCACGATTTCGACACAACTTGGCTTCAACCGACGCGATTCTACGCTACGTATACACAGAGATGACAACGCAGGCTCCCAACCAGATCACAAGCGCTATTCTCGACACGCATGGCGGTGCACTGCCGCTATTATCCGCCATGTTTACTCTCTGATTGGTTGTCGAGAGGTCGCGAGCTTTGAAATTTGTGCCGGGAAGCGTAAGCCTTGGAAAATGTAATTTTGCGTTTCCATCAAGATGAAGAAACGTGCCGTCGAGCTGCAAATGTTATGGACTAAAAAATTTTTGGCTGCTTCACAGCTACATTTCGACGTTTGCGCCTCAAAAAAGAAATGTGAGCGGTAGCATACAGACGCCAGTGCAATGTATCTGCCATTTTGCGAATATGTGGAGGCGATCCAAGATATGCGCCATGCCAGCTTGCTGATTGGCTGAAGGAATATTCCGTGAGGAGCGTCACAGGAAGGGCTGTTTTGTAAAAGTCATTTTGACGATGCGTGACGGTAAGCTGGGCCGCCATTGCTGAGATTTTCCGCCATAATTTTTGGTGTGACGAGCCACGCGAATTATGCTAATGAGCAGCCATATGCAATGGCAGCCGAGAGGAAGGCGTATCGCCACATTTCGCCACATTTTGCCCACACGCTTTCCAAGAATGTCAGGCTGCTGTATGACCAACTTTCCAAAAACACAAAATAAATGGTTGTTGAAAAAATGTCTGAAATTATGAAAAAGGAAAGGGAAAGGCTAATGAAGTATTTGTGTGCCAGAAACATGAAGAGGCCTGTTACAAGGACAACGTCACTGTAACGTAAAATGTCAGCCTTACACATGATTAGACTGAAAGAAAGACCAATTGACAGGCCAGAATCAAGAATACCCGGTTATCATGTATTGGATGAAATGAAGGGCAACAGAGTGGCCCGATTTTGTAAGAACGCCGTTTTCGTAAGGACTCTCGCACATATTTTTCAGTGCGAACCTTATAAAACTAAAACCAAAATATAATAAATAAAAAAGGCAAAGGTGAAATTACAAATCTATAAGACATCTCTCTCTCTCTCTCTCTCTCTCTCTCTCTCTCTCTCTCTCTCTCTCTCTATATATATATATATATATATATATATATATATATATATATATATATATATATATATATATATATATATATATATATATATATATATATCAAATAGCGTACGTGCGATAAACAGTATCGGTCACTCTTAGCGCTCTGCGCATACGCATTTCGAACCAACTATTCCGCCAAGACCCCTATTGCACTAAACATGTTTAACTGAGTTCAACGTACGCGAACATAAACGTTAGGAAGACGTTAAAGAGAGAGCCCCGTCTGGTGCTTTAAGCCAAACGTGAACAATTATTTTAAACAGTGCCAAAAAACACACGGACAAGGAAGCGCACAGGACCAGCGCTGACTTCCAACATCTTCTTTGAAGCCTGCACAAATATATACCGTTCGCAAAGGGCTGAAAGAGAGAAACGACCAAAGGGAAGGTCAGTCATCGTCAGTCAACTCCTGCTACGCATGCGTCACACACGTAAAACTATACAAATGTAAAATACACCCGTCGAAATCGAAACTGATTAACTTCTAAGGAACTTAAGTTCCTTATCGCAAAGAGCTGTAGAAGGGGTGCTTACGCAAGTGGCTCCTAACTCGCAAATTGCAAAGGCTGCAAAGATTTCCCTGGCCATCCGATCGCTGTACCTTCTCAGCACACGTGTGTCTTCTAGGCGGGGTCAGCAGCCACACTTTGCACAGTGAACAGCTAGATTATTACCAGTCTTAATCTTGCGACTGTGCGCATGCTCACGTAAGTGTTCATTAACGCAGAGTCTCGCTTGTCATATTAAGTGCAGCCGCAAGAGGTGGGAATGGCATAAACTAAATTCGTTTTGCGATTTACCAGATTGGCGGCATCTTGCTTACTATACTGACCAGGCGTTTCCCCGTTATCGTTGACTTTCTTGTATAACCTTCCCAACTTGTTAGGTGCGGTAAACACCACCTATACACAGCCCGGCCCACGGCTTTCTTGGTGCGGCGGGGCACACAATGTACATACGGGATCGTAAGAGTTTTGATTATGTCCTTTACCACTTCCTGCAGTTTCATGGGGGAATTTGGTAGTGCATTTGGTACATAAACATTTTTTTCTCTTGAATGTCTCCTGAACAAGAAACCAGGCAACTACCAGCACCGCAGATTTGCCTACATTGTAGCATAACTGCGAGTCGGCCTAGTTGGAACAAATTCATTTAAAAAAAAAAGCTTTTTGTGCGCAAACAAAGAGGGATGAAAGAAAGGAGCAACATAAAGGCGAGCGCTTTTTATCAACTTGTTTTATTTTCAAAGAACCACCTGCTTAAACACCCACGGATCTGCGCTATAGGCGTGCTCTGTTGACTCCATCGCGCAGATCTGTGGGTGTTTAAGCAGGTGGTTCTTTGAAAATAAAACCAGTTGTGAGAAAGCGCTCGGCCTTGTGTTGCTCCTTTTCTTCGTCCCTGTTTGTTTGCGGGCAAAAAGTTTTTGTTAAAGACGGCTCCATATTATGTAGTTCAATAGTATATACTACTCTTTCATAACCAATTTACAAGACGTGAAATTTTGTGGCGGCTAACGTTCAATCCCCACTGCAAGTCCTCTTATTCGGCTCTCCTCTACCCGCTCTCGTCATCGCCTTCTCCTCTTTCTCCAGCCCTCCTCAGCGGGCTGATTCCTAAACCACCATGGAAACTGCCAAATGCACACACCCGTAAATCTCGACAGGCGGCGAAGTCTAGGCACTTGATTGGATACTCGAAGTGCGATAGTGAGGACAGCACCCAAGTTTTGTACGGCCCCTTAGTTCCTTCGGTGACATCCATCAAGTGACCGTACTTCAGAATGGGAGCAATGGTCTGATGAACCTCGCATGCATTCACGTCAGTGTAATTTAACCCACGTGTAACAAGAGAACAATACCAGCAAAAGAACGCTTCTTGAACTTTTCTATGAAGACGAACGAGGCTATCTCAAGCCCACTGTGTATAGACAGCTCTCAGCGGAGATGGTACGTAGACAAGGCTATCTGGCGGTTCGTATCAGACCAGCTGTTCAGAGCGCTATCAACTCGAGAGGCCGGCTTACTGCGCCTTCTGTGTGACCTGACAACTAGAAGCCGATGACCCCCTTGTGCAGTGTGTCCGGAACTCTGTTCGATCTTTAACTCACATGCAAACACTGCGGGTAATCAGACCTTTGAGGAAACAGATGAACAATGGTTGAGATACCGTCCCAAGAATTTTTCTCGCCTAACGGAAGTAGACCTACGAGCAACGCACACCGTCAACAGATGATTAAAATGAATTAAATAGTCAGGTTTATAAAAAATATCGTGTGCTATCGCGTGCCAAAATCACGGTGTAGTAATGAGGCACGCCGTAGCGGGTGACCCCGGAATGATTTCGACCACCTAGAGCCGCAGCAGCCATGCGGCTGCTGTGGCTGGGATGTCCAGGGCTTGTTGAATGTAAAAGCGCTCGTGCACGGTGCATTGGGCGCACGTTATGGTTCCTTCAATGGTACCTTAATGGTTCCAATGGTACCTTAATGGCACCTTGGTTCCAATGGTTCCTTAATGGTACCAATGGTTCAATCAATGGTACCTTAGCAATTAATTCACGCTTCAGCCCCATCTCCTTCACAATCAAAGCCAGTGTCACGTCTCGTTCTTCAAAGACGCCTTAAAATATGAGTATAACGCTTACATAAAGCCATTAATAGCAAAGACGAATTAAACTTTGCCCGCACATCTTACATAGCCTGCGCCATTTCCAAAAAAAAATATGAAGTCGTTGCCTAGTTCAGCTAACCAAGGACAATGGGGATGCCTACCAATTGCGTCGTATTACATATGAAGATTGGGAAAGAAGCAGTATTTCCGAATTGTCCGCTGGGCTCATAATTAATTTTGCAAAGGGGAGCATAGATGTGTTGCGAAGCAAGGTCGCGGGATCAAATCCCGGCCACGGCGGCCGCATTTCGATGGGGGCGAAATGCGAAAAACACCCGTGTACTTAGATTTAGGGGCACGTTAAAGAACCCCGTGTGGTCGAAATTTCCTGAGTCCTCCACTACGGCGTGCCTCACAATCAGAAAGTGGTTTTGGCACGTAAAACCGCATAATTAAAATGTGTGTCGAAAAAGAAGGTGGGAGACCTGGACAGGAAAGACGCTGTTACTTGCAACTAAGCTTATTTTCATAAACAAACCACCAGGAACGTTATTGTGAGTGCGCTGACATCGATAATTGTGCAAGAAAGAATGTCTGAATTTTAAAATAAAATGTCGCCTAACAAAGGGGCATACTGAAAAGATTTTGCGCCAAAAAACAACACACACAAGAAAGACGACGACACCACGGGCGTATATGAAATTCCTCTGTCCTGCGGGAAATCCTACATTGGACAGACGGGGCGTTGTGTGAACGACCGGCTTAGGGAACACCCAAAAGGTATAAAAAATAATGAAGGTGTGCGACTTTTGGATCACTGCAGGGCTTGCACCGGTTGTTTTCCACGGTTCCGCGATGCGAAGATTTTGGGTAGAGGCAGGCATCAGACATCGCGTGAAACATTGGAAGCCTTCTGCATCAAGAAAGCGGGTACGGACTGTGTTAGTGATACATCGGTTTTTCTTTACGAGGCTGAGCTGAACTTTCTATCGCGCCTACTCTGATAAAACTTTGTACTCCATGTTGCCTTGTACACATGCGCGGTGTTCTGGAGGGCTATATATGTCGAGTGCTTTCACCCTCATTAAACAGTTGAAGTAGCGCCCGTGGTGTCGTCGTCTTTCTTGTGTGTTGTTTTTGTGGCGCAAAATCTTTTCAGTATGCAAGATCACCAACTAGCCCAGCAGTTTACTCTTCTAACAAAGGGACATACATCACCACATGAATAATGACAGCTTGTGTGGGTGATACCAACACCGGCTAGTGCGAGTGGGGTGACAGAGAACATTAAAAAAAAAACATCGGGACGGGAGGGGAGTAGAGGAGGGGTGCGTAGAAACTTCAGCCAAGGGCGAGGAACGTAAATTCCTTGGCCTTAGATGCACTGACGGTTCGCTAATACAAAGGTCAGCGTGAGCGGGGCGGGAGCTATTTTAAAGCTCATAATTAAGCCGGAGAATGCTGAGTTGGTGCTGCAGTGAATCAACTGGTAATTTATCTCCCTAGCCTGGTGCCATCGCTAATACAAAGGTCAGCGTGAGCGGGGCGGGAGCTATTTTAAAGCTCATAATTAAGCCGGAGAATGCTGAGTTGGTGCTGCAGTGAATCAACTGGTAATTTATCTCCCTAGCCTGGTGCCATCGGCATCCGCCAGTTGTTCGGCTATCGAATCAGTGCGTGATTTAAACGTATAAATAATTAGTATATAAACTATTGGTGAAAAATTTATAGTTTTAAAAACAAAGGAACGTGTCTATAAGAAGAGGAAAGGCGAAAGGTTGTAAGCGCTAACCGCAAGTTTCAATTGCGAAGTCTTTTGAATTCTTACGGGTCCCTCTATTTTCATTTGTTTAACGGCGACTCAAGCAGGTTAGGCTTGAATTTTGTAAGCGCGACACCACAGTGTGATTAGGTAATAATTATTCAGCGTTCATCTGTTCACCCACCGCTGTACTTGCGAGCTCTCCGTGTAGTTTGGACGGCCGGAGCAAAACCTGACAGTCTGCGCGAATCTCGGAGGCTATGGCCGGCTGCGTCGAAGAGCTCCGAACGCCGCCAGGCATACTCGCTGGTCGCTGACACTAGACTGTACAGCGTCAACTTCTCGCTGGCGTAGCGTAACATCTGCGCGCGCTCAGTCGTTACGCCGGACAATAAACTGCCCTTTAAGCGCTGCGCCAACGTGTTCATGTAAGTGGTACTGGCTGGTGTACATCCGAAGCATAGGCTCTCCTTTACAGTTTTACAACGAGCGTGCTGTGGCTGTTGGCAACGCAGAGCACACGACGGCCCTCGCCAATAATACAGTTCTCTGCGCCGATATCGCCGGCCCCCGGTCGATGCGAAGCACTAGCCTTTGTCATGAGTGAGATGAGATTTCTCAAGATCTTTCCCTTTTGACCCCCTTGTACGATGAGCCTTGATTCCGCGTAATATATTGCCATGGTTGCTTAGCGGCTTTCATGTTGCGCTGCTGAGCCCGAGGTCGCGGGATCAAGTCCGTGCGGCACGGCGGCCGCATTTCTATGAGGGCGATATGCAAAAGCACCCATTTGCTTAGATTTAGGTGCACGTTAAAGAACCCCAGTAGGCCAAAATTAATCCGGAGTCCTCAACAACGGCGTGCCTCATAATCAGATCGTGGATTTGGCAACTAAAACCCAATAAAGAAATCCACTTAAAGCCGTGTACACTGTTTTAGGTTAATAGGCTGAATTGAACGAGGTCATAACGGTAGGAGACTTTTCAAACAGTGTCTATGGTGGGAAAACTTATTTTTTCGCTCAACTTCGCAGTTGAAAGCCTGTGGAAACAACACACCCCACTTTCTGAGTATAATAAGTCACGCGCCAAAAACTCCAGGGAATAGTCGACTCATCTTAAGGCTTTAGCATGCCCTTAAATAAACAGAGATACTTTGATGCCTTTTTTTTAGGCGCATATACACGCGCTGACATCAGTTTCGTTCTCCCCCCCCCCCTCTTTTCCGCCGCATATTTTAGCCGTGAGCGTAGCATGCGTTAACAATCGGAGATCTACGGCTCTGCAACGCGATCATCATGCGCCAAGCGAGCAGCACGGGCAGATGAGCCGACAGCTGTCATCGTCTCAATTCCTGCCGTGTTTCCTCTTACAGCGACGCATCACGTATCTCTTTCAAGGCTGCACACGCTGCTGCCACAGCCAATTTTCGTTTCCGCTTAACCTTAAATTCCTCAGCAACTGCACGCCGGAAACAGTAGTGCACAATGCGTCACCATACCGAAAAAAAAAAGCGGTTTGGGCCATGTAGTTCGTATGTGACGAGTACTGGGGAGAGCGGTAGCGAGAAACAAAGCAACAGCTGGACGACGAGCGCTATAGTCGTTTTTTTGTGTGTGGGCGTTATGGTCTTGCGCTGCCTCGCTCTATACCGCTCGCCCCAGTACCGAAACACAGTTTAGCGGGAGCCGTATATTTAGAGAAGCGAGAGACTGCCTTAAGCGGCATCCACAAGCGTAGTATTTCCGGCACGGTTCACTGCTATACAGCACTGAAAAGAAAATTCCCGCACAAGCTCCTCTGAGAGTTGTCTAACTACGCGTGCGTAAGCATTGTGCCACTTGCTCATCTTCAAGCAGCCCGGTGTCATTATCAATGTTCCGGAACTTGACCCGACATACATAAACGATGGCGCTGCGGCTACACGAACTGCTGCTACATCGCCAGGTGAATTGATGAGGCAAGCAAACTACTGCAGAAGATGGCTCCAGGTGCGCTGATATCACGGTCATTATAAGCCGCTATCGCTCTTTAGCGCCTTATCCATCCACGTCGAACCATTATCGACCGTGATCAACCATGCTTCAGCGGCTGCTGCGTATGGCGCGGCCGCGCTGGCCTGCGTTCTCGCCGCTTAGTTCGCATTGAAGCGAGATGCGCGGGCCCCTGACTTGAAAGCGATATGCGATGGGGGCACAGTGCGCTGAGCGCTGACTGCTTCGTGTGCGCTGCATTCTCGACGCTTAGTGCACCTTGAAGCGAGAGGCAGCACGAATGGGAATTCCCTCACTGCTACGGTCTCTATCTTGAAAGTGATCGTCTTACGTGAGGAACGGTTCGTTTTCCTCGTTGGTTAGGCATACAAATGCTTAGCATTTAGGTGCTAGAAACTGGGTTTGCTGCTTCCATCCATCTGTGAGTGTACTCGTCCTTTTTTTGAAGCCCACGTCTTCTGCGGCCCTAGTGGTCACTGCCAGGTCTTCTTTTGCGGCCTTCACCAACCGCAATATATGACTGCATGTGATCAATTGAACCTCGATCACTTCATTGCATGTTGTGCCCGTGCAGACTCTGAACTTCTCCTCTTCTCCTGATATTTCAATTCCTTTCCCCCTTTCCCAGTGCGGGGTCTGGCTAACCTACCTACCTTTTCCATTATCGCCTCTCTCTCTCTCTCTCTTTCTCTATCTATCTATCTATCTATCTATCTATCTATCTATCTATCTATCTATCTATCTATCTATCTATCTATCTATCTATCTATCTATCTATCTATCTATCTATCTATCTATCTGTCTGTCTGTCTGTCTGTCTGTCTGTCTGTCTGTCTGTCTATCTATCTATCTATCTATCTATCTATCTATCTATCTATCTATCTATCTATCTATCTATCTATCTATCTATCTATCTATCTATCTATCTATCTATCTATCTATCTATCTATCTATCTATCTATCTATCTATCTATCTATCTATCTATCTATCTATCTATCTATCTATCTATCTATCTATCTATCTATCTATCTATCTATCTATCTATCTATCTATCTATCTATCTATCTATCTATCTATCTATCTATCTATCTCGCTCTCTCTCATCATCGCCATTCGGCGAAGAAGAACACATTGCTAATTCAAGCCACAGCATCGCTGAAGCTTCTTACAGGCAATATATGTGCCGGTTCACTAAGACTTGTTGTTGGGCGAGTTCGTTCATACTCTGAGAAAAGTCCTCGGGAGTGAGCGCCGCGGTGCAGACGAGTCGGCCACGTCCATCACTGAGCTTGCGCTCTCTTCGTGCGAATGGGACGGCCGGAGCAAAATCTGTCAGCGCGCGCATTTCTCGGAGGCCAAAGCCGGCCCCCTCAAAGAGCTCCGAACGCCGCCAGGAGCACCGGCAGCATGCTGACGCTAGACTTTATAGCATGCAATTTTCGCTGGCGTAGCGTAACATCTGCGCGCGCGCGCGATGTCCTTGCGTCGGGCAATAAACTGTCCTTCGAGTGCTCCGTCCACATTTCCATGTAAGCGGTAGGGGCAGTTACACATCCGAAGTACAAGCTCTCATTTACTGTGTTTCCAACAAGCGTGCGTTATCTGTCGGCAATGAAAAGCACACAACAGCCCTCACCGATAACACAGAAAGGATTTGAGAACGATAATAAGAATTGATTTTATCTGCAGAAGGAAGGGATTTCCATTGGCCCTTGTATTGCGCCTGTTTTCTGCAACATCTTCTCAGCGGACGTCGACCCTTGTTTGAATATGGTTCTTGATGACAGTATTGTTCTCAAAGTCTTTAGGTACGGAGATGATTTTTTAAATCCTTTTAAACAAGTCCCATGTAGCGTTGCACAAGTGTGTTCACGCGAAAGCGTTAAGGAGCCCGTGTCGCAGGAAATCCGGCATCGGCGTCTGGCGTCGGTCGTCATTCCGCCAGACATATTTTCGAACCACCCATGCCGAGGCAATCAATTTGGCGCAAGGAATCAACTGAACTAACTGAATTTCGCAAGCTAAAATGCGTGGAAAAATCGTAACCTACTAGATACACACAACCTACAGACGTGATAGCTCTCGTATTGTTATTGACTATACGAGAAACCATAATTCTGCGCTTCTGCAATACACAGACCGGCCGCGGCGTCCGCTGTTTGCGTTTCCCACCGACCACCTTTTTGAAGCGGACTCTCCCATACCAAGCTGCGGTGGTGACGCCGCACCCTGCCGCGCCCAACGCCGCATGGAAGATGCCTTACACCGTAGAAGGCTCCGATATCACCGCCGCGGAGTTATCCGACGGCACATGGACGGCGTTCGAGATGCAACGCCGCTACCGACGCCCATCTCCGCCTGAACAACAACCTGCCGGAGCCCAGACGCCGGCCACGACGCTGTCTGCCCCGAATGCGCGGCAACGCGGCCGCCCTCCACCGTCGACCAGAAAGCGCCCGCTTCCCCGCCTGCCCTCGGACGACCTCAAGATAGTCCTTCGCCCGCAGGGCACACTCAACCTCCACACCGTCGGCCCCGCCCGGCTGGCTGTTGCCATTTACGCAGCAGCCAACGTCGACCAACGCCTGGCAGTTACTGCCGACCAGGTTAGAATGCACCCCACTAACAACACAGTGACAGTGAGCACGCCTGACAGTGCTCGTGCAGTGTCATACGCCAAGGTCCGCGCCATCACCATCGACACCACAGAAGTCCCTGTTGCCGCCTACGCCCCAGCCCCAGACAACTCCGTGCGAGGGATTCTGTACCGGGCTTACAGCTATGAAAGCGACGCCGAAATCTTCGCCGAGCTTCGGGCTCGCAATCCCGGCATCCCTATCGTTGCTGCGCGGCGTATGGGCCAGACACGACACTTTGTCGTCACGTTTGCCAACACCAAGCTGCCCCGATACATGCGGTATTTGGGCTTCACTTTCGAGGTCTTCCCTTACAAGGGGCGCCCGGAGGCTTGTTTCAACTGTCGCAAGCTAGGTCACAGAACAGATGTGTGCCCACAACCGCGCCAACCCATTTGCCGCCGCTGCGGTGTGGCCCACGAACCTCAACCAGTCGGCCAACCACCCACTTGTCAAGCCACGTGCATCGTATGCAAAGGCCCACATCCCACCGGCAGTAGAAGCTGTAAATACCGTTTCGTGCCAACCAGCCGAGCTAAATCTTCCAAATCCTCCACGGACACTGAAACTGACCCCGGCACCTTGTCACGTGGCCATCAGTCTCGCTCTCGGAGCCGCGACCGCCAACAACGACCCCCAGGAAATGACGCTTTCCCACCACTGCGAAGCAGCGGCTCCATTCACAACAGCCCTAGCCGCTCCCCATCGCGCTCTCGGGACTCCCGGGCAACCTCCCAGGTCGGGCCGGATACCAAGTCCACCAAACAGGTCGCGTGGAAGAGCCCTCCACCAGCCACAAGCCAACTGCCCGACCCCCAGGTAAGGGAACTGGCAGAAATGGTTAAGCAACTACAGCTACAGTTAGCACAGGCGAATGCTAAAATTCATAGCCTTGAGTCTGCACAGGCGCACCCACAACCGCGGCCGCAGCAGGTGGCTCGCGCTCCCACCTCCGACTCCACCAATGACCCCAACATGGACACCGACCAGCCCAAGTGCAATAAGCGCAAGGCACCTCCCCCCTCCTCTACCTCTGACCTTGACGCAAAATTCGAAACTTTTGACGCCCGCTTATCTAAAATAGAGGACGTCCTAAAACGGCTGACCCCCACTATCGACCAGCTCATTGAAGGCTGCACTAAAATGGCAACCAATATTCAAACCCTAACCGCACGCCTCGACCACCTCGCGGGCCCTCCGCAAACTGACGCCCTCACGACATCAAAGCCCACTCAGTCGCCTGGTGCGCTTCCCTCTACCGAGAGTGCAGCCGCGCGTGCGTCTGCTGGCGGTATTATCAAAACCGACGTAGCGTTTCCGCAGCGTCCCGAACCCTACAGGAAACGCGATGGCTAGCGCGCCCATCACAGTATGGCAGTGGAACTGCAGGGGCTTCAAGGCAAAGCGGAGAGCCTTGGAGTATACCCTGCAGGCCCAGCCATTTACACCCCACATTATAGCCCTCCAGGAAACATACACCGACACAAAACTAGCCAGCTATACTGCTTACAACCAATCGGTGGCGCCGGATCTCCGCCCGAGCACCGCCATCCTTGTACACCGCAACCTCACCGCCAATCAACTCGATCTTGACTACCCCGAAGTCCCACACACTTTCGTGCAGGTCCTTCCAAACAGCCGAACCGAATCCCCACTCAACATCTTAAACGTGTACAGCCCCCCAAGTGACAAGAGCACTAATGTAGCCACTCTCCTCCGCAAGGCGTGTGCGATCGCGCGGAACGAGATGCTACTTATAGTGGGTGACTTTAACGCACCACACGCCGAGTGGGGCTACCCCAGCAGAGCCTGCGGTCGTAAAGGAGCCAAGGTTTGGGACACTGCCCAGACACTGGCTCTGACGCTCCTCCTCGACCCCGAACGGCCCACCCGTATCGGTAACAGCATCACGAAAGACAGCTGCCCCGACCTCACTTTCGCCCGCAACATCCCAGATGCGCGCTGGGACAATCTCGGTATGAACATAGGTAGCGATCACTATGTTCTCAGCACTACGTTCACAGCCACACACAGCAAGGGCCCTCGCCGCACATTCAAACACACCAACTGGGATGCTTTCCGGTACGTACGAACTCAGCGTCCGCAAAGCCCCATAGACGACCTCAACACATGGACAGATACTCTGCTCCGCGACGCAGCCAACGCCACCTCCACAGTCACGCAGGAGGAGGGTGGCCCCACCCCAGATGCTAAACTCATGCATATGTGGGAGGCCCAGCGCAGCCTCCACGCTCGCTGGCTCCGACGCAAACACAACCGCCCTCTCAAGCTTCGCCTCGCTCGCCTAGAACGAGAGATCGAAGCCTACTCCACCAAACTTAGTCAGGAACAGTGGTATCAGACTTGCGACCGACTCGATGGGCAGTTGGGATGCAAGAACACATGGTTTCTGCTCAAGCACTTGCTTGATCCGACCCACACCAAGTCAGCATCACAAAAGAATCTCAACCGCGTCATACACGCGTTTCCAGGCACGAACCAGGAAGTCCTCGCTACCTTGAAAGACAAATACATAAACACCTCCACCGACATTCCCACCCCCTTAAATTACAAAGGCCCCCAGAACCCAGACTTGGACAAAGACATCACGGCGTCGGAAGTCCGCGCCGCTCTCAACCGCATCAAGACCACTGCGGCCGCCGGCGATGACCATATTACCAACAAAATGCTCCGCAACCTGGACGACCAGTCGGTCGCAGCACTTGCGGACCCTTTCAACCACCACTGGCATGAAGGTCGCCTTCCAGACTCCTGGAAGCATGCCAAGGTAATCTTCATACCCAAACCAGGCAAACGACTCGATGTGGGCAACCTGCGGCCCATCTCGCTCACGTCTTGCCTGGGGAAGGTTATGGAGCACGTAGTTCTGAACAGACTCCACACTCACGCAGACAAGGAGAATCTCCTCCCCCCCACGATGTTTGGGTTCCGGGCTGGACTCTCTGCCCAAGACATCATGTGGCAGATACAACACGACATACTTGACCCGGGTCCCATCCGGGCGACACGCACCATTCTCGGCCTCGACGTCAGTAAAGCGTTCGACAACGTGTCGCACGCTTCTATACTGACCAACCTCTCACAGATGAATGTAGGCACTCGCACCTACAACTACATTGCCAACTTTCTTTACAACCGCACTGCTGAACTCCACATTGGAGACCTCTGCAGTGACAAAGTCACCATGGGCACCCGGGGAACACCACAGGGAGCTGTTTTGTCCCCGTTCCTATTCAACATTACTATGCGGGGCCTTCCCACACTTCTCGACACCATACCCCACATTAAGCACTCAATATACGCCGACGATATTACCCTCTGGACAAACACTGGCTCGGACGGGGAGATACAAGATTCACTTCAACAGGCAATCGACACCGTCCACACTTACGTACAGGCAAACGGTCTCGTTTGTTCGCCCACCAAGTCTGAACTGTTAGTTATACGAGACAGACGTGTTCGCCGACCCGTCCCCGACCCTCAAGAGCCAATCACGCTTCACATTGCCACCCACCCCATAGACCCCGTACAGACCATCCGCGTGTTAGGCATGCTGGTTCAGAACAACACGCAGAACTCGGAAGCCATCCAACGCCTCCGAACCACAGCCCACCAAATCAACGGCCTAATCCGCCGCATTGCCACTCGCCGCAGGGGAATGCGGGAGACCGACCTCTGCCGCCTCACACAAGCCTACCTCATTAGTAGGATTGTCTACACATACCCTTATTACCACCTCCGCCGCAAAGACGAAGAAGCAGTAAATAGCATCATCCGCTCGGCGTACAAGGCGGCAATGGGACTGCCCCAGTCCGCCAGCACACAGCGTCTCCTTCAGCTTGGAGTATACAACACCCTCACAGAGCTGATAGAGGCACACAAGACTGCACAGGTACACCGTCTTTCTCGCGCCGAACACGGTCGTTACATTCTTAATCGTCTTAATATCAACCCTACAGGTGACATCCACCCCACTGCTCCCCTCCCGACTGGAGTCTTCAGTCGGCTAGTCATCAGACCCATGGCCAAGAACATGCTACCCGGCCGTCACGATAGGCGCCGCCAACTGAAGGCACAAGCCTTAGACGTCACCTACTCCGCCGACGAACATGCCATGTACGTGGACGCGGCGAAATGCGACTGTAACACATACGTAGCCTGCGTAGCGACGCCAACCACCACTCTCATCAGTGCCGCTACAGTGCGCACACACTCCTCCACCGCTGCCGAAGAGGTTGCGATCGCGCTAGCCATCGCGGATCCCCGCACAAGCACGGTTCTCAGTGACTCTAAACAAGCCATCCAAAATTTCTCAAAAAACTCACTCTGTCTCCCCGCCGCACACATCCTCCGCGGTTGCACTCTCGACAGAACTATAAGCTTAGTGTGGGTACCTGCTCACGCGGGGAACTCTGGGAACGAAGGGGTCGACCGTTTAGCCCGAGGCCTAACTAACCGGGCGGCCGGCCCCTCGAACCCAGATGCGCTCGCAGAGGCCCCCAAATCCTACGCTGAAATTACAAACTTCTATAAGGAGACGAGACGCGTGTACCCGCCTCCCCACCCCGACCTCGAACGAGCGCAAGCCACCATGCTTCGCAGACTGCAGACCGATTCAATACTCAGTCATTCTAGACTTTATTTAATCACTGGAGGGGATTATGACCCCGTCTGCACTAAGTGCGACCATGGAGTGTTCGCCACTCGGGCACACATTCTCTGGGGATGCGAGGGTAACCCTCCCCCACGATCATTACTGCCAGTTCCCTCCGAAGAGGGTTGGAACCAGCTGCTGACAAGGCAAGACAAGAGAACGCAACTCGCACTCGTTTCGTGGGCCCAAGACGTCGCCCCCACCTGGGAGCCACACTAGGCCTACCTGCCCTAACTTCCTACCCTGCAGTGGCAAAATAAAGTTGTTTCTCTCTCTCCGCTGTTTGCGCGCACCGGCGCGTGGATGTCTCGGGGGCCACGGAGGAGCGCGCTCAGTTCCTTGCATTACGTCCAACTGGCACTCGCCTTCGGACCGGTTCTGTGTGGCCCGCCGAGCGGTGGCATCGACGGCGTCTCCCCTTTGCGGCGACTGCGGCGCGATCGAGACGCTCCAGCATCTGCTATGTGAGTGCCCCAACTTTTTGCTCGCGTGCGCGTCTCTTGCCCGTGTTTATCGTGGGCACGGCCTGCCGTGCGACACCGTGACTGAACTCCTGCACCCCTCGGGCTGCCCTTCACGACACAGGACGCTACTACGTGCGCTCCTGACATTCGCCGAGGCTGTCGGCCTCGCCGACCGCCTTTAGCTCCACCGCATTTCCGCGGCGTGCTGCTGTTTCTGGTGCACTTTCTCTCCCTCTGCTTTCATTCCCTACGCCCTGTGCAGCGCGGTTGAGGTGTCCTCTGCTGAGAGACAGTTACTGCGCTGCACATTACCCCTACTCTTCCTTTCCATCAACAAGAACCTCCTTCTCTCTCTCTCGCTGCATCGCGGCCGACGCAAGAGGCCGCGTTTCTACCAGAAAGCCCGCCTTCGTGCACAGCGTTCGCGGCCAGCGTTTCCCGGTAAACATAACTGTTGCATACGCTCCAGTTGCCGGGAAGCGTGAGAAGCAGTCAGGAATCTTTGAATGCTATCGGCGTTCCACCCTTAAAGGTGAAGCTTAAGCGTCCTCTAAATTTTGCTTGATCCGTGACACTTTTCGGCAATGTGGCAAGTGCTTGTCCTTCTCCCATGCGTTATCACCTGACTAATCACTGCAACTTTTAGAGTTATGCCTGTTTTAGGTAATTGTAGGTGATTTTTTAGGTGTTTTAGGCTTCAGGTTTTAGGTGCCTGTTTTAGGTGAAGCGGAATTTCGGGCGCATAGCCCCAGATCAGGAAAGGCGCTGGTGCCATATGATTCAGCGCAGTCTAAGTTAGGCGGGGGATCGCTAAACTTCGTCTGGGATTATCTCTCAGGAAATCGCGCCTACATGCAATGCAGAGTAGTTTTGAATGATCAGGTACGACGATTGGTTAACGCCGGTTAACCTTGCGCGGACGTAACGGAGTTGCAGGGGCTTTTTTTTGCGTGAAACAAAAGCAGCCCGTTCCAGAGTCAACAGCGGGCGGCTAAGCAGGAGTCGTCCAGAAGTGTTGCCATATATGCGTCGCCTATCCCACAAACTAAAATAAGATGGCGAGCAGGCATAATGCGCCGACCGTTTTTTTTCCGCCCTGAGCACGCCGGCTGGGCTTTGCCCCCAAAATCTTTTCCGAAAAGAAGGAAGAAGCCTGAGATGCGGCAAAAAGCACGTTCGGGGGTATGTGAAATTCGCGGCTGGCGTTGTCTATGAGATTCCGCGATCTTGTGGAAAGTCATATGTAGGGCAAACCGGACGTCGTTATCGATCGTGCAAGGGAACGCGGACTTTCGGTTAAAAATAAAGAACGCGCTTGCCTGCGCATTGTCAAGCTTGCATGTGTGTTCCGGATTTCCGAAAAATAAAGGTCTTGGGTAAAAGTCAAGATACCGCTGCCCGGCAGCTGATGGAACCTTTCTATGTATCTCTTAGAGGGAAGGCTCGCGTAAGTTAAACATCTATTTGTTCAATGGATAGTGAGAACTGTCTTTTGCGCGCCTTGCTCTAATCCGAGGTTGTGACCATGTGATTACGTGCTTCGCGCACGTGCGATTAAGGACATATATTGACGAGCGACGAAGACTAAAGGTAGCGTAAAGTTAGCGCTTGTCCGTGTCCCTTACTACATCCTTGTGCTATATTTTGCGCTGTGCATTTATTTCCTGGCAATATATGAGCCGGGCGTCTAAACCCGTGAACTACGACTGACACTTAGGTGTATGTCAACTCCAGTTGATGCATATCGCTTAGAATGATGTATATGTGTATACACGTACATGGGCTATAGTTAACACTGTCTAATTCTTTTTTTTTCTCACTTTATTTCGGTACGACCAGGTGTCGCTGGGTTACTAAAAAATTCCTGGGCGTTAACGGCGCAATAATTCCAGCGGAAATATATCCGATGTGGCTATACAAGCAAACAACAATTTCACGGTATCTATATAGATACCATAAATTATGTAGTTAATACACAACAGGAAATGGACGTAGCGACGCCGAACATATGTCGGCAATGCCTCACTTGTGTCTGCCGGATTAAATATGACCAGCATAACGGGCGTTTTCTCGCGGGAAATTTGACGCCTGACGGCAAGGAACGGGCGTCGTCTCGCGGGCACAAGCTGCACGCGTTAAATGAGAACAACACGGTACTTAATGTGCTCTGAGCATGTCAATTTTGCCTTCTTTTTTTAATATAAGCAACCGCTATTACATGGCTCACCTGGGGACATGTACGCCTGCTCACGAGAAAATTGCATTGGCGTTGAAAAATCAAATGTATGTCAGCAATTTTTCGTTCGCCACCGTTATGCGACAAATGTTATAATAAATGTTTAAGGAAGTTGGTATCTATTAGTGACACGTCCATATCACCCTGGAAAGGTTTACACTTTTTGCGGCGTATCTTACTCAAGAAATCAACATCTGTCTTGCTGGCGTTTCTTCAAGAACTCGGTGCTTGCGACTTTCCCGTCCAGAATGAAAAAGAAAAGGCACACAATAATTATGACAATTTTGTCAGCATTACAAAATAAACCTAACGAGGTACAAATGTTTCTTATATATATATATATATATATATATATATATATATATATATATATATATATATATATATATATATATACAGTCATATAATGAGAAACCAACAAACACTGACACCAAGGACAACATAGGGAAATTGCATGTGCTTAATAAATGAAATAAAGTAATGATAAATTAATGGAAATTAAGGTGGATGAAAAAACAACTTGCCGCAGGTGGGAACCGAACCCACAACCTTCGCATGTCGCGTGCGATGCTCTACCAATTGAGCTACCGCGGCGGCGTTTCCCCATCCACTTTCATGGGTATTTATGTGTACTAGTAGAACCCTGGGAGTGTTAGCCAGCGCCCCCACTCACAGACCTTGGTGGCGGTCTGTGCGGTGGTCTTGGCGGCGATATATATATATATATATATATATATATATATATATATATATATATATTCATGGGGTCGTTTCACAGCGCTCTGGCAGCGCTACAATGAAAATAAGAGATAATAAATATGAAAATAAGAGAAAGCTATGTAGTTACCTTACAACGGTGTCGGCTACTCCTTTTCGCATAGCTCTCGTGTGTTCATTTTTTACTGTATGTACTCGTATTATGGCGGGTGCTACTTTCGTTTTTTTTTTTCGTACTTTCTTTTAGACACGGACTGCAGTGTACTTGTGTTCTGGCTTCGGAACTTCGGGTTTGAACTTGTGCGTGTGAGCCACGACTTGCAACTATTCGCGGAAATTCGCCCTCGAGTGCGTTTTTGTACATCTATGCCTTTGCCCTTCTCGGGGTATTTATCTCTTTATTGCAAGTCGGGGCAGAGGGCACCTGGTGCATGTTCAAATGCTTTACAGAACTATAAACGACAGGTAGTGTATGAAATGTGCTTTTTACAGTGTATGGTAGTGGCGACATGAATGTGAAATTCGATAGCAGAAATTCAATAGAAGGCGCAAAAGGAAGAATAAAGTGATTCAACCAAGAACGACTCGAGGGAGAAAGAATGTACCCTTCCATCTACGATGAGCAGTGCCACCCAATTGAGCCATTACAACGAAATTATGACGCATGGTCACACAATCTTGATAAGAACACGCTTGCCGAGGCTCATAATCTGCAGAAATATGAGACATATAAAACTTTATTGTTGCTCAGCGGACGATTGAGTCCGGCCCTTCAATCCAGGCTACCTCCGTTGACGAACTTGACGGTATAGATGTGATGTAGGCTGCCAGGTTCCATTCCTCCTAATCTGTGGAGACTGTAGTCAGCCACCCATGGTTGGGAGGTAAGCACGGAGGAAAGAAACAAAATAGGAGAGGCCCTGACGTCACGTTTTTGAAGGCGGAAGTGCCGTCATGCTTGTGTACCATCTGTCTTTGCGCCGCCAATCAGCTCGCCGGAGCAGATAGGCGTGAGCTTTGGACTGGCATTGCTACAAGCTGCCGGAAGTGTGTGCTGCCGACGCGCGCCAGAACAAAGCCCGCGAAACTTCTGTGACAGTTTTAGTGGCGAAGACGCGCTCCTGTGCTCTCTCGTGGCACGTTGAAAAAGACGACGAAGGCCAGCGCGTGATTTGAGGCAGCGGATTCTTGATTCTCGGACGGACGGAAAAAACTTTAATGGAAAAAGGACCTGCGAGGTTGCCAGCCCGGGCTCAGGCCACCCGGGCATTGTGTGCGGTGAGGCATAGCCTTTCCACCGCTGCCCGGGCCCGCTGGATAGCCCATAATTGGTCGTGTAGTTCTGAGCTAGTCAGAGCGCTTAGCCATCGCTCCTCGAGAAGGTCCGGTTCTATCTTGTCCTCTACGTATACTGAACCGATCTGTGTGCACTTCCACAAGATGTGTGCCATGTCTGCGTGTTCGTGTTTGCAGAGCTTGCAGCTTGCGTCTGGATATTGTGTTGAATTTATTCTGTTTAAGTGTACTGGGTTTCGGAACGTTCTGGTTTGCAATCTTCTCCAATCTGTTTCTTGAGACCTGTCGAGTTGTTTGTGGGGTTGTGGGTATGCTTCTCTTTGTTTCGTGTAGTGTGTCAGTATGTCGTGGTACGTCACCAGTCTGTCCCTGTCGCCTTTTATCGCTTCTTCGTCGTCCTCGCCTCCTCCGTCTTCTCCATCGCCTCCGCCGCAGTCCTTTCCTCTTCCCCAAGGGTTGCGGGGTGTTGGGCCGTCACTGTCTGTGCCGCGGTGGGTTAGTGTTCGCGCGACTCGGTGGGCCTTCTCGTTGAGGTTGGGAGGGGCATTCATGGTAACTTCTCCCATATGTGCCGGGATCCATTTGAGGTATTTGGGTGTAATTGTGCCGTTCTTAAAGTCTTCCGCTCTGTGGTTCAGGATTTTGGCCGCCTCGGTGGAGACCCAGCCCTTTGTGAAATTCCTAATAGCCGTCTTCGAGTCGCTGATTATTGTTCTGTATTGTTGCCGACCGCTGATTATAGCCAATGCGATTGCCATTTCTTCCGCTGCCTCCGACGATCTAGTCCTTACGGAGCCCGCAGTCACGGTCTTCCCTTTCGTGCATACGACCGCCATTGCGAAGAGGGAGTTACCTTTGTCAGCGCCGACACCACCATTGTCGTCCCTGTTTCGGGGGTACCGCGCGGCGTCTACGAAGAGCACCCCCTCCCGCGCGCCGTGATTTTTGAGAATCGTTTTCGTGCGGCATTTTCTTCTCTCGACATTGTGCACGGGGTGCATGTTCTTCGGGATATTTTCCGTGTTAATTGCGGCTCGGACGTCTGGGTGAATCTGCATCTTGGCGCCGTTCATTCCGTGGTAGTTTATGCCGATCTTTTCCATGATTTCTCTGCCCGCCTTGGTTCCGGAGAGTCTTTCAAGTTGCGCTATTCTCTGTGCTTCTGCGATCTCCTCCAGCGTGTTATGCACCCCGAGTTGTAGTAACCTTTCGTTTCTTGTGTATTGGGGGAGACCCAGTGCTGTTCTGTACGCTTTTCTAATGAGCGCGTCGATCCTGTCTTTCTCGGCCTTGTTCCAGTGGACGAATGCCGCCACGTACGCGACGTGGCTGATCGCGAAGGCCTGAACGAGCCGGACAACGTTTCTTTCCTTAATGCCCCTCCTGTTGTTGGAGACTCTCTGTATTAGCCGAATGGCCGCCATGACTTTCTTTTCAAGGCGTGTTATAGTTTCCGTGTTTGTTCCCCTGGCTTCGATCCAGAGACCCAGGACTCTAATCTTTTGGACCATGGGTATCTTCGTGCCTTTCCTCGTGGTTAATCTGATTCCCCTTTTGTGTAGTTCCGCTACGTCTCTGGACGGTTTGCCGGACCTCCTGGGGCGGTAGAGCAGCAGTTCCGATTTTTCCGGTGAGCATTCAAGTCCGGTGCCCTCTAGATGATTTTCGATTGCCTCCACCGCCCCTTGAAGTCTGTTCTCCATATCACCCTCGCTTGCGTCTTTCGTGGTCCAAATCGTAATGTCGTCTGCATAAACGGTGTGATTGATGCCTTCTATTCGGTCCAGTTTTTCCGATAGTCCGATCATGACGAGGTTGAAGAGCATCGGTGACACGACGGACCCTTGCGGCGTGCCAGCGCTGCCCATGTCCACCTGGATACTCTCTTCCTCGTCCAGTCTGATTCTGGCTGTTCTTCCCGTAAGGAAATTTCGGATAAAATTATACGTTCGTTCGCCCAGGCCGAGTTCCACGATTCTGTCGAGTATGGCCGTGTGCTTGACCCTGTCGAAGGCCTTCTTTAGATCAAGTCCAAGTATTGCTCTCAAGCCCCGCTCCGTGGTTTCTATGACTTGCTCCTTTAGTTGTATCATTGCGTCTTGTGTAGAGAGCCCTCTTCTGAAGCCAATCGTGTTGCTGTGGTACAGGTCGTTTGACTCCAGGTAGCCGTTAACTCTACTCAGGCAAGCGTGCTCCATCACTTTACCAACGCAGGAAGTGAGAGAGATCGGCCGCATGTTCTGTATTTCTAAGGGTTTACCCGGCTTCGGGATGAGGATCACGTCGGACCTCTTCCATTCGTCGGGTATCCCGCCGTTCCGCCAGCACTCGTTGATGTAGTCTGTCAAGCGGCTCGTTGCCTGGTCGTCCAGGTTCCGGAGCATCTTGTTGGTCACTTTGTCGGGGCCCGGAGCCGACTTGGTCTTGATGGTCTGCAGGACCGCCTTGATTTCTTGCTGGGAGAAATCTCTGTCGAGGTCTTCGTTGGGAGAGCCCGAGTAGTTCCGGTGTTCAACGGCTGGAGGTCTCTCAAGGTAGAGCTTGACGATTTCATCGCCCATTGCACGGATGTTTCCTTTGTACTTGTGTCTGAGCTTGGTGATTTCAGCTTTCGCCGCTGTCTTCGTTCCCGACGGGTCGAGCAGGTGCTTAAGGATCTTCCACGTCTTGCCCGTGTTGATGTTGCCGTCCATGGCGTCGCATACCTCGTCCCAATCCTGATTGCATAACTGGGCGCAGTGTGCTTCGATGGTCTTATTTAGTTCCGCGATTTTGCGCCTTAGATTTCTATTGTGTTTTTGCCCTTGCAGCCGTTTCTGGATGGATTTTTTGGCTTGTACGAGATGCGCGAGCCTGCTGTCCATCCGCGGAGTGTGACCACCACCGTTGTCGTCGTCTTCATGTTCGCGTTGAGCCTCCCAGTCGCCCCACTCCATCTCGGTCGTGGCCTTTTCTACGTCTCGTAGCAGCTCTCCGTTCCATTCCTCTATGTTTCTTATGGGTCCCTGTTCTTTTTCGTCTCTGATTTTGCGGAATTTGCCCCAGTCTACTAGCCGGAACTTATGTTGTATTCCCTTCGTGACGCGGGGCTCTCCTAGGGCAATGCTGAGTATCCTGTGATCGCTCCCCAGGTCCTCGAAGGTGTTCTCCCAGGTGATTCTCCCGGCTCTCCTGCATAGCGTTAGGTCTGGTGTGGTGTCCCTATGGGGGCCCGCACCCACTCTGGTGTGTGAGGCCGGCTCGTTGAGAAGGGTTAGGCCGGCCTTTTCTATGAGGTCGGCCAGATTTTTTCCCTTCTTGGACGAGTGTCCATAGCCCCACTGCGTGTGTGGAGCGTTGAAGTCCCCTCCGATGATGAGCCTGTTGTCGCCGGCGATGGTCAACGTTTCGTTTATTAAATCTTCGAAATTGTGTGTTAGGCCCTTTTTGGATGGGCTGCTGTAGACGTTCAGAACGAAAGTGCTGCTCTCCTTCTTGCTGCGGGGTACGACTTCTATGAGGATGTGGCTAATGTCCGTAATTTTTCTCATAATTCTCGGTATCGCGACCAGTCCTTTTTTGACTAATGTGGTCACGTTACCAGCGCAATATAGACGGCACGTAGACGTGGCAAACGCTGGTGATTCAGCGTTTGTGGTGCGTGGGTCCCCTCTTTTTGCCCGGTTTCTATCGCGCTGGTATCAAGAATCAACAAACTTGCAAGCAGCTAGCCCGCTTTACAGCCAAAGTCATATGTAGGGGGTCGAGGGAGGCATACCCACAGGACACGATACTAACCTGTGTACTTGTTTATCGTTTCCGGTGACCCGTTTTCGCCGGCTAACGAATGTAAAACTTTATGGTTCGGCACAAAAACGCGCCTGCATATATCACCCCATTCTCGACTGTTGTGGCTGATTCTGTTGTCTCTGTTGTCGGTCGAACCTTGAGTAACCAGATGTGCGACGCGAATAACGTGGTACATTCCAGAAGGCACGCGAGTACCAGTGTTTACGCTGGAATCTTCGACAAGTCATATGTAAATAACTGACGCGCTTGACCCACGCAGGTGAGATATTCGACGATCGAACCGTAGTGCTCGTTGCTATCGCTGTGCTTTGACTGTCACTCCCTTTTATAGGGGCACAACTCCGCCCAAAAAGAATTTAGTTTCATGGTTCATAGTTTTTGCTACTGTGTTCTCCGCTGTCGCTAGAACGTGACAATGCAGATTTTCGGGTGGTCGCCGCAGTGTATGCAGGGAGGGTTATCTTTTGTGAGAGCTAGGAAAATGTGCATGCTGGCTGGGGTGAGGAAGGTGTCCGTCTGTGCCTGGCGGATAATGGTGCCTTGTTGACGTGTGAATTGCGGTTGTAGGACAGGGAATTCACGATGGAAAGTCCTGTATGACTCGAGGGAAACGACAAAACTGTGGCGCTCGACTGGGTTTGCATCCGGTAATGACGGGAGCCGGGTGAAAAACTGCCCGGCGTGCAGGATTTCATTGTCGTTTCGTGGTGCCCCCTGGCGATCTGGCATCCGGACGATTTCTACGACTGAATGTAGGTCGCCTCGGGGGTATCCTACGCAGGCAAGCGGCCATAGAGTCGGCGAATATGACCGGGACGAAGGAAGTGAAAGCTGTACTAAATTCAGCCCGACACACGCAACGCACAGCATGCCGCATGATCTGCTGGCCTGTTTGTACTTACACACATACTTTGCTGTTTTGTCACCGAATTGTTTTTATCTTTAGCACAACACCACTCAAAAGTTATTTCATGATGCTACGCTCAACAAAAGATAGGTAATTTGGCAACCAAACACAGCTCAAATGAATCGTGGTCAAATTTTTGTGGCAATTACGCCTTTATTTATAGTTCTTTCTGCCCCTGTAGTCATCGTAGAGTCTCATCGTAGAGTCGGCGGGCAGCAGATTGTTGCCATGAATATAAAACCAGCACTTTTATTGCACTTACCTATATTTACCTTAATAACATCGAGCCTATATGCACAAATCGTTCACACGCATGCTCCTGCAAATTGTAGGAACAACCGCCGGCTTGTGAGTGAAACTACACATATTGCGGGCAAAGGCTGCCGGCTAATGACGATGTGATCATGCGAATGAAAAGCTTAGTGACGTAGACCCTCAATACGATATACTTACGCTAATCGTGAAGTTTCGTTCTGCACGCGAGCGGAACAACTCATCAGCAGTTATTACTATTATTTCATACCGAAACACACAGGTGCAGTCCACCGAGAGGGAAATAGGGAAGAAGCAGGCTGTCAACTGCCACCAAGAAGGGCACAAAGCCTGCCTATTCATTAAAAAGGAGGTCATAGAAAAGGAAGTTGAAGATATGGAGAAGGGAAGTAAATAAGAAAACAAGACATCAAGATGTTAATTGTTGGTGAAAAAGATTTCTTTTTTCTGATGACCCTTCTGCATCGGCGGAAGCGACTTTATTCGTTTTTTGCGGTTTAATTATAGAGGCTGGAGCCTTCTAACCTCTATAGATTAATGGCTCATTTCCGTGCACGTCTAGCGAATTTCTCGAGACCATTTCCGTCGAATAGATGGTTATATTATTGCTCGTTCTGTTACAGCGGAAAGTACATTTGTGTAGTTCTGTGCCATTGAAATCGACGTGTGTACGTGACTGTCGGTGACATTCAGCAAGGGCGACAATTCTTTTTCTCTGGCCCACTCGGGAAAGGACTGCAGGCCGAAGACGTAGACTCCGAGGGCGTGGATCATGGCGGTCTCTACCAGGGAGCACAACATGTTCATCATAAGCCCTGGCTTCGCCTGCGATTAGAATAGATACGTGAAAAAACACACACACAAGAAAAGAACAGGAACGACTGACGAACAAACAACTCCTATTGTACAGAGAAGCATTTACTGCAAGTATTTCTAAGTAGCGCAAGCTGAGCGTCACGTTGACGTTTTCACTCTGACAGCTTCCGTCGCGGTGATTACATGCGGACGGAGGACGTTCTTTTGTTTTCTCTCTGTGCTCCTTTTCTGCCTGTTCACGGTACGCACTGTGCACATATGTGCACAGCGCCGGTTGCGCCATCTGCAGACTTCCCAGCAAAGTACACTCGGGAAAGGTGCGGCGCATCTCGCTGTGCTAAGTCCATTGAGTACACCGACAGCGGCGAAGCTCTATTGCGCTCGTTTTATTCTTATTAACAATTTAAGAGACATAAGTTCTCCATGCAATGAAAGCCTAGCAGGAACGTTTGCTTGCTGGCCAAAGAAAGAAACAGCAGTTAAAAGTGGAACCACAGAAAACGAAACACATGAACGCTGGCATCGTTCCTTGATGTGCTGTTCCTAAGAGTGGTTTGTCTTTTCACGCAAGTATTCACGGACAGGCTGAAACGGGCATTCTACCACTGCTGCAAAAAACAAGTAAGATGGGAAGCAATTGCCAGCGCGCGTGCATTCCCGTGTCGCCTATACGAGTTCTTGATTCCTCTATTGTACGCTGCGACTCCAAGCAATAAGCTGCGTATTATTTGGTTCACCCGAAAAAGGTTTAATTCTCAAACAACTGAAACGCTACCGTGGCCCACGAAGTGAGCTGTCCAGTCCGCCCGAGCAGTTCCGATCTCACTATAGAGAACAGACGCTAAGACGACAGCTTATTTTATAAAAAGGACTGTTGCGCACGTTTATCATCCTTATACGAGTTCTCTGAAGTATCACCTATATAAACTTAATTCTTCTTTAATACTGGATATGGGCCATCACGAAGTTCCCACTTGTTATGCAACCTTGTTATCCTGCCTCTGGATCGGTGTGGCATTCACAAAAGCTTACTCGTTCTGTATTGGAAAGCCTGACTGTTGCAGGACCGAAGAAACTACTGAACACGTCATGTGAATTCTTTCCCATTGTAGCATCCAGCACCGCTGTCTCCGAACAGCATCAACTGCACCAACCCAACTGCAGAGGTAAAGGAACAGTACTGTTGTCTACGCAGTAGGACCAACTAAATCCTCAACGCTGTGGGCGTGGGTTTTCAACTTCTTGTGTGTGGGCGTTCTGCTTTCCCTACGCTAGCACGAGAATGCGATACAAATATTGCGTAGCAAAAGTGCCATGCCACTATAATCTGGACCCAAGTGTCCCGAGAAAGGCTTTCAGAAAACGTGATTCCGCAGGACTCGCCCGCGCACCGTGCAAGAGAACTAAATACCTGATTGAAAGGGAAATTTTTACGGATACGTCCCCCGCCGCTGCCTATAATTGCGCAAGGAGAATATTAAATAACTGGAGCTAATCGCGGGGTCCCAGGTGTATCTCAATCTTGCCAGTTGCAGCGTACACTCAACGGGACGCTGGAAACGATCACGGTGAGAGAACCAAAATTAAGACTGCAATGAACCTTTCAAAGGGCAACCATGCAGTAACTTTTAAATGTGTGCTGGAGATATTAGAGAAATTAGTGGCAGCTGGTGAAGTCACAAATCAAACGCGCACTAATCGGGGAGTGGAGCTGATGTCACGGAGAGGCTAAAATAAGAGGGTGAGCTGACGTCACTTCTCCCTCGGCCACTCAATGCGTTGCGTTGGCGGCTGCTAGCGTTTCCAGAATGAAGAAAACTTATTTGCTACCAGCGCAAATCTTCCGGATTCTGGAGTGTCTGAAAACGACACTCCATGAAATATCTGTAGAAACTACCTCAGCTGATTTCGGTACCTGCAATGACGCCAACTTTGACATACTTATTTGAGAAGTAGAGGTTGTTCCAGATGGAACTTATCGAGCGCCTTATAATATGGTGGATATACTCATTGTTTTCCAGCAAATGGAGCCAAAACTCACAGAAGCCACAGAGGCGCTATGAATTGCGATATTTTCAGCGCTGTTAATAGTAACATTGCGGGACCTTGTTTTACCGAAGCAATTTTGTTTCCTTGGACAGAATTGGCTTGCGCAGGTGTGTTCTTATATATGACACTTTTCTAAGCATAGGAAGTTCACTCTTCGCCAAACGCCATTACAGGTCTATGTTTTCCGTCCCATTGGGCTAGTTGTTTCGTAGCCATTTAACAGTCTTGTAGGTGATTACATTCTTTTTTCTATGCTGCACTTGAGTGTTTGGTTCCTTATCAAAAGACCAGATCTACGGCTTTTGCACAGAAGCTTAAAGAAGAAAAATAAAGGAGGGCATTCGGGGGGACTTGCAGATTCTATTGCGGGAAGTAACACATCTGTATCTCGTATATTTATTTTTGAAATTTCTCGTACCCTTCTTCAGCCTAGAAAACGTTCGCTCATCAAATTAGAATTAAGCATTGTACAGTTGGAGCTTTAGACACGCGGCAAACACGAGCTCCCTTTGTCCTTAGGGTGGGTACTATATTCAAAACAGAGATGACCCCGTTTCAGTGCATCTACCCCTGTCTCGGCAATATTGAGAGGAAAAATTCACCATGTCGGGTATGCGCAGATTGCCAAGGTCGTAGACGATGGCGTTGGGCGGAGTGGCCGCCGGCAGCATGAAGGAGAACGAGCAGCCGATGGTCACCGGGATGGCGAAGTACAGCGGGTGAACGCCCCGGGCGACTGCCTGCGCGGAGCGCAAGTCCGTCGCTCAAGTGTACGTGTGCTCGGGCGCTAGGCGACCCTTATCCCTGCATCTGCCGCAAAGATGGGCAACAGGGAATAATGTCATATTAACCAACGGTCAATATGGCAAAACATGAGCCATTAAGTAGAGACGTAGGCACACACGTGGCTGGTTTCGTTTTCTTCTGCGCTTATTTGCTTTTGGTAGTTCTCTCACGTCTATATTTTTTTCCTTTAGGCAGTCGGCCACGTCATGCTGAATACGGCCACTTGCGCTGATTACCGAATCTGCGCAAAATTAGGGCCGGCGACTCTTTGATAGGCAGACAGGGTGCGCCTAGCGCTGTTGGCTCCCGATGCCGAGGGCTCGTTCGCGTGGCGGCCTTTGAGCGTTCACAGTTAAGGTATTCATGGCAAGCACTCTGTATGAACCTTCAAGAAGCGCTACTATATTTATTGATGGTTTATATGTCCTTGGGGCGTCGGAATCGCGGTTAATGCCGTTCACACTTTTTCTCTTTTTTTCACACTGTCATAAAAAATTGAATAAATGAATGCAACGTCTGTTTATCAAAATACAACCGCCAGCTCGTTCAGCTTTCCCGATACCTGTGCAACAGAAACCGACGTTGATGAAACTCCCTCACGCCATCATCGTGTCGACAAGAAACCTACAGCAACAGATTTAGCGGGCCATCGGGTGGAGAGTTTGAAAGCAAACGACCCCTTCTACCCCAGTCCACCTCTATACCAACGCAGTACGAGTGATAAAAGTTACTATTAAGAAAAATAAGAAACAACTAGAGGTGATGTAGGCGAAGCAAAAAAAAAGAAAGAACAAATAGTCGGAGTCGTAATGCACTTTTCCTCATTGTGCACGTGACCTTCTTCTTGCAAAGGATGGGTATTGCTTTGTTCACCTATCAGCTATGTGTCATCGCATGCCATTTCCCTATTTCACTCGACATGCATGGAATGTCAAATGCACATGTAAATATGATCACTCGCGCACGGTACCGGCGATGGCTGACGAGATGGTCCTGTTGCTGGGAATCATAGGAGGGCAGATTTCACTGGCGAGGAAAGAGGCCCCCCGGAGAATTATTTGTATAAAGTGCAAATATCTCGGCAAATAGGCCCCACTAACAGAAAAAGACAAAAAAATTAGACAAGTCCTGAGCTTGTTGCCAGGACAACCTTAACAATCAATACAAGATATTCAAATTGCTCTGACTTCGTCATTACCACGAGAATATTTCATGGCAAGCGAAGGCCGAAAGCTTCTCTTAACCATCTCCATTTACCGCTGCCTGGCATTGGCGGTAGGGGCCGCCGCACCGTGTGATTGACAGGGGAGCGATCAAGACAAGGTAGGGAGGTTAACCAAACGAGGTTTCGCCTCTCTGCATTGTATGGGAAAGGATGAGGTTGAAGAGGCAAGAGAATAGATTGTTCACTCCCACGACTGGTGATACTGTGTCTCTCTAAGTGGTTAGTTGATTATCTTAATTAATAGTAATGTGGTCAATAACGCAGGTGACCTTACTATGAACAGGAAACCAACTCGTTCTGCTTGCTACATTTCTGCACATGCCGCGAAAAATTACAAAGCATCATAAGTAGAGCCGCAGAAGCGGCCACCGTAGGTCAATCTATGTACATGTATAGAAACTGCTTCGATGCCACTTGTAGCACTGCTCGGGTTACGGCTTAAACCATATCACCCCTGACCTTCGTCGAATCTGACAAAGGGCCAATGGTATAGGTGTTCTTTCGCTGCTTCTCACCGTTCTGCAGACGACAGGGAGGAGGATGGAACTGACAGCCGCGTTGCTCGTCACCTCAGTCAGCATGGAGGCCGCAAAGCAGAGCAAGAGCACAGTGAGCACTTCGGGGAGCACCTCGAGACCCTTGAGACGCTCGACGAGAAGCGACGAGAGCCCGGATTGCTGCACACAAAAGAGAGCGGGAAAGCGGCGCCATCCGAGTGTGTACACTATAATGAAGCACACCGAGAGCCAAACAAGACGCGCTGAACGGGAAAAGCCACCCTACACGCTACAGTACACTATCAAAACTTCCCAGGCCGCGGGGCGCACAAGCACGTTGATTTCCGCACGGGTGGCGGACTTCCTGAAGTTAAGTTTGACACTAGAAAGTTGTGAATTGCGAGAAACAACGTCCCATTTCCCTGTTCTGAACTATGGATCTTTCAGAATCGAATACTACGGTTCCGCAGCAGGACAAGAAGTCAACGTGTTCACGCACACAATGACCTGAAAACTTGTCTCCAGGACTGTAAGTTACGACACGTGACATCGCGTTGAGGCGTCGCCGCTCGCTAAACCTGCTGGATGCAGAATTCTGTTTGGCTAATCAAAAATCATCATGCCCGAGCCTGACCTATGAAGCCTTCCTCACAAGAAACTCTCGGACGTGTTGGCATATGTAGTTTTCGGCTAAGGTCCCGTCTGTGTAAGCTTGCGGAAAGCAGTTTCAAGCTTTCTCGCTCCAAGGCTACATATCATTTGTATTAATATCGTATAAACAGCTATCGATCGCATATTTTTGCAACAAGTATTTTGTCTTTACTTAGTTCTACTCCCGTATATTGCATCCTTCCTTGCTGCATCTTCGTTCCAGAATTCCATGTTCATTTTTTTTTTTGCTGTGGGGCTTGAGAGTAAAAAAAAATAAATAAAATGGTCGAACAAAAATATTACTGCGCTCAAAGTTTTCTGTGTCCTTGCTTTAGCGCACTCATTCAGCTCGCAATTCTTTTGTCATTATACATATATGTTTTTTTTTTTACTCTCTTATGGGACACGTTCTGAAGTCACTATACTACGCGCTTACCCACTCCGAACGCGTGTGTTCTACGTCTATACGCACCATGCAGGCTTCACCGGCAGCCATTCCACCACCGATGAGAATCATGACGCCCCACTGGGCCCGGTCGCTGGCCTCACGCCACGTTATTATGGGTCCGCTCTTCCACGGCTGCCTCGGATCCCGCGGTATGCAGAACAGCAAAAGCGTCACCAGCATGGCCGGTGCGGAAGCCTTGATGGCGCTGCGTGCGCGAGATGCCGAACAAGTTTCGGCGCCAAAGAGCAGGAAATGACGTAAGCATTCACGTTCCCCTTAAGCATATCAAGAATCCCTGTCGCGCAAGTACTGCACGGCGACAACGTCATGGGTCAAAAGTGTCGTGCATTTCGGTGACGACATAAGATGTGTCGCAATTCATGTTTGGCAGTTTGGAAAAGTTCCTTGAGAAACACGAAACTAAACTGCTCCGTTTGTCCTATATGTTTCCTTTCGTATTTCTCCCGCTACGTTAGCCAGCACAGATTTAGAAGGGATTTTAAAGTTGCAGATTCTCGTTGCAAGGAATGCGGGTCTCAGTTGTCTAACATGACAGAACACAGCTTCTTTACACAAATTTGTATGCTAATACAAGCCTATAATACAATTTTCTTCTTATATAATTTGAGACAGCTTCAGCGACACCTTGAAGATCAACTGTGTGTTTCTTGTGAAGTGGATAAATATATTACTTACGATTCAAATATGGGGGAATACGCCTTGCGCCTAATTTAGTAAGAAAAAGAAATATTGAAAATTGGTCACAAGCCTAATTAGGACAGCGCCTACACGCCTGCAAGTCATATTTTTTTCTCAGTTACATCTGGTTGCCCTGTTATAGAAAACGATGGCCCAGTAATACCTCTATTTTTATGCCTTTCTTGCTCTTAGGGCAACGCCTATGCTCGCTTGATGATTTGATTTCCAAGCCTATAGGTATTTGTACCGCACAATAATTGGAAATTAAGACAGCTCTGTGCACGACTACGCTTAAGCCGAGAACTCTGCATATGCTTGATTTGTATTTCAACACGGCGATATGAAGATTTAGTTGAGCTAGAACAATCAGTTACAAATTTATTGGAAATAAATTGGAAATCGGAAATACAACGTCGGTCAGTCGATTTTCCCTATTGCTTCAGTATCGAAAAAAATATATATACGCTCCAGGTGAAATTCCTTAGCGCAAGTAAAAGGTAAGGTGAGGATGACCTAATTTGTTTCTTGTAGCATGTAAGCTTTCCCGGTGATGTCGTCAGAACAAAGGTAAGTCGTTAATGCTGCTTTGTTAGTCGACAAGAATGCGGTCTTAGGCATGTGTCCGTTCACGCCCGCATTACTTCAATGTCAGGAAGAAAAAATAAATTGATTAGTAAGGGTCCGTGACCTAGAGAGAGAGAGAGAAGTTTAATAATACGAACGAGTGACCTAGGCTGCGCTTCGAAGGAGGAGGTACGAAGACGTGAAGCACGTCAGGCTGTAGCTGTCTCGTGAGGAAAGCTTCATTCATTGGAGACTGATAATCAATAAAAGAGTGGGCGGAAGTAATCATCATCTTTATAATTTAGTTCGGACGTACTCTCTTCTAAGTACTATAAATGCATACGGTGTCCGAATGCAAAATCTTATATAAAAATTGCGTAGTAGTTTGTCCAGATTCTTCGGACATATATATTTTCCAGGTTGAACATACATTTCGTCTTTTCTCAACTGCTTTATTCAAGAGTTAGCTGCAGGTTCAACGACAAAAGTACGAAAGGAGACATATTGTCTACTCGCGAAGATACCAAAGAGCGCGATCTTACTTTCCGAACGGCAAAAGATCCACCCATCCTGGAAGCAGCAGTGGCTCCATAGTGACCCACAGCAGGATCATCACAACCATCAGGAACATGACGCATATCTCCGGAAAGCTAAAAGCAAAAAAAAAATAACAAAGAAGAAACGACAACAACGTCCGCGTCATTGAAGTCACAAAAGCGCGGGTTCATGATAATATTTACTATGCTCAATTATTCCTTCAAGGTTTCAACGTTATAATAACCAATAGAACACAAGGGAGAGGTGCTGGTGTAGCTTTGCATTAAGGCACTGATTGACGTTCTCTTTACTAAATGTTTCATCTGAAATATAGTTGGTTTGGTGCAAAGGTTATTTTGACTTGATGACTTTTGTTGGTGGTGTTTTTTACCGCCCCCCTAGCTTGACTGCGGAATCTTTAGTCTCCTTAAAGGGAAGCTGAAAGGTTTTCCAGAAAAATTGAGTGAACATGTGTACATAATGGTTTTCAACCCTACGAATTCGAATATCGTATCGAAATTGAGCGAAAGAAAGCGCAAATATATTTTATTTCGACGAAAAGTGCAGCAGCGGACACGCCCAGCTCGCGCGTCTCGTTTCCGCCTGTGATTGGTTGGGCGACCCGTGACGTCAACTTTAGCGACCGACCGCTGCCGCTCCACATGAAGCGCGGTGCCAGGTAGTTTGGTGCCGTAATGGAAAATTAAGAGGTAATAGAAAATTTAGAGAGACTGCGTTTTTTTGAAGAGTTCGGCGTTGCTCCCTACATGTACGAGCCGATTGCAAAGAGCCGGCCTCTCGAAGAAGCAAACGATGCTGGTGCGAGCAGTGCTTTCGACGAGAACGAAAGCGAAGTCTTGGGATCTCCTCGTGTTGGAAATGCTCTTTGGTGAGTATGTTTTTTGCAAAGCGATCTAGTGATCTCGCCGATCTTTCGCCGATCTAGTGAGCTCGTTTCCGGTCAAACAACTGCAGTGTTGTGTTCCTGCATGCCTCCTCGTGGAACGTAAGCGGGGATGCGATCGTCGGCATTTGTGCGCTGTCCAAAGCTGTCGGCAACCTACAAAGACGGTTCAAACGCGTGAAAAGCTTCCCGGTTCATGCAGTACGTGTAGTGACCTTCATCTGTGCGCCATCCGCACACTACTCGTAACCGAAGTCGTAAAGGCGGCGAATTCCGTCGGCTACGTGAGACGGTCGGTTTCTCGCTGTGCGCGAGAGACGGGGGGAGCGTAGCGTCCTGGCGTGCGCCGGCTTTCCAGCACATGCAAACTCTACATTTGCACTGCGTTATGGTAGCTGCGTGCAGGCTGTTTTGCAACACACGTGCAAATAGAAAATTCGCGGCGCTTTGCGACGAAACCTGCGTCGAGGACGGGAAATAAACATGCACCTTCCGTTCAGCGTGCTAACATGAAGGAGCTCGCAGTAAATCAAAATCTAGGTTTGGGCGAGTTCGTGTATTCATAAGGCCTTCCAACACGAGTTATCATCAGTCAGTCCGCACTCGTGCCGTCTTTGTTTTCGTTGCTCCGATCTTTTCGTGCTGCGTTTAGAAAGCCTGCTAGTGGAAATTCTGGTGATAATCGTCGTCACGGAAGTGGTTGGAGCACAGCAGTGTTGTTCTTGAGGGCTTGAAATTCTTTCGCTTTACAGCAGCCTCCCACTTCCTTAAAAGCTTCTTGTCTTGTGGGAAGCAATGGAAGACAACATCGTCGCGGCCGCCGGTGTTCGTGCAACCGTAGGCTGCACAGAAAGACGGCATGATCGGCCCACCACATCAGTTGATGCTGCGCACGTTGACCACCACTCTACATACACACAGACGCACAAACAAAGAAATGCAGGGTCGATCGAAGCAGATTACGACGGCACGCACGCAGAAACAAGCACGGTCAGGCACGGTCGCGCAGGCGGCGAAGGAGCAAAACACTAAAGTTGACGTCACAACACCGCGGTTTCCGGTCTCCGCTCGCATCGTCAGCGTCAGCAGCAGCGCGCGGCATTCGACGGGGGGCGGAGCTACAGCGCAATTTCAACCGACGATTACGTCGCTCCTATTTGAAAAAAAACCCCCAAATTTGACCTACATGGTTTATAAGGTTCCCGCATCCGTATATGAGCGTCTTATTGAATTCGACAGACTCTTCAGCTTCCCTTTAAATGGGCTCGTCCAAGAAATTGGGTCACATGCCCCAAATCTAATATGTACGAGCAACGTTAACACTTCCGATATAGACTTGACCATATCGATAAACAATGGCTGACCATGATTGGCATCCGGTTTAAAGGAAATAGTCACACCGCGACACGTATGACGATTTACGATCTGATATTTTTCAGCCATCGGTTCAGCGATTATGGCTACGAATGTACTGTTGTTGTTGACATATCTGATCATAAGGTGGGGCCGTATAACGTATAACTACTCCAATATGTTTTTATTCCAATCTCCTTACGTCAAATTTGCGCAACCGCCGACGCAAGCATCGGGCGGTCACCCGCAAGGTTGTCTGAACAAACCAATCAAATGCTCCCCTCGTTCATAGGAGGTCACTTTTGTTTGCTTGAAAAACGAGTAACATTGCCTGCACTGAGCGGCTTGTCTTAACTAATTGGCTCACAAGAGGCGAGGAGTATGCCCAAGTGGAGAGGGATTCGATGGGGCCGAGCCACCGCACTGAATATCAATAACCGGATGAAGAGGGTGCCGACGTCTGCGATTGGTGCGCTTTCTCTTAGCTTGCGGTGGCTCGTCGACAATCGCAGCGGCATGCAACGGAACCTTAAGAATTCCTCTAAAAAGGATCCTCAGCAAAGAACAGTTCGCTGGGTGAGGTGTAAACGTGCTTTAAGTGCTGTAAGTGCTCGAAAACATTACACAGCCACGCAAAAAGCTTTATTGTACGCAAATAAACCCATAATCTCCGGCAGATGCGAGTAGCCAGTGCCTGAGCGATCGGCAGCAGCCATCTTTTATTCCTTTCGGAACGGGGCAGCCTGAGGCTCTTCAGATGAAAATTCAGTTTTGTTCGGCCTATTAATGCATCTTTAACGCGCGCGCGTCACTTTGACGCGGTAAATTTTTGTGATTTTGTGACGTCGCGTGAGAGGCAGGTGAAGTGGGTGCAGCCGGAAAACTTTTGACCAATAGCCGAGGGCTAATGTCAAAAAATCAGAAATAACTATTGTTTGTTTTGTTCAATCAATTATGTGTAGTCAGTGTGTACAAGCCATATCAGACGGGGAGCTATCGCGGTTTTCGTGACGCCGCGTGACAGACAGGTGAAGTGGGGGTGGTCCAAAATCTTTTTGACCAATCGCGGTGGGCTTATTGCAGAATTGGAATAGAAAAGTTTGGAATAGTTTGACGTGATAGCGCCCGTGGTTTTGCACCCATTTCTTGTCCTATTCCAAAAGCCCAATATGTTTAGTCTACTTTTCACGATCTAAACCATGCTGATGGTGTTAGTATAATCGATCCACTTAGCGCTTCTTTTGAGTTTGAAGTGTTTAGTCTTTGCGATCACACCACGCCTTAAGCGAATTTTTCCTTCATCTTGTTAAAATGTCCATTATGCGTTCAGTCCCGTTACAAACAACAAAGTCGTAGTTTCACCTAACAGACGAAGCATCGATTGCGATGGCAAATTAGTAGACAGCTGCATGAAGTAAGAATATTATCTTTATCGGCCGCATAAATTTGTAAACATTCGCTTACTAACTAAATTAACAAACACGGTGTCACGCGCGCACAGGTAAACATGAACGCGTCTCACTCGATGACTGCGGAAACTTGCTGTCAGAATGCAGAAGTGAGGAAGCGCGGCAGTAGCAGCGAGCGAATTGACCTTCGTGCCACCTCTCGCTTCAACGCGAACTAAGCATCGGATGCACAGCGCATGCAAAGCTACCAGCACTCAGCGCGCTTTGTCCACGTCCCAGATCGCTTTCAAAATGAGCCGCCCACGCAGCCGTGCCGCACGCAGCAGTCGCCGGAGTAGAACGCCACACCCCCGGCCCTCCTCTCGTCCCGGCGCCTCGCGCGTGACGCAAGACGGCGCGATTCCTCTCCGCTTTCCTCCCTTGGGCGCGCGAGATTGAGCCGCAGTCTTCGAATGATCCTCGCAAGTTTAACTCGCACAAACAGCAACGGCGCACGGCGACGACGTTGTGGTGCTTGGACTTATACGAAACATCACGGCGATGGCGACGGCGACGGTGGAAATGTGCCTGGAGTGTCCGCATAATTGATATCACAATAAAAAAGATACGTAGCTGCACTGGATTACTCGGGAAGCTCTAGCTCTGTCGCGCCGACTTGGCTGCTTGCGGCGTGCGAATTGTGTTGGTGATACTGTTCGTACTGCTCAGTTTCTTGCTCTTAAGGAGCAACTTCGAAGTAAAAGCAATGCATCACGTGATTTTTATTTCGAAGAAACAACTTCCTGGTTTGCTAAAAAATAGTTCTCGAAAGTGCTTGAATACTCTTCTGCGTGAAGAATCTACGAATTGTTCATTTGTAGTAAATGACACAGTTAAACACGATACTCCCGTTATCTTTATATCATTTATTACTAACTTGAATTTGGTTTCTACCCATGATAGCTTAGTAATTACTTCTTTCAGAGGTGCCTTATCAGTGTTTGTAACATTTTGCTACTCTATCTGTCAGCCCTCTTGTTGATTCTGGCTTTTCTTTTAACTGAACGGTCACAAATTTCTAATAATGATATTGTTGTCTCTAACGAGACTGTGATAAATTTAATTTGATATCTAGATTACAAAAGAAAGGTTGTCCCGACGATATAGACGAGCCATTCCTCACTAGATATCAATTATTACCTGGGAGTTATTTAAATGTTATTTTCCACAAATTTCTTTCAATGTCTGTCGTCCCTTTATCTTGGAAAACTGTGAAATTTCTTCCGCTTTACAAGTCCGAGAACAAAGAGCCCTTATTCAATTATAAATCCATTTCTTTTACATCTCATTCATGTAAACTATACTAGAACACACAATATACAAACATATCAGTGAGTTTCTGGAAACAAATAACATTTTATCGGATGCTCAACATAGCTTTCCGCTTGGTTTCAGCACCAATGCCCAACTTAGTGAATTCACTTACGATATCATCCAGGTTCTAGATGTATATGACCAAATTGATGCAATAGTTATAGATTTATGGAAAGCATTCGACATTGTTACACACTCTAAACAGTTGAAAAAAAAAAGAGCTCTCTGTTATCCTCGACAACTATGCATTAATTAATTGAAACGCTTATTTTCTTTCTCGCCATTTTCAATGCGTACTTTTCAAATATTCGCAATCCTCCATTTCCAGCGTAGCATCTGTCATTCCTGAAAACTCAAAAATAAGTACGCTACTCTTTTCAATTTAAATAAATAATTTACCACAAAAACTTACTGGTAAAATCTGCGTATACGCTGATGATTCTGTTCTCTACCACACTAATAAACTCCTTATGATCACTTCGTCCTCAACAATTCATTGCCATCATTTCGCTCATGGTCTCACACTTGGCAGACGTAAAATAACCTCCGAAAAACTGTTTCCATATCATTTACTAAACACTCTTTGCCATCGTTTTTCACCTATTCGTGTAATGGTCCTCTACTGGAAAATGTGTCGCAGTATATTTACATTGGTATTATATATTCTAAGGATTTGTCTTGGTCTCATGTCCTTGAACAGATGGGCAACCGCACGCTTAGAAAATTCGCATACCTGCAATGTACTCTACGTTCGGCTCCTCTTAACACAAGACTCCTCGCTTACAGAACACTGGTTCGTTAAGTACTCGAGTATGGCGCGGTCTTATGGAACCCATAAAAAAAAATCTGATAGTGCCGAAATTTTATCTGTCCAGAACAAAGCTGCACGCTTCATTTATCATCGTTACGACGTGTGTATTTCGCATACACACGTGTGTTGCCATCTTCGAAATCTCCAGCTTTCCACTTTTCCTTCCGGTCATCAAATGGAATCATTGAAGTTCTTCCACGCTCTCATTATCTCTCCACGATTTCCTCTACTCAGCAGCTACATCACGCGTGCAAGACGTGCATGTATTGTGTGTGCTGTAACTATGGATGAACTATACTGTTTTTGTTTATATTTAAACGATCTGTACCTAAGTGGGCCAAGCTCGTTGTATCGCCTGGCAATCTCTTCCCGGACTTTCTCCTGTGCCATGCAGTGGCTTGAACTACGCCTAAAACAGAGGAGAAAAATTTCACAGACAGTGCCGATTAGATAAAGTGCACATGCCCAGAAGTTAAACAGTTACTCCAACATTGCGGTCCTTTTCCATCGGGGACATCTCGTAACCAAGAACTCGTAAACTTTCATATTGTCCCAGAAGTCTTGATTTGCTCACTAATTAATAAATATAAACACTCAACTTAATCTAGGAGAAGCAGATGCTTATTCTGCAATTATTGATGACGTGCATAGACATTTCTAATGTAAAACTGTGCGATGCCAAGAGATGGCGAAATACGCATGGTGCAGCGCGACGTATACCGCGTGCTGGGTGCACCAATTTTTGCGGCATTTATAAACACCGCTTATTAAGTTTGCATCATTTTCACAATAAATGTGCGGAAAAGATACAAATATATAAATTGAAAGCGCTACTTATCATGTGTAGCGTGACACGTTCTGAACGTGCCAAGTTGCGGCATTGCTCCTTTTCGCAGAAATAATTTTTCTTGCGGGCAATATTTTGACGATGGCTAACGCAACAGCGTTTTCGCTACCATAGCGTTGCTGGAACGATACCGTTCGGATCTGAAGCGAATGTATCAATACATTGAAATTGTACGCAAGCAGATGCTGCGGCACCAATTCGTTATCTTACATTGTTCGGATGGAAGAAAGCAGGAGGTAGGCCCAGGCGACGAGGACGCAAAGAATCATCGTCGGTATGTTGTACAGCATCCAGGACGCGAAAGAAACTTCGGTGGAACTCGGGAACATTCTACGCAGAAAGAGTAACAGTTCACAAACACAAGTTTCACTGAAGCTCTATACATTATATAAAGACAGAGAGAAAGAGAGACTTCGAGCTTGGCCACAAAGCATAAAGCGCTCAACGTTCACGGCAATGAATGACAACTGTAAAATAGTTTAGAAGAGGCACTTGGCCAATGGCATCAAGGTATTACACATAAAAAGGCTCGTGAAGATGAACTCTGATTTCACACAACTTAGGAAGCAAGATAACACACCAATAAAAAGGATCATGTTTCGTGTCCGCCTACTGATAAAACCCTTTGGGTAAATGAGATATTTTTGCCCGTTTTAGTACGCTTGAGTGCTCGTTAATCAGCACCGGACGCCCCAGTTTTCTTGCAATCCGTACCGTTGATGCTATCAAATAGTGACATGTGCTATATCGCTTTTTTTGAAGTCATCCGAGCTCATAACCCCTGCAAGCACAGCACAAAGTGCCTAAAGCCAAGGATATCGCACGTAGCAGCTAACAAACGACAGCAACAAATACTTAATAAAGCCATAGCGTGTCTTTGTCACAAGTTCTCGTTGCCTTTGAAAATACTCACTCGTCGATAAGGTCCTTCAGGACCAAATTAGGCCCAGTGCCGATCGGTGACCCCGTGCTGCCGATGTTGGCGGCGTACGCCACTGATAGCAGCATCGTCGTCAGCAGCGCCTTCTGGCGTGTCAGCTGAGAACTGCAGCGGAAAATGCAGTGAAGGTAGGCACGAAACTAAAGTAAAACTTCGTTGCGGTAAAAATTCGTTCCACAATTTGATCTAGATAGCTTTTCCGCGAGCGACTTGGTCACCGAGAAAGCATGCACCTTTCCCTTATTGCGCTATGGCATTCGTGAAGGCTCACGGAGAATATGCCGGATTACACAGGTTCCTTTCCATCAAACAAAGAATGTAAAATCTTATACCAGTCTGGCTTTCTTATTGGTTGTTCTTGCTGATCACACTTTTATAACACAAAAGAACAATGCGAATGTCTAAAGTAATACGAATGCTGGGGAGTTTGAGTTGGTGAAGTTGTCTTGAGCTTCGTGTCAAACAATCCTAATGTTGCTGAACCCGTCAATTACGCTGAGTTCGTGCCCGCCAATGTAGGAATAACTAAAAAATCACTAGATTGGCGCAGAAAGCGCCATATGTTACCACACTTACCAATAATAAATAGACGAATTTCGCATTCTACTCTTTTGCCCGATGGTTCCCCAGAAACAACAGTGTTCCTTATTTACACATCTTTAAACTTGGTCTTTTAATACGTAACATGCTCCAAAAAGATTCGGTAGCTTTTCAATTTGATGTCTTTATAGACACCTTTAGCAACAAAGAAGCCAAACTATCAAAGCTACACAAAACAGCTCCGCGGCTCTCCACATCTATAAAAACGTGAAAGAGAACTTTCCATTTATATCTATGGCTGGCAACACCTGGCGCTCATAAGCAGAGACCTGATATTAAATGAAAAAAAAAAGTTAATTTTAGTACGGAACAATGATTGAATGAACTTCGTATTGTCATAGAGGAGTGATTGTGAAGAGGCCATAATGCTTGATGCAAGAGTGAATGTAGCGTACAATTCATCATCATGCGAACGTTTTTCTCAGAAACGAAAACGACATTCGAGTTACAACGATAGTGAGAGTCACGTCCCCCCCGCCCCACCTTGTAGGATCTGAATGTACGGTTGAAATTCGTCCACCGTGTATACAGCCATCACCGCATTATTCTTGTAAACAAAAGTTTTGGCAAGCGCTTCATGCACCCAGCGATAGCATGAGAACAGCGACAATACGGCAAAATTGTCAAACGCTAAGAATATGAAACAGAAATTTCAAATTAATTAAATTCTGTTTTTTTTTTATCGGGTCGAGGCCCCAACGTGATTACGAAGCACGCGAATATGACCGCCTGCAGTTTTATGCCACGCACAAGATGCACGGCACAGAAACATTTTTCTTTTTTTTTTTCGTTCAGCGCCCGTCGGAATGCGGGATCGAACCATCGACCACGCACTCGGCAGGGCAATGCCATATCCACTGACCTGCAATGGCCGGTAACAAAAGGCAAAGACAACGCACGTATGGCCAATATTCGTATCAGTGGCTTACTCATCCTCTGAAAAAAAAAAAACCGGAGGTTGGCACGGAACGTATGCTACACACAGAGGAGCACGGCTCCTTCTGCCACAATTTGGTGAGCTGTGGCGAATTTTTTACTCCATTTCTCTAAGGTAAATGAATGGCAAAGTTTGCGCATGAGCTTCTCGGTGTGAATCATTATTCTGGGTAACGGCCAGGTGAAATTAGCCGCGATGGTTTTATGTCTAGTTTACTACAGGACGTGATGACATCCTACTAACCTTGAAAGCTTGCGCTGAGGCACCGGAGCACTGTCCTTGGCCTTGTTAAGGCATTCAGACGCATTACCTGTAGCAGCCAAGCAAGAACATTACTCGTTTTAGCAACTAGCGCGAAGTTATGCATTTAAGGGAAGCCCTAGAGGCAACTCCTTACTGTGGCTTCCAGGATAATCTTCTTTACCGCACCGCTTTCGCGATAACGAATTGTGTAGGAGTGCTTTCCTCCTTACTTGTAAAGCACTTGTAAGGATATGAAATATCGTGCTTGTGTCGATCGAAGCAGCATGCTACAAGTACTTGTAAGGCCTCAACCCATGCGTGGCATCTGAACCTATGCCGATTCTGTCCAATAGTATGCTACAAACACACCAGACAGACATGAGGTTTTTTTATTTGCATTAAGAGAAATTCTGAGTCAACTGACAACCGGAAGGGGCCGCGGGTACACTGTCAAGCATCCGAGATCAAGGTTAAACTGCTTCAATTATGGGAATTATCAAAGCTAACAACATGGTCACTTTTTTTTTTTGCTTAGCCGCACAATAGTTCTCTTGCTGGTAAGCAGCTATATTCTTAGGCCTAATTTTTTTCTAGTTTCAAGGAGAAGTAAATCTGTAGCTGTGTCCTTAAGCCTGTGGCAAGAATATTTTTGCTTGCTAATGTCAAGTACGATTGTTGACGGCAGCTCCATGAGCAGTTGTATCTTAGCTATCAGTTTACAGAATCAACAGCTTTTTTCAATCAATCAAACGTTATTATGAATACAAGAGCAGGGACACATAGGAGAATATGCAGAAGCAGATGACGAGATTAGAAACCACAGATATAAGAGCAAAGTAAGTATTGCAGCGGACAAATAATCAACGCTAAACGCAAGCATTTAGCAGTTAGAAAAACATCGTCACTTTTAGCGGTGAGCGCGAAAATTGCATAACGTTCACGATTAGTTCACGGAATCATTCCAGCATGATACCCGCATGTGTTGGGCTCAAATCTCCTGAGGCCCCATTAAGTAAACTCATTTCTACAACTTGGCGATTTGTTAGAAACCCCTGCAACCTATTCTTCTTGAATAACATTTCATTTTCTCTATTTCTGTCAGTGAGATTCAACAGCTAGCGTCAAAATTACAGCCCCTGTTACCTTTTTATGCTGCTAGATGTAATGTCCCAAGATATTTTGCCCAAGGATGCACCGGTCACCAAATTCTCACTTCCGTTTGACTTCGCGAACCTTTATTGCGATAGCAACTATATGGACACTGCAAGCGCATTTCTGCCGTCGGCGTCGCCGTCGCTGTGAGGTTCTGTATGAAGTCCTGTATATAAAGTCGTGTATAAAGTTCTGTATAAAGTAATCTCCCTTGACACTACGCTGTAAGTGTCAAGTGAAAGCGTGCGAGTAAAAGCCTGCGAGGGGAGACGACGATCGCTGCTCAATCTCGCTCACGCGAAAGGAACGGAAGCGGAGAGGAAACGTGGCGCGCCAGGAACCCAACGTTGCGTGGCACCGGGTGGAGGAAGGAGAGGGGGGTGCGGCGTTCTACTCCGGCTGCAACGGCGCACGTGGCGGTTGAGCGCGGTCGCGTGGCCCTATCTTCAGTGAGGTCTGCGTTGAGGGCACAGCCTAGGTGCGTTGGCGGCTCGTTGCTTTGTGCTTGCTCTCTGTTCTCGGCGCCCGCTTCTCGTCGAAGCGATAGACAGCACGAATATCATCACTTCGCTGGCTGCCTCCCCCGCGTTTCCTCACGCCATCGTTTTGTTATCGAGCGTGATGTGTTCACGTGTCCTGCGCATGCTGACCCCAATGCTTGTTAATTTTGTTGGCAAGTGAATGCTTCCAAGTTGATACGGCCAATAAAAGTACTATCCTTACTTCGCATGGCTGTCTACTAATTTGCTCTCGCAATCCATGCTTCGCCTTTTGGGCGAAACTGCGACTTTTTTATTGGGCACAAAGCCAATCCTTTCTTTATTCAGACCTTTGAACTGAATGAGGACAACAGGAGAAGTTTAACACTTAAAGTCTTTTTTTTTTCTTTGTGACGCATGCTTCACCGACATTCGGAACCACGCCCTACGGTGTTGCACTGCTGAATACGAATCCGCGGGTTTGAGCCAAGCCACGGCGGCCGCATTCCGACGGGGGTGGAATGGAATGAATCCACAGACGTTAAATAACGCGCTGTGAATTGATGTTAATTTATGTACTGCTGACACTTATGTCATAGTGCTTTGTGCTTGCTTTTGTTTTTGCCTGTAATGTTCAAATACCGTTTCATTTGTGTCAATGTTGTTATTGCGAATGCTTTACACATGCTGTATGACACACTGCGATACTGTTGCCAAGTCATTGTAGGGTGCGTCGACCTCTGTCAAGCCTTTCTTCTGGCTTTTTGTCGATGCACCCAACATCCTCATGACGATGTTGAATAAAGAAAGAATAAAAAGCTCGTGTACCGAGCGTCCCTAGGTTCACATTGAAGAACCCTGGATGGTCAAAATTAATCTTGAGTCGCTCACTACCGCGTACCTCATAATCATATTGGCGTTTCGGCACGTAAAACTCCAGAATCTTTTCTGATCTCTTATCCACGTGATTAACGGTCACGCAGGGTTTGGTACTCGGGGCCCGCCACTTGGAAAGTGTACTGCTACATTCAAAAACGGTACTTGAGGGCTGCTGAAATCCGCTCAAGCCGACCTTGGAAGTTCGCAATCATATTCTCAACTACAGCATTTTATACATGCCGCTGTTTTCAGCTATGAAACAGCATAGTGGGCCATTTCAAGAAAAAAGAAAAAAGTGGCGAAGCTAGAAGCAGGAAGCCGGGCAGCAGCGTGAAGGGCGTGCGATGGGGAGGCACACGCCTCGCAACGACGAATACGGTGCAAGTTCGCGAACGACGTGTTGCCAGTTCTTCTTCGTAACTTTATATAACGGCTTCGGCGAGTTTACATATTTTCGGTTTTTCACCGCAGCTTGCACGCTCCCTCTTCAGCGAAAGTGTTGCAAAACCAAGGTTTAAGCGTCCGCTTGTGGTCTTACATCACTTTCAACAGGCAAAATAACAATCGCTTCCACAGAAAATGCTGATGCCTGAGATGCTATCTCTGGCAGGAAATATTATGTTCCGCAAATGCCTTCATGAAAATCGGACAGGCAGGTTCTGTGATTGTGAAATATTATAAAACGTATACAATAAGAACTAAGGCTTGGCTCTCACAAAGCCTGCTGCCTTAATTGCGTGAGACAAAAGAAGAAAGCCCTCCCTCCGACCCTCGGAAAAACACATGACCCAATGCTGCCGCTTACACATTACGCCGATTAAATGAACATACTCTATATCTTTGTGTATAACAACTACTATTTTAGAAAACCCCGTAGAACTCAACTTCTAAACGTTGCTATGCAGATGCGACTTTCTTAACGGTATTGTTTATAGGGATGAAAAATTATAGTACTCGTACCTTCCTCGTCGTCTTCCACAGAGGAGGAAGCGGTGTGCACGAGGTCAACGACCGCAATGACGATTGGCGCCATAATTGAAGTTGACGCTGTATTTGGTATCCACACGGAGAGTGCCATGGTCACCAGCATAAATCCCAGCAGTAGCCTGAAGTAGTGGGAAATTAAATATGCAAATGAACATTTCTTGCCGCTGTTAGCGCCGATGTCCCACTGCACGACAACAGTACGGCTCACATTCAAGACGTTTGGACGCAGGCAGTCCCAACAGGAACGAGTGACAAACAGCAAATAAGAACGAAAAGTGTTGCGAATGATTATCACCTTTATTGTTAATATATCTTAAGGCCCCCGCAAGACGAAGGCCTTTCCAAGCGACCTTTATAAACCCTGTCAAGTCAGCCAAACCTACCTGGTTCCACGTTATTGGTATTGTTTGCAATTTTATGTTAATTTATTTGTTTGTAGAGTGTGTGTGGTATGATTCTTTCACTTTCAGTAATTGTGAAAGCTTCCGTTTTCTCTGTTTTTTTTCTCGATATTGCTGTTCTCTCGTTTAGCTTATTTTTATTGTGGGTGTGTCCGGCTACCATTGTATAATAGTGCACTTTTCAGTAGCCAGACTTTTCATACTGCTGCAACAACAACAACAACAACAATTTTATTCCTTCCAATTTCTTAATCATATCATGGCACCTAGCCTTTGGCAGCCTTCTCTTGCATTTCCCTTGCATTAGCACCCATTGTAGGACTCTAACATACCACCAGTTTCTGATCTACGTGGCGTTGCTTTTCTACCTTTTAATATCAACTAGAATATTCGGACCCGCCGTGGTTGCTCAGTGGCTATGGTGTTGGGCTGCTGAACACGAGGTCGCGGGATGGAATCTCGGCTACGGCGGCGGCATATCGATGGGGGCGAAAACTCCCTTGTGCTTAGATTTAGGTGCACGTTAAAGAACCGCAGGTGGTCGAAATTTCCGGAGTCCTCCACTACGGCGTGCCTCATAATCAGAAAGTGGTTTTGGCACGTAAAACCCCACAATTTAATTTTTTTTAACTAGAATATTAATACAGTATGCTGCCGTCTTTCTATACCCAACGTTACACATATAACTGACAGTTCTATTTCTGGTTGCGCAGTTCTTATGGCGTCTTCGAAAGTTCGGCACCGTACTAACCGGCCAGAATCTAGTTCCGTCATACTGATTTGAACGCGAGTACGTAGGTCCAGTTCTGAACATCTCGTCTGAGTTTACAACAGCGTAATTTTTTGTTCTCGGAAACATGTCCGTGGGTCTGTCGTTTCCTGATTTCAGGATCGACGTTCTCAGGGACCGATAGGTGGTGATGGCGTTATTGTTTGCTAAGCTTACTTTCGCAATGACGTCGCTCGCGTACAGCGCTGTCAAACAAAAGTAAAATCCTAACATGAGGTAGGTAGGTACGAAGGCAGGCCGGCGTCTGTGATCGACACAAGGTGCGGCCAGGAGCGTCCGCCCAAGACAGTTTTGGCACGACTTCAAGCGTGCGCAAGTCGTCCACAGTTCTACGAATTTGTGCTTACGTCACGACCAGCCATAAGTGGTCCTTGGAACGGAATCGCTTACGCAGATGAAACAGGCTTTTGTTCTGGAAACCTTCACGCAATCTTGCAGCATTGCCCAGGAGCTAGGACACTTGTCTGTAACTCTAGAGACGCGCGTCTCGGATTGCGCTGACGACGCTCGCCATACCACGTGGTGCGAAGGCGGCTTTATATGACAATGTGCGGCCACGCTTACGAAATGTAATGTCGCCTCCCGCCTTCCTGGTTGCCTATGGTGATTTGACAGCTGCTTTGACCGTCAGGGGCTTGTCCAAGGAAAGCGTCTTGACATCCCTACATTATTAGCGAAATCGAAGGTAGTCTTTCCAAATCACTTGTGCGATTCCGACGTTGGCAATCATGTATGTGCGAAGAATGTCAATAAATATTCCCAACGAGCAAAAGCAAAAAGAAAAGAAAATTACCGCGCTGAACTGTTTCAAATGTTTTTGTGCAATCCTTTCCGACCAACTATCGACATGGAAAATAACTGCGGAAGAAACGAGGTGAAAAAAACGTCTTTGGAAGTAAGCAAACTGAAAACGTGTTCCCGCGTTTCTTTTTATCTATTAAAAAGTAGCATTCTCACGTGATATGCTTGATAAAGGTGAGCAGGGTGCGAGCCTTGTGATGAGGTTCTTGTGCTCAGTGGCACAGATATTACGGTGAGGTTGATAACTTGTGCTATTTTTATATGAAAGGGAGTTAGTTTACCACTGCATGAGGAAACATATCGTGCGCAACATCTTCCACGCTTTTTACATCACAGCCGCAGTTAATGTTCATTAGCTCTGTCAATGGTTCAGAATGTATCGAGGGCATTCCAGGAGTACGAGTCCGCGCAAGTCTTTCGCGAATGCTTAATGACTTTGTTCCCACCTTTACTTGTGCCCGAAGCTGCGGCCTTTTTTTTTCCTTCTTCGTTTCTTTTTCTTTGATGCCGCGATATCACCTTCCCGCATCGTAGGGTAGAAAATCTGACGCCTCTGCTTAACCTCCCTGCCTCTCCTTGCTTCTATCGTTCTCTTTGAGGTCTGGGATCAGTTGTTCCATGTGGGAAGCTTTCAACTGCATTTTAATACAAGACGCCAGTAAATGACCAAAATGCAATGTGGACGCTCCAGACACAGGAATATATACAACACTGCGATTATGTTTCTTGAACATGGCAATTTTACGGTGCCTCACGGCGTTTTCATCTAGTTGGTTCAGTCCCGCAGGAACTTTTTTCTTCCCCTACTCAGAAAACGGTTAACTGTAATCATGGCAGTGTATGTTATACGGTAAGGAAACGTTGTACTCACCTCAGATTACTTGTTCCTATTCCGAGTAACGATTTCAGCGCTATTCTCTTGTGTAGGTTGCTCGTCTCTACAGCCCCAGCCATGATGAGAGAGCACAGCATGACCATGCCAATTTCCTGCATGCGCGCGCAATCGCGTAGTAATAAAATGAGTGCGAGTTGTTCATGTCCTGCTCATTTTCCTGGTGGATCACCAGCCTCGTCACTCAAAACTCGTTGATACTTCTCTTACCGTCTCCCCCGCGCTTTTCACTTTTGTAGAGAAGGCAGAGTACGTTACCAACTTAAGAGGAAGCTCTAGCTCGGCGACTCTCATGCCCCCTATTCAAATGCACGTCGAACGCTGAAATGCTCTTCTCAGAAAACCCCCGAATGAAGTGAAATTTACAGAAAAAAAAAGAAAAAGAAAAGATTTGTTGCATTCGAGAAATAAACATAATTCTAGTCAGTGTAGAAAGCGAAATTTCGATTTAGGATCTGACTTCTTTATAAAGATTGCCTAAACTTGGTAAGTTTGAAAAAGAAAATAGAAGCACGAAGTTTTAAAATTTGTAGTGCTGCACCAAAAACAGAGGCCGCAGTTTCGTCAACTGCAACCGCTAGAGCATCTAAAGCGAAGAAATTTGGTACATTTATTCACAGCTTACGTGGATTCGTGATAATGCTTACAAGAGTTTAGCAGCAACCCTATGCGCAAATTGATAAGTTTAGAGAGGTGCATATTATATCTATATTGTGCGCTATATATGCATTAAGTGCAGTTTCCTGAATTCTAATATTGTTTCTTTATTTCTTAACTACGGAGTTGTAAACTTCATAGTTTCGTTTGTGCAAATTTTATCGTTCTAAACAGTTTTTGCAATTTGCGTGCACCTTAACGTGCTGGACAAAACAGCGTCGGCAGCAGATCGAATTCGCACATGACAATGATGATGATAAGCCTCAAACATCGCGCATAGCCTCAATGGAGGATACACCGAAAATAATGTCGTCTGCGGAAAACAACGTCGAAAGCGTCAACGTGAAAGCCAACAGCGACGAGACCGTGACAGCGGCACGTAGTTTATACGCAGTAGCTTACATTAAACCCACCGTGGTTGCTCAGTAGCTATGGGGTTGGACTGCTGAGCACGAGTTCACGGGATCGAATCCCGGCCCCGGTGGCCGCATTTTGGTGGGGGCGAAATGCGAAAACACCCGCGTACTTAGATTTAGGTGCACGTTAAAGAACTCCAGGGGGTCGAAATTTCCGGAGGCCTCCACTACGGCGTGCCTCATAATCAGAGAGTGGTTTTGGCACGGAAAACCCCATAATTTAATTTTTTTTAGCTTACATTATTCACAGGCGCCATGTGCCGCATACGGTAGTGCTACAAACGTACAGCGAAAATGAAATTGCTCAAATTATGTAAATAGCACGGCGTTACTTCGCTCGTAACATCACTTGTAGCAAAAGTTATAGCCTAAGAGTCTATTTGAAGGACTATGGCGGGACGACTTATTGAGCTTTAACAGCCTGAAGCCTTGAATACAGCAACTGCTTCCTCACTTGCGAACTAAATTTTGATTTCGACAAAACGAGAATAAAAATTGGTCTAAGCACGCCTGAAATTTGAAGGTCATCTCAACTCCCACGCTGTGGACTCCTTGGGCAGCTTGGAAGCTGTCCTACTGAACCATGGAAACAAAGAAATATGACTGTTTTACACAAAGCAAACAAAAATAAACATCGTACACCAAAACTATCTGAATCAAACATATTGATGCAGTAAAATGTTGAACCACCGCGAACAAAGAAAATTTAGTATGAGCCTTTCGTGTAATAACAGCGAGTTGTATAAAAGTAAGCACCTATAACGAAATATATGCAGCGTACTTAAAGTATTTTCAAGTGCGTAGTTCGAATTCCACAAAGCGCATTACTGGTTATACAGAAAGGAAGTTCTGTCCCATCACACACACACAAAAAAAGACATGGACAGAACTTTATCTGATTCATATATTGTATCTGTACTGTCAAACAATTATATTTGTCTGACAAATATTATGTTAAATATTTTTAATATTACTTTTAATCACAAGTTTTATTTGACCACATCCTTACCGCCGAACAAACCGCCATTCAGCCGTTGGATTGTTGTCCAATTCTGCATAGTGGTAGAAGTAGGCAACCAGAACAAATAAGCTCATTAATTAAAGTGTGATCAGTCCTCCTCATGAATATGAGACATATATTGAGATGACAACTACAACCATAACCAGAACAACGGCAAAGAAGATGGTCGTCTTGACTGTGCGATAATGCTGATGTCGTTGTTAATGAGATCGGAACCGAAGAAATCGCTAAAGTGTGCTGTCTCTCTTTTTGTTTTCGATTTGAAATTATTTATTTGAATAGCAAAGCAGCTTGCAGCTTCTTAGTATCGTTTTGATAAAAAAAAAACATTGCGATGAAATGCAGCACACGCGGTCAGTTGAGAAGCACTCACGTTGAGGTAGAAGGAAGCCACTTTCTGCGAATTAAGGATGCCAAAAAACGGGAACAGGAAGACGGGCATCAGCGCCGTAGCGGCCAGCGGAATCGCTTCGGCCGACCAGTAGAACGCCATCCACAGGAGAATGTATGCGCACCATCCTGCCTGCGTTGAAAAATTCTGCTTCAGAGGGCCGTGTGAGCCGTAGGCACCAGCTTCGAAATATGTTGTGCAACAAGCATGAGAGCGGCAACATTGAAACGCGTCATTAATTCAATTCACACGCATGGATATGTCATCTTGATGATGCTGCCTGCACCACTTGCGTTATGTTTACATAAATATCGCTGTGCAAACGCTGAAATATTTGTGCACACGCTAAGATATTTGTTTACTTATCTATTCACTTATATGGGGAGTACTTGCTTCGTAAATTCTGGTATTACTGCAAAGCGGGAGGGGGGGGGGGGAGGGGGGGCTGCACAATTCAAGAAAGAAGCAACACAAGTAACTTTTCTGAAGAACACAAAAAAATCATCATTAGAAACAATAGTAGCAAGATTCAGTTGACAAAATGAATGAATATGAATTGTATATTTATAAATAATATAAATGTTGGTAAATGATAGAAAGGAACCTAACTGCAATCAAGAACAAAGAAGACACCAAAAATGCGCTCGCGCCGAGTTGGCGCACGCTTCTGACGCACAGATACGTAACGTATACGTAACTCTTACAAGTTCCAGAGTAAACCAGTAGTAGGCGTCGCCTGTGGTGATGGACAAAGAATGTCGAGTTTGAGGGAACGGACTAGTGGCGCCCGCCTGCCACTAACCTCTCAACAAGACACGCACCGCATTGGGCCCATTGTCTATGGTTTTGTGTTAAATATGACAGACGACGCTGCTGTAGCGCAAAAAAAAAGAACGAAAGAAAGGAAGATTAAGGAGATGGATACAAAAATGGTAGATAAGAATGTTTATAATATACCTGATTAAATCTAGCACGCTACGTGATCGTTTATCACCACCCCGTTGCAAAGTGGAGGCCAATAAATCATCATCATCATCATAAAAAATTATGTTCTTCTTTTTCAGGCCCCGCCGCAAACAACGCGTCTTTCTAGCTAGTTTTCGACTAAACGGTCCAGTAATGCACCTCATTTCGTCCCTTCCCCTCATACCTGGTATTCGACTGCATCGGCAGCCTAATGCCATCTCTGTGCAACATTTGAGAGAGAACAATTCAGGGCACTAGAACAAACGGTGATATATAGTTGCGGCTCCTTTACAGCGTTCGTACTATTGATGAAATCGTACATAATGTAGAGTTCAGTTTATCGTTTCCTTTACAGAAATATAATTTCGTTCTTTTCTCATGTTCCTCCGTTCGCGGCCGACGCATCGCGGTGACAACTTGGGCGGATCACCATTTCAGCCACTCACGAAGCGCAAATAGGAATAGCATCGGAATGTAATCGTTAAATTATTCCAGCCTTGTATTGCTCTCTCTCTCTCTCTCTCTCTCTTTGCCCCTCTCTACATACTATCCATATAGCACCGGCTAAATTTCCAAACATAAAGCGCTAGAATATACCTTTCCTTCAACATACATGGCCACTGGAAGCAGCAGCAAGGGAACGCCGCAGATGTAGAGGAGTCGCCACGATTTGCCCAGCACTCTCGAACTCAGCGACACCTTGGCGCGGAGTTTTTCTGCGTGGAGTGAGCGCAGGCCCAATTCGATCAACACTGCAGCCCTCTCGTGACGCTGGGGACCAATATCACAAACTGAAAAAATTAAAACGCAAGTATACTTGTAACAGTCTTGCAGAATTCGTCGACGATTAGCGTGTACCAAGCCCGTCACGGACAGCTGCTGTTTTTCTTCGGATCAAATTTCATTGCCGCTCAGTGAGATATCCAGTAGTCGTTCCCGTTTTCGCGCTGAACATCAGTGGCGAAGATACACTGGCGCGAATTAGGGGATGTGCTGTCTCGATGGAAAGGTATACCGTGCACTCGATGAGGATAGCAATAGGGGCTTGTTGGTATGGCACATCTTATTTTGTTATAGCGCAAGCTTGACACGGACAACAGAAGGTGTCTGACAACACATCTGAGGTGCCGTCAACACACCAACAACACATCTGACAACAGTGTGTCAGATGTGCCTTCTGTTGTCCGTGTCAAGCTTGCGCTATAACAAAATAAGGTATCGTGCATGCCGCCCCGTGGCTGAGCCCGTTCACTTTCCGGACTGGTGGCGGGGCTCGTGAAGTAATTTCGACACTTTGAAAAAATGCCGATGATGAGAAATGGTGTCTGTTTCGCTCTTCGTAACACTGTAGCTCTTAGAATTGGATGCAAGCCCTGCGACGGGACACGAAGAAAGTGTTGTGGCGTACGCTGTGGCCTGGAACTCTTGTCATGGGGACTGCACGTATGTAAACATACGTGGGCTCGACGTTGGGCGTAATGGAGAGTAGTTCACGAACAAAAAGATGCGGGGCGTGGTGATCGAGTTTTACGCAGCGATAATGAATGCAGCTGGAAAGTGTACAATAATATCAGGAAAAATAATCGGCCCTCCAGTGTTTACGCACCAGCCTTTCATATGCTGATGAGTTATGTGCTGATGATATATATGCACTGCCAGCGTACCATGAACAATAACACCTAATAAATGATGATTAAGCAATTAGCGCTAAGTGGTTTTGTCGCTTTAACTACATGTATGTGAGACATTGAAATCTTATGCGTGTTAACAGGAATATAAATAAGCGAATCACAGATGGCTTCCGAATTGATGTTTTCACGGCGACATGAAATCAACGTGTTCAATATGACTACATTTATGTAGCAGCCACCACCCCTTGGCCTTCAGTCGCTGTGCAAAGAAGGCGGCAGCCAAGGCTACGGAAAATTCCTTAGCGCTGCAATAGGCCATCCAAGAGGAGGTCAAGCCTGGCCTATCGTCCGCGTGGTTGCATGATCTGTGGAGATTTTTATACGACAGCCATATAAAAGCGGACCTCTTGTTCTTGCGCGCGAAGCGAACAAGTACAGATAAAGCAAGCTATTGTGTAAAAGGCGAGAAAGTGCGAGCAGCAACATACTCTTGGGCAACCATTTACGAGTATGGCCACCGTGTCATATCTGCGTCAAGCTGTTTACAGTTGTTGCGCCTTATTATCACTTCAGTAAGTCACCTTTTCTCTCATTTTTTTACAAGTGTGAGGCTTTCCAGTCTTTCATTTCATTTCATTTATTTATACTCTCAGCCCCACTAAGGTTATTAGAGCGGTGGAAAGAAAAACACCCTAAAATATAAGTTCTAAGCTTCTGCAAATACTAAATTCTGCAAAAGCTAAGCTTCTGCAACTACTCCCGCAGTGACTGCCATATTAAAAAAAAGATAGTAGCGGAACTAGAGCTCTCCCGCACCAAAGAACATTGCCGAAGCCTCATGACACTTTATAGTGCAGGCGTTGGTTTCGCATCATTTGTTTTCTGCCTTCATTTCCATTGCGACTCCCATGTCATAAACCTACTTGGTCTCATTCATTCATTCATTCATTCATTCATTCATTCATTCATTCATTCATTCATTCATTCATTCACTTATTTATTGTCCTAGTCTGCATATGTTTCTTTATTTCCTTAATTTTCTGGGTTCTTTCTATTTGCCACATCAGCATGACACTACCCCTGCGGCGCCCAGCCTAAGGAAAACTGAGCCGCCCTTGCTGACATGCAACTGTAAAAAGTCGCTAATAAAAATCAAGAGCCATGTCTGCAGCAGCAGGCTTTGCTTGATAATACGCAGAACTGTGCCATCACAGAAAACCACTAAAGCAACATTTGCTACACAGTCTCTAAGAAAAAGTGTTCTATTTTTCTTAGCATTAGACAAATTTCGCGAAAGGTTTCATCACTTTTAGTACGCTCGTCTTTGTTCTACCCCTGTTTATGCGCGATTGTTTATCAATTTGAAACGACAATAAAGATTTCGCAGTTTTGCCCGAAGGACTAAAAGGCCAAAGCACTGGTAACAGCAAGGTATAGCGTTAACGTGTCTTAACTATACACGGGTGCGACGATACACCGGTGCGCCGAAAATTTCTCGCACGCTAAAGGCTTTACCACGCTTTACCAAGGCGTATAATTGTTATTGCGCAGGCCTCATTTGCCCTGCCCGTAAACAGCGGTTACCAGTGAAACTGCAACACTTTCATATTGTGAACAGGAGGATCAATCTTCAGTTTTTATTAACCTGAGAACACTTAGGATGAAAGGCATGTGCTCTGAGTGAGCGAATAAGCTTTATTACGGAGACCAAGCTGCTAATGCTCGAAGGTGGGCAGCCACCCTATTTCGAGTAGCCATGACCACGTGACTAGGCCTGTTCACCAGCCATAGCTGGTTCTCAGGCCCTGGGCTTGTCAGCTGGGCCTCCCGCCGGTCTTCTGACAACGTCTATCCCGCATGTGTTGTGAATGAAATGTTTCGCGACTTATGTTTTGGCGCGCTGCAATTCTCAAAAATTCTGAGGAATAATCAGACGAGAACGTAAGATATGGCTTGAGCAACCTGGGCGGTTGAGTAGTATAGCATCGATTTTGCATATATTCTATAGCCTCCTCAGAGCACAAGACCGCTTAGGGGCGTAATAACTTTTGAAGTCGGTTTTTCTTACCAGGCTGGTATATTATGAATGCGAAAACACCCTTTCTGCTTTATATATCCCGTTTAGATGTTGCCGGCAGCATCCCCGTGTATATGGACAACGTAACCGTCTCCGTATGATTCTTGCCATAAAAAGGAAAGTTTTTTATTCACCGAAAGATGTGAATGAAGATCTAAAATCGCATGGTACGTTTGCTTGCTGATCCTGTGTCCTTTATTTTTTTTTTTGTTAACTCAAAGTAACAGAGAGGTACTTGATGGTTTCCTGTTTGTCGTCTCTGACGAAACAACGGCCTAGACCGAATCGGTAGGAATCTTCACAAACGTTTACCGCGGTAATTCGCCTAAAGCATTTTCACACTGTTCCGCAAGCTTCAGATCTTAAACTGAGTCACATATATTACGGTTTTGCAGCTGAGCTAACCATGAAAGGAAATAAAATCAACGTATCCAATGGGGAACTATGCGACTGAATAACATAGTTAAATATGCAGCATACATACTCATAAATCTTCAAGGAACACAACGACGACGCTGAGGCGAAAATTCCCTTGGAGTATCAATATATAGTTATTATCGCAATAAAAAGTTATTTTCTTGGAAATAATATTCCCACTTGTACTAGGACGCTTCTTAACAAATACCTTGTGTGCGCGTAGCATCATCACACAGTTCGCAGTGGGTTTCAGAGTAACAATAGCTCGTTTCTATGACGACCGAAGCTAATTTGTCGATTAGGTTGCAGCCGCTCAGTGGAATAAGGAACCAGAAGTGATCACAATCTACAAGTGGCTTGCAACTATGTCATTAGTCCTGAAATGATCTGTTACATTCCTTGAACATTATAAAATTGAAAGCCGTGTGAACGGGACGAGCTTGATAATGCTGTGATGGACAAGGCAACCATATGTGCGCGAGAGGACAGTTATTATAGAACGTCATTACAGAGGGTTATTACAGTTATTACAAGAGAGTCCAGAACGTCAGTGTTCACAAAGAATACACTTTTGTTACTTCACGTAAAAAATAAAGCAATCATAAAATCCAAACACACTTAAAGCACTTAGAACGGCAAACACTGGCGCGCACGCGAATCAATCGAGATGGAGTGTTCTCCGCCATCATCCTGTTGCAAGCGCAAATATCCGCACTCAAGCGGGAACTCCTCCGACTTTCTCGTATATCTATCCGCAAAGTTGGATAAACTATCTATATCTATCCACAAAGTTGGATAAACTATTAGGAATGCCTTTGCGGGTTGCGTGACAGTGCCCACAGAAATAGTTCGTGTGTACGTGCGTGTGTGTGCTTAGGTTTTTTTTCCTTTTCTTTATCCTTCTTTCCTTCTCACCTATTGCATCCCCTTTCCCCTCCCCCAGTACAGAGTAGCCAACCGGAGATAATTTCTAATTAACCCCCCTGTCTTTCCTTTGCCTTTCTCTCTCTCTCTCTGGATAAACTATGCTGGCATGCAACTTTTCTATTCTGGCAAACGTTTCACGTCTTTCTGAAACTAGCTTTTCACCTAATGCAGTTTCAATGAATATTGTGTGTTTGTCTGTGTGCGTGTGTGTTTTTTTTTTCATGCTATCTCCCTCTCTTTCTGTGTATGTGCATTTTACTTTATCTTTCTGTCCCCCCCCCCACCCTTTCCCCAGTGCAGGGTAGCAAACTGGATATCTATCTACCGGTTATCCTCCCTGCCTCTCGTATCTCATTTATCATTCTCTCCCTCTCTCTCTTTGAATGAATATTTCTATGTTTGTTTTTTTTTCTACAATTCACACTGACTCAACTTTAAATGTGTACGATTTGGGTTACGGTTACGGTTACGGATGTCAACGAATAAAAGTTGCCTTAGCCTTGTTCCCGTTTCGAAGGATGGAACATGCTCAGAATGGATCAGGAGAGTAGCTGAACAAAATACTATTAAAGAGAAAGAAATCTGAACAGCATAGCAAATGCCTTGTGATACATTTTAAGTCCCTTGTATATAGCCGCCAATACAGCCTACTGTTTAGTGGAACATCTAGTATTTCCACAACTGTTTCTTTTTAAACGGTAATGAAATATGAAGTGAGCAGCATACCGCACGCACAAGTAAGGTTCAATTACGCGTACAGTTCAAGAAGCCCAATGTTTGCAGTATCAGAGACACAAGTCCTAGCCAGGCAGCAGTTTTGGAAACACGAATCAGCCATTACAAACCATATCTACAACTTGAAAGAGCAGTGCGAAACATACAACTCTGGACCGGCACTTCTCACCATTTCCATGCACCTTAGAGGGTGAAAGCGGCGACCTAAGATTTATGTTGGGCACGGGGCTACCCAACAGCGGTGACCGCCTCTTCGCAGAGAAACAAAGTGCGTGGATTCAAAGAACCACTTTTTCATAGAGGAACTGTGGCAAACTATAGCGAGTATATTCATCTCTCGCGAATAAAGGCTCAAGCGAAACAAGATATCCCCCAAAACTGGGTCTCTGCGCATAAATATATATTACTGCTTATTGTACGCCAACGCTCGAGCCCGAGGGATAACGTTGAAGCTTTTCCCGACTGTAAATAAAAGCGCTTCGGCACATATAAAGCGGGTTCGCGACGAGAACTGTCTGTTTCGGCGCAGCGCATACGCTGAACTGAATATACCGAGTTATCTGGCGCTAAATGGATCAGTTCGACATGTAAACGGGTTTGAAGTATAGTGACGGGCATGTAAACAAATGATCTCATTCGTTCCTTATAACGTGCAAAAATACGAAGTAAAAAAAAAAATGCCAGTAGCCCCTTTTCCGCGAGCACACACGGATGCGAGTTATTTTCACAATAAATGCAACCGAAAATGAATAAAGAGGTAAACGCATTGCATATTTACCTTTCCAGGACACTTCCGGAAACGCTGCACCAGGGACGTCTTCGTCGCAGAAACCCGCGTCAGTCATGATTCCACCAAAAACGTTACACGAGCGACCAGCCGCACGGTTCAACGACCTGTTCGACCAGAACTCCGCTGGGCACGTAGTACAAAAATAGCGACGACTCAGAACTTTCTTCGAAGTGTCTCCGTAACGGGGTAACTTATGGGCGCGGCTCCGAGACGGCTCACCGGATCGATCCGGATCGCAGCAAATCTTATCATCCTCGCGCTGTGCGCCTCTTCTCTTTTTTTTTTTTTACAATACGCGCTCACTCGACCCCCGACCTTTCTCACACCGAACGTCGACAAGTCGGGCGCAGCGCAATGACCTGCCAGAACGCCTCAGAAACGACTGAAGAATTCGTAGCCTTCTCTTTCGCGAAACCAACGGCCGGGATGGAATACGTACAGCCAATTCCCTGCCCGGGGGCCGTTAACGCTAGTGCCCCGCGCGGTGGCAACACACATGTGCGTAGAAGCGCGGGTGCAGAGTCACAGCGTTGCGAAAGATAACGGCACCATTGAGCCCTCGCGACCGCGTACGTGTGAAGGGAAGACGCCTCTTGTGTCTCGTTAAGGACCGTCAATTCCCACGGCGAGAAGACAAGGATTTCGCCGCTTGTTTCGGTACGCCGCAATTGCTTCGCTCCTTGTCGGCAGCAGCGGTGGTTAGCGGACCGACTGGCGCTGGTTCGACATGCGTGGCTTGTCGAGCGACTGAACCGGTGGCGTGTTGCAGTTTTTTTCCCCCTCCGTGCAGCGACAACGCATCCACGCGCACTGTGGCAGGTGCGCCATCTCATCCCTCAAGGTTATCCTCCAGGGATGCTGACTGAGTCCTCGAAACTTTTCTCAATAGATACTTCGAACTGCAGGTGAGCTCGAAGTAGATGTGCGAAGTGTTTATCTCAGGATGCCATGCGACTAAATTACGGGCCGGCACCTTAAATACACACCTAAAAGCACACTTTATTAAGAATAAGACGCTATACGATCGGCATTGCCAAGGGATTTTTCTGCCATCTGTAATGGAATTTTATCACAACCCTGGCATTTTTGATCACCGGAGGCCCTATATTCCCACGGTGAACAAGAGGGAACCACGACGAAGTTGAAAAAAACGCCGCAATGCACTTCAACCATCAGTGCCCGGACAGCCGCACACCACGCCGTCCCGCGGCCAGACATCTCTTCTGCGAGCACCAGGATCATGAGGAGACATGCGGCCGACACTTATAGGTATAGGACGACGATCCCGGACTACGAGGCCTGGAACCGACCAGCGCACGGGTTCGACAAGTGTGCCGTGTAAGACTGGCTTCTGCCGTAAACGGGCCATCATTAGTACGCAAGGTACGTCGAGCGGGTGGTAAAAAAAATTTCCCTTTGACCCGAATGGCGAAGCTTCGACGGCGATAGCAAGATTGAACGTTGCGCTTATGGTACTCGGTCTCTATTCAAATTATACGAGGGTGCGACATGACGGTGAGACGCAGCACGCCAGGCGGCTCCTCCTCCTGCTATGCAAAAGAAACATCGCCCTGGCAGCTACCGGGCGTCTCACAACGCTCGCGTCATAAGCGCCGCCAATGGTGTGGCAGGCGTCACTCTATAGACGGTGCACGAGATGAAACAGACGGAAAACCGTCGGCGTTGGTCAGCGGCTAGTGAAATAGTAGATGACTTATAGATAACTATTAGTTAGCTTGATGTTAACGGCTCAGACCAGAGCATTGTTGTAACCTAAACTTCAGCGTCGTAAATCCGAGCGAAGTTTTAGATCACCTGCCTTTGCCAAGATAATTGCGCTATACTCAAGGAAAATGTCCCCTCTGTGGCCCTCACTACGTCCTTAGTCAACCCGGGCAACAAAACAAGCCATGGAGGGAGGAGGCCAGTTTGGGTCTAATTTTGTACCACTGGTGCGTATTTGTGCTTCTGGTAGACGGCGCACTATGCTTTGGTCGTGAGCGCAAGTGATGCTCTGTGGTTGTTCATCGCAGAACGATGTTACTTCCCGCGTTTGGCGGTAATTAGGTTTAGATAATATAATGCGTCATATCTAGTGTCTAGCGCACATCTGGTCATGTCTTGCTATATAAAACCTCGAGGCATAATTTTACATCGAATCACATGGCGCGTACCAAATCTATTTCTTTCAAATGACACTCACTACTTTTTGGTCGCAGAAGCGCACAGTGAGAGAAGGCTCACTAGCCTTCGTAGTGTTGCCTGCTATGTATAAAACACTGCGTGCGCCAAAATCCCATGACAGCTGTCGAAAGCATAATACTGCACTTGCTCCGCCACGGAGTTGATTGAGCGTAAACGTATATAACGTTGGCATCGCGTCCGCTTAATCTCGTCGTTCTTTTGCACTAAAACGCACTCCGCTTATCTGTAGACCCCCTAATCCAGCGCGCGCGATCAGCGGGACAGCACTACAATGGCGGCGGCGATGAGGACGACGTGAATGCGCCTCGAGCGTCAGTATAATTGCCAGCACGCTAAAAACTATCGTTCGGTTAACCTCGTCAGGCCTCTTCAGCGAATTTTGTTGCGCTAATTTTCGTCGACATGAAGAATTCAAGCGTCAAAGTCTGACACCCAAAGCCTTAGCGCGCCGTGTAAGGCATGCAATGGCACCGTGCCAGCGACAGCGCCCTGTCCGTGAAGAGCGTTGGCGTCGACGTCAATAAAACGTCACTCTGAGATTGTGAGCCGTAAAATGTTTTTTTTTGCTATTTTTCATTGGCCGAGTTGGACGTATAAGGATAAAAGGCAAGCGCTCTGAACAAAATATATCGCGACTCTATCTTTCGCGTTGCAACTGTCAAAAAAGTATGAGGAATGATTCAGTGAAGGCCACAAGACCTGGGCAGAGCTCTTTCAGCGTTTGCATATCGTCATTCGTTTCGGCTATGGCCCTAAATTACGGCCGTCTTTGAATGCTTTAGAAATATATCCACGTGTGCGCTGCCTGACAGTGACGTCATGATGACGTTGTGAAGGTGATGTCCTTCGCCGACGACATTTCGGGAGAAGGATGCGCATTGCGAAGGAAGCCAGAGCATTGAGACATACGCTTAATTGTCGCGTTTCGATCTGCAGTTGCACTGGAAGAAACCGACGTATCAGAAACACCACGAGTGCAACACAACACCCTGGATCACTACTAAATATTTGAACAATATATGTACGACGGACTGCATGTAAATATGTTTGTATAATGTCGAGCCTGTCTTTATTTCACTGCAGATAAAGTCATTTCTTCGCATTTCTGTAAATAAAGTTTATTCCTCCTCCATATAACATGCTGCTCTTTAATACGGATATTTAAAGCTCAAAAACCACACTTAATATGCACACACACGTAGTTCAGGAGCGAATCATAGCAAGCACACTTCGCGTTAAGTAGATGTCAACTGGAGTTCTGTCCTCCTGTCTTCTTTTCCCGGTTCTACCAGACACACCTTTACATGTTGTAGGCTTTCCTTATAATCATTATGGCATTCCTGACTCTGTCTGGTTGGTGGTTCCTGGACTTTCCACTACTTCAGAAGAGATGCCTCACGGATACCATTTTTTTTTGTGTGTGTGTGGCCGTACCAGGTATGTCTGCCAGGTGCTGCAGTGCCTTATACACAAATTTAGATCTCTCTCCCCCTTCTATGCCCTTCTTTTCTTTTGTTTTTGGTCGAGAGGCGCTGAATGTCTGCCATGCAGCACTAGAATGACCCCATTCCCAGTTCCAGCATGGCTTTGTTTCTCTCTCTGTGTCAGTCTGCTGCCGGCTGCAAGCCCTGCGCTTCCCACTACGTTTAGTGAAAGCTGTCAGGAAAGGGCCGCAAGTTAACACATGTTTAAACGAAGGACACAGAACGAGCGCCTACTACGAGGTTATGAGTGCTCTGAGCGAGTTCTCGCGTTTTACTTGCTGAGCCCTGTTGTGATCGGCCATTCACTCCGCGACAACTTCCGGTCAAGTATAACGCGATTATGGGAAACTGGGCCGACGGCCCCGTCAAGGTCGTTCTCAAATGGGGTAATGTATGGCCGCCACTGGCGTACCTCAGTCAGTATAGAGGTTTGAGCAATTAGCAAGGACACGGCCCTTCACCTGTCAGCCGCCCAGATTGGCACGTACACGCCGGGGACGGGGTCAGTGTGCTATACCCCATCCCCTGTTTGTGACCAGTGATGCGCGTGTGTTTCCGACAAAGCTCCCTTCAGGGGGAAAGGGCCACAAACCTCCGGATTGGTGGGACCTGAGGTCATCGGTCTCCTGACGCCGGAGGGGGGGAGGCGACTGAACAATGATCACGCAGGGGATAAAAAGAGCGACGGACGACTGGAGTCATCGGCTGCTACAACTTCATGAACTTTTTCTGTACTACTTCAGTTTCTTGTAAATATTTAATATAAACTTGTGCGTAAAACGTCCTGGATATCGGGACAGCCCCACATTCCCTTACTCCTCCGTGATCAAAGGATATTCGACGTCTTCGGACCCTCAGTCGCAACAGCAATAATCTTCGCCACCTCCTGTGCAGCGTGATTATCAACAGGGGCCGGCCCCATGTCATGAAATATGTCGAAATTTTATGCAACATCTGTCGTATATTATCACCATGTGTAGCCGACCTGTCCAGGAACAACTTCCCCATTGTACACACGACAGCCAGCTTTAGCACTCATAGTTCCTTCCACACGTTCGGCTCGCTCTAGTCAAGTATCACTGGGAGCGCTAATGGCTTCTTTTCTACCTGGTCACATCCGTGACTTCATGTGGCTCCTCTGATTAGGTGTGCTGCCCCCTCTATATAGCCTGGAGCGGTAGGGAATGGTCCTGTCAGACGTGTGTCCGAACTGCCACCAGCATGTTGTGAGCGAATGTGGCGTTGCTTGGGTCTTCTGTAGGGTCGTGCATGCCGGAGTGCACTGCCTTACATAATAAATAGTATATGTATCTCTTTGCCATCGTTCGCAGGGTCACTTCGAACGGCTTCTCGTTGTTACCGCTGCGTTCTGCTTATGGCATAGCCACTGTGAGGTGGCCGCCGCAGGCCGTTGTCTTCGCGATCTTTTCCCGATATAAGAGCGGCAGCGTCTCGCAGTTCTATCTCTTCTATCAGAGGACCTCTTCTTCCTCATAGGAGAGCAAATCCTCTGGCGATGATCCTGCTCTATTTGAAGATCATATATACCTTGTACCACAATCCTATATGATCATACAGGTTTATATGGGAACAAAGAGGGATAGTGGTACGGCAAACAGGGATAATGGTACGGGGCATGTAGGGGGTGGAAGAGGAAAAGAAGGAAGGAAAGGTAGGGAGATCAACCAGACGCACGTCCGGTTTGCTACCCTACACGGGGAAAGGGGTTTAAGGGATGAAAAGAAAGGAGAGGTAGGGGAAAAGGTAGATTTTCCTGCAGGGTATCCTTCGTGCCGGTGTGTTACAGGCGCGTGAAATTTGTTTTTGGTTGGTAGATGCATCGGTTATTATTGGCAGCAATGTAATCCAAATATATTGGAAGTATTAAAGCGCCTAATATGAGCTGCTGCGCGAAAGCGCGTGGCAAGGCAGTGGCGCGTTATGGCTCACACTGAGAGCGATAGTGCATACTCATGCCTCATTAGCATGTTTTCTTTTACAACATGTAATTCACCGACGTATAGCTACCTGTGTGTGCCATATCCATTGTGTACGTGTGCATATCTATGAAACATGCTGCACCTGTCTCATTGCCTGTGTAAGTCTATGCGCATATATGTACCTCAAGCTTGTGCCTTGTTATACCTGTGGAGCTGTGCACAGCGCATCTGACACACATCATCCAGGAAGGCCACGCAGTTAGTATAGAGAACATGAAGCGCTATACTATATCTACATCATTTGCGACATATTCAACTTTTTCTAAACACACAGAAATCACTATATCCAACTAGTCGGGTGCGCATCAATCACTCCTGTTTTTCGACACAGTGATGAACCACTGCCGCCATAGATATATCCAGACCTGTGAGTTTTTGTAAACTTCGAGGGATTGAAGAAAACGTGTGAAATTTCACCAATCGTTGCGGTACGATGTCTTTTCTCAACCAGCCTTCCGCTGCAAAACGCGTGTAAATTATACACATGTAATTCACCTGGAGTATCCCTATAATAGCTATCGGAATAAAACGGCGAAACAAAGTGGACGCAGTTTCCCCTCTCCGGTAAATTGGCTCCGCAGCGGAGCCATGGCAGCGCTGTGCCTCCCATTACTGACATGGGCGCAGCTGGCCTTTTCTTGTTTGTTCTTGGTATTTTATGCGAAGCATATTACGAGAGCTCAACCCAGCTCCTCAGGCGCGGCGGTGTCGCCATGAAATCACGTGACACCGTGACGTCACGACAGAGGAGAAGTGGCTTTGGCTCAACTCTTGCAAGACGGGCTGGGTGGGAATCGAACCAGGGTCTCCGGAGTGTGGGACGGAGACGCTACCACTGAGCCACGAGTACGATGCTTCAAAGCGGTACAAAAGCGCCTCTAGTGAATGCGGTGTTGCCTTGGAAACGAGCTGTTTCTAAGGCGTGCGTCTCTTGCTCAGGCGCACATTTCGTTGCCGCGCCGAACGCTGCTTTGCTCGACGCTCACCGCGTCCAATGCGGGGCGCGTAGTCGCTGCCCTGTAGCCCATTGTCTTACACCCCTTGGCGGGTCGACGGGAACGCTGTCGCGTTCCACTCTTGAAGGCGAAGCAGTAATGCATGAGTTGTTTCTTCGTCTAGCCGAACCAAATATAGCCAAGCAACAGCAGTTCACCAGGCTAAACAGTGGTTCAACAACTAAAATAAAGGCTAGTATGCTTCGCATTCTGGGCTTAACCTTACCTAAGCCACAGCCATTTTTTCTTACTCTTTAAACTCAGTTTTCCTTCAAAAAAGCCCAAATGTGTCTCTGAAGCCAGCAGTCGTACCTTCCAACGAATTACTGCATCCCCTAACGCGTTAGCGTTTTTGTAAGGCTCAGCTGTACAGTTGAGTAGAACAAACACAATATTTGATAACTGCATGAGCAAGTAACCATGAAAGACTGAGCGCTTACACAGAAACGGACTTTTCGACAACCTACTTTTCGATAGCAGGTCATTGCATAAGACATTATTAGTGGGTTTCAATATTCACAACTCACTGCACGCCTTAGTACGCAGGAAATCAACGCCCAACTTTCAAAATGAATTCGGCAGAACCCACCTCCACGACGCCTGTCGACGGCAATACGGTTAGAATTGAATCAATAAAGCGACGCGACGTATAGCCACCGTCGAAACGAATGTGAGGCGTGTACAGCAGCGGGACTCCTCTCCCGCAGTTGCCTAAGAACAGTCGATGTTGCGTCCCAATAGTGCGCATTCTTTGGGTGCTTCCCCCGGGGCAGCCCTCCTCAGCGCCCGCCTAGATGGCGACGGCGCCCGACACCGACTGTGACGAGCAAACAAAGAGGCTCGCTTTGAAGCGACAGCATCCGCCAGCCTCCGTGTCAGTGCTAGCGAGCGTGAAGAGCATTCACCTTACCCTGACAAGACCGTCGCAGAGAGAAAGGGAACCCAGTCGGCGACATTCGTGGGAGGAGCGTGAACTGTTTCATGGATGGAGCGTGAATGAAATCTGTTTCCAAATTGCCTCGTCCTTGCTTCGAAGGTTGGATGTCAGAGGCGGAGTTCTGTGAACTGTACAACTCCTCTGATCGGTCACTACCAGGTCATCGAATTCCCTTGCGCAGGGAACTAGAGAAGAAGAACGTTTTAAAAGCGGACCTTTGGTGCAGTGAGAGGAATGCTGACGTGTCCCGACATCTGCAGACATAAGTGTCCTGACTAAAACCTGACTAGTTGTTTCAGTGTGTAAAAAAACTCAAGATAAACCCCTTTCCTTTCGCTTCTACTCCCGAATTCACTCATCCGTGTGGCTGACGGATTCTTGGCCTAAATGCTCCCGCAAGTCCAAACACCGGCAAGGGCAGGCACATAACTGTGCACTAAACGTCAATGCACTTTCTGCTGAGAACTTCCACGTGTCTTGAATAACTTATGTATGCATAACTTCAGCACTCTCACTCACGCACTGAATCAATCTGCTCGAAACCAGGAAACGGAGTCAATGTATAGAACGTCTTTTTTATTTGACGCTTGTAAAAAGAACGCAGGTGAGTGCTCGCTCGCTTGTTCTGCTCACTTCTTCTGTCACTTCTTCTGCTCTTCCCTTTCACAGTATATTGTTTAAACACAATGAATCAATGAAAGACTTAGCACGTCCATGAACTTCCTGTGGAGCTTATCCGGTGCACTCACTCAATCAATCAGCCAATCAATCAGCCATCCAATCAGTCAGTCACTTTCAGCCTACAAAGTGAATCAACAACTGCAGGGAGGCGCACAAAAACAGAGTGACAACAAGCAAAGGCGAGAAGTCAAATTTCCTTCTTTGGTTCCTTCGTTTATTATGACGAGCCGGGGCGTAGGAACCCCGATACAACAACCACGTCTGTAAATGTACACGAGTATAGAAGTCTCATACAAACGCAGCAATGCGAAAAGCACAAAAACTGTGCCCATAGAGAGTAGGTATGTTACTGTATGTACACGTGGCACGGGCAGGGCGCCATGGACGATCAGTCGACCACATGCGCACCTCTTTCGCGTCAAGACAACGGAGCTGTAGTAAACGTAGTTCAGCGTTCATCGCAGTAAGAAAGGCCTAACTGTAGCATAAAAAAAAAATGTCGACGAGCTGTTCTCGCACACGAGCACTCTGCAGTTCCGTAAACCGAATCTTTACATAACCATGACTAACAACACGTGCGTCATCATCGCATTGAACCACGGTGACACTTGGTGCATTATTTCAGTTCAGATAGAGAGTTCACAAAAAAGAAAAAGAAAAAAACTCCTATGTGTATTAGGAGACATGCTCGAAGACGAGCTCAGAAAAACCAAAATGTGATCTGCTTGTCTCCCTCGCAGCCTCATACTATATTCTCGGCGAGAAACTTGTTTCGCTGGTGTTGGGTGTTTCGCATGTGTAGCAATGTTTTCCTTCTGTATATTTTCACATGAGCAGCCCCTTAAAGTATGGCTCGGTTTTGTCCGTGGCTGCACATAGCATTTGATCTAAGCTTTGTGATCGTTCCACACAACGCAGTGCATCAAGACTATAGGTTTTTTTCAGCGCGAGAATGCAGGGAGTAGACGTTCAGAGGAGTTTTTTGAGAAGAGGGCTTGCGATCAAAATATCGCTGTCCTCTTAAATAAGCGTGCGGTTTCGTATCACTTGGATGAAAGGTGTAGCTACCAAAACGCCGAGTGAGGACATAGGGACAGTTTTTTAAGTTCAAATAAAATTCTTGAAGACAGTCCCTGTATACAAGCGGCTTCATTTGTTTCAAGCAGTGCCGAATAGAATTTTCAATAGATAAGGGAACAGTCCACAAAGGCGACAGATCTGGCTGAACGGTTTCATTAACATTTAGAAACCCTGTTAGAATTCGTATGGCGGAAGACGGATGAATATTTAGCGGAGAAAGGCCCAGCGTTTACGAATTGAGACGTCGACGACGTGAATGCCACACTATCACATCTTCAATGACCTAGCCATCTTCCGGCGGAACCTCACTGTCTCTGCGCTCATCTGTTTATCTCTCTTTGCATGACATTTCAACAACGAGGAAAACATAAGTGTTGCTTTTTCACGCTTTACTTTGATCTGAAGCAGTTTGTAATGCCCTTTCAGTAATCAATGGCTAGCCTTTAAACACACTGTTCAGATCTGCTACGTCGTCTTCTGTGACTGCAGACCTCGGCTGCTGGTAAGAAAAGACCTATTAGGGATGTCCTCGGCTTAAACAAACAATCTAACTTGACGTATTCTTTTCCATTAATGTTCTAACCACAGTTCCGTCACACCGTCATGCGGGAAAGGCGCGATTCTCCGTTTTACGTGCTCAAACCAGCATTCAGATCTTCGATAAAATATTGAAAAATGCCCACGAGTGAACATAACGAGCACCATATTGGCCACTGTACGGAAAATACGACGAAAAGCAAAAAAAAAGAGGACGAACAAAAAAGAAACACTGATTTCTATCACTGGTCCTCTGTAGTTCACTGCAGTTCCTTGACCTCAGGCAATCATGGCCACGCGAAATTGCTTACGCCTCCCCCCCTCCCCTCTCCCTCCGACGACGTCCACCAACGCAACGTACACACACACACGTGTAAGGCCCGAAGCAAACTAAACGCCGACTGTTTCCTGCACGCTAAACACAGAGACACCAGACGTCATCGCATACCCCACTGGGCGCCATTTCGGTGGGGGCCGTCGCAACGTCAAACGCGTCACGCGGCGCAGCGCAACAGAGACAGGCCACGGGCGCACTTGTCGGGCCTGAACAGCAGCGCGCATGCGCCGGAGCTATAGGAACAGTCCGCGACGATCTCTTCTGTCCCGTGACGTCACGTCGCGACCATCGGCGTCGCCGCCGTCGTGGTCGACACCATCCCGTCCGGCAGGGTGACGTTGAACAGCGACGCGACGGTCGCCTCTACCAGGGTGTCGTTGCCGGAAAGGGGGACGAGACCGAAGTCCTTGGCGGCCCAGGAGGGAAAGCGGTAGATATCGAACACGAGCGGCCCGATCGTGTGGATGGCGGCCAGTTGCACCAGCACGCACGCCACGTTCATCAGGAAACCCATCTTCATCTGCGGAAAGAAAAAGAAGGGTAAAAAACATACATAAATAATGAGGCTTTGTGTGCCGAAACCACGATCTCTTTATGAAGCGCACCGTATAGTGGGGGACTCCGGAATAATTTGGACCACACGGGGTTCTTTAACGTGCACCTAAATTTAAGTGCAGGGGTGTTTTTCGCCCCCGTCGAAATGCGGCTGCCGTGGCCGAGATTTGATCCCGCGAACTCGTGCTTAGCAGCCCGACACCGCAGCCACTAAGCAAGCACGGCGGGTAGAAAGAAGGGTAACGGAAGCGTAGAAGTGCCAGGGATTGGGATACCCTGTCAAAAAAACCCATATACCTCATATCAAATAACTCCAACGGACATTTGGGGCTCCCATATAAGAACCCATACGTTGCCACTGGGCATACGGGACACACTATAGAGAAAAAAAAGAAAACTTGGGCTATTACCCCGCCACTCATTACATAAACATATTAGGATCGCACTAAAAAACGACTTGTTTTTATATATCACGTAGGGCATGCCCGATATGATATATCGGAACATACGGTTTGTTATATGGGACCCACATATGTTCATATGGTGCATACAAAGAACACATGGGACACGCCTTATAGGTTTATGGAAACATGAGAGTTTTTTTATACGCGGGCACATGTGTTCATATCTGATCATTGAATATGGGGCATAAAGTTATTTTCAATAGGGAACTTATAGAGTTTGCATTGTGCATGAGTCCAGCGCAAATGCGAGACACAACACACCGTCAGACGCGACGAGGAGAAGCATTTATTTATTTATTTGTTTATTTATATCAGAGTAGAAACTAGTTCTCGTCGTGTCCATCTGTCATGCGCCTAGCATTTGCACTGTACCCAAGCCGCCCGGTAAAAAAGTAAGTCCCGTATACGGGATTCAGAAAACGCATTCACGCCGAGATCTATTAGTTCCCTCTAGGCTGTTCCGCTGGGTTTAATAGTGATGACAAAAGAAAGGCCGTCAAGGCCCCACTTTGTGTCCTGCGCTCTAGTGACTTGGGCGGGTGACCCTGACACTGCACTCTCCTCTCTCTTGTAGTAGTGCGCTATTTGTTAATTTTGTTCTTGTATATTTTATTCTAACGTAGTCGTGCGACCTGAGTGTTTTTGTTGTTGCTGTTGTTGTTGTTGTTTTAGTTCCTGCGCGCACGTTTTGTTCCCACTTGCACACTCCATTTCTCGTCGTTTAGTGTCTGTGGCCTGCTATCTCGCTGTTTTTTTTTTTTTGTCTTTACGTCCCTTCTTTGTACCTTTAACTCTCTTTTCTATTTCCTCCTTAATAAAGAATAGGGAGGCCTTGCGCCCCTCTCGGTGGCAGTTGCTAGCCTGCTCCGTCCCTATTTCCATCTCTTTGCATTTTATGTGTGTTTTCATATCAAGTAATAATAATAATAATAATAATAATAATAATAATAATAATAATAATAATAATAATAATAATAATAATAATGTTTATTGCAACCAAATCGCACGCGAAAGAAGCCCGCAAATATGCGGAAAGTGTCTCGAGTGTCCCGTCGCGCGCCAATTTTGCGTGTATTCGCGGGATCCTCTCACGCTCGAAAAAACACTTTTATGTAGCACGTATGGAGCAAGAGAAAGCTGTATCGCCAGTTTTTCGTGTTGCTCTGCAATTTTCTCATTGATGCTTTTCATCTAACTATAATATATGAGAAGCTCATTAATTAATTAAAAATAATTATGTATTTAGGGGGAATGCAAAAAAGAATCCGAGTATCCTCAAGAGACTGCAAACAAACTGATCTTGGTTCTGTCCAACTACGTGGCATTCGCATAATCTTAAATCTTGCAGCATGATAGTTGGGGCATCCTGGTCGGCATGCACCATTTGCGTTAGTTAACCCAGATGCGATGGTAACATGTATCGCATTTAATTTATGGCGCACCATCTTAATTCGATGCGCCACCTTAACTATATGTTGTGAACATAAAGATTCGATGCCGCCTGGCGGTGATCAAGGCCAAGGACAGGCGCCGACAGCCGTCCTGCATTCTCGCCTCTCTGCATACGATGCAGCATGCGAGCAGCTACATGGACAACGAAGAAAGGGACGCAGAACATCGAAAGACGGCTGGGGACGTCGCCAAGAAATTCCTGCACATCACCGTAACGTCATAAATTCTATATGCATCTAGCTAATTCTCTATCGGCAAATGACTACATGGTATTTGAATGGAGCGAAAGGCTGCCTCCTAGCAAGTTACCGGAAGCTCTCGTGTTTCAAAATGGCCGGAATACGAAAAAAAGAAAGGAATGCTGTGAAATCCATGTCCACGTCACGTCGACGCACAAGCCCCGAGATTTCGCGCAAAAAAAATTAAGAGTGCCTTCGACTTCATTTTCCGCACTTATAATCAACGTTTTCGCGTCTAATTAATGACAATGGTGTTTTTTGTGAGACTACTTTACCACTTCCAAATGACCTAACGCCGATCTTTCGTGACCTTTTAAGCAGCCAACCCACGCCATAAGTAGTCTAAGGCGCCCCCGCATTACTTACCATGTCTATGGTCCTTAGCCTTCCCATGTCGCACAGGATGGCGTTGGCTCCGGTGGCGATGGGCAGCATGAAGGCGAACAGGCAGCACGCTTTGACGGGCATCAAGTAGTACAGCGGGTGCACGCGTGTGGCCACGGCCTGTTGCGAAAGAAAGGAGAACACTTGTCAAGAACGTTTCCTTTCGCAACATTCAAACGACGTTACTCCTGTATCAGATTTTTATCTAGCGCAAGAACTCTAAAGCGAATAGCTTTCTTCGCCTGCCGCGATATGTTTGCTGCATCTAACCTGCATTGTTAAATCGCCTAACAACCTCATGATACACCAATTTTGTGTGAGCAATTGATGCTACCAAGTCTGCTTTGATAGATAGTCTGCTGATTATAGCCTGCTTTTCTATGTTTATTTCTTGTCACTGTTGTGATTATTGGTGTTTTCGTTTTGAACATATAGTACAATAGCTTGCATATATATAGTGTATATAGTTTCCATAGTGTTGTATAGAAGAGCAGTATAGCAATTGTGAATTCCTTTTTAGCGCATTTACTTGCCAGTTTTGATCGCCATGCTATTATTGCGTGCTTTTGTTCGTCGACCTGCGTGTCGAACTGCGTTAAGAGCAGAGGCGCCTTTGTCAGGCCTTCAGCTTCGTTCTGTCTCCGCTATTGCAAATAGACAATTACAAAAAAAAAGAACATCAATTCGGTACATGGTGGTCGTTACTGCATTCGATTCTAAAATTTCGCAATTTGAACACCCATAATTAACTGTTTTCTCTCGTGGCGGCTTTGTCCGACCAAGGGAACGTTATAATCACGACGGACGGCACAAAAATTGGCTGAAGTACTCTTAAGAGGAAGCTTTAGCTCGGGTGCTCCTATCTAAATACAGTCTAGCCCGGTTATAACGAAGCCACTTATAGCGAAATAGCGGTTATAACGAAGGGATTTCAATTTCCCATTCCCATGTATGCATGTTTTTCATAGTCCACATATTACGAAATAGCGGATATAGCGAAGTGATTTCCGATTCCCGCCGACTTCGTTATAACCAGGCTATACTGTACATGTAAAAGAATTCGTTTTTCTCGGCAACCACTGCGCCGAACATGACCAGCTTTCTTGAATTTAAAAGAAAAACTTGAAAGCTAGCGACTGTTCGTTTCCAATTTTCGATTTAGATCGTCAACTTCTTATTAAAACTTGGCAAAATATGATAATTTTCAGAAAACAAAACTATTAGGTTTACAACGCTGGAACTCAGCAATGAACAATCATATCACAATTCTGTGAATTGAATGTGATAGTACATCTAAAGCGGAAAAAATTGATATGTTACACAGGAATCTAAAAAAAAACAGTAGTATGGAAATACAGATTTTTTTCAAAACTCTTGTACACAACCTAACAAATTCACTTATAATGTAACTTGGCTTAGCGAATTTGTCCGCTTTGAATGATCGAATCAATTCCGTTTACAAAACCGCGATATGTGTTCTTGATGCAGAGCTGTAAACTTGTAAACTTCGTGCTTCTATTTCCTTCAAACTTTCGAAGTTTTTAAAACCTTATTAAAAATTTCACGCCCTAAATCTAAATTCCGCTTCCAACAGTCACTAGAATTTAACTTTTTCTCTCGAATGCAAGACACTTCATTAAATCGGTCCAGCAGTTATCTCTGAAACCTAATCTGACCAGGTTTCTTGAATTTAAAAGAAAAACTTAAAAGCTAGCGACTGTTGGTTTCCAATTTTCGATTTAGATCGTCAACTTTTTATTAAGAACTGGCGAAAATAGAAAATTTTTAGAAAGTCAGACTATGAAGTTTACAACTCTCTAACTCAGCAAGCACAAATGATAGCACAATTATCTGAATCGCATCTGATGATACGTTTAAAGCGGACAAAATTGCTATGTTACACATGAATCTAAAAGAAATTGAGTAATATTGAAATACAGCTTTTGCAGAACCCTTGTCACGTAAGATATAAATTGACATATTGAATTTGTCCGCTTTGAATGATCTAATGGATGCCGTTTACAGAACCGTGATATCTGTTTTTGATGCAGATCTATTAACTTATAAACTTAATGCGTGTATTTTTTTCAAACTTTCAAACCTTTAACAACCCTTTTCATAAAATTCAAGCCCCAAATCGAAATTCCGCTTCCCACAGTCATTAGAATTTACCTTTTTCTCTTAAATGCAACGAATTTCATTAAATTCGGTCCAAAGGTTATTTCAGGAAAAGCGTTTTTGCGCTTTACATGCATTTGAATAGGCCGCGTCAGAGTTGGGCCCGAGCTAAAGCTTCCTCTTAACAGCCTTTGCTATAGCCATGCCACATTATCTCCGCGGTCGCCGTACAAGGCACTTTCATTTCAGCACAAGCGTGTTTCACTGTACCGCCGGGTTTCATTGTGGCGAAGACCACTGTCGCAACACATTTAAAGCATAGCCTGAGAACAGAAAAGTGGCGCCACCGCGCGGCGACTCTCGTCATCTGGACGTTGAATCGACGGCCTCCGAGACTGTCGACAGGGCGAAATCGCTCCAGACTCTGGTGTGCCGATGAGTAAGATCGATAGCTCTCCCGCGAAAACTCGCACTTTCTTAAAAATAAAGCCCGTACTAGTTACTACCTAGTACGCATCACACCATTTGCTACCTTAGTAGAACTGCAGTTGGCAACGATAGAGTTAGTAACATCACTGACTAAATAAGGTAGTCACTCTTACTAATGGGTCTCAGCTACCATTTCCGAACGCAGTTAGCATCAGCGGATTTGAAGTTTCTATTCTATAATACATATATCGGACCCAGTGCGAAATACGCCACAGCTGATCCGATATATGCAGCCGAGGTGAGAACACGTGTATTAGGTGGTGCTAGCTGCGTTTCTAATTGGTAGCTGAGACCTATTAGTAACAGTGACTACCTTGTTTACTCAGTTATGTTATTAACTCTATTGTTATAAAAATCTATCCTTACGAACTGCCGTTACAATAAGGTAGCAAATGATGTGACGCTAGGAAGTAACTCCTAGGACCTTTTTTAAGACTGGCGCTTTGGCAGCTTTAAAAATTTCAGTTTTGCAAGAACGCTTTCCTCTTCCTGTTCTCCCTCTGCAAATTCGTTACCTTTTTTTGTTGTTGTTTTTTTCGCAGCTCCGTTTAGCGACGGCGTTACAACTGGTACGTGCGGCGTCACATAGACGTCGTTGCTAAAATGGCGCGAACTTTGACTAGGGACCCCTGTGTTCGCGAGAAAGTCGCTCCGAACGCGATGTTACACTGGCCCCGCGGCGTGAGCGCCGACGTGGATCGCATTCAGGGACGGTCACAGTTGTGCGCATAAACCACGCCTCGGCAATCCTAATGCTATTGCGTTTTAGGTCGTGTTTGTTATGCGCAGCGGTCTGGACTTGCTATCAGCAATCTTTAAGTCATACAAGTTTCGGAGCACGTCTTTTTAATCCGCGTGCACACCGAAACGTAACTTGAGAAGTTCGAACAACTAAGCGATGCTGTAGCTTACGGCTTACTGTCTTACCTGAGTTGAGAATGATGTGCTTATTTGACACGTGAAGAAAATTATGAAACCGACTGAGCATGGCTTCGAAACGCAGATTTCTTATTTACTTGCTTGTTTATTGAATAGGCCTTTGTAGGAAGGCTTTCTCACTCTATTGCAATCGCACTCGTTCGACAAGTTAGGCTGACATTGTCGAATGGGTGAGTGGAAGAGTTTGCAGACACAGCCCCTCGTACTCTCCGCTTAGACATGTTACGATCCGCATACCTCCCGTAAAAAGTTCATTATTATGTCTCGATACTGCGACGCGAGTGACAATAAACCGAGGGACCGCCCCTCACTTCCGCAATCTAGCCAGCCGACGCATCGTATTTCAAAATATGGGGCTTGCGGTGAGCTTCGCAGTGTGTGTGACAAAAAAACTGGCTGTGGCTTAGCTAAGGTTAAGCCCAGGATGCGAAGCATACTAGCCTTTATTTTAACGCGACAGCGTTAAGGAGCTCGTGTCGCAGAAAAGCCGGTGTCGTCGGCGTCGGCTCAGGCGTGCGGCGCCTGCTCAGGCGCACATTTCGTTGTCGCGCCGAACGCTGCGTTGCTCGACGCTCACCGCTCACCGGGCGCGTAGTCGCTGCGCCGTAGCAAAGCAACCTAGAAACAGTCTCTGTAGCACGCCGCAACCTTCGCTTCTAATTCCAACGTGCAGCTCTGTCTCCAGGAGACATCTCACCTCGTGAGTGTCTAGCAGAGGCAAGCGCAGCTGCTTATATACCCCCGCGACGCCGCGAGCGACGGCGCGAGTTGGAGCCCCGTTTCTTCTCTGTCGTGACGTCACGGTGTCACGTGGTATTGAAGGCGACACCGCCGTGCCTGAGGAGCTGGGTTGTACTCTATTAATATGCTTCGCATAAAAACGTTTTTGCTTGCAGCAGCGAAGCCAAAAGTATGAACAAGGACCCAGCTGTGTTGCTCTTCACCACTTGCGCGTAAAGCGTGGCGTCAGTACAGCATGGAGCAGAAGTTCGTGCAACAGGACAAAAAAGTCACAGTTTCGCCGTAAACGTGAAGCATCGATTGCGATAGCAAATTATTAGAGCGCTATGTGACGTAAGGATAGTAGTTTTATCGGCCGTGCAAACTTGTAAGCATTCGCTTACTAACTAAAATTAACAGGCATGGTGTGACGTGCACACAAGCAAACGTGAATGCTGCTCATTCGATGACCGTGGAAACTCGCTGTCAAAAAATAAAATTGGAGGACGCAGCATTCAAAGATCCCTGCTGCTTCTCACGCTTCGCGGCAACTGGATCGTATGTAACCGTAGTGTTTACATGGAAACGCTTGCCGCGAACGCTATGCACGAAAGCGAGCTTTGTGGTTGAACCACAGCCTCTTCCTTGGGCCGCGATGCGGTTTACGATGCGGCGGTGGCGAGCGCGAGCAGGAGTTAATGCAAGGAACCGGGCGCGCCGCTCCATGGCCCCCGAGACGCCCATCGCACCGGCGCGCGCAAAATGGCGGGCGCCGCGGCCGGTGTGTGAAGGGGTTCCTTTGAATTTTCGCGTAACAGAATTATGTTTTCTCGTATGGTCAAATTACAATCCGAGCGCTATCAAGTCTGTAGGTTGTGTGTAAATTGTAGTTTACAATTTTTCTGTGGATTCTAGCTCGACAATTTAAATTCAGTGAATTCTTTGCATCATATGGAAGATCTAGGCATACGTGGTTCGAAAATATTTTGCCAATGCGACGTCCGACGCAGGACGCCGGATTTTTCTGCGAGACGGGCTCCTTAACGCTGTCGCGTCAAAACGCTGGAGAGAGGAAACGCGGCAGCAGGATCCAGCGAATTGACATTTGTGCTGTCTCTCGCTTCAACGCAAGGTAAGCGGCAAGAACGTAGCGCACACGGGCCATATCGGCAATCGGTCCACCTAGACTCTGTCCCCATTCCAGATCGCTTTAAAGATAGGGCGTGTGCGGCCACGCCATACGCAGCAGACGCTGGAGTAGAACGCACCCCCCTACCTCCCCTCCCCTTGGTGCATTGCGCGCGACGGAAGACGGCGCGCTTCCTCCCCGCATTCCTCCTTACCCGAGACTGAGCCGCCATCGTCGGCTGACCCTTGGACGCTTTCACTCACACATACACTGTATACGGCGCACGCAGCCGATGTTATCACCCTTGGAGTTTATACGGAACATCATGGCAACAGCGACGGCAGAAATGCGCCTGGAGTGACCCTGTAATTGCTATCGCAATACAACGTCCGCAGGCAGCCTGTTCTTTCTTTCCCAGACGGAAGTAGATCCTCGCAATTTCTTATACGCTTATCCAACATTACAACTGGCACACTCCTTTAGCTATTCGGCCGTCACAAGAACACACATACAGTTTCGGTCCCTTGCCACGCGATAAAAACGTACTGAAAGCAAAACCCACGTTACACACGACAGAACACGAAATGTCGCGCGCAAGTCATCGCTTAATAATGAAAATAATTAAATAAACGTAAACAGGTAACGAAGATCGCGATTTCACTGACCAGTTCGCTGATGATGGGAGTGAGGATTCCGGTGACCACGTAGGTGCTGACCACTTCAGTGAGGAAGCAGCCACTGAAGCACAGCAGCACCAGCACCAGCCCCGGGGGAAGGTCTCGAAGCCCGTTCAGCGTGTTTATCACGATGGCCGACAGGCCGGAACGCTGCGGCACACAGTAGCTTCGTTGACATTCACTCAATGCTAGTGGTCCACAATGCTAAAAAAAAAAAAACGCTCGCGTATCGCGCGCTTTCTTTGCACGTTAAAGAACCTCAGGTGGCCAAGTTAATCCGGAGCGCTCGACAATATGGCAGCCCCTGTAACTCATGCGCTGTGCCGTTTGCGGAGGCTTATAAACCCACAAATTCATTTCATAGAAAACGCAAGCCATGCTCGTATATGTGATTGCTTCTGTTTTGTTTCCTGCAAGCAGCGCAAATTCGCCAGTTGTTTAGAATATACAGCCGCTGTTCCTCCTATATGTAACCTTTTGTTCCGAGTCACTGCCTGTTTGCGTTTTCTTTCAGTGTCCCTTGTGCTTTCAACTGTCGAGTTTCACGTGGGCGTATAAGGCTGAATCAATTAACATTCCAATAAATCGCTTCATCCCTTATTCATATTTAGTTCGTTGAACGGTTCGTCAAGTAAAATAGCTCCAATGATTGCAGCGCATCGCTCCCTTCGTGAAAACACGGTCAAACGGTCCATGCCGGCAATATACACGGAGGCATACCTGAGAAGCCTCGGCAATGGATAGGCATCCACCGAAGAGTATGACGATGCCCCAGGGCATCTTGGCGGAAAATTCCTTGAAGGAGACCAGCGGCTCACTGCAGTGCAAGTTGCGCGGGTTCTTGGGCAGAACAAACAGCAGGAAGCAGATGGCCAGCGCCGGGCTGGAAGACTTGATTTTGCTAAGGGAAATTAGAGACGGAACCGTATGAACAAGCTTCCCGAAAGAATGGACCACTCACTGAAGCTAAGGAAACTGCAGAAGAGAGGAAATGCTGTCATTTATAGTGGCGCGTTTATATTATGTTTACAATTGGTATTTGAAAGAAAACAAATGGGAACAAAAGTGAAGTAAAGGTCAAAAATCGAGGGATGTATCAAACCAACATGTCCCGGCCGATTCCGACACCACCCTCAGCGTGTCTGCCGCCTTCCTCCCGTTTTGATTTACCGTATGAGCAAGTACATAAGAACGAAACTCTATTACAACTAAACCTTTCCCATTTTTTCTTGCCCCCTCACCCCAGTTGCAAAGGCTTTAATATCTATTAAATTTACCGAATTAACAACGATAGACTGTAATAAAGTAAAGGTGCCGTCCTTAGATAAGTGTGATGGGCGATACACGGCAACGCTTCTCAAGCCTTTGCCACGCGCACAATGACCGCTGAGGGAAGACAATGTGGGAGACAGGCGAGAAAAGGCAGGAGATACGAAAGTAGGCAAGGCAGATTCGCGGCAGATCATTGTAGACATGTGAACTGTAGTTGTCACCGCACCAGCCTAGGATAACATGGCTGATCACGGCCATTGCGCTGGTCCCTAACTATGTTTTCTTAGCTTCGGCATTAGGCTTTCGCCAGTCACAGAGGATAGCGCCTTCATTTTCTGAGTACGTGTCGAAACATCAGAAACTACCGTGAACCCCATGTTCACGGATAGCTTCACGTTTAATGTAAAAATTGCACAATGTGCGAACTAACGGTTAACCCGCAAGCCACTAATTACTTCACGCAACGTGCTGTCCCTCGTATCCGTGGAAGTTGCATGTCTAAAAGACAAAAGCCAGATGCACTTGTGGCTGAGGGCGACTACAAGAGAAAGGGTTTGCTAGTTTGCACCATAGCTCGGAAGTTTAAGCAGTTCCCACCGCGTGCTCGTCCCCTATGATGCATTTGTCTGACCTAGCGTGTGACTTCGTACTCACTGTGGTCGGCTGACACACTGCTCGTGCTCAACTCGGTCACATTACGCTGTGGCCAGGTTTTAACTCTCCTAATCGCACTACACTACGAAAACAAACAACAAAGAATAGGGCAGCATGGGATAGAAGTACTCACCTTCCGTACTTGATGAGATCACCCCAGCCCGTCATGAAGTGCGGCTTGTAAAAGAACAGCACTAGTATCACAGCAGAGAGTATGATGAGCACGGTGTACTCGGCGAAGCTTATGGAGCCCAGCCTCTGGTACTGTTGCTGGATTTCCCGCCGGATGTCGGTCTTGCCGTCGAGGCAGTGCTCCTTTCTCCTGAAACACGGACGGCCCGAGACGTGACAGCGAAAGGTTACAAGCGCAGCTCGAAGCCAAGAACGCAGTTTCAGTAGGCTCCTCGTATGGAGGCCGCTACGCTAGCTAACGCAAGCATTTTGATAGGCCTCCTATCCTAAAGCACATCAACCCTAGGTTTTCATGGGTTAGAGATCTTATAGATTGGTTATAGACAATGAGCACGGTTAGCTTAAATATTTCTCCCCTCTACGCTACACCTGCCTAAGAACGAACGTTTTGGAAGCGCAGTGTCAATCCATAAGTTGAGGAACGGCGCTGTCCAATACACACGGTAGAGTCGGGGAACAGCCAGCAAGTTTTCTAGCTTAATGCTAAGCCATACTCAAACGGCACACGAAGATCGTGCAACCTACATAGCTTCAGCACTGCCACTAGTTTTCTGAGACTACATTGCTCAATCGTTTATGATTATAGCTGTTTTTTTTATTTTCCTATATGCAGATTTTCGCATGTAATTAAGGTCGCGAACCAACAGAGTAGTTCGCCAAGCAATCACGACCTCTTAATTTTCATGCTGGCGACTAAATGCAGCCTGCAACTCCGGAAACGATTGTTCAATCACCTTTTTGAATGCTCTTTTTCCAGTTTTTTTTTTATTTTTTCCTTCCATCAACGAAACGTCGGCTCGGTGTGTGGCAAAAAGTTTGCACGAACTAACGAACGCACAACGTGTGACATGAAATGTGCTGGAACTGCGAGTACTTCAGCTGCGTGGTACTGAAAGGGATGAACCGGTCTTGTGTTTCGTGATCCCATGTCAAATTATCCTTACCATAAATATGTGTAAATGAAAAGTAAGATGTTTCAATTACCTGCTAAGTTTGATGACAAACGAGAGGTACATCCAGCCGATGGCGGTGCAAACAATCATAGGAGGAACATTGTACAACATCCAAGTGGCTGATGTGAGCTCCGTGGAATGCGGAAAAAGCCTGGAAAAAAAGAAGAAATGGCTATTCAAAAAGCTACAGGATTTATCATAATTGTGTATTAATGCGTAAGCATTGTTTGGCTCGGCTGTGACTTCGCCTTTGCTTGGTTTTGCTTACTTGCTTTTCTTAGCTTATGGGCGTTTACCCATGGCCTTTCCGTTGGCAAAGAATGCTAAGGCTCTACTAGAGAATCGTCAGGTTTTCTCGCCGCATCCGGCACCTTCAATGCAATCGTACCAATTAGGCCGGAACGCCAGGCACGAGCCCGCCCCGACGGAGCAGAACGGTCTAAAGGGGCCTCAGGTTGGGCCAACGTGGAATTCGGACGGGGGCCAACTAAAATTTGGGGGGCAGGCCAACTTTGCGAAAGGGCCAAGTTGAACTCTGGGGGTTGGGCCAACTTATATATGGCGGTGAGCTGCCGCAGTGGCGCGTGAGGCGTTGTGTGAAGGGCGAGAGCGTGGCCACCATGCCGTTACCCTGCGCTCTCGCAAACTTGTGTTATGCGCACGTTCCTTGTACACGCAAGCTCTCGCATTCGTTCTGACTGCGCCTCGGTAAGGCCCAGTGAAAGCGCGCCAAGCGTCTCAACGCGCTCGCTTGCCCGCGATATGTTCTTAACTCGAAGGATGCTCAGCCGCATTCAAATGGACAACGGGCCACCCAAAAATATCAAGTTGCCCCACTCCCAAACTTCAAGTTGACGTACCCCCAAATTTACGTTTACCTAAAATTCAAAATACCCAAACATTTAAAGTTGGCCCACCCAAAATTTAAGTTGCCCCACTTCCAAATTTAAATTGGTCCGCCCTGAAATCTCAGGTTGGCTCACCTCCTAATTTCACTTAAATTTCACTTAAATTTCACCCCTAAAATTCAATTTGCCCACCCCCAGATTTCAGTTGGCTCATGTTCTAATTTCAAGTTGGCCTACCCCCAAATTTCCAGTTGGCCCACCAACAAATTTCAGTTGGCCCACCCCTACTATAAGCTTCCCCATGCATTTTCTGGGAAGCCCTATGCATCTCTATGGGTATCTTCGTTTCTTTAAGGCGCCTTGTACACAATTGTGTACATTGTACTGGTGTTTTTTTTTTCAGGTTTAGGGCGCGCAATTTTCTATTAGGTTGGCTTTAGCGCATTCCCAAACTTTAAACTGACAACCATGTGCATTTTGGGCACCATCTGTCGCATTTCGGTGAAGATGTTCATATCAAAACAAGAAATGGCGGACGCTGGAGCAGCAAAGAGCGGTGAGTCAAGTTCTAATTTTTTTAGAGCCGCTTTTTTTTTTATTGTGGCAAGCGAAAAAAATTAGACGCGCTTGTGCATCATATGAAGTACCGAGGAGTGATAATTTCATCCATTTTGAGGAGATGACCGAACGCTAACGCTCGCACGCGCATGTGTACACGATTGTGTACAAAGCGCCTTGGTAGATGCAGAAATGAAGAACGCTGAGAGTTGCTTTGATTTTCTTTCCAGGGTTTTTCGCCATTCGTCGTTCTTCTTTCTACAGTGCGAACAAGCATAAGAAAACCCAAAAGACAGCTGAAAGGCTTCTTGAGCTCCTTGCTGATAAATGTTTCAGACGTCGGGGAAATTGACGAAGAAGAAGCCACGTGTGAAGCGACCGACGCCTGCGTTGCAGCTGCGTTCACCAACCTCACAGAAGAGGAAGATGCTGCTGCAGGGGAAACGCAAGCTGAAGAAGTGGACACTGAGAGTGTTTTTTCCTTTTGTGAACCTGGGTACCTGCAATTCTTTGCTGGACTACCACCGCGACAATCAAACGCTGCCTAGAGCTAAACACCTATATTTGATGAATTTTCGCTTGCAAGCTGCCGAAACATTAATTAAGTCGGTACTACCCGAAAAAAAGCGTGCAAGGCCTTCTCTTGCAGAGATACAAGCACCACAACCAAAGATAGGGCAAAAAAGCAAGAATATCGCTTCCTTGCACCGACGCACACTACGACTCCTTTGGCCATTGGCCCGAATCCCGCGACCAGAAGGTGCGAATTAGGTGCAAGCTCGAGAAGTGCACACGAGGCGCCCGGATATTCTGCATGAAATGCGCCGTGCCACTGTGCCTGACGAAAGAGAGAAATTGCTTCTTTCCATTCCACAAGTGAATTTTGTGACCACCGAGGCGCTGTGTACACAATTGTGTACGATGTTGCAAATAATAAAGTTTCATGATAACTTTCAAGAATTCGATGGTTTTGTGTTTCTTAGGTCCCAAAAAGAATGTTTATATATAAAAAGATTTTTTTCTATGCATAATTGCAAGTGGCGCCTGAAAGGGTTTTAAATTGCTTCGTATCGCATAAAGACTAGCAATCATCTACATTTACCCTGTAATAACGAATAAATGCGTTAACTTTGCAAATTACGCATTTTTATGCAGATATGAGGCTTCACACTTTTCGCGTGACAGGGCTGCGGAGCTCGTCCAGGAGAGATAAGGCTTTAAAACAAAGCGTCAGTGGCAGCAATTGAACATGCAGCCGATTATACAAATATCACTAAACTCTTTATGTAGGCGTACGTGCGTGTAACGATTTTATATGTAAAGCACTTCTTGGCGAACATATGCCAGATTGACAGTATCTATCTAGACGCCTGCGTCTTGGTGTTCTCATGGTCGTTTCATTAACTTGGAATGTACGAAAATTGGCATAGTATGATAAGAGAGTATGACGAACATAAATTATGGATCACGACAAGAATATCATGGCATGTGCGTCACGTAGGTCACGATTCGTTATTCGTTGTGGTCATCAAAATATCTGTCCATCATATTCAGAAAGTCCTTATCATCCTCTACTGTACCTTCTTCATGGAAGTTAGCCAAAGTGCTCCCTCTTTATAAATCTGGAGATAAGCAGTGCTTGTCGAATTACAGACCAATTTCACTGACGTCACAGTCATGCAAAATGTTGGAACACATCATTCATAAGCACATCACGCTCTTTCTGGAATCAAATAATTTATTGTCTAACAAGCAACATGGGTTTAGGCGCGGTTTTAGTACGCTAACGCAGCTAGTTGAGTTCACGCATGACATTTCATTTAACCTTGACGCAGGCAACCAGGTCGATGCAATTTTTATAGATTTCTCGAAGGCATTTGACACCGTTTTACATTCTAAACTTATTGCTAAACTTAATGCTGTACTGAATAACCCTCATTTGGTTAACTGGATTTTAAGCTTTCTCTCATTTCGCTCCCAGTTCGTCTCTTACAGTTCGACTGACTCCGCTACTGTTGATGTGACATCAGGTGTGCCCCAAGGCTCCGTCCTTGGGCCTCTTCTTTTTTTATTATACATAAACGATTTGCCACTTCACTGCTCTTCTAACATCCGTCTCTATGCTGATGACTGCGTTTTATATGAAGTGATTAAATCTTCTAATGATCATTATCGCCTTCAGGAGTCGTTTTCTAGGTTTTGCGATTGGTGTAACACTTGGCAAATGAACATTAATTTCAATAAAACCGTTCTGATGTCTTTCTGCAACAAATCTTCCCCCTCCCTTTTCAGTTACTCGTCCAATGGCCGTACAGTAGATAAGGTTTCTGAGTATAAGTATCTTGGTGTCATTTTTACGGATAACATGTCATGGTCCAAACACATTGACTACATATGCAGTAAAGCACTAAAAAAATTAGGTTACTTAAGACGAACGCTAACCCGATCTCCTAAAGACACAAAGGTACTAATGTATAAATCTCTAATCCGCCCTGTTCTTGATTATGCATCTGTAGTTTGGAGCCCGCATAAGCAGTTAGAAATTAATAAACTAGAGGCTATACAGAAAAAAGCTGTGCGATTTATATGTAATCGTTACGATCGAGACTTTTCGCCCTCTTTAGCACTTTCTTCCTTGAACCTAAACACGCTCTCTTCGCGTCGCCGTGTCGACTCATTAAAATTCTTGCACTCCATTGTCAATTCTTCAGTTAGGCTCTCAAATGATAATTACATTAACTTCACGCCGGGATCATCAACAAGAAGACATCATGACCTAAACTTAATACCCTACTACGCACGTACTAACATGTTCAAATTCAGCTTCTTTCCCCGCTCAATCGAAGACTGGAATTCATTACCTGGATCCATTCGCTCATGTTCATCCCAAATTTTTGCAACCGCCATCCCAGATGCATAATTATGAGTATGGGTATGGGCATAATCAGGCATGGGTATGCCTGGCAGCATTTGTATAACATTTGTATAACTTGTGTATTCTTTCACCAGTGCTCTTCTGTAAAAGTGTTCACTTGTATTTTTGTGTATTTTCCTTTTCATCTGTGCTCTTTAATAGTGTTCACTTGTGTTTACCGCTGTATATTCCCATGCATTTTCTGTACATTTTCTTAACCCACTCCTGCTATAGCGCAAATTGCGCTGCAGTATGTATAAATAAATAAATAAAATACAGCCGCCTACGTCTTGGCGCTCTCATGGTCGTTTCGTTAACTTAGCATGTGCCCAAATTGGCATACTATGACAAGAGTGTATGGCGAATATAAATGATAGGTCATGACATGAATGTCATGCCATGTGTCATGTAGGTCACGAAACAGCCGCCTACATCTTGGTGTTATTCATGGTCGTTCTCGTTAACTTGGTAGGCTCCCTGCACAATGCTCCGCATAACATCGACTCCCAGAGGGCGTGGGATCTGCCGGCTTTTTTCTACAGCTCTTTCAGAACTTGTATCCGGTTGCCTGTGAATGCTTTCTCTTTCACACCACGATGGGGTACTGGCCGACTAAATGAGCGCTAAAGTAATTTCTTGTGCGTTAAGCCAGCGTCCTCATCTGTCGTCACGTGATCCTTTCTGAGATTGTGTCGTTCAGAGATACCTAGTGCGTCATAAAGTAAAGCTATTCCAAACTGTTTTTATGCCATTTCTGCATTTATCCTTCCAGCCTGTATGTCACGCGACGTCACAAAAACCGCGAGAACTGTCCATGTAATATGGCGTATAGACACTGATTATGGATGATTAAACTGAACAAAAAGAAAATAATTATTTCCTATTCCGCACCTTTTTAGCCATCAGCCCACCACTATTCGTTAAATGTTTTCAGGCTGCGCCCACTTCCCTTTTCTGACACGCAATGTCACAAAACTGTGAAATCCCACCACGTCAAGGTGGAGTCTACGCACTATACATGCGTTAAGAAGACGAATAAAACAGATTTTTTTTTTTTCAGAGTAGCAAGATACTCTTTCTTGCGAAAAAATAGTTGAAGTCTGCCCCTGTTGGCGCTGGCACAGGCTACGAGGAGCTAGCGGGGAGAATGAATTCCTTTCAGTATAAAATGTTTTACGCAGTAGTATAACTTTGTCGAGGCCTCTCGACACGTATACGACATCGTTCTGCCAACCTTTCTTCGCTGAGGATACGTTCTACGGGCATTTTTAACATTCCGTTAGATGCCATCGCGATTTTCGACCAGCTACCGCAAGCGGAAGCGGGCCAATCGCTGATGCCGCCACCCCCCTCCTCATCCGTTTATCTACTTTCACTGCGCCAGCTCGGCCCAAACGAAGCCTTTTCCACTTGTTGGGTACTCCTCACCTCTTGCCAGCCAAACAGACAAGAAAAGAATTGGCAGTGACTTAGCTCGGCTATGCCAGGATATACGTAGCGAAAGCTAAGGCATAACATGGTTAGCCTTGGTTAATCTTGATTGCAAGTCCAGGTTAGGCTGGTTGTTTAGCTATGTTGCGGCGTTTAGCCGGTCGTTCGGTGCGCTGTTCGTCTGTTTCCTGGGCGATTCGTTTCCTCTTTATCTCGTTCCGATCTCGATTCCAGGCCTACTCCTGCTTATCACAACTGTCGCCGTCCATACTGCCACATCAACTGTGGTTGCGGCGCACGCGAGCTCTCTTTTTCAATCCTCCGACATGTTATCAGACATGCGACGCAGCTGGCGAAGCGCGCGAAGGCGAGCGCAACGACGAGTAACACGGTGTGACGTCATACCAAACAGCGGGCGCGGAAAGGCGCGGCGCTGCGTAGCGGCGGAACACCGGCGGCTCGGTGCTACTAGTGGCGCATGCGCAGTAATGACTAGGGAGCGACAGAGTGAGAACTATCCGCGGCGATGCGCGCGTTGTGGCGCCATTTGCCTCCTCAGCGCACCGCCACGGCGAAATCGCAAGTTCGCGGCCAGGAAAGCTTTCGCTTTAAATGTTACAGTGACGCTGCCCTTAGTGAACGCGGATTACGCACAACCGTATGGACGCCGCGAACATGCATAGGGGGCACCACGGCGTCGAACGTGCACCACGGCGTCGAACGAAGAAAGTGCGCGAACGCGGTCGTGCACGCTACAATGATCTCGACGGTGCGACGAGTGGTGCGCCACAGGGAAAGCATGCATTGCTATACACCATTATATAGGAGGGAGCATTGTGTCACCCAGCCAGCCTTGGCAAGCGAAGGCTGCGTGAAGCCACAGTGGTGGCCCAGCACGTGACTTCTTGACGCCGAGATCGCGGAGCAAGAATCGAGATTTGCTGAGACGTTTGGTTCCCAGTAGCAGTGGCGTAGCCAGAAATTTTGTTCGGGGGGGGCTACGCCACTGGCCCCATATATATATATATATATATATATATATATATATATATATATATATATATATATATATATATATATATATATATATGGGGCCAGTTGCATAGCCAGAAATTTTGTTCTTTAGCTCGGGTGCTCCTATTTAAATACATGTAGAAGGGGAATTCGTTTTTCCCTGCAACTTTGAGGAGGTTTGTTGCATTTAAAAGAAAAAGTTTAATTCTAGTGACTACTGGTTTCGAATTTTTCATTTAGGTGGTCAAGTATTTATTAAAAATTGGCCAAATCAAAAATTTTCAGAAAACGAAACTAAGTATAAACGAAATATAAATATACACTCCGTGACTCAACAATGAAAAATGATATCACAATTCTGTGAAGTACGCCTAATAGTACATCTACAGCGGACAAAATAGATGTGGTACACATCAATCTCAAAAAAATTTAGTATTGTAGAAATACGACTTGTGCAGAACCCTTGTACACAACGTAACCAATTCACGTAAGATACAAATTGACATAGGAAACTTGTCCGCTTTGACTGTTATAATAGATGCCGTTTACAGAACCACAATGTCTGTTCTTCATGCATAGCTATGAATTTCTAAACGTCGTGCTTCTATTTTTTTAACAAAAATATTTTTGCTTCTATTTTAAAATATTTTAAACAAAATTCAGGCCCTAAATCGAAGTTGTTTCCAACAGAACTAGGATTTAACTTTCTCTCTTGAATGCAACCAATTTCAATAAAAGCGATTAGCAGGATTATCTAAGAAAAGCGTTTCTGCGTTTTACAAGTATTTGAATCGGCCGGATCGGATTGGGCCCGAGCTAAAGCTTGTTAAACAATTTGTCAAGGGATCAAATCCACAAATAATAACTGCATTGTCATTGCCAAAGATGCTGCAAACGAATTCTTGAACCCTACGCACAGACAAAACAATAAAATATGTATTTTTTCATAAAAGAATATACTCGTATGTGCCAAGAATTTTGCCCAAAATAACTGATATCAATGCTTCCATATTTTTGTCTATTTATTAAGTAAAGAAAATATCACACGAACTTTAGAACTATATCAGTTGGAAAACAGGAAAGCAGTGCATGCCGCTGATATGAAAAATTAAAAGGCAATGAACTGAACAAGTTGAGGAAAAATATGTTAATGAAACTTTGTCATTCAAGAACCTTGCTTACATTCTTGTATATATGCAATGACCAGTGAAAAATCTCAATGACGCTGTAATTTCTTTTAATGTATTACGCAGGAGCAGCTGTCACCGGTCGTGTATCGTGAGTAATTGCACCGAAATTAGAGTCGCAACAGAGGGCACGTATAAAAAGCAGGAATTCTGCAAGATATACGAGGGCAAGTCAAATGAATGTGAGCCAACAACGGGGTACATTATTTAAAAGTAGTCTTCATGAGAATTTAGCCATTTGTCCCATTGACTAACGAGCCGCGTGATTTCCGTCTTATAAAACTCCTTGGGTTGCTGCTTCAAAAAGTCTGTATCTGGTTCCCTTGAGCTGTTTTTTCGGTTGCCCCAAAATGTAGAAGTCGCAAGGTGACAGGTCTGAGCTGTATGGCGGATGCTGCAGCGTTTCCCACTTGAACTTTGCCAGTTTTGTATTAAGCAAATAAGCGACGTGGGGACAGGCATTGTCGTGGAAAAAGATGACCCCATTCGTCAATTTTCCACGCTGTTCGTTCTTGATTGCGACACGCTGCCGTTCTGGCGTTTCACAATATCGGAAACAATTGATAGCATCTCAAGATTTAGCAAATTCTATCAGTAATGGACCCTGACGACCGAAAAAAAGTCAAGAACACCTTTCCAGTGGAAATGATGGCCTTTGCGTTCTTTAGGCGTGGTAAATTCGAATGTTTCCACTGTAAGCTTTGCCGTCGTGTTTCAGGCTCGTAGTAGTGGCACGAAGATTCGTCCCCGATCACAATTGCAAACAAAAAGTCGTCATCCTCATTGTGATACCCGATCAGATGAGTCAAGGCAGCGCGAAACTTCTCCGTCTTCTCGCGATGGATCAAAATCTTGGGGATCCATTGCGCACCAAAGAGCCGATAACCGAGAAGCTCACGAATTATGGCGTGAACCGAACCGTGACTGATGTTCAGACCGTCTGCCAGTTCATCGATGCTTATCCTCCGATCTTGTTTCATCAGCTCATGAACCTTTGAAATTGTGTGGGGGGTGATTGCACTATGGTTTTGGCCCGGTCTTGGAATGTCTTTACGACGTCCTTTAAACCGTTTGCTCCAACGCTTAACAGTGGTCAATGAAATGCCGTGTTCAACGTAAACGGCAGCCATACGGCGATTAATTTCTGTTTTGGAAACACCTTTAGCTGTCAAAAACTTCGCGACACCGAGCTGTTCAACTTTTGAAGTGTCCATTATGTGACGCAACCATATTCAACCCAGTGTATGAGAGCATTAAAGAACATTTATCTTCACACCTGCGTGTCACTTTTGTAAATGAGACATGCCGATCTCCTACGCGCATGCCTCGCAGATAATGAACCGAAGCATTATTGCGCGGTTAGGGTAGGCTCACTTTCATTTGACTCGCCCTCGTACATCAGAAATGCAAAGATACAATGGGATACACAAATGCGAAAATACGGCTTGATAAAGGACAAAAAAGTGTCACTGGAAACAAAGTTCACTGCATGTATACACAAAACCTCGCAACAAGATATTTAAGTATACGTATAAGTCTCCAATGAGTCTATGTATGTAAGAAAAAGTAACTGTATATAATGCGTCAAACAAGGCAAATAAACATGTTGCACAATCATACATTCACAGAATCCTAGATTCCGCCCCCATTCCATCCACTCCCCCCGATGTATTGCGCGCGACGGAAGGCGGCGCGCTTGCTCCCCGCTTTTCTCCTTTGCGCACACAAGACTGAGCCACCATCGTAGGCTCACCCATTCCACCTCCCCGCCTATACGCTTTCACTCGCACATACAGCATGCAGCGCGTGGTCACGATTTTATCACCCATGGACTTTATACGAAACATGAGGGCGACGGCGACGACAGGAATGCGCCTGGATTGCCCATATAATTGATTTCGCAATAATATAATAAACGTATCCAGCAACTGAAGCGTCCCGTCGCCCATTACTTTCCGCAAAAGAAGTATAAAAATCGAACTTTCACCATGCGACAATTCGCTGCGCCGCAACAATGTATTTTTTTTTTCTGTGGAGCGGAGGCACCGAAATGAAAAAAAAAACGCATAGGAAAGTATGTTGGCCAGAATCGAATGCCTACATCGGGCACCTAATGGGGCTACGGAATTAATACAGAAGAAAACATGAGACGCTTGGCCCACTGAGAACCATACGCATACTGCTCAATATCCTACACCGGCGAAACAAGACTTTCCGGAAAGGTTCTGCTCAAGGAACGCGGTGCAATCCTTCGAGTCCCCACAGTGATGGCGGCGAGCGACCATTCTTTTTTTTTCTCGTCTGCTAGCCAGAAAGCTTCCAAAACTCTGTCAGGTGAAAATCCACTCGGCCAGAGCAAACCGAACGCCCACCGAAGTGCACCGCGCGGTGGTCGGGGCCATACGAGAAAAACATATGCGCTCTGGCTCGCTCTCGCAGCCCGCGGGTAGGGTAGCGAGAACAACAAAAAATTGAAGAGGCTTAATGTGTCCTCGGCGAATAAAAGTCAAAGTAGAAAAAATAAATAAGAACGTAGTTACTTTGGCTGGCTTTAGTGTCTTGACATGGATGTTCTGGCGTAGGTGAAAAACAATGTTGATATTTTTTTATGTGACATGACGGCACAAATGAACCACCCCAACGCATCGTCTCATTGGACCTCGCTGCGTGCTTTGTCAACTCGTCGTTTGGCTTGTCTCGTTGTATGTTCCGATGTAAGACTTTAGAAAAGTCAATGGACCTTTGGCGTCAAATGTTTATAACAACATTAAACCCACAAAGTTCCCCAATTCAAAATTTAAAGGACATCTTTGGAAATGTCAATGCACGTTTCACATCAAGAGCTTATGAGATTTATACCCATAAAGTTTCGCGATTGATATCCATGCGCTCCATAGATTCCGTGGCCTCAGTGAGATGCCGCGGCGAGCCAGCTCACTATCAAAGCGCCCTTGAAACTTTGTGCTCGGATGGCACTGCTTGGCGTTATGTGACTGCTGGTGTACGGGCGTTGCCACGAAATCCAGCCCGAGTTCGCAATCTTCGCGGTTAAATGCCTTTTCGAGCGTCAAAAAGACACTCTAGACAAAATCCAGTGTCATTTCCGGCGTCGGGGGTCGCTTTGGTCGGCGGTGCATGGACAGCACGAAAAAATTTCGGGGGGGGCTGAAGCCCCATAAGCCCCCCCCCTGGCTACGCCCCTGCCCAGTAGGTATGCCAGTACTTTTTATTCGGTGCACGCTTGTTCAGCTGCCTTCCGTGACTCTGCGTGCAGAGCGGGAAAATTAAAACCAACCGCGCACTCTGACGTGGGATCACGTGTTGTGCAACCACTGGCCCGCCAGATTTCGGCCTGAATCGCGTTGCAGGATGCTCCCTCCCCCTTTTTTTCCTCCCTCCATGCATACATAGCAGTCAACGATGTGGAAGCTACGCAACAAGTTCGGTCGAGAAAAGTTATCACTAGGCGCGTTCCATACATGCGTCGCTGCGCGCCAACAGCGCTGGCTCGCGCGAGCTTGCACGTGAAGCTCTTCGCGACGGCTTGAAAATAAACAACATGAAAAGAACCACAAAAATAAAAATTATGTAAAACAACGCATTAGCAGTTGTATACTTCGGTGTGTTTGTTTCTAAGGATTAAAACTTGTTTCATTCGATGCTGAGCATATATAAAAATGCTGGCTCTCCCGTAACCGAGAGCAGATCTAGCTAAAAATGAAATGGCTACCGGCAAAGTAGATTGGTTGGAGATGCGGGGTGTCTGCCAAGTTGACATTTCTAAATTCCCTGAGTTTTCCAGGTTTTCCCTGAGTGCCTTTGCAAGATTATTTGAGTGATGCAGAACTATGTATTATGTCAAGACGGGCTGAAACCAGATCGTCCGATGCTGTCACTCTCTAATAAGCATATAAAAAAATTAAAGAAAACAACCTAATCCAATTTGTATACTAAGGAATAGTGTTTATGTTATTCAAAAAGAGAATAGAAGGTAGGGGTTAGTAAAATGCACAGCAAATAAAATGTCCTCGAAAAAAATTTCAAATCAAGTCGGACATTCTAAAAAAGGAATAAAAAGGAGACGCATACAGAAGCAAATATTTTCGAATACGAGCTATTTTTATCATGTGATAGCAAGCTCAGTGGTATGAGGCCCGAACTTTGTCACGATTGAGATTCTCTCTAAACAGCTGTTGAGTCAACTTCAACTGTCCAGACACACTCCCAGGCCGCGCACAACGCCTCAATGTTGCGGTTAACTGCTCGAGAGTTTATTTTGGGTTGGATGAGGGACACCTGCACCTCGGCGTCAGCAAATTACCTTTGTCTTTAGATCAAGCTCCTTAAGGAAGTTGCGGCACGGTTCCTTTCCCGTTCATTCATCAATGCGTAGGTCCTTTCTGTTCTCGTCCTCCTTCCGACGCACGTTCGCTTCACGAACCATATGAACCATCCTCTTGGTCAGTTGTACAATCAACGTAGAATTTTTAGTACTCCCTAGAGGTCGCGAAAACATCCGAAAAATCGGGCAGTTCGACAATATGAATGGATGTCTTTTACTGTCCTTGAAGGCTCAAATCACCAGAAGCACATCCGAAAAAGCTCTGAATGCCTGCCCGTACACTTATTAGGCATATCGGTGCTCGTACTGTGACAGGATATGGTGAGTGTACGCGTGCATAATTAAGGAATACATACTGCATCCCGTGATAATTGCCCCTTCCCACTCTTGTTATGCCCCACCGCAATACTTTTGAGCATGCTTCACTTCGTAACATTACTGTGTTAGGGGAAAGATAACTTCCAGGAAACTGTGTTATGCAACGCGCCATGCTTTCCGAGCTTCTAAGCTAATAGCGAGGACCACAAAGGCGGAGTCGCATTGCTGACAGTGGCGAATTCTTCCAACGATAAACGCGGCATCAAACGGCTAGAAGCTTAACAACAAACGTCGAAGCAGCTGGTGGTGATGGTGGCTACGGCTGCAAGCGGCTCTGCGTAAGAGAGTGCCATTCGAGGCGGCGGGGTAATCAAAATGGTCGCGGTGGGGGCTTTGTTTGATTAATGCCATTTCGGAGATGCGGTCACGGCAAGAAGTCCGGAAAATAGGACGGTGAAGGGTTCTTGCGTCCAAAATTTTACACGTTCTTATACATTGACTTTATGGGGTACCGCGAAGCTGTCCGAATTATCAGGCGTCCGGAAAGCCGTTCGTTGAATGTACACTGGCAACTCGTTCAGCCGATGACAGGGCGTCAAAATAGATTCGTTACGACTCCTGTTTGTTACTCGAGCCAGCATTACCGCAACTTTCGTTCCTTTTCAATAAAAGCACAGCTAATTTTCCCTGATAGAAGCACAAATTCCCCGAGTTGTCACTAAGTATTTCCAGACTATTCAACATCCCTTAGAATTCCCGGTTGTCCCGGTTTTCCCGGTTGGTAGACACCCTGAATAACATTTGGCTCACATGTTCACAAGCGCCTCATTAACAAATAGGCAATGTTTTTTTTTGTTTTGTTTTACTATGTTCAACAAGTGTTTCAAAGCCTCTTTAATACGGACCAGAAAACCTAATGACAAGACAAGAATACGTCCTGTGAAACTCGCCAGCATTGAATGGATCCAATAATATTATATTACTTTCTCGAGAACGAGCCACTTTAACAACCCTCCGAGTACGACCGAAGCCGGGCGGCGCGGCGACCGGTTAATATATGAAGTGACGTTACGCCATGCCTCTGCGACACATCGCGCCGCGTCTGAGCCAAAGTGTTTACAGGAATACGATCCTCCCTGCCCTCTGCGACGCCACAAGGAGCTGTTGCCGGAACTACAACACGGCATCGCGACCCGACTTTTGTTGTTACTTGTATTCTGGCCCACAAAGCGTGCCTTCAAAGTAAGGCTCAAAGTAAGGCTCAAAGTAAGGCTCAAAGTAAGGCTTAAAGTAAGGCACAGTAAGGGTAGGCGGACGGAATTTACCAGTCTAGGTTGTGAGAATATTACTTGCTTGTCGTACTGTAAGGGGTAGCAGCAGAGCGACGCGCCAACGTACACAAACTCTCCACAACATTAAGCAGTCTACCGGCGCGGTACCCGAGGAGCAGGCTTCACCCTTGACCATTACACTTTTTTTTTCACTATTGCTTTTTGCATCTCGAAAGCAACCGAGAGATCGATGACCTCATTTCTTTTGCTACAGCCTGCGTCACATGGCGGATAAAAAACAGCGGCACTGCTCAAGTCTGTGATGTCGGAGATAACATATTGCTCATCTACCATACGTCGTCCATCTGTGTTCGTGGCAATCAATAGACACATGCGAATTGTTTACTTACTCGTCGATAATGCCCTTGAACAGTATGTTCGTCGACGAGCCTATTATGGATCCCGTGCCACCGATGTTTGACGAGTATGCAATTGAAAGCAGCAGGATCTTCTTGAGGAGATCGTGGTTCTTCTTTATTAAGGCTCCGCTGATGAAACCAAGAAAAAAAGAAAGAAGTGGCACAGATCGTCCTACGTCGAGTAGAATTGAAGGAAGATAAATGCAATGACAAGAAAAACGAGAACAACGAAACACAATACAAGAAACTGCAAATGTGAACCCGTCTAGATACCAGTGCTAATGGACGTGGAGAAAAGAGAGTAAAGGCTCACCTGTACACAAAACGAGCGCTAACAACTGCTATGCAGTCAGCACGCGTGTTGGGCGCATTCATTTTTGCTTTCGCTGTTCTCAGCGCCCTCAAGCACTGGTACTTAATCATAAAGCTTTATCAATTTTCTCAGCCTTCCATGTTGCCAATACAGTTTCAATGTTGTAGAATTATGGAATAGGAAAGCTTGTTAACTGTGCAACAAAGGCATTGACGCCCAACCATAGGGATATAGTAAGATGGAATAGGGAAGCAGAATTGCGGCCAAATGGGTTCAGCACCGAGGCACTAAAATATGTTATTCCAGCCGCACAGCAAATAAGCGCATAATTATAGCTTGCTTGCAGTGCTCGACAACATTGCGATACCAAACCTTCGGCTGTTAAGGAATAAGTTTAGCGAAACAAACATGCAATTCTTTACGATTACTTGCACGTGAGAACTATTTCGAAAACTTTTCTGCCAAGCTAAATTGGCAACTTTTTTTAATGTTCCTTAGCATCGTCTTTGTTTATGGTGCTAGGATAAAAAAAAAGAAGAAACAAACAAGAACAGGATGATATTGGACGGAATGTTTCTGCGGACTGGTTTATTTATTGTGATTAGTTGAACCAATTGTGTTACTGCAGAGTTACCCACCTTGGATCTGCACCGATCCCAACTTCAAAATGATCACCACCTGCGTCGCCATTTTGCTTGAAGCCTGCAGGGTCAGTAACAAGACCATCAAAAACGGCTGGCGATAACAATGAAAAGGAGAACAACAAAATACACGTTAGTAGCGTTAGTGCAATAAACTACCGCGTACCGTGCATTGGGTGCACGTTAAAGAACCCCAGGTGGTCGAAACCAATCCGGAGGGTCCAACTACGGCGCGCCCAATAATCAAACCGCAGTTTTGCCACGCAATGCCCAAGCATTTATTTTCATTTCTTTTTACTTGATTGATCAAGTCTGTATGCTTTATACGATCTATACGGATCCAATATACATCCCTGCGACATCTGTTTTGGCAGCAGAGTTACGGATTTGTGAACTTGCTGCTTTTTTTTAAACCTACCGATTTTTGGCAATTTAGGCGAAGGCTTTCAAATACTAATTTAAAATTCTGCTTTCTACAGAAAATAGAATTGAACTTTCCCTCTCAAATAAAAGAAAACACACACACACACACACACACACATTCACTCAAATGATTTTACGGGCTGGCTGGTCAAAGCATTTCCGCGTTTTATACGCATTTTAATGGGCCGCGTCGGAGTTACCCCCGGGCCAAAGCTTGTTAACAGCGCGTCTACAATTTTTGGGGGAAGAAGCGTTTAACGTGAACCCTAAGAAAACTAAAATACCTGGGCTTGTTACCTTGATTTTACCTAACGACTCAGCAGATCGTGGTAAAAACACGCGGCCACAAACATAAGATGGACGCAGAGCGCTAGGCTCCTCCTCCTTCCATCGGCGTACAAGTGTGTTTAACTCGTCCCCCACACCTCACGTTCGGTGCGGGCAGCCCGTTAGCGGGACTCACCATCGTGGCTCAGCGCCTGAAGGAGCTTCGCTGCACACACGAAATTGCGGGCTCGAGTACCGGCAGTGACGGCCCCGGTGCGTACAGGGAGAGAACGCCCACGTCCTGACATTTAGGCACACGCTGAAGACGCCCACGTGATGCACACTCACGCTGAAGTCGCCAACAATATATTGACCCTCACAGGTCGTCAAAACTGAGAGCCGAGTCGGTGTGGTTCTATCTTAACGTTGTCGTTTCTCCCTTTCTCGTCTACGTCTTTCTCGCGCACTTTTAACCCTCGTAGGCTCTGATCTGGGATACACATACTGCCCCCTTCAATGAATAACGTGAGAACTTGGATCACGAACCTGCGGTGTGGAACAAGCGCTCCCACGCACTTCAAGCACCGCACGTTCTGTCGTGGATACATGGCAAAGACAAACATAGACACACACGAAAGCGTCTGCGAGCGTAGATGCGCAAAGAACTTGAGGAAAAATATAGCAGACACACAGACACACACACACACACACACACACACACACACACACACACACACACACACACACACACACACACACACACACACACACACACACACACACACACACACACACATACGTGCAATGCAGTTGTAGCGGGACTTACACTCGTTCGTTGGCACCTGGTGGTAGGATGGCACGACCACTTTGGCTGCGAGGGCGATGGCCAAGGGCCCCATGATGGTGGCCACGGCCGTGTTGGGCATCCACATGGACATGAACACCGTGATCGACATGAGTCCCAGCAGGATCCTGTTGCGCAAAAGAAGAACAAGAAAAGAAGCTCATCTCCTCGAGGACTTGTCAAAAAACAAACAAACATAAAACTGCGGAAAAGTGAGGATAAGAAGGGATAAATTCACAAAATGAGAAGTGGCACATATATGTAACGCGCGCGAACTTCCCAAGTACTTACATAGGATTATGCACGTCGACCGATCGACTCTACCCGTCTACGTGCTTCTTAATCGTGTGTCCTGTTGTGGTGGTGATAAGAACCAAGTACAGCCACGACTGTGAGCTAACTCTTTATTAAACGAACACTTGCCCCATAAGAGCAGCCAGTGCACGAATCACAACAGTGGAGATGCGCAGGTTCATCGGTCGCCGATTCCAAGCTCACTCCACCATGTATCTGTACGTATGCGTTCAAGAGTAATCGCTGGTGTTCGCTTACAATCAATAATTTACGACGATGCTCTAGTCGCGCACGCAATCAGATTAGGCAAGGCAATCTCGTTTTCTAATGGGCGATAACATTCAAGAAATTTTCGACACGGTAGGCGCACCTTGCACAGAGCCATAAACCTGACAGCATTGATAAAGCGGCAAAAAACCGTCGCCGGACCAAGAAAGGAAAGGGACACTGTGTGCTTTGCAATATTCAGCTTCGGTGTGACTCTTTGAATACGGTGTCTTGGCATCTCTGTATGACTTTATTCGCAGGACGATGTGTTCAGCTACTCGGAAGTATTGGCGCTAATACTCCACAAGTCGAAACCACCTGTCCGTACGGTGGTTGTTGTTTCCTTAACTCTGCCTCTAAAGCAGCACATTTTTATTCGCACGCCACAATGCTTCCGATACGGGACGAGTAAGCTGCTGAAGCAATCGTGCGCCGTGTGTGATCAAGTGATGAAGAAGTTGTGTTGTATTTCCCTACTGCGCATTATGTCGCCTACTTATTTTCCCAATGCGTGCACCCGTTCGTCTCGGACCACATCGCCAAATCGTATACCTGTTGGCAACTCAGTGCACGGGTGAAAGTCTGGAATAAGCATAGCGTGCGATGCACTTTCTCCTCGCCTGTAGTCTTCACGTGTTCTAGCGTGAAGGCTATATGGTTAGCTGGTTAACTCTCCTTAGCAATCTGCACTCTAGAATGTCTGAAACAGTGGCGTTTCCTTTTACTCTACAGAATTTTCACTATTGTGATGATTAGTGTGGGAAAATAAGCAGCCGCCACCACTACAGGCTTATTATATCTTTTGTTCATTTTGTATATATAATGAAGGAAAACCTCGAATAAAGAAATAAAAAGCTTCGCGTAGGACCTGTCTGCGTTTCTAGCAGTATATTCCACAAAGCATAATTTACGGAACCTGTGTACACAATTGGCTATGCTGAACACATCGTCCTGCCGCTTTAAATATATATAGTGGTATTCACTACCCGTTCGTAAATATTACCAGCAGCAAAGAGTTAAGAATACTGAGTCTTCAATGAGTACATTCTGTGCTGACTGATTAGACTTCCTTCCAGGCAGCCCATATTTCGGCATCATAACTTTTCGCCTAAGTGTTCTTGATGAAATTAAATGTTTAATAAGAAACCCACGTGTAGCATATTAGCATGACCCGTTCAAGCCTACAGACAGCGAGTATTTGTTGCTTGAAAATCCCGCATTCCAATTCATATTGCGGCCAACTTGTCAAGAGCTCTGACGTCAGCGAATCTTGAGTCTCAGTTGTGCCGTTGTCTTTGCTGCTGCTGGTTAATAGCAGCAGAGAAGCGGGAAAATAGGCCACATTAGTACCAACTATTCTAACAGACATGTAACAAACCAACGAAACATATTTATCCATACAGAATTCACACTAACACCAATAAAACTGAAACATACCAAGTTTACAGACAAAAGAAAGATCAGGGTGAGGGGGGAGCGTGATATATCAACGTAAAGAAATAAAGTGAGCCATCAGGAGATTGCAGTAAGCTCTGCATCTATCTTCTTACGCTTCGAAAGAAAAGTCCACAGCGCCACGTGGCCAAAAAAAAAAAAACATTTCCCAGTGTTTTTTCTCTTTCTAAGAACGAGGAAAGACGTAGCGCTCCGAGCCAAATAAATTGAAGATAACAAAAAAAGATAGAGGAGCAGAGCTGCCGGCGAGTCGACGGAGGCATCGCTACAAGATCCAATAAACAAGTAAATGCCACTGCGGACGCCATTGGCTGCATGAAGGAAAACGAAGCGCGCTGACGCGTGGCATACTAAGGCGGCCGAAATATGGGCGATGGCCACGATGCAAGAAGTCGGTGCGCCGGGCGCGCGGGTGCGTTGTGCCGTGGCAGTGCAATATCTCAGATGGACCGCCACACGGGCTCGCAGACAGGCGCCGCACTGCCACTACGGCGCCACGGGCCGGCGCACTCTCCAATAAGCAATATTGACCCTGCGTCTAAGCCTCGCTGTGCGAGGCTGCCGGCAGACTAAACGGGGAATAACGGGGGGATGCGATAGCGTATAACTGTGCACGAGATGCGCCTTGACCAATCGAGTTTAAACTGGGACACCCAGTCGTCGGAAGAGTAACTCAATTCACACTGGTAAAATATTATTTGGGAAATCTATTTTTTATTCCTTTGACGGTAAGATGCCGACTGCTGAAAACGCTAAACTTTAAAGCAAAGTATACTGTTTTTTTATTCTTTTCTTTTAGTTCTGCGCCGGAGTCTCAACACTGCCACGCCTGTATGATGTCACAGACTTCAAAGTGGCTTTTCGTAAGCGAGCCGTTGCAGCGTCAAAACGTTTATAATAACTTCCCAGGCTGAGTCTCGAGCTTCACAAATTAAAGCGATGTCTTTCCTTTTTATTTCCAGTGTAGGGTATCAAGACAGATGCAACTTGGTAGCCTCCTTCCCTTTCCGTTTTTTTCGCTCCATCTCTATAATGCAGTATAATCTGTCTTTATCGGTGAGCAGCTTGCTAGACCAAATGTGGCACTGTCAAATGTTTAACGTCAAGGAACGCTAGTGCGGGTACATCAAGGTGACATAGCCACCACTCTTTCGTTTTCCATATGTTCTGGCCTGTTAAAGCTCTGCTAACGGTAACAGTTTATTTAGCACTTTTGGTACGCGTTCAGAAATCAGGCCCACCGATGAGTCATAGAACTTGTATGGCTTGCGTTCTAAAGCTGGCCGAAATGAAAACAGCAATAGTCTCTCTTTCAGTATTCTAGAAACCTATTTTATTTACACCGCTAGACAGGATGAGGGTCCCTTCTACAAGTGACCAAAACTGAAGCACTTAATCGCTTGCGTACGAGGAAGGTAGAAACCAATTGTTTCGGAAGACGCCTAAGCGACTGCGGCAGGAGATGTTCCGCACAAGATCGTCGGTAGTCGTAAAGCCAGCTTTTATGTAACAGAACGTCGCAGATGCATTTTTTAAGACAACGTCTTAGCTGACTTCGCACGGGTTTGACGCATCTGGGTCTTGGGTATCTTGTAACCACTTCCAGAAAAAAAAGGCGGTTCTTTCGAGCCTCCGGAGCGTCGTAGCGAGTCGCAAATGACATTAAAATACAGGTATCAACGAGACGAAATCCGACAATTAGTCACAGAGTATGTAAAATTAACGGTACGGGCGCAATTAGAGCCAATATAGTCGAAAATTACACATTGCCTTATGACCCTGTAAAGGGTGCACCACCGTAGACACCGCCATGCTGACAAAAAGCCACCGTGGGGGGAAATGGAGCAAATTTACTTTGAATATGCAGGGCTCGCGCTAGGCATTGGTGTCTGGAAGGCGGCGTCACACCTGTGCCCGCAATATGCGAGAACTAGTCGCAGAATAAGTAAATTTAGCGGTGCTGGCGAAATTAGCGCCAACACAATTGAGAATGAGCCGCATTGACAATAGAGTGCGCTATCTGCGGTAACGAAGTGGTTAAAAAAAATAAAAAGGTCAGCCGTGTCTACGCTAAAGAAGACAAGGTCGACGCCATTGTGCGTGAACTACGATACGAATAAGGCATGAAATTATTGAAAACTGAACATAAAAATGAAACAGAAAGGGACAGAATCGAAGGATACGATGGACATTTAATTATAGAATCATTTGAACCATGTGCGTCGACATTGGCTTCTACAGCGTCGACATTTGGTCGACGCTGACTTTGTTCCTTTCTTTCTTTTCGCACGAAGCACATCGAATGGATTTATAGTTGGAACATCACTGAAGTCAAAAGTCTTTGGAGGAAAAGCGCCTACTCAGAAAGATGTCCCAATTTCGAAAAATGGGCAATAAAATGCAACATGGGAAGGCCACGGAGAAAGCTGCCATCCTACTGTTCCACTGACGATTCTTCAAACGTAAGCACCAGAACGGCGCTCTCGTTATTACGTTTCGCCGGCAGTTCACTAAAAGATATTCGAACAAGCAGCTTGCTATAGCGCGCTTGTAGTAACGAGTTTGCTGTGTAAAAAAAGAAAAGAAAGAAAAATTTTCAGGAGCTGCAAATTCTTGTCTTTTACGAGCCAATACCACAATTGGATCGCCAGGCACGTCACAGTGGAGGACTTCGCGTTAATTCTCACCGTCTGAGGGTTTTTAAGCAGCACCTAATGCACGGTACACAAGGGTTTTTACATTTCCCGCTCCCCCATCAGAATGAGGACGCCGCGGCCGGGATCGGAACCGCAACCTCGAGCTCAGCAGCGCGACGCCATTGCCCCTGGGCTGCCGAGACGGGTCATTAAAGAATGTGAATTGAAGAAAAGGAAGAAAGAACACAGCGGCTTTATGCGGACCTGCGTTAGCATTCTCGAAGGCGCCTCTATCGAGAAAACAAGCACGCATCCGTAATGCTTATGGACGACGAGCCTTAAAAATCGATGAGCATGCTTCCGCTTAAACGCAGGCTGCATGTGAGACTGAAATTACCTGATCGTCGACGATTGCGCGTTCTTATTGTTTGTCGGTTATTTTTATACTTTAGGCGATCGTTAGCACCGTAAGTAAGGCGTCGCGGGTGCTACGCGTCGGAACCGCCTTCCGCAGGAGCCCAACAACGCAACCAGATTACAAATCTGCGCATGTCTTAGTTTTCTTTTAGAGCGCAGCTCTTTGGCGTCCGTTCCTGGGTTTCGCGTCGTCGTCGGCGTTGTCGTCGGCCTCGTAACCAGCTCCGCCCCCCTTTCATCCCCCCAGCGCTAGCAGCGACCGACTGATACCGCTGGATGCCGCTGACGCCGCTAGAGAGTCAAGATAACGTGGCTGCATAGAACACCGTCGCCGCCATGCAGAAAGAGGAGGAAAGGGTCCCCCCCCCCCCCCCCCTGTTCTTGTGTGGCGGATATGGTGCTCTTCAGTTGCCGACGCGCCGGTTATTTCACGTAGGCCCCGGCACGTCGACGAATACGTGACCACCTTCCCACGGCTAGACCTGGTTCTTAGCGCTGCGGAAGCGAGGGTATCATATTGTTTGTGTCGGCATCGGCGGCGTTGTCCCTGAAACCAACTCCGCAGCTGGGGTTGACTCACTATCGGCGTCAGCGGCATCAGTCAGTCGCTTCTATCTCTTCCCTCCTCCCTTTATCGTGTTGTCCGCTTGCTGCGCGCGCTTCTGCCCCCATCGTTTGCCGCTGGGTGTACACGCCGCCCCCCTCTTCCTGCGAGTCTCCGGTTGTCAAAGCGCCGGCTCGAACTTAATTCCTTTCTTCGCTCCTCCTCCAATGCAACCCCTGTGCGGTGGCAATCAGAGAGCCAGATCGGTGGCGGCGGATCTGTATATGTGCACCGCCCGAGCCGAAATTGCCGCTGCCGTTCGCCCTGTGCGGTGGCAATCAGAGAGCCAGATCGGTGGCGGCGGATCTGTATATGTGCACCACCCGAGCCGAAATTGCCGCTGCCGTTCGCCACTGCGAAATTATCTGCCAGTTCTTTCTGAGCCATGAGCGAGACGACCGATGGAAGTCCTCCGTCTGCTGCTGCTGCTGCTAAACGAGCTGCCAGAGCAGAGGCCCAGCGCCGTCGCCGTCAGAATCCAGAGGTGCGTGCCGCCGAAGCAGAAGCTTACCGTCGCCGCCGTCGAGATGATCCAGGAGTACGCGTCGCCGAAGCAGAGGCTAAGCGCCGCCGCCGAGAAGACCCTGCCGTTCGCGCCGCCGAAGCGGAGGCTCATCGCCGCCGTCGAGAGCAACCAGCAGTAAGCGAGGCTGAAGCAGAAGCTCATCGCCGCCGCCGAGAAGACTCTACCGTTGGCGCGGCCGAGGCCGAGGCCAAACGCAAACAAAGGCTCGCGAACAGTCAGGGTGCAACAAATGCTTTCCGTCGACAGTTTACAGACAATCCGTTTGGAAGTTTGTGTTCAGTGTGTGATCGGCTCTGGTTCCAAAATGACGTGAAACCGCTTCCGGATACGTGCCGTGAGAATCTCCGGTGTGCGTTTCCCAACTCGGACTTGTGTCAATTCAGATTGTGTTCTTCATGCATGCAACTGTTAGTGGAGTCTTTGTTAAAGGAATACGTGTGAAAAATAAAAAAAAATTCTGTGATAGCGCATACATGTGTTGCTCGATTTCTTTGCCTCAATCTATCGAAAAGGTGAAACAGCTTATTTGCTGCGCTCAAATTTCGCATTAGGAAGTAACGTAATCGTCGGTAATTTTTTCTTCTTTTTTTGCGCAAGCAGTCCTCGACAGCATGCGCGTGATAAAGCGCATGACATCACATCAGAAATAAGGCGTAAACAGCCCACAGAAAAACCAAGTGGCAAGTCCGTGCACTCCGTACAGACAGTTAACCAGCGAAGTTGAAATGTGCGGCAGCAGTGTTTAGAACTGGGCAAATCCGGACGGTTCATTACAGTCTTTCTCAATTACTGGTTACGTCTTTGAATTTCTTAATGAGGTTACACACGTTCGGCTGCGACGGAGAGAACGACGTCAGTGACGGTATGCCCGCAGTCTGCCGTTGTCGCTTCCGTTCGACGTCTCGAGTTTGCCCGGCGGCGCGGTTAGTGGCATCCGCCCGCCACTGCCACTTGCGATTTTTCAAAATTAAATTGCTTCAAAATTACACATGTCCGTCACGTAAGACAATCAATGGCTCATACGCCCCTAAACGCGGCATTACGACGACGGAGAAGTTCTACGCTGGAATGACGAGCGGCAACGGAGCCAGCTGTGAAGGAAGGCGACGAGGAACGCGAGAGCAGTGGCACGAGCGCGTTCGCGCGGTAGCACCGAGGGGTTCCAACGAGCCAGCTGTGGAAAAAGGCTACGACGCTAGAGCCAAAGTTGATGATGACAGTTTTAGCGAACTGTGACAACGACGGCACAGGGCCCGCTTAAACAGCTTCGCTGTAATAAAAAACTAATCCCCGCACAAGAAATTTTAGCAAACCTTGCATAGTTCCAGTAGCCTGGTTAGTAAACGCTTCTATACATACGATATTTCATGTTGGTATTACCGTCAAAAACGCCGCGACCTGCCGCTGGGACCAAATAGTTATTCTATAAGGTGACCCTCCTTACTCTGCAGGCATTTTCTCAGAGTAAAACGGAAAGCTGGAGGTCTCTGAGAGGCGATAAGAGCGGAAAGAACTGCCCAATAACGGGAATAGACCTGTACTTCTCATGGCACCTTTGTCAGAGTAGCATTGCCAAGTTTAACTGCCGTCGGTATGACAACATCACATGGCAACACTCACGTAGGTTGCCATTCCTCTGCAGCAATGCTCGATAAGTCACTGCGCTGTCCACGCAAAAGGACAAACACGCCAAGGATAACAAGGTTGCCTTGACGAAAGCTAAACCAGTCACAGCCGCTTGATGTTCCTTTCTCTCATGCCGCCGTAGTCGTACTACAGATCCATCGGACAACATCAGTAGGTAATGCTGTCGGAGGTTTACTTTCAGAAACACTATAAAGGAGAACATTCAGTACCAACGCTTTAGCAAATTACGCTTCGGAAATAGAGCAACGGGCGCTCTTATCGTTACAAGAGACTTGGTAAACCAAAAAACACACAAAGACAAAAGCCAGGTGGCGACACCACTGTTAAGCTCCGCGGTACTGACTCGTCATGACGTCACGGACCTTGACGCGTCCACTCGGACCTATAGTTAATAGTTTGTCGGTAAACGGGGACTGCATCCCAGTCTAAAGGAGTCAGAAACTCAACGTTGCAAGTTTCGACAGCGGCTCCCGCAGCGAAATGGTAGATACAGGGGATACATTTTTTTTTATTTGGAGACCTGCCATTGAAGCAGCGGCTCCCCTCTTCCAGCGTTTCGGCAATATACTCAAGAGTCGGAATATACGTCCTTGCCTTTCTCCAGTAATAGACAGCCTTTTCTACTAAAATAATTTTTTTAAATGTTTTAAAGGTTATTTTACTAGTTTTTGTTTTCTTTTTTTCCAATCATTTAGCTATGGTATGCAGTATTCCTCTAAGCATTGGCATGCAACACTTGAGAGGTGCACTTCTCACCGACCTTCCCTCGCTGGTGCCGACGGTGAGGAGGCACTTGAAGGCGAGCCGCTCGTGCAGGTCGCTAGACTCGATGGCTGTGGAGATCATCAGCGAAGCCATGAACAGCAGCCCGGTGTTCTGTACGCGGCGGGTTACGAAAGAGATCAGGAACAGACAGTGGCCGCAGCGAAAGGACATTGCGCGCTATTGAACCTTCATTTTAATAGGGGATTGGTGGAAAGTACGAGGAACTTCTGGGGCGCTCGAGACTCTGCTGTAGACTGAGCTGACCACATTGTGACATGGTGGACCAAACCACTTGGGAGGGGCGCCTTTGTTGATGTAACTGCACTTTGAGTAGCGAGCTTTAGCTTTCAACTTCGGTTTTAGATTGTTACAAAACGTGGTACAGATCCTGGATGCTCAGCTTCGCCTTAAGCATCGCTGGTTTGGCTAACGATGGCACAGCTGCCTCTTCCGTGCAGGGCATGCAAGGGTCGCACGTATTATCCTAACGGGCCGTGATTGGCGGGTGCAACCATCGGTTCCAAGCAATTGGATAAACTGGCCGAATCGTATCTGACGAACCAATCTTATGAATGAGTCCTTAACGCGGTGTCCAAAGCACAGAAGTACTTTTCGTCAACACTGATTTCGACGCCCGCTGTCGCTTTTCGACGCAATGGTAAGTCGGGCTTTTGAAGTAAGAGCTCTAATAATCAGGAATAACCACTAAAATGTCGCTGAAATAAACAACGTGTTTTGGAGTTGGCTCTTGGCTATAACCGCGTTCATGACTTCAAGGTGTCAAATTAGTTTGTCTTTAATTTCATTTCACCCAGAGTTAAAGCATACCGTGAACACTCAAGCCACACAGGAATCACTGATGACGTAACACGATATCAGCAGCGCTCGTGGCGCCATCTTGTGGCAATGCATTCTTCAAAAGCGCGCTGAGATATTATTCCTCATCGGATTGCTTTCTGTGACCAAGTTACATAAAGTGACGACGGAGTGAAAGCACAGGACGAGCGCCCATGGTCCTATATATTATATAATATGAAGAATTATATAATATATATTATATTACATATGTTATTATTATATAATATATTATATAACTGTGAAGGTCTCCGTGGAATATGTTCGGGGGCATGCATGCACTCACGTTGAGATAAAAGGAAGCCACTTCTTCGGTTGACAGTATCCCCAGGAACGGTAGTAGGACTATCGGTAGTAGTGACGTCACCGATAGAGGCACTGGCTCCACGACGTAGTAGATTCCCATCCAGAGCGTCACGAAGGCAACCCATGACGCCTGCAATGCACGGCCACGGTTAATGTTAATGATCGTTACACAACAGCTGAAGAGACATGGCACAAGTTTAGACGGCAAGACTAGAGACCAGGTACTGTCGCTTGCACAGTCTGCGCAGCTTTCCCTAAACCGGGGCCGGCGCTACTGCATGCGGCCGGTAAAATTACGATATACGGCCTTACTGACAACGCCGCAATAGAGTACAGACTTCCTTATTATGTGTCGATAGCGTTCTAAGGTGGCATAATTTATCACAGCCTGTTAATGGTGTAAAAAACCATGAATGTACTATTCTTATTGTGGGAAACATTGCAGTGAAGTCATGACACTGCAGAGAAACAAAAACCAGAGACAACGGCGCTGGTTTGTCTACACGGAATAAACGGGCGCACGTATATTTGTTGGTGAAACGCGATTCACATGGGAGCGTAAGTAAGAATTCAGACCAGGCAGTCGCAATCACGTCGCACCTACGTCACCGAATCGGATGATCCTCCACCCACTTGACTAATTCGCTGTCAACTGCTGATTCAGATCACTTGCTCGCATTTCTGGCACCGCATTTGTGGAATGACTTGAATTCAATTAGCAAAGTGCTCCATGTTCGAACAACGGTTCCATGTTCACGGTACAGAAATTTCTGGAAATGTTCCGAGCGATTGTGCTCCTACAACACAGCGAATTATAATATCCATTCATTATTGGTACTGAACCTCGGAGAACTCTAACTGATGTACATAGGCCGACTATTCCTACAGGCTGTATCATTTTGTCATGGTTAGTGGGCTCTTAAGAGCGGCCTTGTCTGCGAGATACGCTTTCTGCCGAATTACTTTTGACCACGTGGGGTCTTGAACGTGAACTTAAACCGCATGGCACGGCGACTTTTGCGTTCTTGTTCCTTCACAATACAGCTACCCCCACACCAGGGAGCCGAAATCATGACCTTGTTCCCAATATCAAAAAATCATAGCGCAAGAACACGGTCCCCCCATAATACTGGGTACCTAGGCAACATTCGCTAGCTCTCAGAAGCTGACTCGCGACGACGTATATCATCACTGCTTCAGACAGGGGATATATACGAAGGGCTGCTGTTAAGTATTCAGCGTTACCAAGCATACACTCAGCTAGGTAGCTGTAAATAAAAGAGCGTGTTGACCAATTTGTCGCACACTTTGGGCGACAGTGCCATCGCTATTGTTGAATGCTGGGTTGTCAAGCTTAAAACTGGCCGTTACTGGGTTGAAAATGACAAACATAGTGGAGCGCCTGTTTATGACCCTAGCCTGCAAATGCAAAAACCCTTCATGACATGAAGGACAGCCGAATGCCGGACAAAAGTATTGTTACATATCTGAGAATATCACGTGAGAGAGTTCGTACCATTATCCACGGTGACCTGTAAATCAGAAATCTGCAGCAAAGTAGATCTCTAAACTTTTGACAACTGAACAAAAGAGGAAACGTGGAGAGAGTGACTGTTTGGGAACATTTTGGAAAAATTCAGTCAGATTTACCGGAAGACTCGTAACTGGTTATAAGACATAGACCTACTGTTGTCATCCCTAGAAAAACTAGCAGCCTAGAGAATAGAGGCACAGTGATTCTCCCAGGCCAAAGAAGTCACGTTTGCAAAGGCCGCTGCAGAAGCCAATGGGAACAGTTCTTGTGGATCAGAAGGGGGCTTCTACTGGTCTTCCAACAGGCTTCAACGATTAATGCAGAATGCTACTGTGCTTTATCAACGAATCTGAGGCAAGACAACTAAAAATAAACGTCGAGGCAAGATGTCCAAAGGTTCCAGCCTGTCGCATGGCAATGCCTCGCCACACAGTGCAGGTGAAATATTGCAGGACTGCTCTCCTTAGGCTTTGATGTCCCAACGTCCCATCCACTTTACTCGTCCAAAATGGCTTTGACAGCCATTTTTTCGCTCTATTTGGAAAAATGCCCAAACTGACAACGATTTGCGAGTGTTCTGGAGGTAACTAATGCTGAAAATCAGTGCACTGTTGCACTAGTCAAGGAAGGATTTTATTTGCAAGGTCTTAAGTAGCTGAAGGACAGATGCTGCAAGTGCATTCACTTCCTGGGAGCATGTGTATACAACAGCGTGACAGTGACAGCTTGTTAGCTAAATTTTTTTTGCTGCGCAAGGCCAAGACTTATTAGCCCCCCTTGTGATTCATGGCTGATGAGACTTATCACGCATGAAACGAAGGCGCCCGGGGGAGGGGGGGGGGGCGTAAGCCGAATAATCCGTGACGTAGCGGCTACGCAGTCTTCTGCCCAATTATGCAGGCCACGAGATTCCCAACATATCGCTTGTCCTTCGCACTGCTTATTGCGTTATCGCATCGCATAATCGCGCTGCCGCACGGGTAGAATGAATCGGGAAAGTAAAGCACGAGTGTGATTCATTTATTTGTTAAGAGGAAGCTTTAGCACGGGGGCTTCTATTTAAATGCATGGGAAAGGAGGTTCGAGAACCACTACAACAAATTTGATGAGGCTTTGTTTTTGCATTCTAAAGAAAAAGATTTAATCTAGTGATTGTTGGTAGTGATTTTCGATTGAGGTAGTCAATATTGTACTAAGACTTGTTAAAAACCGCAAGTTTTCAGAGAACAAGACTATCATGTCTACAATCCTGTAACTCGGCAGTGAAAAATGGTACCACAATTCTGTCACTTGAATCTGATACTAAATCTAACGCGGATAAAGTTAATGTATTAGGCATTGCTCTCAAATAGACCACTAATATGTAATTCGGGCATTAGCAAAACACTTGTAAACGATGTAATGAATTCATGTAAGGTATAAATTCATTAATCAAATTTGTCCGTTTTGGGTACTCTAATCGTCCGCTTTGGGTGCTCTAACAGATAGAGCTTACAAAACTGCGATATCTGTTGCTAGAGCAGAACTACGAATTTGTAAATATCGTGCTTCCATTTTTCTTTTTCAAGCTTACAAATTTTTTAAAGTTCCTTTTACACAGTTCGGGCTGTAAGTCACGATAGCGCTTCCAACAGTCACCGGAATTAAACGTTCTCTCAGAAATGCAACAAATTTCGTTAAAATCAGCCCAGTGGTTGTGTACGAATATCGTTTGAGCGTTTTACGTGGATACTTGAAAAGTCGGCATCGGAGGTGGGTCTGAGCTAAAACTTCCTTGTAAGCACAACTTGACGCGCGTATACTGACGTCAGTAGCGAGGCAGAAAGATGACTAAACGACAAGTTAGACAAAGACGAAAATTACGACATTTTTGTGTCCCTGCTACTATCATACTAACAATCTTCAGTTAAAAGAAAAAAAGAGGAAGCTATAAGTATGCCGATTTATGCTTCGTTTTCAGCTATCTTACCTCTTACTACGCTCACCTTGACTTTCAAGGCTTACGGGGTGTTTCCTAAGCAGAGATATCCATTCTAAACCTAATGTGTGTCACACAGCACGTACGACGCGGCCATACATGCATTGCCTTTGATGCCTTTTCTCAATATTTCCAAGAAACGGAAAAGCAGCGACACGAAAGAATGCCATTAAGATATCGTGCATTTTTTACCCTTACGCTTCGCCTTCGGGAAGCGCACGACCAATAACTAGATTATGCTTTTCGTGTCGACAGCCGCCCACGTGTTGAAACTAAGTGCAAGGGGGCCACCGGCACGCGATCAAATTATGCAAACGCAAAGGGCGTTGCGGATGTAAGACGTTTAGAGGACGCGTTGCGCCACCGTTTGCTGCACTACGCGCGTGCGTTCTGCCTGGCCAAGCGCTAATCAGTGGCTTCCGCTAAAACTTCCTCGTCCCCCGAGTAAGCTACGAGAGCAACGCTTCGAGTCAGGATTCTTCCGCATATGCGAGTATTAAAGTTCAAAGTCGCTTTTCGCAGACCTTCCTCAAGCACTAACCCGCATTGGACATCGCCGGGGGCATAATAGTCGCGTCACCACGCCGGTTGTTATCGGTATAGTGGGCGGGCACCCAAATGCTGACTAACGAGGCCGTTCTCTCACGTGACACTTTTGTGAATGCGATCCCAATACGAAGCACAAAGCTGCGCGGTTCGAGGTTACGTGGGCGCGGCCAGCTGTATGCTCTTGCGCACATCTGCGCGCAATTAAGCAGGCTGGGCTGCGCAGTGAAGAGCAAACTTTTGCTCGCGATGTTGAGCTTGAGTGACAAAACGCTTCTGAGTATATAGAGGCGTCCACGCGGGCGCGGGCACCACCACACAGTTAACCTGCGTGCGTTTTCAATCGAAAAGGAGAGATTGCGCGCGTCTACTACTGCGTCGTTCGCGTTGAAATTGGGCGCAAAAAAAAACGCATTTTTGTTGTTATATACTGCAATGAAAATCTAGGCATGGAAGGACTTCGGTTTGGATTAGTTGGTGTTTACTGCATATCATATTGACCGCAGATTGTCAGGATTGGGGGCTCAATCCCTTCGTCCGTGGTCCTTTGCCAAGATTGGAGTACGGCATGAATTCGAAGGTAGCTGGCCCATGCCGTCGTCCAACTTATTTACGCTGAGATCGTTGATGAAGTGAAGAACTGCTTCTCATCGAGAACGAGGAAAAAGGGTTTATTTACAGAAACTAAGTCAGTCTAACATGACTGCTTGAGAAAAAGAGTAACAGTCCAACATGACTGTATGAGAGAAGTGACTCAGTCTAACATGACTGCTCAAGAGAAGTGTGTCCTCAGCATTCGCACAACCACAGTTTTTATGCACTCGACCCGCCGGTCCTACGACGCGGCGACTGTTCGTTTACACATCACCAACTCGCAGCTGCTCTGAAGATCAGTTTACGTACACAAAGGCAACCGCGCTCTGTACACAGAGGCAACCGCGCGGGGTGCCGTTCCGGGAAACTATCGGCGCCGAACGAGGGTCGCTCGTTGTTCCGTGCTAGGCCGAAGCGTGAAACGCTTCAAAATACGTCGTCCCCACGGCAGCTTGTCCAGGTGTGTCAAATCAGCTCCGCGTTGGGGAACTCTGGAATCATTGTCCACACACCGAACTCGTCCCGTCACAATGTCGAAGGGGCTGGAGGAAGGCGGCGGATTCCAACGCAAAGGCCGCTTCTTTGAACGCCTCCCAGCTGCAGCGACGGAGAGGGAGAGGTGCGCGTCTTGCACCCCTTGTCGTAATCGGGTGGCAAGGTGGCAATCTTGTTGCGCAACTCGCCATTCTTGACAGCGCCTCCATGGGCCGGAAAGTCTCGACTGTCTAGCGCTGACAACCGCTAGGCAGGAAGAGAACGGCTGCTGGTCAGGGGGGGATTGATGTCTTGGCTCGCAGCGACCACTTGTGCATTGATGTCACCGCCCCAAAACATCCAACAAGGATAGGCAACTGCAAAATGAACCCCACAACACGGCTCTGCGCCGAGATGACGTGCATTGGCTCTCACTTTAGACACGCTAGGCTTCAAAAAAAAAAAAAAAAAAACAACAACAACATAAGTGCAGAAACAAAAAAAAATGCTACATTTCACTATGCCAATTTCTGAAGCAAATTCCTGCTGACCAATTCAGCAATCATGGAGGGAATTCTGCTAAATGAGAGGGGATTTTCTTCGCCTAAAGAAAAGCTAACACTAGTAACCCCAAAATTTAGGCGGGACCCTCAAACGCAGAATTCAAATTAGCCTGCTCAAACCATCCGCATTGCTATGCAACTTTCCCTTCTTATATCTAACGGAGAAGTTGTACTCTTGGAGAGTGAGGCTCCATCGGAGCAAGCGGCCGTTTTTGTGTGACATTTGATTGAGCCACGTCAGAGGACAGTGGTCGGTCTCGAAGATGAACTTCGCTCCGTACAAGTAACACGACAACTTCTGGGCGGCCCAAACCAAACAAGCGCATTCCTTCTCTGAAGCGCTGTAGGCTTCCTCTCTTACATTTAGTTTACGGCTGGCGTAGAGGATAGGATGCTCCTCGTTATCGTCGCCGACCTGACTAAGTACCACGCCCATACCTCTGTCGCTTGCGTCGCATTGAACTATGAATTCCTTTGTGTAGTCTGGCGCGCGAAGCACAGGGCGAGAAACCAATAGCGTTTTCAAACTTTGGAAAGCGTTCTCTTTGTCCTTATCCCAGTGTACGTTACTCGGTGCTCCCTTTCGGAGGGCGTCTGTTAGTGGACTTGCCAATTGCAAGTAATTCGGAATGTGCCGTTGATAGCACCCCACAAGTCCCAAAAATGAACGCAGGTCCGTTTTCGGGCGCGGCTGAGAAAATTCTCCAATCGTAGCTATTTTCAGCTCAGCCGGCCGTCTCCTGTCCTGACCTACAACATGGCCCAGATAAGTAACCTGTGAACAACCGAACCTACACTTTTCCGCTTTCATCGTTAAGCCGGCTTCAAACGTACGAAGCCTCGCATTCTTGTCGTAATAGAATTTGGCGTTCTTTTGAGCTAGTGCCATGTTCTTTCCGACTAGTTCTTGGGTTGCGCTTAGCCGCTCCAGTAAATTTAGCACGTATTCAACCACGGTTGGACTCTCCCCTCTTTCCTCCCACATCTCTCTTAACATTCTCAGTGGAGACCGGAGTGTCCTCCCATACACTAGTTCTGCTGGTGAGAACCCTGTCGCCTCATGTGGAACCGTTCGCAAAGCAAACAAAGTTGCCGGCAGACAGTTCTCCCAGTCCTCCTTGTGCTCGTAACAGAGCGCACGCAAAACTCGCTTAAGCACCGAATGCCACCTCTCTACACTGTTTGACTGAGGGTGATAGACAGAACTGTGTATTAACTTTACCCCGCACTTTTGCAAGAATGTGGAAGTCAGTGCGCTCGTGAATACTGACCCTTGATCTGCCTGAATTTCGGCTGGAAACCCAACTCGTGCAAACACTGTCAAAAGCGCGTCTACTACTTCAGTGGAGCTGAGCTCTTTCAAAGGGATTGCTTCTGGAAACTTGGTAGCCGGACACAGCATGGTAAACAAGTACCTGTAGCCTGATTTTGTTTTTGGAAGAGGCCCTACCGTGTCTATTACAAGCCGTCTGAAAGGCTCTGTTATTAAGGGCACTACCTTCACTGGAGCTTTCCAAGTCTCTCCTGGTTTACCAGAACGCTGGCAGGCGTCGCATGATCTTACAAAGTTTTCTACATCTTTGAAACAGCCAGGCCAGTAGTATTCCATAAGCAATCTTTCCTTTGATTTGTTTATGCCTAGGTGGCCGGACCACCCATTTCCATGACAAAGACTCAAAAGGTCCTCCCTATACTTAGTAGGTATGACTAACTGATCTAAAATCCTACCCTTTCGATCTCTGTAATGCCGATACAACAATCCTCCTCTCTCATGTATCGTTACGTTGTGCCTAGCAATGCCTTCTTTAGCTGTGTCACGTAATTTAGCTAAGCTCTCATCATTCTTTTGCTCAGCTGCCAGTGACTCTCTATCCACGCGTAAGAGTTGATCGAAGTTCTTTGAGGCCGGTGATAATAACGACCCTGTCTCGCTTGTGAGCGCGTCTGCTTGCTCTTCCTGCAGGCTAGAACTCTGACACTCTAGTGCTACGCTCTCATTGAGCTGGTCAGCTGGCAGGCTCTCCTCAACTGTTCTTTTGTCCCTCGGGCCTAGCTCGGATTCGGGTATTGAAGTTATGCCCTTTTCTGCTTCCGCTGGAGGAGCTTGAGCATTTTCAGCCGAAAGCGCCGCGATCTTACGAGCTTGGCCTCGGGTCAATGCCTGTACTATGCCCTCTCCCAGTTTGAGCCCTCTGTCACGCAGTAACTGATTCGAACGATTCGAAAAGATGTAGGGATACTGCAGTGACAAAAATTTGGAAACTGCAGCCTCAGTCTCTAGCTCCCCGAATGGTCCACTGATTTTGACTTTGGCCATGGGCAGACACACGCTGTGTTCTTCTACAACCTGTTTTATCCATGCTACTTCTCCGGTGAAGTCATCTACCATCACGTAAGACGGATGGACAATGTCCAGCGTGGCGGCACTGTCCCTTAGCACTCGGCATGGTTTTCCATTAACTTGCAGGTCGTGGAGATATGGACTTAAAAGTTCCATATTCTCATCCTTTTCCTCCACGTAGGAAAAAACTACGCTAGACTTCTCGCAGTTTACAGCTATATGTCCCAGTTTGTGGCATTTGTAACAGCGAATTGGTCTAACAGATTCCAATTTTCTTTTCTGTTCTTTTTGTGCGGTTTCTCCGTTAAGTTTCTCCTCGCTCTTTTCTGCGGGCTTTTCCGCCATGTCTACAGGCTCGGATCGTCTAGTTTGCGCACCCTTTTTGAACGGAAATGGTTTCCGCGGTCCATTTCGACCGTCCCAGTTTCCCTCCTCGGCGTTCAATTTTCTACGGGTTGCGTACTCTTCGGCTAATTCAGCCGCCCTTTCCACAGTGTTTACATTACCTCTGTCTTGCACCCACAGTTTCACAGCTTGGGGGATGGTTTTGTAAAACTGCTCTAGACACATGCATTCAATGATCATGTCTCTGCTGTCGTACGCTTCCGCGCTTTTAAGCCACTCGACTAGGTTGGCCTTTAAGCTATACGCAAACTCCGGATAGCCCTCGCTATCTTTCTTGCCTGTGCTCCTAAACCTTTGCCGAAAAGCTTCGGCTGAAAGGCGGTATTTCTTCAGGAGACTAGCCTTAACTTTCGCATAATCATATGCATCCTGCACACTCAATCTGGCGATTACTTCCGCCGCCTCACACGGCAACATAGACAGCAACCGCTGTGGCCATGTACTCGGACCGAAGTTCATCTTTTCGCAAGTCCTTTCAAAATTGCATAGGAACAAGCCTATGTCGGTCCCGACCTCAAATGGCTTTAATAGCCTGTCCATGCGGTACGATTCTGCCTCACTTGATCGACCCAGAGCGCCTTCACTTCCTTGAGACAACTCCAAACGTCTGTTTTCAAGTTCAAGTTGCATTTTTCTTAACTCGCGATCTTTATCGCGTTCCTCTCTCTCTTGTTTTTCTCTGTCCCGTTCTTCTCTTTCTCTTTCCCGTTTCTCTCTCTTTTTGAGAAGTTCCAATCCCATTTCAATATCTTGCTCACTGGCCTGATTGGAAATTAGCTCCAATAATTCCGATTTGAGCATTTCCTTGCGTACCTCTAGGCCCAGTTCCTCACCAACAATCAACAACTCGTCTCTCAGCAGTGTCCTTAACTCCATGACTGCTGCTTTACTGCCTTGATTCTGCTCTCTAAATCTAGCTAGGAAAACACAACCTAGCTAACACACAACAATCTAGCTTCCCTACTGTTCTAAACAGAACAACCACAAAATGAAGCCTAGAGAGTCAAAGCAAAAACCAAGCACTCACCGTAGATACAGCACCATGTCGCAAAGTCCATCTCACCGCTGTCAGCCAGTTGTCAGGATTGGGGGCTCAATCCCTTCGTCCGTGGTCCTTTGCCAAGATTGGAGTACGGCATGAATTCGAAGGTAGCTGGCCCATGCCGTCGTCCAACTTATTTACGCTGAGATCGTTGATGAAGTGAAGAACTGCTTCTCATCGAGAACGAGGAAAAAGGGTTTATTTACAGAAACTAAGTCAGTCTAACATGACTGCTTGAGAAAAAGAGTAACAGTCCAACATGACTGTATGAGAGAAGTGACTCAGTCTAACATGACTGCTCAAGAGAAGTGTGTCCTCAGCATTCGCACAACCACAGTTTTTATACACTCGACCCGCCGGTCCTACGACGCGGCGACTGTTCGTTTACACATCACCAACTCGCAGCTGCTCTGAAGATCAGTTTACGTACACAAAGGCAACCGCGCTCTGTACACAGAGGCAACCGCGCGGGGTGCCGTTCCGGGAAACTATCGGCGCCGAACGAGGGTCGCTCGTTGTTCCGTGCTAGGCCGAAGCGTGAGACGCTTCAAAATACGTCGTCCCCACGGCAGCTTGTCCAGGTGTGTCAAATCAGCTCCGCGTTGGGGAACTCTGGAATCATTGTCCACACACCGAACTCGTCCCGTCACAATGTCGAAGGGGCTGGAGGAAGGCGGCGGATTCCAACGCAAAGGCCGCTTCTTTGAACGCCTCCCAGCTGCAGCGACGGAGAGGGAGAGGTGCGCGTCTTGCACCCCTTGTCGTAATCGGGTGGCAAGGTGGCAATCTTGTTGCGCAACTCGCCATTCTTGACAAGATAAAGACGGGGACAGCGGAAGAGAACACAAAAACAACACGGGCAGTAAGTTACCGCCCGTGTTGTTTTTGTGTTCTCTTCCGCTGGCCCCGTATTTATTTGCGGTCAATATGATGTGCACTCGGCATAGCTTCTTGTCTCACCAACCTATTCGAAATTTCGAATACGAATGAAATAGTTTCTGCTATTTGATTCATATTCGATTCGAGAGTTCGTATTCTAAGTTTTCGGATGTTCGTTTTTGTTTTTCGTATATTTCAGTTGCGATGCAGAGTGAACAAAGGAAACGAGGACCATACGGAATAATTCCGCTGCATGCGAGACCTGTGGTTGCTGCGCAGAGGTACTAGCTCCAGAGCGGACGCACGGGGCAGATAAATTCCGCTAAATAATTTCCAGTCATTCAGTGAGAATGCCTCTCGTTGTTTGTTTCAATTCATAATTTGGCAAGTCTCGCTATGTTTGCATCTCTTTAAGACACTGCACGTGCTGTAGTTGTCAAACTTCCTTCCTTCAACGAACAGCGGAGCATGGTGACGTGCTGTTTTATCGCTGCATTACTGGCATTCTTGTGGTGGCTAACACAACTGAAAGCAGTTGCTATTAACAAGCTCCTCAGTTGCCTGAACGTCCACTTGCGAACGGTATTACATATATGGTATCTCGAATGAATCTACAATCGCCACGTAATTCAAGAAACAGGATGCGCGCAAAGTTAATTAGAAATGAGAAAATATTCGACATTCGATTAGATATTTGGAGGCCGTTTCTCGTATTCGATTTGGTTCAGGAATTTCACCGCTCGAACACCCCTAGATGTGTTTTATTTTGTATGAACGAACCAGGCAAGTAATGGTGCCAAGTGCTTTAAACTGTTCAACGATGCGCTCCTCACTGTGCTATCTACGTGAGTAATCTGCGACAAAACGAAGCAGCAGTAGGTGAGAAATCTTATTTCGACGTTGTTAGGATAAACTCCGCGGTTCGCTGAAGTGCTCAAGTCCGGCATCTTGAACCGCGCAGCTTGCAGCGCTATTACTGCTGCTTATCTCCGCAACGCGCAAACGCTATAAACAGATGTGTGAACGCCTTCACTAGAAGCTCCTGCTTTCGGGCTATATATAGAGCACGGTAGGACATCCCTTGTCCATATCAGTGAGTTGTTCTGCCTAAGCTAACTGGTTGATTCACAGTACGACGGAAATAGACTGATCTGACACAAAAATTAGCATCGAAACACCCGCAAGTAATAGAACTTATACAAACCGTCGAAGAAGGAACGTCGCTAGAGTTAACACTTCGACAAGGGGACGGTGTTTTGGTCAAGGCAGCAGGGTAGCAGTTGCTGTCCTGACAAAGGCAAGCGCTCTTCTCCAAGCGCCGGGTCAAGCAACACTCCTTGTTCCATCACTTCTAACAAATCCATGCCTTCACCTTGCGGTGTGAACTTCTGTCTTATTTTTAATATCTATGCAATAAAGAATTGAATGTTTCACGAAATAAACTGGTCTCAGACGATTACGGTCTTTCGCTATAGAGACAATAAAGGTAAGGCCGTTCAACATGGCCGCGTGTGCTGTCGGCGAAGAGACACAATACTGAGGCACCCACGAACGTAGTCACGGAACAGTGACAGCTCGCACTCGCAGTGGCGTTCTCGTGCGGCCAAAAAAAAAAAAGAAACTTCATTATTTCCAATTACCCAAAGAAAGACAAAAAAAACAATAGCTTGAAAATTTCTACATCCATTGCGAAGGGCAGTTGAAATTCTGCTCACAAGCAGTTCCCTCATTCTGAATACAGAGGGAATTGTGCCAAACGACTTTAAGAAGATGGACATTGTCCCGAGGGGCAGAATGCCAGCACTTACGTCCGTTCCTATGCTGAGCGGTATAGGAAGCAGGACCAAGGGAGTTGCAGTGGCCAGGACAGGCTTGAGCGCTTTTTTCCAGCTGGGAACTGGTATTTTGTCCTCCATCCTGCAAATAACGAAAAAAAGAAATAAAACCCTGTAAGCGGCCCGCAGTATTCCGACCACAACTACAGACGTCACCACGGTATGCAGCTTTTGGTCGGTGATAATAATATCGTGTTGTCGCATTTCATTTTCATTCCAAAGCAGTGACATGTGTAAATGTTTCACACTTGTGAGATCTCTTATTTTATTTATCTACAGTGCTGCTTGCATTTTTCATTGTTTCTTTCTCAACCATGACATTCGTGCTCCGGGGCATTAAAAAGGAACTGGAAGTTCAAAATCCAGATTTAAAAAAAAACAAGTACAATAGGACGTCACCTAAAGCCACAGACTAGAACAGAATATGAAGAACAGCATTCATCGAGCTCCCCATGTTCGCACAATTCAGCACTTTGAAAGCTACGTCCTCGTTTAAAGATTCGGTCCAAAATCATAAAAACCTTATGCAGAGGCAGGGTAGTCCTTCAATTTGTATTCAAGTTCACGTATCGAAGTATTCAAGTTCGCGTAAGCCAGAACGACGACGCTTATTTGGAAGCTTCTCATGCGGAACAAGGGACGGAAAGACACAAAAGTGAGCATCTAAAATAAAGAAATTATGGAAAGACTGCTGCTGCGGAGTTAAGCTCCACACAGCTGAAGCGGACAGACAATGGCGACCAACAGTTGACTGCAATATTTTAGACCAGAAACAGTGCTACGCTTGGCAAGTTATATACTGTTGGTGTACACCTGCGGGGGCTAAAACAAAGAAAGATAAATAAATGAATAAATAAGTAAATAAATAAGCAAACAAACAAACAAACAAACAAGTTTGACAGTTTCGGCCGAAAGAAGGCGAAGCATTGGTCGCGGCTTGATTGTCATTGCATTGGATGCCGCTCGGTGAAACAATGCTCCGCCCGAAGGGCTAAGCAAAGCCTAATCCTCGTAACCTAGAATTGACCCGAAAGAGATAGTGAGAATGGTGAACGATAGGATCTTAGGCTTAATATTTGCAGTTGCCGATGTGGAACGCATCTCGCTGATGCAAGAATGCACCGAAACACTTGGCAGGTTCGCCCGACGGTCGAAAGGTTGGCAGCGAATTAGCAATGTTTAGCGCTGCGCGCTTGAACTCCTTTGGTCGGTAGCACGGCCGCGCTGGGACGCTGCCGCTGCTCGTGCGCGGGTGCGACATGTTCGTGGCGCCGCCACACGCAGGGCCACTGCTGCTGAGCAGAAGCACAGAGTTTCGTACAATGATCACTAGAGGCAACTGTGGGCGCTATTGTCTACGGGAGTTGCAAGCAGGGCGGTTCAGGAAGCACGGAAGTGATGGTTAGTGCACGGATTTGCTTGAACTTTGTCTCGTTGTGGCTTTGAACCGGTTGGGTGACTGTCCAAACTGATCATTTTCGAGAAAGTGCTGCGTTATAAACATTTCAACAAACGTTATTAAAGTTGTCCGACGCTGGATTCGAACACGGGGCCTACTGAGGGCCAGAAGCCCCATATCGAAACCATTAGGCCACGGACCCATGGACAAGCTGAACCGCTGCTGTTAGCAGTGATAATGCATGTACGAAGAGTCTTATTGCCTTCTATATTTAAAAAGAAACTATATACAGTGAACTCTCACTTGAGTGAACTTCAAGGGACCGAAGGAAATAGTTAACTTAACTGAAAGTTTACTAAACTGAATATTCACTAGACCAACATAAGACATGGTATACAGAGTCAAAAGTTTGAAGTGCAATTGATGGAGCACAAGACATGGCACCCGTAGTTTTAGAAACGTGTAAAATGGAATTTGTACATATCAATGAAAAACACACAACGTGGGTCGTTTGTGCGCACACGCGGAACCGACGAGACTAGAAAAAAAAGAGACGACGACCATGCCACGACTAGCCGGTCGGAAAAAAACACACACGACGTGGTTTGTGGTGTGGCAGATCGCCGCTTTGCTCTGGCGGCGTTGTAAGCGCCAGAGGTGTTATGGTGTTCATGGCCTCCGAGATTACATGCTTGCTCATTTTTGTGCAGGCAATCTCGCAGGCCATGCCTCGTTGCCGTTCGTTTTCCGCGCCGCCGCTTTGCCCCAGGGGCGCTGAAGCGCCAGCGACGTTACATTGCCGCTGGAGCGGCGGTTTGATGAGGGCGGGCATCGGTTGCCCCCTGCAGTGCAGTGCAGTGCCAGCCTTTGTCCTCTGAGCGAGTTCGTTAAACTGAAATATTGACTGTTCCGAAATTTGTTTAAGTGAAACATTTTTGCATGGAATCTATAAGAAAACTGCCGGGCATTTTTAAAAAGTTCGTTATTTTGAAATATTCGATAAACCGACGTTCGTACAACTGAGAGTTTACTGTATTGCTTTGAAGTTTAGGCCAATGGCCGCAGATAAAGCGCAATAAACGAAGCCACTAGGACGTCCGAAGCCACAAGCACGAAGATCAGTCAAATCCATGCGTTCACCCCATCATTCACGTGGTGGCTGAACGATCGCAGCGCCAGTTTCCCTCCAGTCATTACTCTACGCAACTTTATGGCCACAAAGAACAACGTCCAGGCAGCTGCTGGCGACGAGCGCCGCCGGCGGAACGACGCTGGCGGAACGAGCGCCGCCAGTGACACTGTGGGCGTCGCTGTGCAGTAGAGTGACTGCATGCGGCTCCCGCAGCCTGCGGGAGCCGTGTACAATAAGTCTACGCTACACGATCGCGCGGCAGATTAGAGCGACAGGAAGCCGTCGGCGTTAGTGAGCACCGGATGGAACATTAGACGACATTAGCTTGACGCTTGCATTCCAGGCCAGAAGTACCGACAGCAGTTCGGCAGGAACGCTAGAGTACTTATAAGATCTGCGTGCGCACAACCCGCATGCTGGCAGCGGAAGACAAGATGCTGGCCTTACTCCGCCATCAAGACGATTGAGCGTAGCATTGAGGGTGCGTGCATTTTGCCTCATCGTTCCTCTTCTTTTTTTTTTTTTTTTTTTTTAGCCAAACGTACTCAGCGTGTTCGGAGACCCTTTAACTTCACGCGCTGGAGACGCGCAGGCGCCCTCCATAGTCTAACAGTACGACAACGACGGCGCCGAGCTTGTGAGCGCGCGTCGAACTTTCATTGAGTTCCTATGGCTATAAAAATAAAAGCGCTAGATTTACCCTATACGTGCCAGTCCTCGTTTTGTATAATGTGATAGCCCACCTGAAACCCACGAGAAATTCTGTCTTCATATGAGAAAACAGAACAAAACGTTCCCCCGCATTTTTTTTTCTTTAACGTAAATCGTAGAGTGAAGATGTAACGCACAGAAATATCGTTGGAAGCAAACGAAGCAGAGAAAGCGCATGTTCACCAGTGTCAACTGTAGCACTAGTGTCTACGGCGGTTGCAAGCAGGGCGCTCTCTTAAATATGTGATAGCGAAAAGGAGGGATGCTTCCGAGCACGACTTGATGGATGAAAGCACAAAAAACAAAATATGCTCGTGTTTCTCATCTGTCGCCCTGTATCGAGCCATACCTTTGGGCACAAATAATAATAATAATAATAATAATAATAAATAAAAGCTTCCGCAAACACTTGAACCCCACTTGTTCCCACTAAGTAAATAGCCACCCAGACTTCTACGCAAAGCCCACCTAAAGCAGAATGTCCACCGCCACTACGACTGTGCTATGATGGCGTGTAAAACAGTTGAACGCAGCTACGATTTTGGCACCACTCCAGAAACAAAAAAGTGCCCTAAATGAAGGTGTAGCCATGCTTGCCCACCCTCGAGACGTTGAACGGAGCGAGGATCGCACACAGCACCATCTATTATATAATTGGGCCTTCTTTGTGGTGGCCAAGTCCCCATGCAACGGTTGTTATGACATCAGCGAAGAGAGAACGAAGCCGTCCTACCTCGAAGCGAAAACTGGAAGGTGAATCAGAATCTTTCCGTCCTGCTAGGTCCTCTGCTAGGTCCGAATCTACAGTGTGGTGTGGAAACACAGCGATTGTGACAGAGTCTCCTCTTCGTTCTCACGCTGGCATTCGCAGGCGATCAGGGCGAACCAAACGTGCCTTCTAGAAGCGCCGCTGTAGTCACGTGACTGCGCGGAAATCGTCGCTCGCGCTCCTTCTCCTACCTGATCTGCTCCCCTCCACCTCCCGTGAGAGCAACGTGAGATCTAGCGGGAACCTGGCACCATCCGGGCTGCCAGGGACGCCTACTAGCGTTTCAGACCTTCCTCCGTTCAGCAGGAGGACACGCGATCGCCATACGCCCATTTCTCTGTACCTGTTCCATAACGCAGAGGCCTCGCCGAGAACACTGGCAACTGTGTTATCACGGCGTCTTACGTGTGTTTAACGGTGAAACCAGCCGTGGGGTTCGGTCTGAGGATCTAAGGTATCTAGAGCGCCTTGAGGACTATTTTCTTATTTTTCCCTCTTTTATAAGTCAAGCATGCTTTGCGACGAGTGTGCACGTTCGGTCATGTTGGTATGATACACTTAGGAATAGTTAGGCGCCACGATGACGAGGAGTTGATCGGCCCGGTTACAACCGGTGCGCCGACCCTTGATACATTGTCCAAGCAAAGGGAGCCAGTCTTGAAGACAGTATAATGCGCGGTCACGTGGGTCACGTGGTCACGTGGTGGAGGCCTCCACGTCTTGCTGGCTTCACTGGCAGACAGGTAGTCGCTACGGTGCAAAAAGCTTCGCTTCTCAGGTTAGAATATGCTAATTGAATCATTCTCTGCGGGACGTAAGAATTTCCGAAGTTGGCTGTTATCTCAGCTGCGAACTCAGCACATCGCTCCACACTAGTTAGTCTACTAGAAGTATACACACGTTGTGGTCTGGGCCTCAAGATATCTGGAAGACGAGAATTTCAGTGCAGGTAACACAGTGGGAGCGAGGGGGAACACATTATAATAAAAGTGCTCTCGCTCATGTAGCTATAAATAAATGGCGGGAGTTCGCAATGTTAAACGTGGATTTCGAAAGACAACGAAACGGCCGCTACTACAGGGGAATGGGATAGCATAAGCGGAAGAAAACGGGCACAGCGAAAAGGAAAATCAGATAGTGAATTAATTTAAGACCGAATTCCAGCCTGTCAAAAGTTAGGTTCTGAGGGAGTCCTCATCACAACCTTACCATACGCATAGTCATTTATAGGCCTTCTGAGCGTGCAGCTAAATTCGGTAAGATCGAACATATATACTTGGAGCCAGCATCGTGTCATGTTCTGCATCGATGGCGTCTTCCACTGGTATTGCGATGTTTGGTTTTATTATCTGTAGGCTTTCGGCCTTTAGATTTCACGATGTTGCGATATTTTTAAAGCAAACCTACTGCTGCGCCATTAAAATCACAACATCAGGTAATGCAGAAAGAAGAACCGGCCGACCACACACCATAAGACCACAGATCTCGGAACCAGCCTAATGCCTCATCGATGCAAAGCATCACTAAATACAGTGGAAATTGTAGAGAAATGTGAAGAAGGGCTAGGTTGAGCAGGTCAGAAACTGCAGTGTCACATCACACGAAGACATAGAGAGAGACATATTCAACCGCGAGCAACGTAACTGTTGCTCGATGCGCACGCGTTATCAAATTTGCCGCTCAAGACAGAGCTATCAGGACTCCGCGTTCCTAGGAGCTATCCTCGAAGCATTGACCCTCCTCCTGCCTTTTTTATTGCATGCCCGGTGACGTCGAAACCGACAGGCACTTTTAAGGGGAGCCAGTTTTCCCGTATGGTCGCAGTCTACGGAGTTCGATTGAGTACATTCCGTCTCTTGTTATGCAAATGGTGATGAAGGAATGGCAGCAGCGAGCTAAACGGTCAGCGCGATGACGTTCGCAGGGTTCGTGCAAGACATTCGACTCAAAATCCAAGGATTTCAAGGATGCCGAAGGGCCAAATTCAAGGAGGGTAAACAAACCTCATTCGTACGCATAGACTGAAAAAAAGTTCTTAGCCGTAATTTCTTGCGGTCAAGCACCTGTTGAGTCGGACGCGCGCATCAAGATCGTCAGGTTGCGTTTATAAGTTGACTTTCCTATTGTGATTACGGCAATCACCTTCTGGCATGGTGGTTACTAGTGTTCGACTTCAGCCAAATGTACTTGTGTTAATGACAAATGGTTGAAACGTTCCGCCAAGCATTTCTGTTGCCTAAGGCTCAAGATTGGAGCCATGGCGGCTGCAGCGTGAGCCATCTAGCAGAAAAACAAAACGGTGGCAAAGTTCCGCTGCTTGATCTGGCTTTGTCTAGCTCCACACTGGCAACGGTGATTGAAATAACCCTGTTTCCCCCAATGTAGAATAGCCAACCGGGCTCCGTCCTCGCTAACCTGCCTGCCTTTCTTTTACAATTATCTCTCTCTTTCTCTCTTAACTCTCTCTAAATAGCACTGTCGTTAATGGCTGTGGACACGCCTCATTGCAATCGTTTACCGGCAGTTTCAAACTAAAATATTGTTGCATTCCTTAAATCCGAACTGCCGGGACCGATGAAACTGGTGGAATTATCCAGCGGGTCAAAATCAACAAAAGAAAGAAAAGTCAGCATGGCACACCGCTGATACAGTAGGTAGTATTTTCCCCATTACAAACACGTCCACGTATCAAATGCGCACCCACTGTCTGTGGGTTCAAAGTAGAAACCACACGAAAAAATGACAACATAACTCCTAAACAAAGTATAAAACGAAGGAACACCCGTTCGTTTTAGCAAGAAAAACGTAGCATGTCTCCGATTGTGGCATAAGTGAAAATCCCACATTGAAGTTTACCTTAGGCAGACGCACACTGGAGCCAAGGAAGGAATGCCTTTTATTCCAGAGCGCGCGCGCTTTTATAGCTTTCGCCAAAACGCTGGCGGCGTTTCCGAGACGCTAGCGGCGCTTCTGGGACGCTGTTGGTGCGATGAATCTACACTCCCTCACCCCCCCCCCCCCCACACACACACACTTTTTTTTTAAATTGTAACCCCAACGCTCGGGTTGCCTACGTTCTCTTGTGCTTCTCCGAAGAGGTTGAGTCTGCCTGGGTGATTCTGCGTTGTCCATGTCTGATTGGCCGAGGTCGGGGGATAGGGATGGAGTCGCTTCAGGTGTATAGCAAGCAGGGGCTCTATTCTGGACACGCATGGCGGCTGCACGGCCGCCATTATCCGCCATGTTTACTCTCTGATTGGCTGTCGAGAGGTCACGTGTTTTGAAATTTGTGCCGGGAAGCGGAAGTATTGCAAAATGCAATTTTGCGTTTTCATCAAGATGACGAAACGTGACGTGGAGATGCAAATTTTATGGACTAATACATTTTTGTGGTCCTTGGCAGATATATTGTGATGTTAGCGCTTCAAAAAGAATGTGAGCGGTAGCGTGCAAAAGCCAGTGCAATGCATCTACAATTGCGCGAATATGTGGTGGCGATCCAAGATATGCGCCATGCCAGCTCGCTGATTGGCTGAAGGAATATCTCGTGGGGAGCGTCACAGGAAGGGCTGTTTCGGAAACGTCATTTTGACGATGCGTGACGTTGCGCTGGGCCGCCATTGCTGAGATTTTCCGCCATAATTTTTGCTCCGACGAGCCGCGCGAATTATGCTAATGAGCAGCCATATGCAATGGCAGCCGAGAGGAATGCGTATCGCCACATTTTCCCCGTCGTTTGGCGCCACGAAAATCTTTTGCTCATAACGCGTGCTCATAGTATTTGCATGGCTCTCAGGTAGTGTTGGCATTTGTGTTTGGGGCCATCATTCTTTAAAAGAACGCGTTTATACAAAATAATATTGGTTGAACATAGTAAACTTTCGGCAATGTTGTCCACTTTTCACTGCTGCATTCGTATTGTAATCAAGATTAATGCCTTTTCGCACAATGAAACGTTATGACAACGGCCTCTTTCTAATTTATAAAAAGATATGTACGCAAGGCGGCGCCTTGAAGTTTCCTCCCGCGGTGCGAGCAACCAGCGAAATGAACAAGAGATGGCAGCGCCGGCGCTTGCGTCGCGCTAGTGGTTATCTCTGGCGCCCGCAACAAGTTCGATTCAAATAGGTCGCGAAGCTTCGGGCGAAAAGCGCTTCAGTACAGATTGTCACCGACATCAGCATGGGGGGTTATGGGAGCAGCGATTGAAGCGCGACTATGTTTGGAGGGAACAAACATTGGGAAAGAAAAACGCGTTTTTTAATTCAAGGGAGACACAGTTAGATTCATTAAACGAAAATAATATTCCTAGTCAATTTTATATATTCGTGAGGAGTTAAGAAAATACAAGTTTACCTAATTTTATTATTATTAATAAATGCATTTCTTTTCAGCGCCCATCGTTAGAGGGAGCGTGGACGCCACTATCCCTCGCAATGCAATGCACGTCTTGAAATGGACAGAGAAGCGCACTCGTAAAGTTCACCTGTTGAAATGCGCCCCCCTCACAGTTTGTGCTTTCTTGCTTGTCGAAGTTTGTCTGAAGTTGGTGACGCGGGTAGCTTCATCGCTTCTTAATCTGTTCAGTCAAAAGTAGTGAGGTACGACCGTCAGACAATTGTGTAGTTGTTTTCGTGCGACTGCGCTGGCCGACGGGCTTGGCATCCGACAGATCAGCGCTCTACACCTAAAGTTTTCGTCGGCCTCCAAAGAAAGTATGTTCTGTGCACGGATGCGAATCCGTCAACCGTACGGCTGGCCTTTTCCTGCATCGCTTTCCACGCTGAAAGCTCGAAACGCCCACCAAGTCGAATGGCGGGGCACCTGAATATATAGCTCCAAAGGCAGGACAACAAAACAAATTTCGCGCCTATGAAAACACAATGACGTCACTTCTGCTTTTAACGGACATGGCGTCACATTATTTTTTCTTCCGCCGGAAGTGTTCCCACCACATACAGATGGCGCTAAGCCCCATGAACCGCCGATGAACGGCCATGTTTTGAACGTATGGGCTCCTATGGAAGCTTCGCTACCAGGTACATTTACCTTGCCCGCAACGCTATCGGTGATATTCGACCGTTTCTCAGCCAGCCGAGTCGGGCTGAGTCACTTGCGTTTCACGAAATAGCGATAACGTGGCCTAGAACGTGCGCGCATCACCACTGGTAGGTTGGCTGGCTAAACGCCGCAACATACCTAGACAACCAGACTAACCTGGACTTGCAATCAAGATTAACCAAGGCTAACCATGCTATGCCTTAGCTTTCGCCACGTATATCCTGGCATAGCCGAGCTAAGCCACTGCCAATTTTATTATCTTGGCCTTCGTCAAGGACGCGCTGCTCCTAGGACGGCTGTGAACGCGCGTCCCCCCTCCTCTTCCTATTCCCCATTATAAACCTTCGAGTCATCCCTCAATAAGTACATACTGTCATCATCATCATTCCAGAGCGCGCACGCTTATATAGCTTTTGCCGAAACGCTGAGGGCGCTTCTGAGACGCTGTTGGTGCGACGACACCACAACTTTCACAGAAGGGAAACTTATACTTAATGTCCATCCTCACCGCTCTAAGGCAGCACTTTAATGCTGTCTACGAAGAGCCACTACCTGTCGCCCTCCGTGCGGTTAATAGAGCATGTGATACTACTGCATTTCTCAAACGGCTCCGCATGAATTGCAAACGGCATGGCGGCCCATGCCTAGACTATCCGCTTCGCTACTTTGTCCTGTGATGCATGCCATTCTCCGGAAAGCCAAGAACACATGACGTGACTTGTTGCCGCCAGCTTAACACGCAAAATAACTTGCGGTTTGAATGCGATTTCCTGACCACACTCAGAGCGGCGCATCGTCGTTGCCATGCTGTGCAAGAACTCGTTCTATCTATAGAGTTTCCTACAAAAATTACTAGAGGGAACTCTGGCGCTGCAGTCGTTGTCCTACCATGGGAATGATGGGAAGTACATGGATTTGTCTTATCTCCGTGCTTATGGATTCAAACGTTCTTGTCGCTTTGTATACTACGCTATATAAATCTTATTGTCGTATAATTCAGCGCAATCTATATTCTTCAGAGTGCAGAAGATGCCGGGAACGCGTACAATTGCTAATAATTGCAACGATTGAGCTTCTCCAGGTGGCCAAACCGAAACGCGCCAAGCGTCTCAAGGCACTGGAATGCCCGCGATAAATTGAAAAGGGCGTTTCATTCGCTCGTCGATACCTGCGTCCATGCTTTAATGGTTTCAATATCAGGCTTCTGTGCTAGAGTCCCTGTGTTCGAATCCCGCCGTGGGGCAATTTTAATGATGTTTATTTAATTATTTATTACGCAATACACTGTTGAAAAGGACGAGTTTACAAAGTCACAAAGCCGTTTGAAGCCAAAAGGGCGAACTTTAGGCAAATCCATGTACTTCCCATAATTCCCATGCTGGGACAACCGCTCCCATTGCAGCTCCCGTAGACACTAGCGCCAGAGTTCCCTTTAGTAATTTTTGTAGGAAACTCTATGGTTCTATCCATGGTCGCCATCTTGCGATGGCAATAGCGATGACGGTGGCTAGGCTGTCTGACGGGTAGGCTGTTGCGAACGCCGCGAACGCGATGTAGGCTTTTAGTTTTAAAAAAAAGAAATATGTGGGCATTCGCGTGCCAAAATGGAAATACCGTTATGAGGCACGGCGTAGTGCGAGACTCGGGGAATAATTTCGACCACATGGTGTGTTTTGTAACCTACACCCAATGCACGGCACACGGCCATTCTTGCATTTCGCCCCCATCGAATTGCGGCCAGCGTGGCTACGATTTGATCCCGTGCCCTCGGATTAGCAGCGCAATGCCAAAGGGCTTTGCTTTCGTATCAAAGAGACACCACCCAAGAAATTTTCGGACGGATTTTATTGTGGGAAAATTCGCACGTTAGAATCAGGTATGAATACTGTAATAATTAATTGTGGGCTACCGTACTCACTTCAAAATTTCCCTGGGGCAGGCTGATAATATAATATAATTATGGGGTTTTACGTGCCAAAACCACTTTCTGATTATGAGGCACGCCGTAGCAAGGGACTCCGGAAATTTCGACCACCTGGGGTTCTTTAACGTGCACCTAAATCTAAGTACACGGGTGTTTTCGCATTTCGCCCCCATCGAAATGCAGCCGCCGTGGCCGGGATTCGATCCCGCGACCTCGTGCTCAGCAGCCTAACACCATAGCCACTGAGCAACCACGGCGGGTTACAAGGGGCAGGCTGAAAACAGCCATTTTCGACAGGCGACGACGTGTGTGAATTATGACCAGCCAAGCTCGAATTATACGGAGAAGAATAATTTTTGGATCGGTATAACGAAAGCACGGTCTTATAGCAATGTGTGGGCGAAGACCGGCACCTTAGATTAAGATATGATTAACTGAAAGATCGAATAAACCAGAATCTACTATATACAGAATTCTTTTCAGATAGACAGCGTCCATGACATATCCCCTCTGCGGAGTTTCTTACATGGATGTTCAAACAACGCACCAAAGCCCTAATTTTCAATAAATTAAAGAAGCACAATCACTTTCAAAGAGTTTTAAAAGCCTTTGAATCTACTTTTCTAAATTCTAGGGTCTTTGAACATTCCAAGAAGGTGTACGAACCCTGTGTTTCATCGAGATTTATTTTAATTAGACTGAACGGGGCGTCGCTCAGAGACGGGGATGAAATCCTCAGTGTAGGTATCACATACAAAGTTGCATAGCTGCAAGCGGAAGCCTGCGCTGGCTGAGCAGGGGGAGGGAGTGTGTGTAGGGGCTTAAATACAGTGCGGTGTTTTACGTTCTAAAAGTATAACGTGATTACGAGGCACGACATAGTGGGGAGTTTCGGAGTAGTTTTGACCCCCTGAGGTTCATTTGACTCGCATCCAATATACTCTGTTTGTTTGCTTGCTTGTTTGCTTGTTTTGTTTTGTTTTGTTTTGTACTTCAACCCTATCGATATGTTTCGGCGGAGGGAGGATCAATGTGGATGCCACAAATTTGTAATTGCACGCGGAAGCGGTTGAGTGGCTGCAGCACGCGCAATCCGAGTTTTCCCTGATCTATTGACGAGAGAGTAAAACGTTCTGCAAATTTGGTAACTGCCGGAGCGGGCCACTGGCTCCCGCGCATTTCGGAGCAAGCGCGCAGGAATTGTAAGCCCGAACAGAGAGCTACTTATAACTTCGATGATCTGAGGATAACTGGCGTACTCAAGGTGGCATATGGCCGGTGCCGAAGGACGTGGCTGGCACAAGAGGATCGGCGACAGTATGGCAATACCTGCCAACCCTCCGGAATTTTGCGCAAGGTTTACATGCAATGTTTCCGCTCGTTGTACGATTATATGAATGTTGCGTCAAATTTTACAAGAAACAGATTCTGGTTGCGGAAAAAAAAGCTTTAAAGTCAGTTTCTACTGTCGTTACTAATCATCTTTTTTATAGATCACCTTTAAGAATGCGCGTATGCATTGCACATAATGTGTGTGTTCAGTGCAAAGCTTAACGAAATACATGCTATTACCCCTTTTCTTGTCATGCCCGCGGGATCTTTACAAATCTTGAAGTTAACAGGTTGGCAGAGAGCCAAGGTAGTTCGGGACAGCCTGGACACTTGATGCGCGTTCTCACCCAACTGGTTTGCAAAAAGAGCTCAGACTGTCTTCCGCACATATCTTGGGCGGGACTACAAGGGTGGCGGTTTGGGTTTGTTCGCACGTAAATACCTAGAAAAGTCAGCCCATTAGCGCGAATGGGGACGAGAACGCGCAGAATAAGCGACAAGAGGCAATGGCCGAAAAGTGTGACAGATTGGGGCAGCCGATATTCCATAATGCTCCTAGGGCGCGTACGCAACGCAAAGCAGTAACAACAGGAGGACATGAGACATGGAGGACCCTCGCTCGTCTCTCTATGGCGTCGGTCGTCCTGTTATGTTACTCTTTTTGGTCTAGGCCCTTGCAAGAGTGCGTAGTGCACAATTCTTGCGAAAAAAAAAAGGCTTACAGACTATAGGGTCGCTATTTGCCGTGCCCCTATATGTACTTGAATTTTCTATGAACACATCGTAATTGAGATCGTACAACCCATCACTGTATGTGCGCGCGCGCGAGCACGCGAACGCGAGCTCCCTCCGTTTGCCTCTTGACTTTAGGCGATGCCATCATTCTGAGAAACCTGCCGGAATCAAAGCGTAGCCCTCAAGCTATTTCCCGAACAAAAAGAAATAAAGAAAAGAACACTGATGGCGGACTATGCGAAAACGTGTTAGCGAATTTAGATGTGTTTGCTGTGTCTTAACTGTTCCTCCAATTTGCAGCCTCGCGTTAATTCCTTTATTGTCCGAGGAGGTACAAGCAATACACTTGAGCGCCGTAATACCCATTGCCATTATTGTATTCCTCACTATTATAGCCATGCATGTGGTCGTTTTGCATGCAAAACACGAGTGTTGTTATCCTGGCGGATATGGATAATCATACTGCCGACTAATCATGACCATGGTGATAAAAAAAATGGCTGTGGCTTAGGTAAGGTTAAGCCCAGGATGCGAAGCATACTAGCCTTTATTTTAGTTGTTGAACCACTGTTTACCCTGGTGAACTGCTGTTGCTTGGCTATATTTGGTTCGGCTATACGAAGAAACAACTCATGCGTTACTCTGCTTCGCCTTCAAGAGTGGAACGCGACAGCGTTCCCGTCGACCCGCCAAGGGGTGTAAGACAATGGGCTACGGCGCAGCGACTACGCGCCCCGCATTGGACGCGGTGAGCGTCGAGCAACGCAGCGTTCGGCGCGGCAACGAAATGTGCGCCTGAGCAAGCGACGCACGCCTGAGCCTTAGAAACAGCTCGTTTCTAAGGCAACACCGCATTCACTAGAGGTGCTTTTGTACCGCTTTGAAGCATCGCACTCGTGGCTCAGTGGTAGCGTCTCCGTCTCACACTCCGGAGACCCTGGTTCGATTCCCACCCAGCCCATCTTGCAAGAGTTGAGCCAAAGCCACTTCTCCTCTGTCGTGACGTCACGGTGTCACGTGGTATTGAAGGCGACACCGCCGCGCCTGAGGAGCTGGGTTGAGCTCTCGTAATATGCTTCGCATAATATCAAAAACAATAAAACCAGCCCCAATCGAGCAAGGGTGAACATTTATACTGTGTGAACATTTATAGCGTGCGAAATTTTGTACGCGAACTTTATGTGTATGTGCATAACAGTATGTATTAGATAGCAAATGCACTTCGCTGGCATTACATAGCGGATGACTACACAGGAGGTCGTACTGGAGCTGGATAGGTCACGTAACACGCAGGACATATTTAGCCGACGGTGTCGTATAGCAGAATGGGCACCGAGCGAAGGGAAATGCAACCAAAGGTGGTAGGGAAATCGGTAGTGAGACGAGGTTAACGAATTCACAGTCTCAGGACGGTGACGTTCGCCCTGCAGAGGACTTGTTTGTCTAAAGCAGGATGATAATTATTACGCTGCACTGTCATATCAGCAAGTCCTAATCCGACTGGCAGTGGGCCAATGCCGTCAGCGCGTTGGCAGAGGTAGCCGCAGTACGGGAATGTTGGCATGACGAGCGGCATTGGAGCCAGCTGTGGAAGACGACGACGACGACGACGAATGCGCGAGTAGTGGGTGGCAGGAGCGCGTTCGTGCGGTGGACGCCTACGCTCAACCCAGGAACGGACGTCTAGTAGCTGCTCTCCAAAAAGGTGCGCCGATTACGAGCGCAATATATGCTCATCCATAGTACCTCCTAAATGTAAACCAATTGTTAGGCCTATACGTCGACTACACTAAATTTCGACGCACAGCTTAAGTAAGTATCAGCCTATTGCGAACTTTTCCTATGGCCTACTATACCGATGAAGTGCGTGTTAGGGGAAGAAAAGCTGAAGAACGGCATGAGCGGCGCGCAGGAATGTTGTTTACGACGAAACTTGGCGCAACAAAAAAATATTTTCCGCGGCGCAGTTCGGCAAAGGCTCTCACGTTTCTCATCGAGCGTAGGCCTCCGTACGCAGCAGCCATTCTGGCCACCAAGTTCTTACCTCATGTGAGCTCATGCTGATACATCGACCAATCGAAGGATCAGCGATTTGACGAAACACGAGAGCGAGTATTACCTCGTGTGGAAATCAAATAAGCAAGCTCGCGGTCACTAAATCGCTGTTTTTTTTTCTGACTTGCTTTTCTTTTTCGTTCTTTGGAAGTCGTGCAATCAGCGTGAAGTCGCCTGGTGATTAACAAACGCAAATACATAGCACACTTTAATGGGAAACAGCTACACGACCTAGGGGCTGCAACTGCATTCATTTTATTCCACCGAGTACGTTTATTGTATTGTTGCTATCATTTAAAACACCCCGTCCTCCAGACTCCCACGAGGCTAAGTGCTGAACGGACTATATGCATTTCAATTGCGATTACAAGGCACTTTTTTTTTTACTGATTCGTGAAGCCTCTTGCCTGAAGCCCCATATGTGTCGCCTGAGTGATCACGCAAAAAAAAACAAGAAAAAAAATGAGAAAGTTGCACAACATGCAGAGGTGGGAACCAAACTCTCAGAGGCAACAGTCTTTATTCGCTGGGTGCACGCTAGGTGTCAGCTCAAAGTCGCGGCGCCAGAAACACATATGATTCGCCAAGGCGCGAATACTGCCTGCATATTGCAAACTCAAGTTCGTCAACGCGCATCTGAGGAAGCGATCGACCAGCAAGAGCATGTGCGTCAGCTGTACCGTGAGCAAAAATAGACATGCACTTACAATCGCAAGTCATTCACTAGCTATTTTATGCGACGAGGCAACGGTCGTTTTCCCCTTTACAACCACAAATTCGGGCACCCTCGCCTCCTCGACCTGTTCCAATTAGTGTTGACGCTCAGTTCACACATACTGTACCCCGTATAAAGCTGACTGAAAAACGTGTTCGTTAACGCATAATTTCCGACGATATCAGCGTGACTTCTTCATAAGCAAGCTCTGGTATCAGAGCCCCTTTTCACGTTGCCCCGTTTCATTGCTATGAGTTACCATTGTTCCCGGAGTTTTACCACAGCGTACAGTCAGTCGCACAGAAAGCACTTTGCCACCATCGCGTATACTTACTCTAATGGGTCATTCATTAAACGTAACCCGTCCTTGCGCCCGTAGTGCTACTTTTGCATCGTCCATTTCTTTGAACAGCCAGGGACTGGTACTCCTTTACATACGATACCGCGGCCAATGATTTAGCTGCATCACGCACAGTAAGAAAGCGAACAGCAATATTGATTTTTTTTTCTTTCTTTAAGTGAACCACCCCTTATGCCTAGTAGAGGGGTCTTTAAAGCGCGAGACGTGCGATTCTGCTTTAGTTGCTTCCTTTTCGCGGCGGCTACGTGATAACGTCAGCGCTTATTTATGCGATAACGTCAGGTCGATGTTGGCGTCCAGTAACCCGATGCGGCATGCTGACATAGCCACTAAAAGAACGGCGCCGCTTGTTTATACTCATTGTGGCGCAGTGCTATAAAATTGCGAATAATAAGGTTAATAAGTTAGGGACATGGTGGAAAATTCTTCCCTTTTTCCACGTGAGACATCTTTTTACCTCACAAAAGCGGGCTATTTTGTTTTATTGCGATAGCAATCATGTGCAGACTACAAGTGCATTTCTGCCGTCGCCATGGGCGTCACTGAGAGGTTCCGTATGAAGTCCAAGGGCGTCGAAATAGTGGCCGCGCGCCCTGTGGTGTCTGTGCGACCGAAAGCTTGCGAGGGTGAGCCAGCGATCCCGGCTCACTCTCGCGCACGCAAACGAGGATAATGGGGAGGAAGCGCGCTGTCTTCCGTCACGGGCAAGGCTCCGGGGGAATAGTGGGGGGGGGGGGGGGGGGGGGGCGTCTACTCAAGGCGGCCCAGACGGCCGCGCGAGCTTGCCCGGGCCACTATGCTTCGAAAACCATCTTCGACGGGGACAAAGTCCGCCCGTTCGATGTGTTTTCGATGCTTATTTCGCGTTGATGCGAGACGCAGCACGAAGGTCGATTCGCTCGCTGCTGCTGCCGCACTTCCTCACTCCAGCGTTTTGAAAGCGAGTTTCCTCGGTCATCGAGTGGCATGCGTTCATGTTTTCTTGTGCGCGCCTGGCACCATGCTTTTTAGTTTATTTAGCATGCCTATGTTTACAAATTTATATAGCCGATAAAACTACTATACTTCGTTCGTATAGCTGTCTACTAATTTGCTGACGCTATCGATGCCTCGGCTTTCAGGCGAAGCTGCTGCTTTTTTTTAATACATTTTCGCTGTCGCCGTCACCGCGCCCTGTCGGGTCTGTTTTACGTCACGAGACAATCGCGCTATTTTCAATGCCAAGGTGCTTGTCGTGCACAGACACGACGTCAAACGCATTACGGAAGAATAAAAACGTGTTCATCGCACAGCGTGACACGAACGCGCGGCCCCAAGACTACGCGAAACCTGAATTTCGTCGCAAATGAGTTCAATGCAGTCGTTACTTTCAGGAAAGTGTTCAGTGCCAAACTTGATGTCCAAATCCATGCTGAAGCACAAATATGCTCTCCTTAAGCATGCGTTGAAGCAATTTCAACGGAATTCATTATATTGTAAGGAAGAAATCATATTATAGATTTTTCTGACCGTAGAGCTCGGAATAGTTTGATTCAAGTCTTGCGTGCAGCTATACTCCGTTTCAGAAATCAGGTGCAACGCTGTGGAAGCTGCGCAAGAAGTTCAGTGACGAAAATGTATCGATCCGCGCGTTCCGTCCATGCTTCGCAGCGAGCCGACGGCGTTTGCTCGCGCGACCGTGCACGCGAGGTTGCAGCGACGGGCGGCCAACAAAAAAAAAACGAAGAGAAACGCAACGACAAACAAACTGGTCTAAAACAATGCATTAGGCAGCCGTATGCCACAGTTTGTTTCCAAGGATTAAAACTTTTTTTCATTCGATACTGAGCCTATATAAAGAACAGTTTCGCACAATTGCGATCGAGAACATCAACATCGACCTATTTCTAAGTGCGGATTACGCCACTGCAATAAGCCTCTGTGGCCTCTACAGCGTAGCACGATGTCTGAAACGGAGTATAACTGAGCGCGTCTCGTATGGCCACTCGGTGCTACACTGATCATCATCATCATCATCATCATCAGCTTGGCTACGCCCACTGCAGGGCAAAGTCATGGGGTTATTTAGTTTAACGTTAGCACAATTTTTATGAATCACCCAGGGCATATACAACAAATCTACCCATGGAACTGCATCACTCGAAGAGGCGGACCTTCGTTACAATGCAAATGAAAACGCATAATAATAATAATAATAATAATAATAATAATAATAATAATAATAATACCTTATTGACGACTTGTGTTCACACATATTGTGAACTCCAGTGAACCACTCCACTTATTGTTAACACTTATTGTGAACTATCTTATGCCAGCGTTTCTGGCATAATTTATATATTACCGAAATTTCACAAATCAACATTTAGCTAATTACATTGGCGAGCATATCGCAATATACGCATTGAAGCCAGCGATTTCAAAAGGCAGATCCACTTGGAATATATATTAAATCTACTGCCAGTTTTTCGATGAGCGTTCTTAAACTTGGGGTAAAAATGCGCTGTTCTTCCATTCACTTTCTTTAACAAAGTGCCTTTCTGTGCACTCAAGTCCAAAAATTATTTGAACACCGATGCATCTCGTTGGAAACTTTAGAAACGCATATTCCTAAAATTATATGGTCCTAGAATTCTTTCCGAGTGGATTTGACTTTCGGAGTTAACGGCAACAATTCAAAAACTGCAATATGTGCCGTAAAGTACTTAGTTAAAAAATTAATTCGCGAAACTTTGTCAATATTCAAACATTCATTCGGATTTCTCGTGCAAAGAGAAATCTAGCGGGAATAGCAGAATTGCGCTACATGCCACGGATGTTATTAAACATTCTGTTAACAATCAAAAAGAGAAACAAAAACTATATGCTCCATGCAGTGAAAGAGAAGCCGGGCGGACATAGCTGCTATAGTCTCCATTGATCATTTTTGAGGGTACCTTCTAGTATAACGTAACGACCAGCATGAGAAATGCCGTGGTTTTCTTTTTTCTTTCTTTTTTTTGAAATATGGTGGTGAAGTCGCACTGCTCTTGTTTAATGCAATTAGCATTCTCAATCTAATTCAGCTACTCGGTGTCTATCTATCTGCTTGGCATCTTCACGCTGCTTCCCGATTTTAAAAGAAGCCCTTTAAAATCTCACCGGTGCTGGGCGCATCCGTGCCAGCGTCGAATGGCTTCCTCAGGCAGCTTTTCTTTGTATTTTACAGATTTCCGTTGTCGTCTTCTTTTTCATGTTCTCCACCGAATGCTCACAATTCGCCTGTCTCGATGGTGATGACAATGATAATCATTATCACATGAGCATGAGTTTAAATACGGGTGGTGGCACATGCTTGTCTAAGGTAGTTGTTTTTTTATACGTTTCTGGCGTATGTTAGTAGCTAAATATTTGACACACAAAACTAAGTTATTACAAACATAAAGCTTGCTTCATTAACATGTTTAAATTCTCCCTGCGCCACCAATCTTTCAAAGGAGAAAACAGATTTCTAACGCAGGAACGGAAAACGCGTACCAATTTAGGACGACAACACGGGCGCGATGTCTTTCACGCGACATTTACTGCTGCTATCTCTACCGTAGATCAAATTACTGCTTCCCTTGCGCTGTCCTTAACATTGAAGGCAGGAGGCTAACCTCAGCAATAGTTTCCCAGCGCGTTGCTCCGTTGGTGGCGTATGCGGCGAACTATACCCGGCAAGCGAGCGCAGCGCCATCTGCGATGGAACCGACGAGACTCAGTCAGCGGGATGTCTTTCGCGTGCGGTTGAGTGCATCACTCACGGGCTTTGCGTAACACTGTGGTATACACAACGGCGGCACACTCTTCCCTCAGCGGTCCTCTGCGAACAAAACGTTCAAGCGTCCTATAGCAGCCCGCGGTGGACAAAGGATACGCTGTTATGTCACTCTGAAGCGTAAGTGCGCAACAAGGCAATACGTGATTCATAGTGCCTGGCTTCCAAAACACGTTCTGTTTTTGGAACGCGCGAACTGCGTAAGAGCGACAAAGGCCATTGTGCGCTATACGAAAACATGCAGGTCCTTTCTACAGTGCAAGTACGGCACAAGCGTTTGCGTAATCGTATATATATATATATATATATATATATATATATATATATATATATATATATATATATATATATATATATATATATATATATATACGAACAGAAATGCTCCCCCCCCCCCCCGTTTAACCACCGGTTTCTTGGCCGATCCCCGGCAGTGGGTGCGCGCCATAATGTAGGAAGCAAGCGAGGCTGCCGCTGACCGCGACACGACTGCTCCAGATCATTCTAGTATACTGCCCAATTTGCCATTTATACATAATTATTATCCTTTTATTAATTCAGTCTCACTCAAGTTAGTGTTGTTTCCTGATTATTATTTTCTCTGTTACTTTTCTTTCTCTCCCCCACGGCCTTTATAACCGCTGGCCCCTTGGCCAATCGTAGTGGGTAAGCGCCACGAAACGAGGAGCAAGCGAGCGAGCAAACGAGCGCTCGTGCTTGACCGCCTGCGCCATCGTTGGTGCTCCGCCGCCGTCATTGAATAGCTTCGCGACATTCGGAAGGAGTTACGGCATCCGTCGTATACCGGAGACATGGCCGCGATGCCCGCCTTCTCGCTCCCGTGGGGCCGGCGACGGCTGCTCCTGGTCGTAGCCGGCGCCGCGACCGCAGCCGGGGCGCTGGCCGTTCTGGTGGTGCTGGCCCGCCGGCTGCGCCTGCTGCTCGCCGGCGACGTGCTGCTCGCGGACCAGGGCGCCTACTACACGGTCGCGCTGCAGGACCGGATGCTGCTGACGCACAACGTGCGCCTGCTGCGGTTCTCGCTGCCCGACCCGTCGCAGCGGCTCGGCCTCCGCCCCGGCGAGCACGTGTACCTGCACGCGCACCAGGGCGGCCGCGCGGTCGTGCGCCCCTACACGCCGGTCAGCCTCTGCGACAAGCGCGGCACCTTCGACCTGATCGTCAAGGTGTACGTGGGCGACGCCTCGGCGGCAGTTCCCGGCGGCGGAGTCATGTCGCAGTACCTGGACCAGCTCGCGCCCGGAGACGAGATCCAGGTGCAGGGACCCAAGGGCCGGTTCGTGTACGAAGGGCGCGGCCGCTTCGCGCTGGTGCGCGACCCCTACCGCCGGCTGCCGCCGGCGGTCCGGCTGGGACTGATCGCGGCCGGGTCGGGCATCACCCCGATGCTGCAGCTGCTGCGGCACATGTTCGCCGACCCGCTGGATCGCACCGACGTCGTCATGGTGGACGTCAACTCCACGCAGGACGACATCATCGCCCGCGAAGAGCTCGACGGTTACGCGCAGCTCTTCAGCGGCAACTTCAGCATCTGGCACGTGCTGAGCAAGCTGCCGGCGACTGGCGCGCCGGCCAACTTCCTCCAGGGCCGACTGACCGCGGAGATACTGGCCGCGCGGCTGCCGCCTCCTGGCGTCGACACGATGGTGCTGTGCTGCGGGCCTCCGCGTCTCATCAGCGAGGTGTGCAAGCCGGCGCTGAGGGACATCGGCCACTCGGCCGAGCAGGTGCTCATCTTTTGAACTAGCTGCCGGCGGCAGCGTGGAAGCACACCGTGCGAACTCGAACGCGCTTGAGGTCTGACGTGAAAGAGATGCGTGGCAAGGAACGAGCCTTGCGTTGTGGATCGGATGGTGTACGGGCCTGTTAGCCGACAGCTCGAGCCGTTTTTGATGTAGAACTGAATGCCCTTATAAGGCGGTAAAAGAATCTATCGCTCTATGAACAAAGATAAAAACGATAAGGTCACACTTGTATTTACTTAATGTGGGCTCTGGGCGGCGAGCACTCGTCTAGGGGACAGTGACAACCATCGAAGAGCTTCTTTTCTTTTTTTTTTTCTTCTACGATAAACGTCATACTTACCGATATATGTGCGCGCCGGTGCCCGATACTCGCTTCAGGATAGAGTAAAAAAAAACACATCGGTAAGGGAGAATATTTCATAAATGCTGCATCAAATAAATATTCTCCACCATGTCGTTAAGTCTTGAAGCCCGTTTTCAAACTACGATTAGTACTGCGGGTTGCGCACATAACACGTACGAAAAGCAAAAACTACACGGCATGAGCGCAAGCTCAATTGTCGGTCAGCTTTTACTTGCTTGCATGGATATCGGCGAGGTTGCTTGCAAAGATTTATTTTTTCACTGCTAGATATACGTGTGTGTTCTTTTGACCACCGGGTGGCACTTGTAAGACATGTTTTGTTCCAGTCAAGCAAAATAACTACCTCGGCGTATACATAAACTAAGTAAATACTTACTCAAGCACCCGCGAAGATAATCTTAAGGTAAGCGGAATGCAGCATTATGAAACAGAGGACTTTGGCGGCCACAATAAATATGAGGGGGTGCGCGAAATCAGGCAAGGAGTAATGGTGCAAGCGCTAACGTTTTCAAATGCCACTGTGCTTAAAATTGGATACATTGTCGAGGTTAGACTGGTTGGCTTTGGGAGCCCACGGAAAAATCACGATTGAGGCAGTGCAGGTTGACATGGGCTGGGCATCTTTCGAAGTCCGAGAAGTGCGCAGAGCAAGATTATTTTTAAAACTCGGGAACATGGAAGAAAATGAGTGCGCGGCTGCAGTGCGTAAGTACCTGTACCTGAAAATCATGGAAGTAGAATGAAGGAAGAGGTATATATATATATATATATATATATATATATATATATATATATATATATATATATATATATATATATATATATATATATATATATATATATATTAACGGACACAAGCAGACAAGGGGTTTGGTTTGGTGAATACGTATATGGCTCGATCAACACCTTACGGGATATCGGCCATGAACCGGGCGGCAGTAGCTGAAAAGACCGGCACAGCCACCGCCTTCTTTTAGTTTTACTTCAGCCCACATGCCCGCAGCCCGAGCGCCCAATCCCATTTGCACCCCGTGGTAACGAATGTGTGATGTCTGTTACCGACGAAGTGTTAGAGACCGCAGCCGCGAAGGCTGGCTTCGCAGGACGTCTGCGGTGGACCTCTCCGTCGGAGGGCTGCAGGTCACACTTTCCGCAGCATCGAAGCTGTAGCTCCCAGGAGCGCCGCGCGCAGAATCGCGCTGGTCGCATTCACCGCGGCCATAAGGAAGCCGGCCGAAAGCAGCTATCCGAGCTGCACTCCATTCAAGCCAGGACCACTGCTTGACGGCTTCGTAATTGTGTCATGCTTGGCGGCACGGCCAAGTCGTTTAGCTGCAACCAGCCGTCTTTTGTGGTCTGGCCAAGCATGACGATCACCCAAGGCATTGATAATGCGAACCCAAAGGATGGCGGCCGCGTCTTGAAAGCCGCGAAACGCCGCTATTTCCACGAAAGCCGGCTGCTGCAAGAAGTCACAGCATCTCATCTGCGCCAGGCTGTCTGTCCAGCTGCCCGAGGAAGCAGGGGCGGCGTCCACGGACAGTGCGGTCATTGTGGCAGACGCGGCAGCCGATTCTACCACCAAAGAAACATCCATGGCATACCTAGCTGGCTTGAAGGTCGAAGTAGTGCCTGGGAGGATGTCCTCGCCAAGGGAAGCGTGGACGGCGTTCCCAGGCAGGACGCAACCGCTGACGGATGCGAAGGCGCTCGTCATAACCTGGAGCTGTTGTGCCAGTTTGGCTATGGCTTGGACGAGGTTACCGGTACAGTTTTGCCCTAAAGCCGCCGAGGAGGCTTGGACGCCGTCCCCGTGCGCGTTGCGATGGGTGCATGCGACGGTGTTAGGATGGCGGGCTCCATAACCGAGGAAGCGTGGGCGGCATTCTTGGGCATCGGGGGGATCTGGCACACCGCAGAACCGTGAGGACACACTTAAAGCCGGAGCGCCGTAAGGCAGGTTCGTTGTAGACTGCGCCATTGTAAAGGACAGAAGCAGACAAGAGGCCGACGCTCCGAACGACTTCTCTTACTTTCTCTTCTCCCCATTCACAAGTCACGCTCCGACATAGAGCTTTCGCCTGTTTGGAAGTTACCTTCCGTTGCCATTTTCACGGACTGCTGCAACACCGTAACGTAACTCTACACCGGACTTTACGGTCCCGCACGCAGAAAAACCATTCACCTTGTTAGGTCATACGCACGAGGCGTGTATGCCACGTAGAGACTTAACCTGCCGGAAGCGAGCGGGCGCTAGAAATATGAAGTGCGCTGGATTTATTTCGCCACGCGATTCCAAGCACTCCACTGGCGACTTCCTTTGAGTAAGCCAAACGCCAAAGCGAAGCACACGCAAGAGGCTACAACAGAACGAGGAAGCGTCCAAACAGACAAGAAGAACAAGGCACTCACACTGTTTGTGACGGTGGTACACCGCAACAAAGCTCAAACCCGTCTCATCGCCGCAAACGGACGTCGTTCGTGTTGCGACTGCGTCCTCTCGCTCGGCCCCTCTGATATTATTGCACGGAGGCCATCAGCGTAGCAGAGGTCATACGCACGTTTCAAAATGAGCGACCAAAGAAGCGAGAACACACTGCCTGCGTCTCGAGAAGGCCCTCTTGCTGCCTCCCAACACACAACCGTCAACGATTTTACGCGCACGCGAAAACCATCACAAGACCGCGAGGAGGGGGGGGCGAGAAGCCGAGTTGAAGGACAAGATGAAGGACAAGTGCGACGGGAACTCACAGACGAGAAAAGGCACTCGTCGGTGGTCGCCGTCGCCAGGTCTCCTCCTCCTCCTCTCGCCCAGGACAGCGAGGCACACTCGTCTGTCGCACTGCACTGCGCGCACGTGGTTCGGCCGCTAAAAAGAAAAAAAAATGAAAAAAAAACCCTGCCCCGCGCTTCTTCTTCCCGACGTGGCGCCGGCAATGCAAGGGACGTTAAAAGTGCATTACCGCTACATCACCCCAGGCTCGTCGACTCTCGCGGACTGGGAACGAAAATAAGAAAAAAAAATGGTGGCTCGATCGAGGAAGCCTGCCGATGTGCGCATGCAGAGTCGTGTTGTGCCCTTTTGCAGTCTCCAGTCATTCTTTCTTGTGACACACACACTCTTTCTCTCTTGTGGCGAGCATTACCGATGTTACAGTCTTCCTTGTTTGTGTGTTTTACACTGTTTTTGCACAAAGCCCGTGCGATGCTAGAATTTGAGACGAAGTATATATATATATATATATATATATATATATATATATATATATATATAGTCGACGCCACGCCTGCTTCGTTGTCGTGAGAGCGCCGTGCGGTAGACAATGCTTGGCGTGCTATGGAGGAGGGAAGGCGCGCGAGGCGTCATTGTTGATCTCGCGAAGCCACCTTGAAAAAAAAAAGAAGAAAAAGAAAACCTGCCGACGCCTTCGCGCTGCCGGACGCGACTACCAAGGGAACCGCAGTCGAAGCGAAAAGTGCGCGCGGCGACCTATGTTGTTCTGTCGCGGCCGCTACGTTCGTATGCCTTCTTTCTTTCTTTCTTTCTTTCTTTCTTTCTTTCTTTCTTTCTTTCTTTCTTTCTTTCTTCGGTAATGTGTCACGCTAAGGTTAGAGTGACCTAGAATTCTTGTACACTCAACTGCGGCGTACGGAAACGCACGTATGTGGTGAAGCGTAAACACCTTAGAGTACAGCTTCTATTGGCGAACGGCTAAAAAGCACATATCTTAATTGTCTGGATCAAGGAGAGGTCGGGCGACCTATATATATATATATATATATATATATATATATATATATATATATATATATATATATATATATATATATATATATATATATATATATATATGATGGAATACGTGTATACTTTGTATTATACTGTACCGTTTATATCATATTACACTACACTCTATGCAATATGCACTGCGTATATGGCACGATGATTGAGGGTGTTTGATTTCTTTTGCAATATTTGCTTTCTCTCCTTTAGAATGCGCATCGTCTGACCCCCTCCGTACAATGCCACTCTCCCTCCGCATTGCTCAAAAGGGAACGAACGCATTTCTATGTGTGCGATGAAATGAGCGAGCATGTAACGCATCATTAGCTAACAAACTTTTGATTGCTTGCGGAACTTGTAATGACGCAAAGAGCAATCAGGGAAGCGCAATCACATAAATTATATTGCCTGAAAGCCCGAGCGAACCTTATAATGTCTTTTCATCGTCGCACAGTCCTTGTCATCGCTCTACGTAACTGTTAGTATCGGTAAGACTAGATCTAGAAAACTCGCGTTCAACATCGAGTTCTTTGCAACGAACTTCTCCAGAATCTGTTTTTGTTTTTTTTGTTGAGAAATAAAAATGATTTGATCTGACATGATCCGTACAGTTACCTAAGGTTGGGCGTCAAACGTTTTCATCACCTCACTTACAAAAATGTTACCAAAGTTGAACATGAACTAGAAATAATACATCTCCCCTTTTGCCTTTCCTTTTCCTGATTTCTGGCGCGCAGATTCCGTGTGTCATCCCCATCACCAGCTGACTTTACCTCCAATGCATGAAAATACAGGGCGAACGCCTCTCCTAGCAATGTACAATTATCGCTCCCTTGCCTATTCTGTATGTGTGGGGTCACAAACACAGCAGTGGTGGCAAGAAAAACGCTGGTGATAAGAAGACGTCAGCATCTATAGGCTTTACTCGCTTGCGCCTTCAAATTTGGTATAGGCCTTCTGTATAGAATGTTTTATTACCTTTATATATGTAAATTCCTTCCATCAAGGCACAGTCGCTACAACAAAGATTACAATTTCACTCAGCGTGCAAGATTCTGCAAGAATTACCCACAATGACAGCGATATGAACTCGGCCGATACTAAATGCAGTAGCATTGTGTCCACTCGGGAGTCACCACAGCGCAGAGCGGCTTATCGTATTGTGATCACAGTAGGTGCGGCATTCGCATCTATTCAGGAGACGAAAACAACGCGTAGCCTTTGTATGTGTATATACTCGCATATAACGCATAGCTTTGTGTGGACACACAAAGCGCCACAGTTTTCTCTGCAATTGCCAGCAGCACGCTAGGGCTGGATCATAGGTATATGCTGAAATATCCATATCGTTCTGCAAGGGCATCCAGGAAGCAGCCACAATATGCCTTTTGTGTTTAGAGAGAGAGAGAGAGTGTGTGTGTGTGTGTGTGTGCGTGCGTGTGTGCGTGCGTGCGTGTGTGTGCGTGTGTGTGTGTGTGTGTGTGTGTGTGTGTGTGTGTGTGTGTGTGTGTGTGTGTGTGTGTGTGTGCGTGCGTGTGTCTGTGTGTGTGTGTGTGTGTCTGACCCTTTCTCCATATTTACCGTGCGATGTTCTGTGATCCGCCGTTGTTGCTTAGTGGCTATGGTATTGGGATGCTATCTACGAGGTCGCGGGATCGACTCCCGGCCACGGCGGCCGCATTTCGATGGAGGCAAAATGCGAAAACACCCGTGCACTTAGATTTAGCTGCACGTTAAAGAACCCTACGTGGTCCAAACTTCTGCGGTCCCCCACTACGGCGTGCCTCATAATCAAATCGTGGCTTTGGCACGTAAACCCCCATAATTTTAGCGATGTGGCTGTATACATTGTAACGATTCATTTTGTTTGACCCAACAAGTATTGGTAAAACGTACAGGCGACAATTTACACCCTGACTACTTTGCAAACAGATATGAGAAGAAAAGAAAGAATATGTAAGGAGGGTCGAGACATAGGTACGATCACAAGAAGCATTCGGCCCATTCATTTAAAGAAAATGACGATTCGAATACTGTCAATAAATTAGTCTACCGATGCACAATTTCCAGCTGTTCCTGTTCATATTCCCTTCATACTCATGCAGCATGCTTAAGCAGGAGTTCTTTTCTTATTCGAAAGGAGGGGGGGGGGGGGGGGGCAACCTAAGGCAACCTTTCTATGCAAGTGAGGGGGGCGGTACCTTTACTAGTACAAATGTGAAGGATGCCCGCTGTTCACCATAGAGACGCGTAAACCCGCAAAAGATAAATGAAATTAGGTGTATCCCACAGATACACCTGCGAGAAACAAGGAACCACATCAAATGGACTCGCGCAGGAAAGAAGCGCAGGAAGAAGCACTGCCAAGAACAAGTAAACAAGCGAAAGTGTAAAATAAAGATTTCTGGCTGCGTTTTTCGAATTATCTCTGGAAGAATTATGGAGAAATGTATATTTGCGGAGCAATCACAGATCTTTTGGATCCCTCATTTACTGCTCCACCAAGTTCAGTGTCAAAACCGACTCGTTTTCTTATATGGGAAGCTGCGTAATGATGCATGGTCACCAGTACCGTACAACCGCGTAGAGCGCAGGACGCTGCGGTTCTAGATGTACTGGGCCCACAGCGGAAGGTTAGAAAAACACCCACATGAGCACAGCAGAGAAGTGGCCCGTGAGGCGGCTCGACCGATAACTGTAGAAGCGTCATTCAAAACACACGAAATTATTCTCCACTTCCAGTGGCGTTTTCTCTACTCCCTTTTTAAGTAAGAAGAAGTTGATCCGTAAATGTTTTCCCAAACAACGGTTAAATTTGTTACTTTTTGCTTTTCCTCCCTGCTGGCTGTTGTCCCGGCTTTCTCCCGCAGTAGATCGCCTAATTTCTCAACTCCTTGCGACCCTTCTTTCCAGTTACGAATTTCGCACGAAAAGTGCTGTACAATGAGCGAAAAACTAGACGAGGCAACGGGTGACATTCATATTGCTTATGGGTCTTAACGATTATTGCAGGGTTTGATGATGGACGCTGCGTCGCATTATATTATTTTCCCCCTTATTTAACCCATATCATGGGTATACGCTTCCGAGGATCTGCCAGCGTCGCGGCGAGCCGTCACTCGAGGAAATAATGAAGCAGTATGAACTGTTAAACGCGACTGGCGTTTTCTCCGGCCGCAATTCGTTCCACTACCATACAGACCAACTGAATCCCTTTTCTCGTCCCTGGATCAGATTTAAAATAAAGGTTGAACTAGCGAAGCAACAGCGATGCGCGCGACCATGGCAATAGGTAGTGACGTGAACGTATCTCTAGTTAACCGTGCGGTGCCGAATCGATGAGAAAACTGGCCTTTACGCCTCAGCTGATTCTGGTAACTACCGCCATCCAACAGGAGTTAAAAAGGCAGCAAAATGTTAACCGCCGGATAGATGTCAAGTCTCAAGATTGATTTGGCGGGTCTTTAAGAATGTGTGTGAGGAGTGATGGCGGAGGTGGTGTTATGCCGCTTAATTTCTAGGGGAGGGAGGGAGGGGTAGACCCCTCTGGGTAACGTGTCTGTACTTAAGAGCAGTAATCAAACTGTGAGGCGGAAAATACGCCACCGTTCTCGCAGAGAAAGCGGGTCCTCGGCGGTACGGATTATGGTAAGAAACGAAGAATGCAAAATGAAATGCATCGGTATCGTAATGCGCTAGGTAAATAGTAAGATGGTCGTATTGTGGTAATAATCCCCCCCCCCCCCATCTTTTTTTTTTTCTACCCTTCTCTCCCCTTCTCCGAGCTCGCAGGTGACGCCAAAAATACCATATTTGTTGCCTGCAGATATTATTGCAGTTGAGTAGGACTTGCTCTTGGCCTATTTAGTACAGGTTCACCTTACAGGAACTTTCGGAAAGGGCAGGGATACTTTCGCGCGTGAGACATACTATAAGCACCTTTATAAAACAAAAAGGGAGGCAAGAAAAAAAAAGACAAAGAAGCGAATTGGAGATACTACATCAGTGTATATAAACACAATGCGTCACATTTTGGCACAGGTGAATATCAAGACAGCCGTTAGGCTTTGAAGCTATGAGTAAATAATGACATTAAGTCGCCATAACTATCCCCCTCCTCATCCTTCGCTTAATAGAGCAGATGCCGCTGTCTGGCGGCAACTGCAGACCAATTCATTTCCTTGTCTCCACATGCTACATATCTTTCATCCCACCCTGTACCCTTCCTATTGTCCCCACTGTGGGGCCAAACCCACGGTGTATCACTCCATATGGGAATGCCCTAACCCTTCAGGTGTTCCTCCTATACCCAACCCTACCCTTTCCTCTTGGGAGTCTGCGCTGCTCAGCACAAGCCAGCAGGAACAGCAACGGCTGATCCAGCGGGCTCGCGAAGTCGCGCATGGCAATGGAGCCTTGGACTGAGGGCCCCACTCATCGAGGAAATTTTCTACTCGCTTTATGAAATAAATGTTTATTCTCTCTCTGTCCTGCGATCCGTAATAATAGGTCGCAGCGGGCGCACGTGGCAAATTTCCGCCATTACACGGAACCACTCGAGCGCGCGATCCGTGAACGCACCGGCGACTAAGAAAGGATGTACTCGATATGTAGGCACCGGAAATGGGGTCCACAGACTCTCCTTGGCATTCGAAATGCACGTATAGCGCCGGTCGATTCGCAAATCTTTTTCTGCGTGCGAACGTGCGCGGTCGGCACCGCATGCATAGCTCACAAAGCCACGCGAGGGGGAGACGGAAAGCATTCTAAAAACAACTCTCCTGGCGCCAACAACAGAAAAGCTCGGCAAGCGCAGGAGGAGGGGAATTAAAGGGGAAGGGGGAGGGCAGGCCACGTAAGCTTTGACGTAACAAGCATCTCAGAGAGAGATCGATATCCGCGAATAAACGTCTAGCAAACCGGAAGTACATGGGCGCGTCTCTCACCCTTAATTTAGTTGCGCGCAGCGTTCTTTGTGCGGAATCGAAGAAAAGTTCGGCGGGGTCGAAGTATCGGCTGATAATAGACAACAGCCCGGCAAGTCCCACATTTGGACGGCCTCGACCGGCTGTATACATACTGTATGGCGGCGAGCTACATATATCCTGAGATCTGAGCAGACTTCAAAAAAGAAATAAAAAAAGAAAGGAAAGTCACCCGCGTTCTCGTCCTAAATGGCCCGAGATTATAACAACCACCACCTCCGCGAACATTAATTTTCCTTGTCTACGCAGAATGTCTAGGTTTACTGAGAAAGTATCTCTAGAATAACTATAAAAAGCCTGGTGACTTACGGTGGTACACATCTTGATCGACACATGGCCTGAGGTTCTAAGAGCGTTTGAGAATCTGTGAACCACCACATACCGAAGGAAGAACACTAAATAACAATTGTATTTAGGCTACCTATTCTTGCTAATATACAAAAGGCAAGTATATAAGAAGGCAACAGTGTGTAGTTGAAGGCTATGCTGACAACCTCATACTACTTAAATTCATTTTCGCACGTGCGTGCTCAGTCTAAAATACTGAAAAACATTGAAAAAACTGTCGCACAATAAGATGCCGCACAATCTGCGGCCACTCCCACGAAGCCGTTCGCGCTTCAACCCTGCACGAATTTACTTCGCTCATCTATTTAAAAAAATCCAGAGAGAACTGCTGGCAAACAATATACGATCTCCATATTCGCTTTCTACACGCTGTCTATGCGTAATACACTGTCCACAGGGAGCGGTCTGTGCGTTTAAGTCCCTTCGTGAACTTTCTATAAGCTGCACTACAACGAATTACAGACCTTTACAGTTATTTTTGATCGACTGACCCTTGCTAAATATATACGTACTGTCTATAAATAAAGAAAAAAAAACTGTGCACAGAAAGGCAATGCAATTTAAAGGTGGCTAAAAGCTGTCGAATTGTCACTCTACAAGGTGGTTGAGGTTTTTCATTGGCCTGCGTCCAGTATACACCAGGTCAACCTGTTATTCTATGGACATTCACGACGGCTTGAAGCAAAATACACCTAAACACACTCTTACCAAACATTATTCTCTACAAATTTGTCTACAAAGCTGATGGAATGTGCAGAAAGAATGCCTATAAACGATTTTGCAAATATACACACTGTCCACGGGCACTCTGCTGGATTTATCGCAGTGCACTTCTAATCAGCCGCTGCTTGCAGGACGCCTACAGGTTATGCATAAACTAAACAAAAAAAAAGATAGAAAAGAAACGTATAGCTAAGCAACGGAGTCTAGGATCTCGAGGACGTCTACACAGAAGGTTGCTGATTATCAAAACATATTTGTAGGGGACCGGCCAATCGCAAAGCATTTCGTTACACGAGTCAATGTTTCTGACGTTCGGACCACCGACTTTCTGACAGCGATTGCCGTTTCCACAGTGCTGCACGCTTTTAGAGCAACGAAGCGCATGCCGTCGACCGATAAGAACGGTAGCAACGCGTTCTGCCTTTGTTGATTACGTCAAGCGTCTTCGGCACTATGTGTGCGTACGATCGCGTACGCGCAATGTTTACATTGCTCGATGTCACGACAACATTGAGAAATGCATACATAGCGCGGCTTCTGTTTTCCGTCATTAACGCGAAGCTCCTATGTATATAGAGAGATGGCGTGATTCCACGCCGTGCTATAGCGTAGCTGCCTCGAAAGGGCAACAATTTTCGGAGCAATCGCCTCCCGCGAGCGACTGAAGAAACGTATAGGGAAAGTCGTAAAATTTCCCGATGCGTTACCTCAGCGTTCGCTAAAGGTAACATGTAAACGTTGGTGGAATAGCGTCGTTTATGTACCCAATACTAGCTTTTGTTGGATTCATTTCGATCGCAAAATATTCGTTGCAGTCCTATCTTTTTAATACTTGTGAAACAGCGGGTCCATGGCCTATAGTTTAGCTTTCAGAACTTGGCCAGAACGTGAGACTGCGAGAAAAATATCCCATCTGACGACGGCGTTAAGCAAGTACCCCATCGGAAATCACGTCGACTACGTGCGCAGTAAATGTGCCGCTCGACTAGTCGTACGGTCGTGTTTGTGCTCTTGTGTTTTGCGGACTTTCCTTCGGGCACAAAAAAAAACAATAGTTATGTAGCGCTTAAAGAGCAACCGAATGCTGGATCGGCAATTTTTCAGAATAGTCTACAATTTTCCCACCCGATACTTCGTTCTGAATACAGTACTTAATGAAGTTGGTTAATGAATGATCACTCATTATGTAATGAGGAGAAATACGAAAGAAATTGTCTGACTTGTTCTAGGCGACGGCAAAACGCGTTACCTTCGTTCTGTTGAGCTAAGCGGCACTTGGACATTTCTTTTTTTTTATTTTGGCTCAAGTTACGTCGGACGCCCTGTGTATGCTGACTATATGTGTACAGAACAGACAGTCTGTAGACAAGGCAAAAGGGTCATCATAACATGCATGTAACAGATAGCGTCAAAACCTACCTATAAGTACAAACAGACCCAATACCAGATACAAAACAGTGCAGTGCCATTATAAGCTACCGAGGAACTTCATCTCTATCCCCGTTAAAGAGGTGTGGCGACTGGGTTAGACAGTGGCGTTGAAAGAGATATGCTACAAGTTCGCTTAACTCACCTGTCATCAATGATGTAATGCTCGGCTAGAGTTACCAGGTTGCCATATTGGGGGCAAGAAAATGATAGCGCCGAGTGCGATTCGAAATGTGCGAGCGCCCGTTGCGATGCCATATATACGGGAATATTTCCGCTCATCAGGCATTCTATATAGTCACCCGTCCGCCGCGCTAACAGTTCAACTTATCCACAGTTTGATGCGGATAAGTCAATCGGTTAATCGTGCTTTCGGTGTTGTTACTTCTCCCGATACTATTCTTGCCGACACGCTTTTCTAACACAAACAAAGCACCAATCAAGCGCTCCGCAGAAGTCATCCTGCGGGCCAAAGTCCTTTCTACCGGAACAGGTGTACGGATTTCCCGCACGTGACGACTCCGGACGACACGCAATCTCGACCTGGCCGTATACCTTCGCGTCGTCGCGGAAAGACGCCATCGTTTCCGACAGAGCTCACCGATGGGTGCACGTCGCAGGATGCGCCTGCAAGGAAGCTTTCCCGCACGCACGCAAGCACGCGCAGGGAAGCGCGCGAAGGCACTGATGGCCGTCGTCGAAGACTGCGGCCAGTTTTGTTATGCGGGTAAACCACTACGCAGGGACAGAAACTGACGACGTCGAAATCGCGCGCACCCAATGTCCTGGCAAGTACAATAAATAAACGCGCGAAATGACGGATACTAACTCGTATACAGGTGGAACGGAGCGTAACTTGTCGACACCGCGTCGTCAGTCAAGAGCTTGAAATGCAGCGCTTCGAAAGTTATCTATAAGATGAGACGAGAACCCGCATATGCGGGAGACCAACTGTCACGCCCGACCGCTTGATAACGGCATTAAAGAATGAAAAAACAAAGAGAGCGCGGCCATTTCTTTTTTTGTGTAAGTAGGATGTTCGTATACAGTTACGAAACGTATTCGCAACATTCGCCGGACAAAGTGCCCCGTGACAACTCTCGGCGAGCTGGTGAACCAGGTGGCGTGCGCTCTACCTGTTTCAACATCGAGCGAAGCGGCACGTGTCATCTCAATAATTTGTTGTCTTTCTTTTTCTTGCGAATTTGCGACGCCGCTGCCGCTGCATTCCGTGCGCGGGCTTGTCGCTTCTAATGACAGCGCGCGCATGCAGTGTTGGTCGGTGCCCCACGCTCCTTTCGTCCACGTTCATTTCGTCCCCTCCTCGAGCGTACGCTCGCAATATCGTGGCGTGGCTGAGAATAAATGTGAAAGCCACGACGAAAGCCACGACGGCCGGTTTTCCTCGTCTCCATCGAGCGATGCGTGGGCATTGCGTCAGTGCAGTTTTCAATTAGGCGCTTCACGCAGTTCGTCTCGAGACTTCGATGCAGAAATTCACCGAGCACGTCCGCTTTGCTCTCTCGACGAGGAACCGAGAGAGAACGAAAACAGGGCGGACACCTAACCCAACTTAACGTCGCGCGCGCTGTACACAGGGTGTTTCAGCGAACGCTTTCGAACAAAATTTTTAAGATTGCCTACGACAGATAGCAGAATTCTAGTCCATGAGCCGGTCTACTCGAAGACGCGGACATTACTCGAACAAAAAAAAAATGAAATGCATCATCGACTAATTAGCAAGAACTCACTAATTAAGTTCTTACCTAATCACCTTAAGGCACATATTACAATTTACAAATTCTAGAGGGTGAGTCTGCAAGGCACGTCCACTTGAAAAGAATCCTGTGGATGACACTATTTACGCATTCTACGAGATATGCGCCGTCAAGCTTGCGGTAAAAATGCACTGTCGTTCCGCTTATTTTCTTAACAAAACGTCGTTTTATGCCCTGAGCCACAAAAGTAACTGGAACGCCAATGCATTTCTCCGCAAAGTCCGTGAATTAATATTTCGAAACCAGTGCGATGCTGAGCATTCGTTCCAAGTGAATCCACCTTGGGAAATCGCCGGCTAGAATTTGTGAGTTGCAATATGAGCCGTAAGATAACTAGGTAAACACTCGATTAGTGAGTTTTTGTTTATTAGTCGATCATGCATTTCAATTTATTTGTACAAGTAATATCCGCCTCTTCGAATAGACGAGCTCATGGTCTAGAATTGTGCTATCTACCACCGGGAACATTTTAAAAATTTGAAAGTGTTCGCTGAAACACCGGTATAACATCGACGTTCGGGAGTTTGCCTCATTGAGTAGGCATCGTTTTATTTACTTATTCATTTGCTTGTTTGTTTGTTTGTTTGTTTGTTTGTTTGTTTGTCTGCTTGTTTGTTTTAGATAAGTTGCGCGTTTTACGTGCAGCTTTGTCAACCACGAGCTGCAATGTTCCAGCTTTTCATTCTGCGTGAGAGAGGGGAAGAAAATATGCAGATGCCACGCACTGTGCCAATCGATGTAAGCGGATCTATCTGTACTGATTGCGCTCATTGACGATATTTGGCGGTGATGTCGATGGCATACGACAGTCATGATGTGATGTTAAATGTTGCCTTGTTTGGAGCAGTTGCGTTTGCCCACGTAGCGCACAGAAGACAGAGAGACGCGTCATTCGTTGATGCCCTCCTTTACTGAAGAGAGCCCAATTATTATTGTTTTGAAAACACATATACATATTAAAGGAGAGGGAAAGCGAGGAGCAGGTTGGAAACTGTCACCGGAAGGAGCGCAACGCCTGCCTACTCTTCAGAAAGGAGGAGACAGAAACATAAGAAAGGAAGATAGGAAGGAAGGGAGGAAAGAGGAAAGAAAGAGCAAGATGAGAAATGTCAAACGTGACTTCGTCAAAACGTGACTGCGTTATAAATAAATTTTAAGAAATACTGTATTAAAATTGCCAGACGACAAGATCCGAATATAAGACCTCTATCACAGATTGATTGATTGATTGATTGATTGATTGATTGATTGATTGATTGATTGATTGATTGATTGATTGATTGAAAACTTTATCATTCCATCGAGCTAAGGTGCCCACTTTTTCACCTACAGGCAGGTAGCGGGGGAGGACGAAACAGTCCCCGCGCGTCGAGGACAGTGAGTCTTCACGGCCTCAACGGCGAGGCGAATTGCCCGACGCTGGTCCTCTTCAGCCACGCTCTGGAGCAAGGCCTCCTCTAGCAGAGAAGTCCGATATGGAAACTATTACGTCACGGACGCATGCACAAGTGAAACCGCTGCAAATACCAGCGATCATGCGTGTTCGTAGAGTTTTATTTTCTTCTGCATTTAGGAAAGTATTGCACTGGCCTTTGGGTCAGTGAAATCAGATAAAGCGTAATAAAAAAAAACAGAAGAAATCCTCATGGCACAAGCACGAATATAAGACATATCCATGTACTCCCATTCCTTTGGCGGCTGAACTATCGCAGCACCACAGTTCCCTCCAGTAAGTATTGTGGCAAGCTCTATGACGGTTCCAAGGTGTCAGGCGCACACACAGCATGCAGACACGCAAAGATTTTGATGCGAAAGCGCGAAATGGCCGACTGAGCAAAAAATGCGGCATCTGTCGTCTGTCGCAGCAAAACGGCATTTAAACTCGCATTTCCACTGGCTGCAACGCCGCGTCAGTAGCTGCGTCCTTAAGGAGAAGCGAGCGCTAAAGGGGACACGAGCGGACAGATAGCCAGGCGTTGCGCGAGGACCAGGTGTTCCGTGAGTGGAGAGGGCATCGGCGCGACGCCACGTCACCCTCGCTCTCGCCGTCGGCATGAGCGCTCTTTGACGGAGCATAGCTAACGCCCCCTAGATAGCAGGCCTGCGTACTCTGATTTATTACGTCATGTTACTTGGACCAAAATTTCCTCTGTGAAACCCAGCGTGACGAAAGCGGCGACGTCGAAATCGCCGCAGCCTACTCGAGAGCATCCGCATTAGATTCTATGGCAGTCGGGCAAGGTAGCATGACGTCATGGATTGAAGTGCACAGGCCTTCCGCTATCTAGGAGCCGCTGGCAGAGGGGACGAAAGGGAACACCTGCTTCCTCGCGCGTCAGGTGTTGCATGAGGGGAGAGGTCATAACCGCGATGCGTCGCCCGACGGACATCCCCACGTCGGTGGCATGCGGCGTTGGCACAGCAGGCCGCCACCGTTCGCTGGTTCGGGCACCACGTACCGTTATGGTGCATAACTCGCAGCGCAAAACCCGAATGACCGTTCAGCGCCGTTCAATTGGGCATTAATGCTTTCGCATTCACAACTCATAAGAAATGCTTGGGTATCCACGGATTGTTTTAGTTAATACAATTCACTTTTCGTATACAGCTAACAAAAAAGAACATAAAGTAGGAGAGCGAATAACAAGCAGGGAACTCGTAAACACATATGAATACATGGTTTATACGGAGAACATCACAAAAGTAAGTTTACAGAATCGGCAATAACAAGAAATTCAACAGCTGTTCGGAAATCAGGATTTCGACTGCTTCGTAAGAACAGCTTCGCGCACAACAAATTCCTTCCGGGAGGCTCCCATTCAGTCCGCGTCGCACGAAGGTCGATGAGCGGCGCACGATGGAGGAGCCTTTCTTTTGGTTCTCTTTTCTAGTTTGTCGAAGCGGTCCGTAGCGTTCACTGCATTGCCCAGTGTTGTTGAGGTGAAGTACACACTACAGCGGCGCCCGACAGCACACATGAAGACAGGAGAGGGGTTTCAGGTTTCTTCCTCTCTACTCCAGCGAATCGATTGTTGCTATAGTGCGCACTTCACGCCAGACGTTTCTCGTTCTTTCACTTTGTTTCTAAGCTAGATTTTTTTTTCTTATTTCGATTTACCGCGTCTTCTCAATTGTGCTTCCATTCCGCAACCTTTCTTTTTTTTTCTTTCTGCACTCTCTTTGTGGATGTCGCTTAGCTAACGGTAGCCGAGGAATGCTTTTGCAATTCTTAATCCCGTTAACTACTTAGCCACAGCCACCGTAGTCACGGCAGGTAGAACTTCATTTTCGGGCAGTACAATCAATGCAGAGGGCTCCTCTACTTCGAGGCCACCTTTGAGAGAGCTCACTATGCCATAGTAGGTGTAATTTATCCAACCCAAACTGGTGTTCATAGGGAGGTGTAAAGCCAACAAACGTACAATACGTTGCAAAAAAAAAAAATCACGCTTGCTCGGCTGTGCAATCGATATCCACCCCTCCCCAATTAACGCCAGTACAACGAAATCACCTGTACAGCGAAGGATTCCATTATGTCGCAGCCGAACTGCTATCGCACAAATGTGTGGTAAGCGCCTCTACGGCGAAGACCACTGCGAAGAAGTTGCCTACACAAAGAAAGTATTTTAGGCGTCCCCGATGGCCAACTTGTTGCTTTGCAGCGGTTGCACATAGTGGTGCCGCCACTGGCCTCGTCAGCCGCACAAGGGCTGCGGTCAGCGACTGCACTAACGACGCGCTCGACGAGTGTAATGGTCCTGTGCGCAGGCGCGTGATGGCTCAAATCACATGCCGCCTGTTGCGGCACACCAGCGGGTGTGACGGATGACGAATGCGTAGCGGGCCTCAGGGCTGAGGTCGACGAGATTTGTTCGTAAATGACGACCGACGTTGTCGTCACGTGCAAGTGACGGTCGAGAACACAGTAGCAGAACTGTGAAAGCCGAAACTAATGCCATCTTCGACTGGTCGTTTCTGAGCGCTCTCGCGAGCGACGCTGTCTTCGGCTGGTTGAAAGAGGGTGCCCGCCCTGCGTTCGGCTGGTTCTTCTCGATTGCTCTCCTCCGTCTTGGAGCGCTCTGAGGCGCTCCGAGCCCTGTCGTCGGAGCAGTCGTCGAAATTGAAACGTCATCGCAGAGCCGCGTCGCTGCTGTTGGCGACGGCCCACCGTAACCTAGGCTAAAGCCCCTACATCCACGCGCCACCGCCGACCAAGCTAAGTACCGCCAACCTACCCTCCTCCTTCACGCTCCTCTCCCACTCACCCCCTCAGCTTCCGGCGTCAAGCGGAACTTACGTAGCTTCAGCTTCCTGTTCCGAGTGCAAGTGACGCTATGTTTTTAGCGTTGTTTACTTTCGCGTCTACGGAGAGGCTTTAATTGCACCAGCTGCGGTTGAAACTGTTAATGCGATTCCATCCAAGAACCGCCGCCTATTGTAATCGGCGATCTGGTCGTGTTCGCTGCTTCGCGTCAACCTGCGACGGGTTGTGCCTCGAGAGACAACGTACAGTGGAATGCAGTGCCTGGGTGCTTGGAGACCGCTCCCGTTTTTCGTGCATTTGGAAAACAGCGACCGCAAACTACTACTTCAGCGGAATACAACAGCTTGTCCCCTTTGAATTCTTGTTTTGAAGCATACATCCCCTTCAGCCAGCACGTATGGAGGGACTTTAGTGAAGGAGTTCGCGACGCCAATTTGTACGGCAGACGCATAGAGTTTATGCTGTTGATTCTGAGGTTGATCTTGTCTCGTACGGCAGATCGAAGGTAACGAACGTCCCAAGTGCGTGCACTGCGTGAAGAACTGCAATGACGTGAAGCTATGAAATATAACAAGTTCAAATTTGCGTGGAAGGCATTCAGTGACATGGTGAAAGCAAGTGTGCTTTTCTTGTGCGATATGCGCGGAGGTGTGCAGTGAATTGGTGCGTGCGCGCGTGTTGTAACGCGTGCAAAGGTGTACGGCGAATTGTGTTAGTGTTGTGACGCGAGCAGATGTGTACGGCGAATTATGTTCATGTGTTGTGCCCCAGCTCATGGCTTTCCGCACTTTGTCAGAGAAAGGGGACGACAGGCAAAGCGTGCGGGCGCAGCGTACGCAAATAAGCACGTAGATTTATTTATTTATTATTTATTTATACAATACTGCAGGCCTCATTGAGGCCCAGGCAGGAGGGGCATACAAAATACAGAATAATTGCATTTGCAGACGTAAGAACAAAAGGACCAAATTAGTGTGCGCAATAGCAATGGAGTCCACCAGCTGCGAGAACCAAATGGGTAAAAAGAACACTCGGTCTTGTAACCAAACAATTCCCAAAACAAAAGTGAAGAATAAATGTACAAATGAACCGTCAGTACAATTTTAAGCAATGAGAAGGAATGCAACACAAAGATCAATTTCAGTTATTACTATGAAATCAGTAGTTCAAACGGTCAATGGAATCAGTACTGTTTAGTAGCGACTGAGGTAAATTATTCCAATCGGTTATAGTGCGTGGGAAAAAAGAATATTTAAAAATGTTAGTTCTGGCATTATAGGGAGTTAGAGAGTCAGCATGACGATGACGTGTTCGGCGTGCTGTCATTGGCGTTACATAAGGCTCAGGAGTGAGGGCGAGGAGATTATTTTTAAGAAGAAAAAGAAATTTCAGCCGTTGTATTTTTCTTCGTATTTCCAATGTCTGAATGCCATGTTGTCTCATTATTGCTGTCGGGGAATCAGTCATACGGTATTTCGAAAAAATAAATCTGATTGCTTTACGCTGTACTCTTTCTAGTGCTTCAATGTTCGTTTTCGTGTAAGGGTCCCACACTATGCAGGCATACTCCAGTTTTGGCCTTATTATTGATGTGTAGGCTAAAAGTTTAGTTTCAGCGGGAGCTTGTTTTAGTTTATGACGTAGAAGACAGAGTTTACGAAAGGCTGAGTCACATACGTTAGAAATATGAATGTTCCAGTGCAGGTTATGAGTTATTGTGACGCCAAGATATTTGTATTCCCTAACCTCGGTTAATGGTTCAGATCCGAGAGCGTAAGGAAAAGATAGGCTATTTATTTTTTTAGTTATCTTCATGTAAACTGTTTTGTTAGCATTTACCTCCATGTTCCAACGATTGCACCAAGAAAGAAGGTTTTGAAGATTATTGTTCAGGGTTATCTGATCATCGTGATGCACACGAATGACGCTTGGTGGAATGGCTAGAGCGAGCTACTCAAATTAGCACCGGTTGCTAAATACGGGCGTCTCACCATCGTCTGCAATCACAGTGGAAATTCTCGCGGCGCAACTCCAGGAAGCGTAAACGCCGGAACCGGAAACGCCGGAAGCGGAAATGCCGGAACCGGATTTGGTGTGAGGGGAAAAGGCGGTTGGCGGTACTTAAGAGAGCGGCGGTGGCGCGCGGATGGAGGGGCTTTAACCTAGGCAACCTGGGCCACTGCGACGAACGCAGGCCCCGTACACTCTCAAGTTCAACTAATGGCCACAGAGGGCGAAAAAATCGACCGCGCGCCGCTGCTAACAAAGCCGACCTAGTAGCATCACCTCGGGATTCGTTCGTTAGTTCCAACATTTCCCGGTAGAGGCGTCGTAATAAGCGCAATTTTATCTTACAAACTTTCTCTTACAATTACCGAAGCATTTTCTTTTACATAAAAACAGGGCAAAATTATCATTGCTAATTAGATATTGTACTCTTTGTTAGTAAGTTTATTGTTTCTTCGCCATTATGAACGCAAATAGCGTTCAGCATCATCGATCTTTCACGTGACCTCTGGCCTGGATTTAAAATTTTTACCGGTATTTCCGAGTGCACGGCGGCACGGATTCATTCGTTCGTACACTCAAGACTGGTTGCTTCTTTGTTTCTAAAACTAGTTTCTTGCGCTTCTATGTAACTTGGGGTGAAGTTACGTGTTTGCAAGCGGACATGTAAGCCCGGCAGTTGGGTTTCGGTCGTGAGCCATTCGGAACAGGTCTGCATCGAAACGGGAGCTGGATTTTGCTGCGGCTGACAACGGCAATAACGGTGAGTCGTTTAACACTGCTGCTTCAATCGTTATATAATATCTGTCTCATTACCTTCCAGGCGGGCACAAGTTAACGAACTAGATCCTGCATTACATATGGGCAGTGAGGATCTCAGTTGCTGTTTCCTAAATAAACCTTTACTTGCGAGGCTGTCGTTTGGTTTACACACACAACCAGGAAAGAAAGAGCGATATCGGAACGCGCGTCTCATTTTTCATGTTATTGTAGCCGTGGTTGTAGGTGACTGAGTAGCCTTATCAATATACAGATTAAACATTTTTTCGAGTCGGCCGGCAACGTCTTTCGTCCACAAAACCGAATAATCCTTTGGTAAAATGAAGTGAAAGTACAGAATTTAATGTATTAAACAGTTGCAAGCATGATACCCATATTTCGTACTTGTTGGTTCCAAATGTTCTTGCTGTTCAGATTGGTTTACCGTAGGGCATTTATTTTTGCAGTAGTGAAGCGGTGCATCACGTTCGTGGAGAAAAATAATGCATCAGTTCTAATAGCTTCATGACTTTCATGCATTTGCTTGAGTAACTAGCAGTGTGATCACTTCTAGAGCATAAATGAACCCACAAATGTTCTCATTTGTGATCTTAATAGTACTTGCGCTGTTGACATGCATTGTAGTTAGGCAGACATCAATTTTATGGGCAATAGCAATATTTATTTAACATGCTGCTTAAGCACCCTAGAATAGGCAGTGTACATTTGCATGTGTTCCGTAGTCGCAAATCATTACAACATATATGTCACACCTTTTTGCATTTCATATTGCAAAACTTTGCTTTTTCAATTTCTGATTCAGTCAAAATTTCTGTTCCAGACATGCAGTAATGAGGACGGCACCAGTATAAAGCAACACACTCCACGCACTAAACAGAAGCTGCTGCCTGCTACGACAAGGTCATTGTGTGGACATTGGCTACTACTACAAGGTAAACAACATATGGTTCAGAAATAAATATGTTTGATCTATGCTGTATTGGCTTGCCGTTTGCAGCAGATATGAATGTTTGTTCATATATATGGTTCAGTATAATTGGTTCGAACATATAAAACCCACATAAATTTGGCTAATCTGTGCTATATCTCACGTGTCACCGTTTTGCCCCAACAGAGTCTATGCCAAGCACATCTTGGTCATCACAGGAGCTCCTATCTGCACCAACAGGAAGGGGCTGGAGCCGAATTTGCAAGGCTTTTACACCAAGAACAAAGAAGCATATGCACAAGAATATGGATGAGATATCAAGTCTGCAAAGGACTGTGTTAAGACTGCAAAGAGCTTCAGCCACCATTCCACCAGCACGGACATTTGGCTGAGTCATCCAAGTAACTCAAAAAGGACTTTCTAGAAATTCTTCGTCTTCAGATGCACCTGCAACATCTGACCAAGCACGGACGACGCTGGCCAAAAGATTGAGTTTCATCAGTTCGTCCTTAATCAGCTTCCAAGCCATGTTAATTCCGTTTGTGCGAAGTGTAATTTTTCTTCTATAAATGCAAGCTTTCTCATTGCCCATTTTTGTTAGAGGTTATTCATCCTCATCCAAATATAAAGGTCAACCTTTATATTTGGATATTTCGCTGATACTTAATACCAGTCACTGTCTAGCAGCCTAACATATCTGTAGCAGTATCTTCTAGTGTATGTTGTCATGCGCAATTACTCTCCTGAAATAGCTGATGCAGCATCGGCATGCGTCTTGCATTAACCTATGCACATGTGCTATGCACCATTTTACTTTTCTTGGTGTTTTTAGCCTTCAATGCTTGCAGAGCAGAGTGGCTTCTCTCTTGAATGCAAGCTTTCTCATTTTCCATATTCCTAGTCTCGTTGATGATTGCTCCTCTTCCTTGATAGCCTGGGTCTTTGTGCAAGCTACAGTGAAGTGATTGATTGCAGAATCTGGTTTTGCTGCCACACTTGGTTGTGGTAACTGTGTTACAGATGTGGGGGCCTGGTCAGTTGCATTGGTAAGCAGTCCCTCGAGGTAAGCATTTGCTCCTGCAGTCCGCAAAGCGACATAGACTCCCAGTATACACACACCATAACTGGTGCGCCCCGTTCGTTCTGGCCTGCTGCAGCCATGGGCAAATTGTGCTTGTGGCCTACCTCGGCCATGATTTGCTCAAAACGGAGACCAGCATATGTGCTTACATGGTTCGAAGTGTATGAAGTTGATAGCCGTATGGGTGGAAAGGCCCGCAAGAATGGCTGCCGAAGGTGATGCCCACAAAAGCGACTTGTCCACATTGCGACAAAGTGGGACACAAAGTGTGAGCCACACATAGCGGCCCCCGAAAGAAAATAAATGTGCAGGTTGGAAAGGAGTTAACGCTAAAATGCCGGGTAGTCCATGTCGCTGTGTTGGTTGCGGCAGCAGATGCCTGCGTCACCTGATTGCTTCGCAATGGAAGTTGCTCATCTTCAACGGCAACTGTTGGTTCAAACAGGTGCAAGGCTCTGTCCAATCTGTTTGTACCGCAGGTTGTCGCTCGTTACCAGACCACCACATGTGACAAAGGCAAGCATTATGCCTGTAAGATGGTTCGTAGCCAATGTATAATGTATTGTCAACCTCAAGCGGTGACTGATTGCCGTTTAATTTTGCTGTTATGTCACTTGGTTACGGTCGCAGTTTTATGTTTTTCGAATATTGCTGCCTGGTCGGTTGCACTGGGAAGCAGCCTCTCGAAGTAAGAATTTGATCCTGCAGTCTGCACAGCGACATAGACTCCCAATTTACGCACACCGTGATTCGTGCTCCCCGTTCACCCTTTCCTGCTGCAGCCATGGGCAAATTGTGCCTCTGGCCTTTCTCGGCCGCGATTAGGCATGAACGGAGACCAGCATAAGTGCTTACATGGTCGGACGTGTATGAGGTTGGGTGGAAAGGCCCGCAAAAGTGGCCGATGAAGGTGATGCCCACGAAAGCGACTTGTCCATATTGAGACAATGTGGGACACCAAGTGTGAGCCACACATTAGCGGCCTCCAAAAGAAAAGAAACATGCAGGCTGGAAAGGAGTCAATGCTAAAATGATGGGTAGTCCATGTCGCTGTGTAGGCTGCGGCAGCAGATGCCTGCGTCACCCGACTGCTTTGCACTGCAAGTTGCTCATCTTTAACAGCGACTGTCGCCGCAAACAGGTGGGACACTCTGTCCAATCTGTTTCTGCTGCTGGTTGTTGCTCGTTAGTAGACCACCACGTGCGACGAAGTCGGGCACTACGCCTGTAGGTAGGCAGCTCAATGTACCCTAAGAGACCCGTGTATGTGAATGCTCACTGTTGCCATATGGTTCGTCGCCAATGTATGATGTATTGTCTGAACCTCATGCGGTGACTGATTGCTGTTTAATTTTGCTGTTATGTCACTTGATTATGGTCGCAGTGTTATATTTTTCGAATATTGCGGCCTGATCGGTTGAACTGGGAAGCAGCCTCTCGAAGTAAGAATTTGATCCTGCAGTCTGCACAGTGACATAGACTCCCAATTTACGCACACCGTGATTCGTGCTCCCCGTTCACCCTTTCCTGCTGCAGCCATGGGCAAATTGTGCCTCTGGCCTTTCTCGGCCGCGATTAGGCATGAACGGAGACCAGCATAAGTGCTTACATGGTCGGACCTGTATGAAGTTGGGTGGAAAGGCCCGCAAAAGTGGCTGATGAAGGTGATGCCCACGAAAGCGACTTGTCCATATTGAGACAATGGGGGACACCAAGTGTGAGCCACACATTAGCGGCCTCCAAAAGAAAGAAACATGCAGGCTGGAAAGGTGTCAATGCTAAAATGATGGGTAGTCCATGTCACTGTGTAGGCTGCGGCAGCAGATGCCTGCGTCACCCGACTGCTTTGCACTGCAAATTGCTCATCTTTAACAGCGACTGTCGCCGCAAACAGGTGGGACACTCTGTCCAATCTGTTTCTGCTGCTGGTTGTTGCTCGTTAGTAGACCACCACGTGCGACGAAGTCGGGCACTACGCCTGTAGGTAGGCAGCTCAATGTACCCTAAGAGACCCGTGTATGTGAATGCTCACTGTTGCCATATAGTTCGTCGCCAATGTATAACGTATTGTCTGAACCTCATGCGGTGACTGATTGCTGTTTAATTTTGCTGTTATGTCACTTGGTTATGGTCGCACTGTTATGTTTTTAGAATATTGCGGCCTGGTCGGTTGCACTGGGAAGCAGTTTCTCGAAGTAAGCATTCGCTCCTGCAGCCTGCACAGCGACATAGACTCCCAATTTTCATGCACCGTGATTCGTGCTCCCCGTTCGCGCTTTCCTGCTGCAGCAATGGGCATATTGTGCCTCTGGCCTTTCTCGGCCGCGATTAGGCATGAACGGAGACCAGCATACGTGCTTACAGAGTCCGATGCGTATGAAGTTGATAGCTACATGGGTGGAAAGGCCCGCAAAAGTAGCTGATGGAGGCGATGCCCACGAAAGCGACTTGTCCATAGCGAGACAATGTGAGACACCAAGTGTGAGCCACACATTAGCGGCCCCCGAAAGAAAAGAAACGTGCAGGTTGGAAAGGAGTGAACGGCTAAAATCTGGGGTAGCCCATGTCGCTGTGTAGGCTGCGGCAGCAGATGCCTGCGTCTCCCGATTGCTTCGCAATGCAATTTGGGCATTTTTAACGGCGACTGTCGCTGCAAATAAGTGGCACACTCTGTCCAATATGTTTCCGCTGCTGGTTCTTGCTCGTTAACCTGACCACCACGTGCGACGACGACGGTGAGCCGTTTACGAGCTCGCGTCAATGATTCCAGCGTATCTCGACATGCAAATTTTATTTCTGCTATTGCACGAGGATGTACACTGCTTGTCTTCTGCCAATAAAGTCGCGCGTTCTGTTCACTCACTTGTGGCTTGTTTGTATGGGCGTCAGTAGAGGCTCTTGGCAATTAGAACGCACCAGCTAAGCGGCAGCGAAGGCATTGAGGCATGCCGCATAGCCTGCAGGGCAAGCACGGCACGTACCAGCGTACGCGACCGGCAAAAAACGGCCATATTGAATTTTGCGCTAAAAAAAAAAAGTTTGCACTTCCGCTTCCGGATTGAGCAACGTCATCTGGCGTCCCCGAAAGTTAGTTCCATGCGCTGCCGCTGCTTATTTTCGAACCACTGCCAAAGGTACAGTTTCCCTTCTCTAAAGTTGTTCTTTATTCTATGACGAACGCTCGTCCCGCCGGCGCGTCCGCCGGTTTTCGCGGCAGCGCCGGGAGCTTTCGATAAGCGAAACATCGGACGTTGGTAGCAGTCACGTGGTTTAGCATCTGCCATTGCCTCCTGCGAGAGCGAGTCGCACGTTCGGCTTGCGCGCTCGTCCTCTACCTCTGAGCTCGGGGAACGCCGGATCTGCCCGACTCTGCTTCGGGGGATGGAAGCGACCAGTCGAAGAAACCATAAGCCTTTATTGGGCGAACCTGTGCCCAGAGAAACAGGCTATATTCGCTCAAAGCACAACGACCGCGGCGAACACAGTCGGCGATCGTCGAAAATCAGATCGGTGGGTCAAGCGCGTCTGCTTTTGTACATGAGTCATCGAGTGTTCCGAGTAATCGCTGGTGCCCGCGTGTCTTCCAGAAAGCGCTACACATTTCACGCCGCGCACACAATCAGATTACACAGGACTCGGTGACAACGGACAGAACCATTGATAACATTCCGGAAACTTCCGATACATGCGGGCGCGTCTCGCGCTGAGCGATAACATTTCTTAGACGGTCAAAAGCGGTCAGCCGAAAAAGATAAACAAGTACACGTGTCAATATTGTCGAAGCCGTCAATGAAGAAAAGGGCGCGCAAATTGACGAAGGCGTCGCTAAGACCCCTGCAAATGGAGACATTAGAGGAGAAATGCGTAGCGGATAAACGCACTGGCGTTCCAGTTACATTTTTTTGCTTGCTTCAATGCATAACACGACGTTCTGTTAAGGCATTAAGTGGAACGCCAATGAATTTCTTCGCAAAGTTCGGGAATAAATATCTCGAAACTGGTGTCATCCTGTGCATTCGTAATAAGTGGATGCCACTTGCGAACTCCCCGGCTAGAATTTGTAAATTGCAATATGGGCCATATAGTAATTAGCTTAAAAACTAATTTGTTAATTTTTTAAATTAGTCGATTCTCCATTTCAATTTTTTTTAGCACGTAATGTACGCCTCTTCGAATAGACTAGTTCGTAAACATAAATTGTGCTGCCTGCCACAGGCACCCTTTAAACATTTTTGAAAGCGTTCCCCGAAAACCCTGTAATACACAGTCAACAATGAAGGGAATAACTCGGAAGTGCGAGTATGTTTCATTTTCTTGCTTTTTTTTCCCAATGCTTCAGAACTAATTGTTCCGAGAAAACTTATCGCAACACCGAAATGGCCAGCAGGCAACATCGTTGCACCGCCCGCGGATTTAGAATTTAATCACCCGAACGCTGCGACGCGCCAATACGAGAAGCTGTACGCAAGAGCTTAGCGCAAAACTTAAGCCGCGCCTGCATTCCAGGAGTTTCAGATCGCGATAGAAACGCTACGAATGAATTTAACGTTCTGAAACTGCAAATTGAAGTCACGAGGTACGCCGTAATGAGGAGCAGGGGATTAATTTTAACCACTTGGGGCTCTTTTACAATCGTCCAAAGCATGGTGCACGACTGCCTCGATCGCCCCCTCCCCCCCCCCCCCCCGCACACGCCCAGCTACGCACTGCCATAGTAATTTAAATGACGCGGCGAGTGAAAAAAAAAAATCTGTCCGGTGTTTGCTGGTGGCGCACCCCACAAAATCGCAGGGCACTGAATAAAGTTATTTGAATGAATGAATGGTGTTTCAGCGAGCAAGTGAGGGCGAGCAAATGAACGGGGATGAGTGACTGATTTGTCGGCGAACTGTCTCGTTTGTTTGGGTCGAACGCTCGGATTGAACGCCGACTGATACGCTCGCTAATACATGCCATCGCCTTTTTATAAAGGCCAGAGGGAAGACAGAGGATGGCTTTCGGCAACGCGAAATCCACTCGGCCGTTCCTACTTTAGAGTGAATGCAGCGGAGGAACATAAAGAAAACAGAAAGCAGGCGCGCATTCTTCATTAAAAAAAGTGAAGCTGGGCGTTCTGCTTAGAAACAAGGCAGGAGCTTACCTTTACACAGATGCCGGCACCTCTGGGACGCATACGGCCATAGCTGTCACAAGCTTGGCGATGAAAAGCAGCCGAAGACGCGGTGCGAGCGCCGAAGAAGCAGAAAAAAAATTAACTGGCCAGATGCCGGAAAAGGGAGCCTCACGCACACCCGCTGTTTGCGCAAGGCAGTCAGAGGTACTATACCCAGTACCCCCACCACAAGGCACACGCCGAAGATCCGCGACTCCATTGCATCGTATGCAAAGCAAAGCTACAAATAAATGACCGCTGGTATGAACCAAAGTACTTGCACATCGCGTCGACAAATGAAATAAGGAACGCTATACGGGCAGAAAAGAGGGGAGAAAAAGCATTACAAAAGGAAAAAGTTGTACGTCCGTGATGCAAGGCGTGCGTGTGTGTGTGTGTTTCGAGATCCATCATTTGAGACGGGTGGAGTGGAACTTGGGAAATTCACGTGCACGTACATACGTCGCAACTTTCCTCGTGAGCATTGAGTAACGTGGAACACTTTTACGTTTTGTGTGGTGGCTCCAAGCTGTGCAAGAGTGACCCATTCAGTGTCAGCTTGGGTGTCATTTGCCGTGTTGCTCAAGAGGACACAACACAAATACTTGCACGTCAAAAATAACTGCGCCATTGCCTCTAAGATTGAGCGCTCCCGCGCCAGGCTTTCGTCCTAAATGACAAATTTCATGAGGAGGAGAAATCAAATTTACACGTCATTTACGCCGAGCCTAATACTTCAAGATTCGGGCCGTATAGTCCTATACTTTACCTTCAGACTTGGATAAATCGTCTTTATTCTTTTCATTATTATTTTAGTTATTATAGCGGCTTTTATGTGGACTTTCCTGTTCAAAATTTTTCTCTTTAATGATTTTTTTTCTTACTTATATTCCCCTGGCAGCGCTCTCTTTTTTCTGCAGTGTATGCGTACGGCAGCACTCGAACCTTATGGTTGTTCCTGGGTGCGGTAAATAAATGGCTGATTTATTTATTTATTTATTTATTTATTTATTTATTTATTTATTTATTTATTTATTTATTTATTTATTTATTTATTTATTTATTGATATCATTATTTACAGTTTACTAAGACTCAGCCAGAAACTGATAAATGTGACTATATACTCCATCATGCCATGACATTGCGAAAAGTTAGTGTAGGCGCCGCCACCTGTCTTCGGTTAGCATCGACAAAAATGATCTGGAAGATGTGGAGCTCCGGGCCCGCTGTATTGCCGTATAAGCAAAACGCGCCGGTGGGTCCTCGGTACAATGAACGCAGGCACACAGCAGTTACATATACCACCATTAACCGGCACACTATTTTTTGAACGGCAGCGATCGCATTGCCTCGAGCACCACAGCAACGACGGAACTCTCCCACGTCTTCCTTCGTCTCTCTGCCATTAGTTAAACTCGACACACTAGAGAGTTTTAGTTTAGGGGACGCAAGCGGCTTGCGTACGCAAGAACTAGGGGCCACGGTACCACGCATGCGCAGTACCGTGGCCCCTATTTTTTGCGTACGCAAGCCGCTTTATATCTCAACTCCGCGAGAGCAACACACACACACACGCACCCTCGGTCGCACGTGTTCCGTCAGACACGTCCGTTGCGGCACAGAACCACCGCGCAACGCGTTTCCTTCCGCTCTTCCCGATTGCGTTGGCGAACGCCGGAAACGGCACGGCCTTGGTCCTTTCCTCTCACGCGTCGCGTGTTGCGCTTCACAAACCGGCGTTCGTCAAAAGAAACAGAGGTAGCATTTATTTTCGTTTACGCCGCCGGCGCGCAAAAGCAAACACGCGTACCACTCCAGGAATGTGCAATAACAAGCCACGGTACACTTGGCCTGGCGGCGTTTGCAATGTAAAAGCGTGCCAGAAGTCGTTTTGATGCGGTACACTTCGCGCAGCGTTTCTTTTGTAAGGGTTAGTAAGGTTTAGTGTGAATGCGAAATGATGCCATAGCAGGCACTAAAACTCATTTCGAAATTGGGATCTCGCCCACGGTCAAATATCATGGTAATGCTGCTTATAGCCGGTATATATATATATATATATATATATATATATTGTCACGTGGTGGTGACGTTGAATAAGACAGTAGCAATGCTGTGAACAAGAAAACTAACTTTTATTGGGCGAACCTGTGCCCACAAAACAGGCTACACTTATAGCGCAACGATAGCGGCGAACACGCTCGGCGATCGTCGAAAATCAGATCAGCGGGTCAAGCGCGTCGGCTTTTATAGAGCAGTCGTCGAATGTTCCAGACTAATCGTTCGGACCCGCGTGCCTTCCACAAAGTTCTACACCATTCGCGTTACGCAATGAAATCAGATAACACAAGGTTCGGCGACAACAGAGAGCCGGGTAGAAGCATCGATAACTTTCCAGAAACGTCGGATACATGCAGGCGCGTGCCTCGCTGTGCGATTACAGTTGTGAAACGTGGTCGCCCGATAAAGATAAGTACACGTGTCAATACCCCCCTCTTAAAAAGCATCGTCCCGATGCTACAAAGATAAGAGAGCGAAACACAAAAGGACACTTATTAAACATAAGCAACAACAAAAAGAAACAAAGTCGCGAAGCCCCAAAGTTCATTAACGCTGGTAGTAGGGCTTGAGTCGCACAACGTGGACTATTTCAGGTCGTGAGCGGCGCCGCTGTGATAGCGAAATACCGTCTGGCACGACCTCATAGTCCAGTGCGCCAATACGTCGGATGATCTTGTACGGTCCGAAATAGCGACGCAAAAGCTTCTCGCTCAGTCCTCGTCGGCGTATAGGGGTCCAAACCCAAACACGGTCACCGGGCTGGTACTCGACGAAGCGTCGTCGGAGGTTGTAGTGTCGGCTGTCGGTCCTCTGCTGGTTCTTGATCCGCAGGCGGGCGAGCTGTCGGGCTTCTTCGGCGCGCTGGAGGTAGGTACGGACGTCAAGGTTCTCCTCGTCAGTGACGTGCGGCAGCATGGCGTCGAGCGTCGTCGTCGGATTCCTGCCGTAGACCAGCTTGAATGGCGTGATCTGTGTTGTTTCTTGTACCGCCGTGTTATAAGCGAATGTTACGTACGGCAGGACGGCATCCCAGGTCTTGTGTTCGACGTCGACGTACATCGCTAGCATGTCGGCGAGGGTCTTATTCAGCCGCTCCGTAAGACCATTCGTCTGCGGGTGGTAGGCCGTTGTCCTCCTGTGCCTCGTCTGACTGTATTTCAGAATGGCTTGGGTGAGCTCCGCTGTAAAGGCCGTGCCTCGGTCGGTGATGAGGACTTCTGGGGCGCCATGTCGCAGCAGGATGTTTTCGACAAAGAATTTCGCCACTTCGGCTGCGCTACCTTTCGGCAGTGCTTTTGTTTCAGCGAAGCGGGTGAGGTAGTCCGTCGCCACGACGATCCACTTATTTCCGGTTATTGACGTCGGAAATGGTCCCAGCAAGTCCATCCCGATCAGCTGAAATGGTCGGCAAGGAGGCTCGATTGGCTGTAGTAACCCGGCTGGCCTTGTCGGCGGTGTCTTGCGTCGCTGACAGTCTCGGCATGTTCTGACATAACGGGCGACGTCGGCGGTCAGGCGCGGCCAATAATACTTTTTCTTGTATCCTCGATAGTGTCCGGGAAAATCCGAGGTGTCCAGCGGTCGGATCGTCATGTAGGGCGTGCAATACTTCTGGACGAAGTCCTGACGGGACAACAAGAAGGTAATTGGCGCGGACTGGTGAGAAGTTCTTCTTCACGAGTAGACTGTCTTGAAGCGTGAAGGAAGATAATCCGCGCTTAAATGCCCTGGGGACAACGTCGGTGTGCCCTTCCAAATAATCGACGAGGCCTTTAAGCTCCGGGTCCGCTCGTTGTTGTTCGGCGAAGTCTTCCGCGCTTATTATTCCAAGGAAGGCGTCGTCATCCTCGTCATCTTGCGGCGGCGGGTCAATGGGGGCACGTGATAGGCAATCGGCGTCTGAGTGTTTTCGTCCGGACTTGTATGTTACAGTGATGTCGTATTCTTGTAGTCTGAGGCTCCACCGTGCCAGCCGTCCAGAGGGATCCTTTAAATTCGCTAGCCAACACAAGGCGTGGTGGTCGCTGACGACTTTGAATGGCCTGCCATATAGGTAAGGGCGAAATTTCGCTGTAGCCCAAACGATGGCGAGGCATTCCTTTTCGGTTGTAGAATAATTGCCTTCCGCTTTTGACAACGACCGGCTAGCGTAAGCTATCACGTGTTCATGTCCATCTTTTCTCTGGACTAGGACGGCACCGAGGCCTAGGCTACTGGCGTCAGTGTGGATTTCGGTATCGGCGTGCTCGTCGAAGTGCGCAAGTACGGGCGGCGACTGCATGCGTCGTTTGAGTTCTTGAAATGCGTCGGCCTGCGGCTTTTCCCACTTGAACTCGACGTCACATTTAGTTAGCTGCGTCAGCGGCTCAGCGATGCGTGAAAAGTTCTTGACAAATCGCCTGTAGTAGGCACACATGCCAAGAAATCTACGCACTGCCTTCTTGTCGATGGGCTGCGGGAACTTTGCTATGGCAGCTGTCTTCTGCGGGTCGGGGCGGACTCCAGATTTGCTGATGACGTGGCCTAAAAATAGAAGCTCCTCGTAAGCGAAGCGGCACTTTTCCGGCTTCAGAGTAAGTCCTGATGACCTGATGGCCTCTAGTACTGTTGCAAGCCGCCTAAGGTGAACGTCGAAATTTCCGGCGAAGACGACGACGTCATCCAAGTATACGAGACAGGTCTGCCACTTCAATCCTGCTAAAACCGTGTCCATCACGCGCTGGAACGTTGCAGGCGCCGAGCACAGTCCGAATGGCATAACCTTGAACTCGTAGAGGCCGTCTGGGGTGATGAAGGCGGTCTTTTCGCGATCTCTTTCGTCGACTTCTATTTGCCAATAGCCAGACTTGAGGTCCATGGACGAGAAGTATTTGGCGTTGCAGAGCCGATCCAATGCGTCGTCTATCCGTGGGAGGGGGTATACGTCCTTCGTTGTGATCTTGTTCAGACGACGATAATCGACGCAGAAACGCAGGGTTCCGTCCTTTTTCTTCACCAGGACAACAGGGGATGCCCACGGGCTTTTCGACGGCTGGATGAGGTCGTCGCGCAGCATTTCGTCGACTTGTTCTCTTATAGCTTCGCGTTCTCGAGGCGAAACGCGGTAAGGGCTCTGACGGAGTGGTCGAGCGCACTCCTCGGTGATTATGCGATGCTTGGCGACTGGTGTTTGTCGAATCCTCGATGACGTCGAAAAGCAGCCTTTGTATCGTTGGAGCAGACTTCTGAGCTCCTGTTGCTTAATCATAGGGAGATTTGGATTAATGTCGTAGTCTGGTTCGGGAACCATAGTCGTCGGGGTAGATGCGGCGGAATCCGAGAGGACAAACGCATTACTTGTTTCCAGAATTTCCTCGATGTACGCGATCGTCGTGCCCTTGTTGATGTGCTTGAACTCTTGGCTGAAGTTTGTCAGCAACACTTCAGTTTTCCCTTCATGCAGTCGAGCGATCCCTCTTGCGACGCAAATTTCACGGTCTAGCAGTAGACGTTGGTCGCCTTCGATAACGCCTTCTACGTCAGCGGGTGTTTCGGTGCTGACCGAAATAACAATGCTGCAGCGAGGCGGGATGCTCACTTGATCTTCGAGCACACTCAAGGCGGGGTGACTACGAGGGCTCTCCGGCGGTATCGCATGATCTTCCGACAGTGTTATTGACTTCGACTTCAGGTCGATGACTGCGCCGTGTTGGTTGAGGAAGTCCATACCGAGAATGACGTCTCGTGAACACTGTTGGAGGATAACGAAGGTGGCAGGGTAAGTCCGGTCATGAATGGTTATTCTTGCCGTGCAGATCCCAGTCGGCGTGATGAGGTGTCCTCCAGCGGTGCGAATCTGAGAGCCTTCCCATGCGGTCTGAACTTTCTTCAACTGGGCGGCGATGTGTCCACTCATTACGGAGTAATCGGCCCCTGTGTCGACTAAGGCAGTGACTGCGTGGCCGTCGAGAAGCACGCCGAGGTCGGTTGTTCTTTGTCTTGCGTTGCAGTTGGGTCTTGGCGTCGGATCACGGCTGCGTCGTGTTGAACTGAAGCTGGAACGTTGCGTCGTCAAGTCGTCTTTCGTCGGTGTAGTCTTGGCTTCCCGACTTCTTCGGGACGGCGGCGTGTCGTCACTAGGTCGTCGAGATGGTTTCTTCGTCGTCTTCGTCGGCGGCGGAGGATCTTCGTCAGTTCGACGAACAGCAACCGCACCTCCATCGGTTGCTGGTTTTAGTTTTCCGGATATGGGCTCGCAGAGCGGCCCCGGGCTGGGCCGGTGTACGGTCGGCGCTGCGGCGACAGGTAGCGGCCTGGTGACGGCGAACGGGACGGTCGTCGAGGGCTCCACTGAGTGACGGCGAGGTAATCGGCGATGTCACGTGGGCGCTCTCCAAGCTGTGGACGCGGCGCGTTGACGGCGAAACCTCGCAGTCCCATCTCTCGGTACGGGCATCGTCGGTAGACGTGACCTGCTTCTCCGCAGTGGTAGCAGAGCGGGCGGTGGTCAGGAGCACGCCAAACGTCTGTCTTCCTCGGGTAGCTGTGCTGGGCGACGGGTGGGCGTGCTGGCGGCGGCGGTGGTGGTCGACGGAATTGCGGCGTTACGGGGTCCTGGCGCGGTCGTGGAAGGGGACCTTGACGGCGGGTGACGGCGGCGTAGCTCATCGCTTGCGGCTGAGGCTGCGGCGGTTCTGGTTGCACTTGAGGAACTCCAAGCGATCGGTGCACCTCTTCTTTTACGATGTCGGCGATCGAGGCCACTTGAGGCTGCGACGAAGGCAAGACCTTCCGCAGTTCTTCGCGCACAATGGCCCTGATGGTCTCGCGCAGATCGTCCGTGGCCAGTGATTGAATTCCTGCGTAGTGGGTAGAGCTTGTACGGCGGTTGAATTGCCGGTTCCGCATTTCGAGTGTCTTCTCAATGTTCGTCGCCTCACAAAGAAACTCTTCGACGGTCTTCGGTGGGCTTCTTACCATCCCGGCGAAAAGTTCCTCCTTTACCCCACGCATCAGTAGGCGGACTTTCTTCTCCTCGGCCATATCCGGGTCGGCGTGGCGGAACAAACGGCTCATTTCTTCCGTAAAAATGGCAACGTTCTCGTTTGGTAGCTGCACTCGGGCGTCCAGCATAGCTTCAGCCCTTTCCTTACGCACGACGCTTGTAAAGGTGCGTAGGAAGCCGCTACGGAACAGGTCCCACGTTGTCAAGGTCGATTCCCTGTTCTCAAACCAAGTTCTGGCGGTGTCTTCTAAGGCGAAGTAGACATGCCGCAGCTTCTCGTCGGAGTCCCAGTTGTTGAATGTTGCGATTCGTTCGTAGGTCTCCAGCCATGATTCCGGGTCTTCAGTCGCTGCTCCATGGAAGGTTGGTGGGTCCCGAGGTTGTTGTAGGATAACAGGGGACGCTGGGGCAGCCATTGGGGTTGTCTTGACCACGATCTTCTTTGTCGTCTCAGGAAGAAGTCCGTGCTCTGGGGGCAGTCCTTGCAGTCTGCGGCTAGCACGCTGGTCTTCGGCGATGTTGGTTCTGTCCTCAGGCTTCGGGCTTGGGTCGCGGCTTTGCGGGGGCGTTCGGTACATGAACGCACAAGCACCTCCACCAGATGTCACGTGGTGGTGACGTTGAATAAGACAGTAGCAATGCTGTGAACAAGAAAACTAACTTTTATTGGGCGAACCTGTGCCCACAAAACAGGCTACACTTATAGCGCAACGATAGCGGCGAACACGCTCGGCGATCGTCGAAAATCAGATCAGCGGGTCAAGCGCGTCGGCTTTTATAGAGCAGTCGTCGAATGTTCCAGACTAATCGTTCGGACCCGCGTGCCTTCCACAAAGTTCTACACCATTCGCGTTACGCAATGAAATCAGATAACACAAGGTTCGGCGACAACAGAGAGCCGGGTAGAAGCATCGATAACTTTCCAGAAACGTCGGATACGTGCAGGCGCGTGCCTCGCTGTGCGATTACAGTTGTGAAACGTGGTCGCCCGATAAAGATAAGTACACGTGTCAATATATATATATATATATATATATATATATATATATATATATATATATATATATATATATATATATATATATATATTCGCACCGTGACGGTACCAGTTGTACACACCCCATTTCCTAACAGTAGCGTTGAAACGTTCACCGCATGTGTTTCTACAGGGTTAAACGTTTCTGCGCGTTGTTAAAGGAATTCAGCACATTATGACCTTCTGCGAGTACCTAACTCGCAAGCAGAGGCTATGTACAGAGATAAGCGGAGCAGGTTCGGGTGATGTTATGGCGATCCGCGTCTCCTCCACCCTTCAATTTCAACGCCGTCCGAGGACGTGGACGGCATCGCGACAGTCCTGCGTAAACAAGCTCGCAAAAAAAAAAAAAGTTCTTTACATCGACCAGCTCAATCTTTGCATTTCTTCTTTTCTTCCGCGGTTTCACCCCGCACCGGCACGTGCACTCAACACCTGGCGTGATGTCTATCTTGATTTCACAAGTATGCGAACGGGTATACGCTATAGCGACGGCATACTGGCCTTGGAGGCGGAAAACAGCAGCAATCCGTGTCTTCGTCGCCTCAGCGACATAAATGATTGTCCGGGGACGACCGCGGCATGTCACTCGGCTCCATTAGCGTCCATTCACTCGCGCTGTCTCGACGGCGTTGCCGATAGAAATTCGATCATTTATTCGAGGCTTACACACTAATCGCCCGCCGTCAATGCACGCGTTGCGTCAGCTCCGTGTGCCGGAACAGTGCCGTCACTCGCGTCGCAGTGGCAAGCAACACGCAACTGGACCGGGAAGTGTGAATCGAAGACACTACTGGTGAAATCCTGGCAACGATTGACCGCATACAGTGAAACGAGTGGCGCTCAAACAAATCAGCGCGAGGAGACACGCACATCGTCACCGCCGCACGTGGTCATCGTTGCACCACGACCAGCAAGAGTGCTGCAAAACACGACGAGGAGCATTTTCTGGCCGTGTCTCGGTCGTTTGTAACATGTCGTCGGTTGCGCAATAAGCGCCTCGTGTTGGTTCGCTGGCTGTGGCGCTCGATCTGCTGCTCAGCCTCGCGACATCGCCAGTTTTGATTCGCGCGCGCGTGGCGGGTGCATTCCGACACGGTCGGCGTTTGGCGCAGCTTTAGTGTACGATGAAGCGAAAACCTTCGGATGTTTAAAATTATTATTGGATAACTCCACCATACGTACCACGTCCCTCACAATGTTGGCGTAGACGTTTGTCCCTCCGCAGCGCCTCCACTGTGTACAACGTTCCAATATACTCCCACCCGGCAAACTGATTGGCTGAATACAGCTGCCCGGCACCCGGACCACCAATTGCTAGCCTCCGTCATTCGACACGCTTTTTGGACCAATATGAACTGAATCCATCGCCACATCTACTAAGCAACGAAGAACGACGTCAAAGGCGAAAGAGCAAGGAGGCCACAAAGCCCCCCCCCTCCTTTCCACTACCCCCGCCCCCACCCTAACTCAGCAAATAAAAGTACCTTGCACATCCCAGGCACTGTGCGAATCGCTGTAAGCGAAGATTTGATGATCCGACAAGACGAAACAGCCCATCGCGGTACGAAACGCGCAGCGATTTTCGCCCACAAACCCGCCCCGTAACAAGGTGCCCGTAACGGCCATCAGCCGCGGTGACGTAGTTCGTAACTGTTAATTCGTGGGCGATATTCTCATGAGATCACTCTCGGTAATGCCATCCGCTTCGCAAGATTTCGCGCGACTCGGCTCCGCACCGAAGTAGACTGCCAAAAGCGTTACTAGCACTGCGCGAATGACCTTACAGCTCAGAAACGCTGGCAGCCGCATACGCCGACGCGTTCGGGTGGCGAGTCTCGGGGAAACATCGCGAAAGTGATCGCATGACCGACATGGTGGCTAGAGTTCGCGACAGCTTCTTATTAGGGGAGGCAGACGACGAAGTCGACGACACGCCAAATCACGGGGAGGTAGGCTGGAATAAGAGTGTATGTATAGAAGGTTCGAGTGAATTAGCTTTACTACATTCTCTCATTCTAGGGCGACATGCCTAGGTATACGGGGAGTGACTTCAGCACCAGGGCGTCATTGCGAGCGTATAGCGTCGTATATAGCCACGCAGTATATAGCTACTGGATTTTGTCAGGCACGAGGACTCACGAAGCGCGGTTGTGCATATCCTTCTCGCAGCGAGCCTTCTACTTCGAAACTACAAGATCAAGCCTTCCACCCTCGCAACCCTTTCTTCAATTAGACCAAAGAGTCGCTGTTGCATAATTAAAAGGTTTATTCAGGTCACCAGTCCAAACAACGCAGTAGCCCCCGAGTTTTACCTGTAGCAGCGACGCAAAAGTCCTTTCGACCGAGCCTAAATGAGAACCTCGAAGGTCATCGACTCCGTAGTTATTTGCGAGTTGCTCACGTGTGCTGATGGATGTAGGAAAACGAGGCGCTGGATGCGGCCCCCCAAACGCACGCCCAGTCCAACGCTCCCGAGTCGTACAAGCGCAGCGTGGTTTTTTTTTTTTTTTCGTGCGTAAATTGGCGTCGTAGTCACAAGCAAAACAAGCAGCAGTGCGTCGCTCAGCGACAAACGCTTCTGGCGCAAAGTGATGAACGAGAAGGACGCTGACGGCACGCCCAAGCAAATGGAAAGTAAATGCTGCTTCTGTCGGCTCCTCCTCTAATTGTTCCAGCGGACCCATCAAGTGTGGTTACGTATCGAAGCACGTTCTGGCCTATTCACGCTTGGCGTTTCCAGCGATCCCTTTAGTGCAAGCCATCAGTATACGGACCCCTTTACAAAACTCATCCATCGCGTTACTTCTACATGCCGCGAGGCCTCAATAGACCAGACCAAACATTCCCACACCGCATCAGACTGAACGAGCACTTCAACCTACAGGAACTACTTCAACTGCAAGATTCAACTAAGGGACTCCCTAATGTGCTCTGAATGTAATTTCCCCGAAGACCTGAAACATGTTCTGTGCGACTGCTACCACTGCGTGTCAGATAGAGAGAGTCTCTGAAGGCGTCACAGCACCTTCAAGGAGTCGAGCTTAGCACTATACAGTACATTCTTGGCCCGTGGAAAGAACGCCGCCTGCTCGTTACGCGCCACGAAAGCGCTGCTGACATTCTTACGGGCCACGAGGCTTGACGACACTTAAAATATCTCTATAGTGTATATGTGTGCATGTGTCTCTTTGTACTGTTATCTGTTTATCGCTGCACCACTGCACATATCATAATCGTCGCCCAGCACCTGCAAAAGCATGCCAAGCGAACAGCCAGACGAACATCTCCAGCATATCATTAAAGCCTCTCTCTCTCTCTCTCTCTCTCTCTCTCTCTCTCTCTCTCTCTCTCTCTCTCTCTCTCTCTCTCTCTCTCTCTCTCTCTCTCTCTATCTATCTATCTATCTATCTATCTATATATATATATATATATATATATATATATATATATATATATATATATATATATATATATATATATATATACATATATATATATATATATATATATATATATATATATATATATATATATAAATATATATATATATATATATATATATATATATATATCAGCACGCGACAACGCAGAAGAATGCACGCACATCTATAAACACACACGTACACGTTCGTTAAGTCCTGTGTCAGAGAAACTAGAAGCACCTCGGTTGCAGGCAACGCGCAGGCGGTGCTCCTCCACGTGCCCAGAATGTCCCGCAGGTGAAATATCGAGTAGGGGTTCGAAGTGCAGCGCGCCTTTTAGACATTGCCCGCAGCATGTCACATGACGACTGCAGTCACGTCGAACGTGATGTGAGTCGCCGCTAATTTAGAACGAAGTGACGTCTCCACAAAATCGGGATCGATCGCGGCGGAGTGCAGCTTTACGAAATATCTTGATAATTAATGAGAAAGTCAATTCGTTACTTTCCATAAAGCTGCACTCTGCTGCAATGCCGTTCGTTTAAACCCTGAAGACGGAGCCAAGCTGTATCCAAACTTACGATTTAATCATTCTCACGTTTCGGTTGACGTTATTAGGTCGTAATTAGTTAGCCCAACCAGACAGGCAAGCGTACCGAAATGTTAAGCTTCGGGCTTTCAGGAACATAACACGTACTGCGCACAGACCGAATTTCGCACTCGTATATAGTTCTCTTAGGCCCCATATATGCGGTAAATGATTGCTCATTTGAATCGCGGGTACTGAACCATCGATACATGCGAGTGTCGGAGTCGAAAGAGGGATCATGATCACTCGCATGAAAGATACATGCGAGTCGCAAAGAGGGATCAACTTTATTTTAAAGACGTCCATGTTCGAAGTACCGCATCGCACCGTAGAGGCCACTGCCAACACATCGCAGCAGTAGCAGAGCAGACGTTTCTTATGTGAAATAATAACGCAGCGCGCCGTCTTTTGATGCATATTACAAGTTAACGTATGCTATATAACGGGGCCGTTCCGGTGAGGCAAGCGAAGTGCATTTAATGTGCGTTGGTTATGCTACGTTACTGCGCGAAAACCTCCATTCTTCTGCAGAATTTTCACACGGCGTCTCGCACCACCCAAAGCACGCTCATAAGCTGCTTAAGTTCTCACTGCTCAAAAGAAGGCGGCGCTTATTTCCGACGACTCCACTACAGTTAAAACTCGATCTAACGAAATCTTATTTTACGAAGTTCCCGATCTGACGAAGAAATTTACACTCCCCGGCAGGTACCCATAGGGTTTAGTGTTATTATCAACCCGAATTAACCAAACAAACTTGGCCGAACTCGATTTAACGAAGTTTTTCCTGAAATAAATGAGTAAAAAAAGCGGTGATGTGGTCCCATTCCTAGCCTTATTTTGACAAGGCTGCAAGCCGCGCCATGTACGGAACAGCCGACTGAACGCTGCCTCGGTTGGGGCGACGGTGGTTGCTTTCGTTATTTCATGGTATAATGCGACAGATGGCTGGCTGTATTTGCCGCAAATACAATGCCTCCTTAGCCTTTGCGTGTCGCTACGTTACAATTTTAGATTTCAAAGGAAGGAACAACTCGTTTCTCGATTTTACGAACTTCCCGATTCAACGAAATAATTCCAGCGTGGTCATCACATCGTTAAATCGAGTTTTAACTGTATAAGAGAACGCCTGCAACGAGCTCCATATACGGAGTCGAAACCCGATAATACGGATATAACAATTTAACGGATATAACAAAATCACGCTCTACAGAGCACCGCAGACAAAAACACAATGACAAAGACAGACGAGACAAGACGAAGCGCTGCAAATCTGTCTGCGCTCTTCCGTTAGGAATCAATTGACGATATATCCACTTGGATGTTTCGTCAAATAACGAAAGCACTTTCGTGTTAGAAGCGCGTTAGTTATAACGAGGTTCGCTTGCAATATTTACTTCTTTTTCTAAATGTGACGCCTGTCTGTACATCACCTCCACAGAAATCTCGCTAGCATCAAAATGTAGTCATAATAAATATAATAGTTCATCTAAACCTTATACACCTTCACAAATTTCGCTGCCATCTGGTGCGGTGACAGTATGCGGTGACAGTGACCGATCGTGATTGTGTGTCTATGCTCCTTTCTTTCCTTATCTCTACTTTGTTGCCACTTTACCTCCCCTTCCCCTCTCTCCCCAGCGTAGGGTAGCAAACCGGATTTTTTCTCTGGTTAACCTCCCTGCCTTTCCCCTCTCTCTCTCTCTCTCTCTCTCTCTCTCGCTGCCATCTGCTGGCTGCGTAAACGTGCGCTTCTGTCTCCCTGCTTTGTTTTCGTTTGTTCGTACATCTAATGCCGACCTCTTGTCTCTTTTATTTATGCAGCGCACAAAGAAAGAGCGACGAGCCCGCATTCTGCTCCCTACGCTATACCAGCCTACCTATACGCGGACGAGTGCAAAGCCGCGCGATTTTTCCGCCAAGCTACTGGTCCGCATGTACTGATTCCGTAAATAAACATTTTAGCATTGTTACCGATGCCACCGCGTGTGCACCCTTACCACGGCGACGCCTAAACGATAACGAGATCTGGTCATTTTAAATAAAATTGTTTCCACCTTAAAGGACCGCAAATAAACAGCGAATGGTGAACACATCCATGTAGCTGCGGCGACAGGCGCCGATAGTTATACGTATAACATGACGTCGGCCCCTAGAGTTAACCATAAGTTGCAACTACTCCTTCCTGCGTTACCTTTAGAAAGGAATAAACAAATAATACGCTTAAAGCCAGCAAGTGCTGCTATCTCCACATATAAAAAAAAAACGTGCTCCTTCGTGAATTGTTTTGTATTGTAGAATTGTATTGCGCCGAGTGCTTAGAAATGTATTATTTTCTATTGTTGCCACTACCATTTTAGTTCTACTTTTTCCAGTATGTTCTCAGTGTTTGCAGTGTATTTATCAGCACGTCCTATCAAGTCCTGTTCTCCGCAAATGGACCTCGTTTTCACTATTTATTCACCGTAATATGTTATGTAATGTTATGTAACCCCCTATGTAATGCCTGCAAGAGGGCATTTAAGGTACACGAATAAAAAAACTTTCCCAGCGATAAGGGCGCAATACGGCGTCAAGTTTAGGCTCGTATACGGTCGCAACGCTGTATAGCGCGACGCTTCTTGAGCACGTCCGGGCAGTGCCGTGTTCAGCGCGAATACCTGACGAGACGGCGAGGATGGAGTGAGAGGGGAGATGTAGGGGTAGGATTGGCACCGGCCGAGCGGAAAGCGAAAGGCGACCCCGCGTAACACACGTCTTCGCCGGCGCCGCGCACAGTCGCTCTTTGGCCGCGTGTCCGGAATACCAACGAGGAAAGCGAAGATCCCGTCCGGGACTGCACGCGCAGGTAGACGGAGGCGTCAAGACGGACGGCGCGCTCGGGCGGGGACTACTGGAACTACTGGAATGTCCCCCGTCGGCATGCCTGCCTGGCCGGCTGAGCAGTCTCCCCCAAATGAGAGGCGGGCACGGAGATGGGGAAAAAAAGGATAAAAGCAAAATCGAGAAGACACGCGCACACACAAGCCTGCGTACACCGCTATGCACTACAAACGAATGCGACATGCACAGGGACGGCAACCCTATAGCTTTGCCTCTGCAATTTCTTCCTCTCTCTCTTCATTTCGAAATTCTGCGCGATGCAAGGTGTACACCACGCGCCGAGTTCCAATACCACATAACTGACATCGCCCTCTCTCTCTCCCCTCTCTCTCTCTCTCTCTCTCTCTCTCTCTCTCTGTATTTTAAAATTTATTGTGCACGCCACCGCGCCACACAGATCTCAGCAATGTATACATTGCCGCTTCACGGGCAGTGCCTTCTACCGCTGAACTCTCTTAAAGGTCACAGGTACGATTCACGGTCACGCGTGGGATTGAATCCTAATGAGAGCGCAGTGCGAGGCGTGCTCAGGCAGGCTGTGTCACGACAACGAAGGTCGAAAGGGCCGAGGTCTCGTTGGATCGATGCGGAACTGTCGGGTACACCGCACTTGTAAGGTACACACCACTTGTAAGGCATATCATAGAGCTTTCGACGTGAAACAAATTCCGTGTACTGAACTCGCAGTCTCAGCGGAAAACCAGCTTGGTAAGCGCTGGCCAAGCGCCGCCAGGAGTTGGAAACGAGCATGCAGGCCGAAAAGCTTCGGCTGTCGCTTCTCCATTGAGATATATGTATAATATCCGGTCGGCCGTAACAACGCTGGTTTCGATCGAGACGCCGCCTGTACGTAGATGCATTCAAGCAACAAGCCCCGCACGAAAGTGCGGTTATCTTCTGTTTGTATCCAAGCAAGGCCCCAACCACAAGCAAACCGCGTCGACGCTCGACATTTGTCGCGTTTCATTGGCGGTTTTCCTCCCCTTTTTCTTTCGTTGCGTGCAGCTAGTGAACAACAGCTTCTACCGCGGGCTCTAGCCGTCTAGGGAAATTAAGGCAGTAGCCGAAGTTCGTGCCTCAAGGAACTACCTTCCATTTTTTCGGGTGGGACTAAATTCAGAGATGGCGGAAACCATCGTTATTTAGGCATTGTTGCCTTCCCTTCCCGAACTCCTCTCTCTTCCTAGTTCACTGGCAGACGGATTGGTAGAATGTGAGACAAGAATGGGCTTAAATGGTTTGCTCTCCTAAGTAGCATGCAGAAGGGGGGGGGGGGAATACTAATTAATTACTGTTCCAGTAATATGTCCCCCCTCCCCCTCCGGCCTCTTTTGCTGCAGTCCAGTAGCTTCGCCCTTTATCACATCCTGCCTGATAGCCGCATTGCGCGCACAATAAAGGAACATTTTTAAAAAATGGAAGAAGCCTATACACGACGGTCCGCGAAACACTGCATATTTTTCAGGCGAACACGAAGTGCGCTCTCCGGTGCGCTTTAAAGAAAAAGAAAAGTAAACGAAAAACGACTACATCTGACGAAACCCAATGCACCATGCAGGCAGCAACGCAAGGGGTGGTTAAGATAACGCGCATAGCTGCTTGTATACGTGCGCCGGGGCCTAGCATCGCATGCAAAGTATGCGATCGCAGACGCGTATATACACAGGCACCCCATGTAAACCGGCACGTCGCTGTTCTAGCACAGACATTAGCGGGATTGCACCGGTTTTGCGTCTGAGAACATACTTGTACGCTCGAGTGAACACACGCAGCTTTATTTTTTTTTTTTCCTTTCTTCCCCTTCGTTTTTCGTCTTGTGGAGGTCGGAGATGTGCAGGAGTTTGTATCGGTGGCGTTGTCGTGGATTTCGTAGCAAACTGACGGTGCCTTACGGCCGTCTCTTGCAAAGCGACCGACCCTTTTCAATCAGAGTGGCCACACATACCGCGCCCAATCTGCCTCGTCTGCTTGGTGAAGAATATGATGATGATGATGATGAAGCCTCAGGCAATGGCACAAACCCACTGAGGGGGATAGGCCACGAATCGGGTGGTAATATGACTCAATACATAAAATAAAATAATTTGGTTAATAAATAAATAACTCGAAAGAAAGAAAGGAAAACAAATAATCCAAGATGTAAAATAAACTATGAATACATGAGATGAAGTATTGATCAATACTATAGTAAGCCTTGTGTCGATAGGAATGTTAAAAAAAAGGATATACTTAAACTTGAGTAAGGTAAATTATGAATAGTAATAGTAAGATTTGAACTTTGAGTTTGTGCTTTTACTTTTTGAATGGTGACGATAATAATACTGACTAGCGTGGAGACGACGCGCGGGCCTGTTTTCGGACTGCGGGCGTGCTCATTTAGACAGCGCATAAAAAGAAAGGAAGTACAAAAAAAAAAAGAACGTGCTTCGAGGCAGCTTCTCGTTGCAGTGACGATACTTGTAATAGGTATACCGTTTGTTGCGTCATTGCTGAATTCCGTAGAGAACGAAGCGGCTCTTGGACACATCTGTATACGGCCAGTACAAGATGTAAAAGCCTACGGATAGTCTTTCTTTTTCTTTTCTTTTTGTCACCCATGGCGTGTAGCAGTATTTTATTCCTTGAGCTGATCACTGTATGGGGGCGGACATTATCCGCACGAGAAATGAAAATGAATATTCCCCTAATTAACGAGCACTCACTAATTAAAATTTAAGCTGATTACGCTACGGCTCATAACACAATTTGCGAATTGCAGCGGCGAGTTCGCGAGTCATGTCAGCTTCGAACGAGCTCTTAGGACGACATCAGTATCAATATGCGCGTCGCCAAAGGTCGCGACGAAATGCGTTGGTGTTCCAGTAACTTTTTGCCGTTCAATGCATAAAAAGACGTCTTGCTAAAAAAAAAAAGGTAAGTAGAACAACAGTGCTTTACCGCAACTTTCACAGCGCTCATCAGAAAACTGGTGCTATATAGTTTACGAACTTATTCCAAGTTCGTGCGGGTTGTGAAATCACTGGCTTCAATGCGTGTATTTCGAGATTTGCGCCAGAACAAGTAGCTTTAAATATGAACAGTGAAATGTGGTCTATTAGTGAATTACACATCCTTGATATCCAGCGCGTAAGCGGTGTCAGCCTCATCGAACAATTCGTATCAGCGAGTAGACTTGTGCTATATATATATATATATATATATATATATATACGAGGGCCGTTTTTTTTTCAACCTCCGATCGCTCCGTGCAGGCGCTACGCGGGCAGCAGAAAGCGGACATGCGCTGTAGGCAACTGCGCAGCTCTCGCGCTACACACTTCGCCATTGTTGACATTCAGGCGTCAGTCGGCATTGTGCTACAGCTGTGTAAACATGGCTGCTATTATCGTTGCTCCCGCCAAGTGTGAATTGCGAAGTGTTATTCGTTTTCTACAGGCTGAAGGCTATGGTGCTGCAGAAATCCATCGGACAATGAGTTGAGTGTATGGGGAAAACTTCATGAGTGATGGTGTTGTGCGTGAATGGTGTCGAAATTTTAAAGATGGACGTAATGATGGGCATGATGAAGGGGGCCAAGGACGCAAATCTGTCGTTTCAGATGACCATGGTTCAACGAGTTGACAGAACGGTTAAAGAAAACCGCAGATTCACCATTACTGCTTTATCTACGGAATTTCCAGAAGTTTCAAGGTCTGTTTTGTACTCTATTGTTACTGAACAGTTACGCTACAAAAATCTTTGTGCACGTTGGGTCCCAAAAATGTTGACGGATGGCCACAAAACTCGACGAATGGCGTCAGCTTTGGAGTTCCTTGAGCGTTATCAGGATGAAGGAGACAACCTTTTGAAATCAATCGTGACTGGGGATGAAACCTGGATTCAATACGACACACCGGAAACAAAACGACAATCACAACAATGGATGCATTCAAACTCACCAAACAAACCAAAGAAATTCAAAAAACCTTCAACAACAGAAAGACCATGGCTACTGTGTTTTGGGATCAACAAGGTGTGTTGCTTGTGGAGTTTATGGATCCCGGAACCACAATCACTGCAGCTGTTTATTGTGAAACTTTAAGAGTTCTGCGTAGAGCCATTCAGAACAAACGAAGAGGAAAGCTGACCGCTGGAGTTGTTCTGATCCATGACAATGCCCGTCCACACACTGCTGGAGCAACTCAACGGCTTCTCGAACAATTTGGATGGGACATTTTCGATCATCCGCCATACAGTCCAGACTTAGCACCCTGTGACTTTCATCTTTTTCCTGGACTGAAGAAGTGGCTTGGTGGGAAGCGCTTTCAAACCAATGGCGACCTTCAAACCAACGTCAAGGACTACTTGAATTCATTGGCGGCAACTTTTTTTGAAGAGGGTATTGCAAAGCTTGTCCACAGATATGACAAATGCCTCAACTCTTCGGCGACTATGTCGAAAAATAACCGTAACTGTACTAATCTTTTGGTAATAAAATTATTGTTTTACATGAACTTGTCTTTTATTTATAGCCTATCGGAGGTTGAAAAAAAAACTGCCCTCGTATATATATATATATATATTTACGTGTCGTAGGTAGTTGATGCTGCCAACTAAGACGAAATAGTTACGTTGTGTGTGTGTGTATATATATATATATATATATATATATATATATATATATATATATATATATATATATATATATATATATATATATATATATATATATATATATATATATATATATATATATATATATATATATATCTTTCTGCGCAGGCGTTTTTGCATTACACTCCCGTCGGTACGCGGCCGCTGCGGCTCTGAGATTCGAACACGCGACTTCGCGCTCGGCAGAGTGCTATCGCTCCAGATGACCCTATATCTCTCGACGCCCCGCATTATCACGCGTTGTGTAGCCTACTACGTCGCAGTACATGTAGATCATACTGAGCTCGACTACTACACGCCGTACCGAGGTCGGCTGGCGTAGATTGCGACAGTGCATGCACGCGCTACTATCGAAGCCTGCAAACTATCTATACAGGCCACGGCCAATCGGATTTAGTGAAGAACTCATAGTACTTTTTTTTTTGTCGTTACCCGCTGTAATCTATAGGTCAAGGCGACCGCGGCTGCATAGCTCAACTACTGCTCATTGTATAGCAAGAACAACGACCTTAAAAGAGAGAGAGAGAGAAGCGTTTGTCCTCGTTTTTGACTCATCGTTCTGTCTTGTTTCGCGCTAGACCGCTAACCGCGACCACTCGTGGTGTTTCTAATGCGGAGAAGGGTCCGCGTTGTGCGAAGAAACGAGAAGTGGCCGTGGCGTCGCAGCTGTAAAAAGAAGTTCGCAGAGGCAGTTTTCCTCAGTGTGCCTGCGAGGCACTTTAGGTGTCATCCCCGTTCACCATCGCCCGCGCTTGCCACGGCTGATCGGCGGGTCTGCGGAAAGCAAGCAAATGAGTTCCTCAGCCTCTCCTTTTTTTTTCTCCGCGAAGGCGCCAACAACCAAAATGCATTCGGCTTGTCTCGCGAAGTGCCCACGTTAGCAACGGGAAGTGCGTGTGAAATTTTCTACTAAACTATTTCGACACCGGCAATCGTTACTGGAGACTCAACTTTCCAACGTGACGAGACGTGCAATAATAATAAGAAAAGAACATTCGACGCTCGGAACCTGATATCGCCACCGTTTTGCCTACTTACGAAACGTAAGAGACAGTTGTATTTATTTCTGCGTTTCTTACTGACGAAGAGAGAGCGGCGACGCGAATTCGCTTGAGCCGGGGATGGCTAACTCAACAACCACGTTCGACTATAACGTTATTCGAATATTCGAGTAAACACATGCGGAAGACCAAATTTAAATATTGCGCTCACGTTAACTACGGCTCAAGCTTCCTCGTGAAACTGCCAGTCAGCGGCCGGCATACTCGAAGCAACATATCGAGTCACGTTTTCCAGCGTAGCTCAGTCGGCAGTACAGTCTCGGCCTTCGTTAACCCAGTCCGACGATTGCAGTTCGTCAAACCATACGGGTGGTCGCCGTCAATCTACCCGGACGGTTTCACGCTGCAACTCGGGCAGCACCGTACAACGTTCTCGCAAAATGCATTGTGTGCACCCGCACACAGTGCAGACAACCTTGATAATTTGCCTGACCATCATTGAAAGGCGCCTTTCCTTTATTTGAAATTCTACGTCCTGATAGTAACCCGTAACTACAAGAGCTTGGGCTCGTTAAACCGTGCATTTTGACGTTCTCGTCCGCCACGCACACCTGTGGATCGTAGTCGCAGCAAAGGCGACGTCCCGCTTGTTTCAATCAATCGCTGAAGAGAATAAGCATATATTTAAAAAAAGAAAAAGTTTTTTTCTGGATCCGTATTCTTTTCTCACACGATGCAGCTGTGAAAGCGCTGATAATAGCCATCCCGTACAACAGGGGGACTGACGCCTTGCTCTGTCCAGAGGAATTATATGAGCTATGACACGTAAAACGTTTTCCAGTCGTTTGCCCGAGGCCCACGCAATGCAGGACATACACAAAACGATGCAATAGGATAACTACAATACAACAGACGGGCGGGACGGGACGGAACACGAACAGACAGATATATTTTTACCTCCCCAAGGTAACGCCTGGGCCGCGATAGGCGCCGTAGTGAACAGCTGAACTTGAACGGCCTGCAGGGTTAAGTACAAGAGCAGCTTTTTCTTATTTCTTTCTTTTACGTTTCTTTTTTTTGTGTGTTTCTGCGTGGTAGATTTATCGGAATACACGACCTCCATAGTCGGAATTATAATCCCGGTGCTCAACAACTTAACATCATACGGAGCGAGCCGTCGCTACCGCGGCAGCGCAAAGGGAGGTGAAATGTTACCTAGCGCTCTTTCTAAACCATACGGCCCATTCTTCTTTGAACGGTGCCGCACACTTGTGAAGCTAAGATTGCGCTTAAATCGGACCCCAAAGAAATCGCGCGAACACGTCCCCTCCCTCTCGTCAGGCAGCCAGAACGTCGAGCGGGCAAGCGAATTCAGTGGTTAGAGTAAAGCCCATCCATTCGAAACGCGCTCCCGGGTTCGTTCGACACGCGGCTAAGGATACTGCGAAGAAGGACTGCTCCGCCCGCGTGATTCCCGGAAATCGCCCCGACGCACGTCCTCCTAGCCGAAATCCAGAATAGCATAAAAAGACGTTCTCCAAATGCCACGCGCACCCCTCCGGTTGTCCTCGCCGGGCCCCTTCGCCGGAAACAAGCATTATCCGCCGTGGTTGCTCAATGGCTATGGTGTTGGGCTGCTGAGCACGAGGTCGCGGGATCGAATCCCGGCCACGGCGGCCGCATTTCGATGGGGGCGAAAACACCCGTGTACTTAGATTTAGGTGCACGTTAAAGAACCCCAGGTGGTCGAAATTTCCGGAGTCCCCCACTACGGCGTGCCTCATAATCAGAAAGTGGCTTTGGCACGTAAAACCCCATAATTTAATTTTTTTTAAACAGGCATTGACCGAACAACCGGCCGAGCTTCGAATGCAATGCCCGTTCGAATCTGAACGAGCCCGCGAACCGAGGCGTCCAGGTGCGGGTTGTTGGAACGCGCTCCTGGGCCCGGCATGTGCACTACGTACTCTCGAACACGCACGCATGAGTCACGCAGCTGCGAGAAAGAAAAGGTGCGAAGAAAAAGAAAGACGAGAAAGAAAGGACGAACTCCCGATCCTGCGGCCGGATTGCCGCGTCTTCCATAGTTCGAAACGAAAGATTCTTGGAAACGCGTATAGGGCTGCGCAGAGCGCAGGTGCTGCGAGCGTGAAAAAGCTGCCACGCGTTTATCACGGATCATTCATCGAGAAATCTTTCGCCTCCCGTTCCAACGCGAACGGTTCTTTTCTCTCTCTCTCTCTCTCTCTCTCATTTCTTTTTTTTTCGCTTTACTGAGTCCCTTGTCTGAATTCGTTCGCGTCGAAGCCTACACAAGCGCAGCATCTTAACGATAGCTACAAGCCCGCGATATTTCAAAGCAGTCTGAACCGTCTCTCCATTGAAGGAATTGTATGGCACCACGTTTGGCATAGGGCTCGAGATACAACTCGATCTCCGGGATTTTCCTGCTGGAATCGACTGCGGTTATCAAACACACACAAAGAAAAGCAACGTACAGCTGTAGTCTTCGTGAAACCGCGCCGATTACGTCTGCACCTAGATAAAATGATAATAATAAAAGCAAATTTGTTCGAAGAAAGAGCTATTGTGCCTGGAAAATGGGACGCTTCGCCGAACCTCATTGAATTCCTTCCGTCCTTCGACACCATTGAAAAGAAACGCGGGCCTTAAACTAGACACTTATACAAGGGGAAGAGTAGTTGTCTACGGCATGTGGGCCGCGATGTTGTTACCTGAAACACTCGTTTAAGACCTGAAATTGTGATTTAATAATTTCATCGTTTCCCGGGAGGCGTCAGCTGCCAGCGAACACTCGTGTTGTTCCGTCTTGTCTGTGTGCTCTTATTGCGCCGTTTTGATTGTGTACTACATGCCCACGACTATAATCATACCACTCGTTTAATCCTCACACTTGACCCAATGGTCAACATCGTTGACGTCGCTAAGCGCGCCGTTAACGCCGGCGATGAAATTTGCCGACCAACGGCGCACAAATATGACTGCAGCAGTCGACGACACCGTGATCAGAACGAACTTTCCTATAAAAGGTCAGTTCTCGTGTTCCACCGTTTTCGTGGAAGCCTGTCGCGACAGCGCTCAGCATATACACCTCCCCCCCTCCCCCGAGCTTCCGGTCTCTTCGTGCGCTACAATAAATAAAGCATTCACCGCAGATGAGTGTGCCCAATTAATCACTGCTTATTAGTTTAATTGTCTGGCGCTTCCATTAATACGCTCAACGCTTTACTTTCCCGTGTTGACCATTCAGTAAGGCCAGACAACGCAGTCGTCTATACGTGCCTGGTGGCGACGTTTTCCGGGAATCGGGAAAGCATGGTGACATTTCTGCTTACCCCGCTGAAATGCGAGTTAGCTACAGACAGCGCGATCAGTAATGGTTCTATCGACCGTGGTTAGGTTGCTAGTGCGTCGGGAGTTGCGCTGTAGAGATTCTTCCCTTTTATGCCTGAGCCACTCGAACAGCTCAGAGGGTTTAGGGTGAGCGAGTGCTTTCGAGAATACTTGTTTTAGATTACAAACATGACGGCGCAGTTCTAAGATTTCGGTCACGTTTAGCTTGTTGTCACTGACTGATATGTATGGTGGTATATATACCATCACATTATCATACATTTAGGACTTCAGTTTTCTAGGATTTAGGTTCTTGATGGCATCACGGTTCTGTGCAGTTTCACAGTGGTTTCACTTCATTTCCGAATAATCGCTGCGATTGAAAAACGGTGTCTAGTTTTCCTGCTCCTTCTGCATACCTCAATTTGTGTAACAAGCCAGGCTTTTACTGTAACAACCACTGCCGAGTAACAGCGGCATGACATTACATAATAGCAACAAGCACCAAGCAAAGTTTCAATCTTTCGAACATATAGATTCATAAATTATGAAGGCTAACACTAATGAATCAAGATGGTCTTTAATGGTCTTTTTTTTTTGTAGTTTGCGGCTAGAACCAGTCGACCAGGTTGTGCGTTAAGGATGCAAACACAGAAAGTTCTAGAACATTACAGGAGTACTGAAGCTCTCAAACTGCCGAACACGACTGACGATTAGAAAATCTGTTTAACCATCCCCGAAAGGCCATTTTACAAAACGCTCTGCACAGAAAGCGTGAAAAGCGGAGCTTCATCTTCGCTCTCACAAATGAAAGAACAGCAACATCCAACACAATTTGTCAATCGATTTTGTTTCAGACGATCCACGTACCATCGGCTAGCAGTAGCAACGAAGCTTGCATACACTAAAACAAAAAAAGAATGCAGTCATGTCCACTGAGTTTATTTAATCAAGGCTACCGCGCATATACTACTGTTATAACGCGACGCGGTAACTTTTAGTCGCGTTTCCAAGACAAACCCAAGCATTACCATACTAACCGACCGCCCCTTATTGTATGGCCAGTTCAGCTACGCAAGACAAGGTATACCTCTCGATTCACGCACGCAGTCTTCACATCGAAAAGGTCAGCAGAAGGCTAACGCTCCGGTGCAAGGCCAGTTATCCACAGCACAGGAACTAGGGTAAAACAGTTATACCGGGCAAATATATAGCGTCAGTGGAATGCTTCCGACGAATCATCAATGGTTCGTGACGGCACTGTGCATCAGCATGATTGGAACGCTGCTAGGAGAACTTTCTGGCCACTCCAGACGATTGATGACTCTTGGGACGACACTGTATCGGTGTGGATAGCGCGCGTGTAGTGGTAAAGCACATATCGTTAACTTGGACTCAACAATAACTGGGAGAATAAAGACGCCAAATATCGACGCAGTTACGGCTACTTCGCTCATGAAGTACACGTTTGCATTTTTTGCCTCCCTAACCTAACGAACAAAGGTTGCTGGCGCAGGACGCAAGAAAGGTTTGCGTCGTTCACGACTGGTACAGGAAAGCAGCCATTTTTACGCTACTGCCACGAGCAGTCAGAGTGAAACAAGGCGCATGCATTTATGTATGCAAGCCCTTATGCATTGTAATCGTTGCATTATACAGGCGGCTGGCGACGACCGAGCCTACCAGTGCCAGGAGCCGCCACTTTGTACTTGCAACAATGATATTATTACATTTTTTTTTACTCCGGCCATGTCGCGATTTACGACGAGAAAGATGGATCAGTTACCTGGTTAACGCGACCACCAATACAGGCGTATGTACTATGAACGGTTAGGGCCTACAACAGAACTAGAACCACGGCAAACACGAAACCGCCTTACATTCATGACAATGCAACAGAAGACAAAAAAAAAGAAAAAGGGGCAACTACAGTTGCCAGGCATTACAAAAAGGAAATTTGGCGTACTAACCGTTGTGGCTTAGCGGCTATGGTGGTGTGCTGCTGAGCACGAGGTCGCGGGACCAAACCCTCCCGGCCGCGCCGGCCGCATTTTGGTGGGTGTGAGATGACCCCCCCCCCCCCCCGCCTTCCCCCCCAAATAAAGAAAAAGATAATGCGTGTCTCGTGCACTGGGGGCCCGTTTAAAGAAACCCAGAGGGTCAACCCGGAGCCCCCACTACGGCGTGCCTCGTAATTAGACCTTGGTTTTGGCACGTAATACTCCGGAATGTAATTCGATTAATTTTGATGGTGTATTGATTGTTATTCGGTAGAAAAAACAGAAAGAAAAGTCGGGACATTTGGCCGTTTCGACTGAGCCAAGCCGGTACTCGGGACATTTACCCAAAACTCGACAGTGTCCCGCCAAGTTCTCGACGGTTGACAACCCGTACCCCTTACCATAAGACACGCCAACGGTGGCTGACGAGGCTACAGTGTATTGCAACATTCCTTGGCGCAGTAGCGCATGTAAACTCTGACCGTAATGGGTGCGTGACTTCGGAACTGTGTTGGGTCTATGTAACTGGACATGCAGCGCGAACATGTTCATGAAGAACTTGGTCGACATTAATGTTCGGCAGTACACACAGCTTGCAGCACTTCTGTGAAGCGCCACAAGGGCAAGTGGCTCAAGCGTTTCTCAGCATACGATTGCTGGCCTTCAAAGAACGCGAAGCCGAACTAGGACAGTGACAACCAGAAACATTCAGGATGCCAGTACTGCGTTCAGGCGGTCTTATATGTCCCCGACGACGCTCAGGGTTGACGTTCAACAACATTTAAGGGTTGGGCCCGAGGAATCAATATTTCAGGCTCGAGTGAAGGCTGATAGTTGGGCTTAATGATCAGTACTATTTTGTGATTTCAATTCGATTTAAACGGATGAGGACAGATGATTCGAATGCCGATACACATCACTCAAAATGTTTGAAATGCCGCCTCACTCACTCTTCAACGATGTTGGTTGAATGACGCATTTCGCTCTAGGGCAGGCCGGCCACGTGGACCCTCTCGAGCTCTGTTAGGAGCTCCGAGAATTCGGGCGCTTTTCTGAGAAAGATTGCTTCTTCCTTTACACGCCGTAGGTAGTTGATGCTGCCAACTACGACGAAATCGTTACGTTGTATATATATATATATATATATATATATATATATATATATATATATATATATACTTCAACTGCATTAAAACATTCATTCATTCATTCATTCAACCTCTCCCCTTGCTTACCACAAATGGACTGTCGGTGGCAGGGGCTATAACAAAGCACCCGGTGCATTTCCATAGCTGCTTCTATTATTCGGCGTGAAACAAAACGTACCGGCCATCGCATGGAACTGACGAGCTCCAGTACAAATGAACGTGTGTAAGCACGTCGATATGCAAATTTCGTCTATGTCCACTGCAGATAGGTGAAAGTGGCTCATTTGGGTTTCTAAATGAACCCCTTGAGCCTGCTACCGCGTTTACAAGGGTATAGCCGCTCAGCATTACTCGCGCATATTGATGCGCCCGCGACTCGACGGAGGCTGGTCGCTCGTCAAAATGTCCCATCGCGCAACGAAGAAGGCGTCTCCGTTCATCTCACTCCTGATAGGGAAATCATCGTTCCTAGCCAAGAGCCACGTTCTCATAAAGCGTCAAGAACGAAAGCGCTTCCGCCTAACGTACCGACTGTCATGAGTGCTGGACAAAATGTCTAGGAAATTTGAACGGAGCATGGCGCGAAAAGAGAGGAATGCACGTTCATTTGACACGTCGTTAATATTGCTCTACCGCTACGGAGAATGAATGAACAAAAGCGACGAAAGGAATAACGAACGAAAGCGCACGGGGCGCCGCGCTCTCGCTAAACGCACCGCTGATGATGCGAGAGGCGGAGAAAGAAAGGAACACGCAGACAGACACGCCGCGCCGGCGCGCGCTACCACGAAAGAGCAGCCAGCGAAGCAGAAGAAGCGAGAATGCGGTTCAAAAACCCTGGTTTGCGCCATAATTCTCTCACCTGAAAAGGCCGCAAACGAGGAGGCCGCGTCGATGGAGTGGTTCGGGCCGGCGTTCTCTTGGGCGCTCTCCAAAATGTCAACCCGAGTCTCGGCCCGGCCTCTTCGGTGCCAACGGAGAGGGACACACAACGGCGGACACCACGTGCTCGCTCTACTCGCGACCGAGCATCCTTCCTCTTCAGATCAGCGGAGCGCTCGCTTGTTCAGTTCTTCTCCCACGCACCGGCACCGAGTAGCCGCGCCAGACACGCAGCAGGGGTAGTCGCCGAGTATTGTGCAGTGGTCGCTGTCCTCGCTCCCATGCGTGGACACTAACGAGGGACGAGCGAGTCCCTTGCTTCCTTCCTCGAGGCAACAACCTTTCCCCGACGCCCGCCGCACACGCTTGCGCGAGCCGCAAATGGAGCAACAGTCGGGGTTCCACAACGATCGCTCGCTTCTCTCGGCCGCCGATGTGGGCAACCACCGAGGTAGCAGAACTGGGCGCCGAAGCAGCGGCGGCGGCGGCGGCAGCAGCTCAGCACCGCGCGTAGCAGACGAAAAAGCAGGCAGTACTCTGCGACGGATGGGTCCTCGGCGATGTGTGTTACTGCAAACACGCCGGGCTCACACCACTGCCCACACCTTCGAAGTGCACGCGCGTGCGTTGTTCTAGCGCACTCCTCCGCAACTGCAACCGGCGCACAACGACGACGATGGCAGGCCCTCGCCGCACTCTCGGCACTCGTGCGCTGTAGACGACGCGAGTCCTCACCGGAGAGCAACCCCCTCCGAAGTTCCTTGCCGCCTTGTCTTTATGCTCCCGCAGCCGCGCTACCGCCTTCCGGAACCGACGGCGGCGACGCTTCTCGGTAAGCGCGCGCTAGTACGATGCGGCGGCGCCGGCTGCTCGTTCGCGGCGGCTGCCGCCATATTTATTTGGGTTTTTCACTTCCTCGGCCGCTCCTTCTCGCCCTCCTTTCCACGCAACCTCTATCTCTCTCTCTTTCTCTCTCACTTGCCACCGCCAGAAACGAGGAGGAGAGAGCGGCCCTCGTGCGCGTCCGTTCGGCGACGGGCTTTTCTTTTCTGGACCCGCAGATGGAAAGAACGGACTATAAATGGAAGCCAGAGGAGGAGAGAATGCCTTTTAACCGGTCTCTCGCCGGACCCTGCCTCCTACAGTGTTCTCTCCCCTCAGAGTTCTTGTTTCTTTCATTCTTTCTTTGAGAGCCGGTAGACGCGAGAACGATACGCATACGCAATGACCGAGAGGAGGAAAGGAATTTACGTTGAACCATCTCGCAACGAAACGTACCGAACGAGCGCTAAGCAGAAAAGAAGAGAACGAGAGAAGCAATTGGGGAAGAGGGCGTGGATGGATAAAAAACGAAAGTCCCGGCGAGCCCTTATTTTTTATTTTCTCCCTCCTCTCTCGATATATCGACCGGTGGCGAACTCCGAGAGCCGCCGCCAGTTGCGATGGGGGCGCTACCCCAGTGCTTCGGGTTCGCTTCGGGCGCACGGCTTCGGAAACGTGCAAGGAGATTCCGACGCCGACGCATGGCGCCGACCACGTGGCCTTTTCCCGGCACGGCCTCGAAGGGTTCGCGAGGGTCCGCGACTGGAAGTTGGAACCGGAAATAAAAAAACGACGGCGCGCTTCCTCGTGCCAGTGCGCGGCGTAAATGCGTCTCCCGCTGCCTCCGGTTGCGTAATAAGTCTGACCGCATCGAGCTCAATTCTTTTCGGCGATTTCCTTATTGATCTGTCTCTAGTCAACCCTTCTACATTTCCTCGCTACTGGGATTCGACAGCTCTTTTTCGCCACCTGTGTGTCATCATTGCTTACAAAGCAGGTTGAGCAGGACAAAGATATTTGTCTTGTCCAAGATCTTTCTTTTTCTTCATAGAATCGGTACTCCCCGTCGTTGTGCACTCTAACTCTTACGCATGTTTGACTTACGAAGTCCTAACTACATCACCCTTAACGCACGACTGACCACGTGACTACTCGATACTCGGAGCCAAGTTAGAAGATGTGTGAGCAATCTGTGCAATATTGTCACAGGCACAAACACTGTTTGCGCCTACCGGTGAAAATGAATCCCCTATTTCATCGCTTTATGGGGTTTTGTCAAACTAGTCGACACATACAACCAAACAAACAAAAAAAAAACTAAAGAGAAACGAAGAATGCTTTCGATTTGAAGACAAGCAAGTTGAATAATTAGTTATCCTAATTGCCTAGCGTCTAGCGGCGCATGTCATATCAAGAGGCCTAAAATGTTTTGGAAGATGTGTAACTTATCGTGAAAGAGATAAAACAATCGCACATCCGGCCTCAAGGCTTCATTTGCTGATACACAACACTGTAAAGGATCAACACTGTAAAGACGCTATCCGAAAATACTTTCGGGAGGGCATACTAGTTATCTCATCTTCGTCAGATGTGATTGGAATGGACAATATTTATCGTGTGTAAAGCGCGTGGCGGCTGCCATAGATCAGGAACTCCGGGAATGGCAAAGAAACCGTCACTGATCAAACAATATAAGCTAAGGAACAAAACTGGGACGTTCCGATGTCCAGTCTATACTGTGTCTCTGGGGAGCGACTGGCATATGTTGCACTGTTCGAACGAAATCATATCAATCGCAATCACTTTTTACTTTATTGACAGAGCAACTCTACATGTGGCTTGACCGTGAAATATCACTCCTATTTGGAAAGGATTAGGAATTCTCCGAAAGACTGTATATAGTCTGTTTTCTGTGCGTGAAAGTCTGCAGGCCTTATTTTTAGCATCATCAAGGTTGTGCTAACAGGCGATATGTTTCCCGCACAATAAGCTTTCTTTCTTTCTCTCTCTCTCTCTCTTCCCACGGCGTATACGTTAGAATTCACGACGGGCTGCCGTCCCTTCCCCTCAACTTGACGTAAGGTGTAGAACAGGCGTGCAGGGGCCAGGGTAAGACACGATGCAATTAGGCATTTCTGGCGCACGCAGCAGTAATAAATAAATAAATAAATAAATAAATAAATAGAAGCATTAGTTATTATGGATAAAACTTGGACGGCATTCAATGTTTATATATTCATGTATTCTTTTGCCATTACTCATTTTGGTGGTCTTGACGCGGTGGAATTTTTTTTTTTTTTCTCTCTCTTATGATGTCAATTCGACGAAATGCAGAGGGGTAGCCAGGAAGGTATAACTGCTCCATTCACTGAATAAAAATGAAAGGGAAGAACAGAAATATCGTGGTATGAGTGGTGAGGATGAGAATGTACACATAAGACGTAAGTGTACGTAAATACTATTCGCGTCCGAAATTCACAGCCACGAAATCGAAACCCTTGTGACTCAGGAATTCGAAGAGTGCGCAGATAGTGGCTCGAATTCGTTAATCACAAGATGCTCAGGGAGACCAAACTAAAGCAGAATGTTCTCTATGAAATTACCACCGTTGCGTAACGGACAAGGAATGTGCTAACTCATTGGTGCAGTACCTGCATCACACAGGGCTGCATGCGTTTATATGGAACCCTTTCGCGCATTTTTTTGTTTGTTTTACAGAATATGGCGTATACGGTAAATCCCCCTAATAAATATAGGTGGCTTGTTTATATGATTGAGAATTGTGACTTACTTTTATATAGAAGCAGAAAGCTTTGAATCATCAGTGCTTTTTTTTATTATTATTGAATGTGACGAAGTGGCTACAGTGTGCCATTTTGTGTTATTTAAGGCAAATCTTAACGATCGTGCTTCCGTAAATGCAATTCACTCGGTGCTTTTATTCGGTTCACATTTGTGTGCCGAGCTACCAACAGAAGCTTGCTAACAGATGTCCTTACGTCCGAAGCGAACTAGTTTTCTTTCTATTGCCTTTATTTCCAGACAAAGAACCAAGAGCCAGTGAGGAGGCGGTTGTCGTGTAGTGGCATTATATCAGCATTTCCATACCCATTGCCATAGGCGGAAAGTTTTCATTGTCCTGGGGGGGGGGGGGGGGGACCAGCTTTCCGAACCCCTCCCCCCCAACACACACACACACACATATATATATATATATATATATATATATATGTCGCACTTCAAGAGAACGTCGCGTGACCTCGAACAATCGTTCGCTGAAATGACGGCCTTATATGAGAATTTACAAGACCTCATAGTAGGAGACAGTTCAATTTTACAGCCTCAGTCCTCTCACACCACCAACCATCTGGCGTCTCTCGGTGGTGTAATCTTCCTTCCTGTAATTGTCGTATACTTCGCGATCGTAAAAACTGCTTCGCCTTTCCGGCGAAACTGCAGCCTCTGTCTCTCGCTCTTTATTCTTCTCTTTTGCTATGAGCCAGAGTATAAGCACTGCTAGCATGACTGCTGTTGATTCCGATTTCGAGTGAATCCGGTTTTGTCTCATTTCGGTTACTGAGTGAATTATACAGGGTGACCCGACTATCATGCACCAAGACTTTAAAAAAGAGCCAATTGCGTTATTCGAAGAAAACCTAGTGCATATTGTTTCCAGTATAGTGGAGCAACCGCCAATAACTTTTTGATTACTGAGATTTATTTAGATAAATATTACTTATGTAATTCGAGGAGTACAACTGAAGCATAACTGCGAGTCGGCCTAGTTGGAACAGATTCATCTTAAAACTTTTTGTGCGCAAACAAGCAGGGACGAAGAATAGAGGCAACACAAGGACGAGCGCTTTCTAACAATTGGTCACCAGTTGTTAGAAAGCGCTCGTCCTTGTGTTGCCCCTATTCTTCGTCCCTGTTTGTTTGCGCACAAAAAGTTTTAAGATGAATCGAGGAGTACTGTCCTAATCATCAAGGTATCAGTGAGGCATTTGTAGGCACAGCCAAAGGACGCCTAACTGCGGTGTTTTCGGCGACGCTGTAATCGCGTACAAATTTTTTCCGACTGGTAAAGAAACGCAACGAAATATGAACAATTCCACGCGACTACGCTCCCACCTGCATCATAAAGCAGTGCCCTCAAATAAGCTGATTGAAAGCGTAACCTTTACTCGGCGAAGAATACCACTAAATTGTTAGCCTATACGACACTGGTTCGTTCGAAAATGGAGTACGCGTCCTTTATTTGGAATCCGCACCAGTCGTACCTCACAAACATGCTCGAGTCATTCCAAAACAAAGCAGCCCGCTTCATCACGAAAAATTACTCACGAACTCCTAGCATCACTAACATTAAAATATTTCTAAATCTCCCCTCGCTAGAAAATCGAACTCTGATAGGACTTCTTTCCCATTTTCACAAGCTATATCACTGCGGGTCGTCTTTCAGCGCACGCCACATCAGGCCCGCCCATCGTATCTTCCCGCGCCTTGATCATCCCGTTAAAGTGCAGCCCTTTCTTACGCGCACTATCTTCTTGAGTCACTCGCCCCACTTTCTCGCGATATATCACGGAATATATCACCAAATGAAATCGAATCAGCTCTAAGTCATGATGATTTCCTACCAAAAGTAGAACACTATTTTAAAGTACTAACGTAGTATTCTGTTGCTCATATTTTATAATCATCACTCTGTGATTGCGCGCTTTTTCTTATTTTATACTCTTACTTTACTTTTTCTTTTCTCACCATATTTTGATGTCTTAGCGCACATGGTAGTGTTCTAGGTTAGCCTAGAATCACTTATACTGCATAAAAGCTTCTCTGGTTGTGATTTTCATTGATTCATGCAGTATCTGCTGGTATGTGTGCCTCTTTTCAAGAATTTTTCCTTGCATGAAGGGACCAAGTTATATTCATGTTGTGTAACACCCATTTTAATTCTATAGGTATGTTCGACATTTAAGACGTTTCGTTGTATTGCTGTTAGTGTCTTTTTTTTGTTTTCCTGTTTTTCCGCTTGTGTTTTTATTTTAACATGCATTATCTGTTTAAATGCGTATACTGTATAAATCACTAATTTATCGTAACATCCCTATGTGATGCCCGTATGGGCCTTTTGGGTACTTGAATGAAAAAGGAAAACTCCTTTGCCTCCGGTACGGAAGGAGCACCAATAGCTGGTTTCGCGGCTTCACAGCCATTCCATCCTCTCATTTCTACGTCACACTTATTATCCGTCTCCCGCCTCGATAGTGCTAACATAACCCAAAAGAAAGAAATCGAGCGGAGAGAAGTCAGGTGACCTAGCCAGCCAGTTTACTGGCCCGTGCCTTTCAACCTATTGCACACGAAAAGTCGCATCCTGCCACTTTCGTGTTCTGCTGCTGCTGCGTGCTGGCGCCCCATCTTGCTGATACCCCAGAAGTGGAAGACGTGACAGCGGGACTTCGCTGAGAAACTCATCCACCGCTCACTCCTTCAAGGATTTCATCCATATAACGCTGTCCGGTCAGTGTGTGATCGAAGAAGCTGAGACCGATTATAGCACCGGCGTAAATTGGGAACCACACATTGAACAACCACAGGTACTGATGCCGAGTGCGCTTTACCCAGTGTGGGCTGGAGTCACTCCAATAGTGCGCATTATGCAAGCTTACCTGGCCGTTTCTCAAAATTTGGCTTCATCTGTGCACATCATGTTCCTCAACAAGTCCGGTAACTCATGGGCTTTTGTGAGGACCCAATTCGAGAAATCTACGCGATTCTGCAGGTCCCCATCTCCTAAGCAATGGTGCAGGTTACGGTGGTACGGGTGAAAGGCCGACTGATTTAGAATCCTCCAAATAAATGGCACGGAAATTCGTACCTGGGCGGCCACGTCCCGCACGCTAACATGAGGGTTTTATGAAATAAATACTAGAACGTCCTTGCGTACGCTAGCACTCAAAGATGGAGTCCTCCGCCGCTGTTTCTTGAAGCTGCCGGTTTGTCTCAGGTTTTTATAATTTCTGATGATAGTTGGCGTGTTTGGTCTACCGCCACACTTCCATGACTGATATATATTTGCAGCCTTCCTCTTGTTGTTATTCCTACCTCCCAAGGCAAAGATAATGTTTTCCTTCTGCTCATTAGAGAAAGACATGGCGACTGGGACAAAACAAAACGCGGCTTTAAATATTTGCACTGACGTTCTCTATGCACTTCTGTGGCGATAGCTTCTGTGGCAAAAAAAGAAGGAAACATCCGTGCACTTTATCTAGGCTAAGACAGCAGCCATCATAGCTTGTCTCCAGCTAACACCAAACGCGACGTTTTACTTCGGCCAGGGCGCGGCAGATAAGGAACTAGCTCGATCACGAGGTTTTTCTTTATTTCCTTGATTTCGTTCTGGCTAACTCGGAGGTAGCTTGTTCGGGGGTGCTGCTTTATGGTGCGGGTGGGCGCGCACTCACGTGGTATTGTTCATATTTCGCGGGGTTTACTTATCAGTCGGAAAAAATTTGTACGCAATTAGTACATCGCTGAAAACACCGCAGTTAGATGGCCCTTCGAATGCCTCATTGACGCTTTGATCATTAAGATAGTACGCCTCGAGTTGAACAATTAATTACAATTACCGAATTAAATCTCAGTAACTAAATCATTAATGGTAGCTACTCCACTGTACTGGAAACAATAAGCACTAGGTTTTGTTCGAGTAATACATTGTTGTTTATTATTTTAAGCTTCGTGCTTGATAGGTACTTGGGACAACCTGTATATATTTATGACCTCTGCATGCAAATGATGATGTTTCCATCCCTAATACATTTCGTAAACTGTTAGAAGCTTGTTTTTCATTAGTCGTTAGCATTGCTTACTGGAAAAAGAAACAATACTAAGACAAACATTATTCACGTGCATTTCACACGTCCTTGATAAAATACTGTGCCGAAGGGATCATTGAAGGCTAAAGGTGTTTTTCTTTTTCAGGGTCAAGAAAGCCTGCAAAGCAATTAGAAGTGAGGTGAACATACAGCAACATATTCATTCTCTAGGCAAAGACTATCCACAAGTTCACAAATACTTACTAATGGGCTACCTCCGTCTCTTTCAAAAATATAATAAACTTTCCCCTCTGTATATATTTCAATATATCGTATATGTGTATGGTGTTTACAGTGGAAATTTAGAGCAATGTTGAAGTGAGAAAATACGGACGAGACAGCTGGTGCTCCTAATGTGCTTGTCCTCCTACTGTCAGGATTTGCAGAAATAAAGCGAAAGTATTAATTAATGTCCATGCACGTCCGCGCCAACAATGACACAGTAAGCTATTAACCACAATAAAACTTTTAAGTGAAAAGGTAGAAGCAAAGCAAACGAAACTTCAATAGATGCGGGTGACAAAACTGTAGTATTCTCATTTTATGGCGGGGAGGCGGTAGACTTCGACATCGCCGGGGGTATCTTACTGAATACTCCGGAGGGGGCTCGGGCCCCGGAGCCCCCCCCCTCCCCCGTATTCTTTCGCTATGCCCACCGCGTCTGCTTATATGTTATCTTGCATATATATGTTCGTATATTTATGGCATATTGGTGTAGCGTACGGTGTAGACTACGTAGAGTACGACGCCGAAAGTGGCTATGGTGATGCGCTGCTGAGCACTATAGGTCGCATTCGATCACTGAGCATTCTCGGCCGAAGAGGCCTCCTTTCGATGGGGAATAAGTACAAAAATGCTCGTATGATTAGGACGTTAAAATGTTAAAACCTAGGACGTTAAAAATGTCCTAGGTTGTCAAAATTAACCTAGAACTGGAAGTGTGCCAATATTAATCCGGAACCCTCTTACGAGGGGGTGCTGATAAGTACTGAGCCTTACCTAGAAAAACATTTAGCTGGGAAGCTGTTACTGCCACACTATAATCTGCCACATGTTCCTTAAGAAAGTTAATGCACTTGCAACGTCTGTCCAGAAGTCCTTTCCAATAAGATTATTTCGTCTGCAAGTGCAACCACCCATTTCATTAGCTGCCTCCAGAGCACTCAAAATATTTGTCCCCGTAGGTGTTTCTTTTTGTGAGATTCGGCAAAAGATGAGGGTCAGAAGGAGCCAGGATGGAAGAATAGGGTGTATGGAGCATCACCTGCAAGAATAAAGAGCTTACTTTTGCCACGGTTCCTCCCGCGGCGTGTAACGAAGCAGTGTCACGAAACTGGATAACACCTTTTGAGAGCTTTCCTGAACTTCGTCAACAAAGTCCCGTAAAGCACAATAAGAGGTACGGGGATCGATACCCCGTTCCTCCACCAAATGCTACAGAGAAGCATACTTATACAGTGCATATATATACAGAGAGAGTGTGCAGCGCTATAACACGCTGGCCAGGGTGATACCGTTCATCGTTGCCAGCTTCACTTCATCTTCCTCTTCTCTCCACACCGTCTTTTTATCTCTGCACGACTTACTACATAACGATATTCTGAATTTATCGTTGCACCCTATTGAAAGTCATCATCATCATCGGCCTGGCTACGCCCACTGCAGGGCAAAGGCCTCCCCCATAGCTCTCCAACTACCCCGGTCATGTGCTAATTGTGGCCATGTTATCACTGCAAACTTCTTAATCTCATCCGCACACCTAGCTGTCTGCCGCCCCCTGCTACGCTTCTCTTGGAATCCAGTCCGTAACCCTTAATAACCATCGGTTATCTTCCCTCCTCATTACGTGTCCTGCCCATGCCCATTTCGTTTTTCTTGATTTCAACTAAGATGTCATTAATTCGAGTTTGTTTGAGCATTGGAGAGATTGTATAACTCGGCCTGACACCTTTCTTTATTGGGATTTTGTTGCTTTCTTTATGAAGGACTACGGTGGCGGCTGTGGAGCCGCTGTAGATATATTTCAGTATTTTTGCATATGGCTCGTCTACACCCTGATTTCGAAATGCCTCCATGACTGCTGAGGTTTCGACTGAATCAAACGCTTTCTCGTAATCGATGAAAGTTATATCATCATATATCAAGCATATCATAAGGGATGGTTATATTCCGCACATTTCTCTATCGCCTGGTTGATAGTGTGAATATGGTTTATTGTTGAGCAGCCTTTACGAAATCCTGCTTGGTCTTTTGGTTGACAGACCTCTAAGGTGTTCCTTGTTTTATTTGCGATTACCTTAGTAAATACTTTGTAGGTAACTGACAGTAAGATGATCGGTCTATAATTTTTCAAGTCCTTGGCGTCCCCTTTCTTGTGGATTAAGGCTCTACTAATAACTCTCCCCTGCTATTGCTAGAACCTATGCCATATTCCCCCACTGACTTGTCTCCAGCGTGCTTCTTGCCTACCTTGGCATTGAAGTCGCCCATCAGTGTAGTGTATTTTGTTTTGACTTTACCCATCGCCGATTCCACGTCTTCATAGAAGCTTTCGACTTCCTAGTCATCATGACTGGATGTAGGGGCGTAGACCTGTACGACCGTCAATTTGTACCTCTTAAGTTTCCCAACAAGACCTGCCGCCCTCTCTTTAATGCTATAGAATTCCTGTATGTTCCCAACTATATCCTTATTAATCAGGAATCCGACTCCTAATTATCGTCTCTCCGCTAAGCCCCGGTAGCACAAGGCGTGCCCGCTTTTTTGCACTGTATATGCTTCTTTTGTCCTCCTAACCTCACTGAGCCTTATTTATCCCATTCCCGCTAATTCCTCCAGTAGCACTGCTAGACTCGCCTCACTATATAACGTTCTAGCGTTAAACGATGCCAGGCTCAGATTCCAATGGCGGCCTGTCCGGACCCAGAGTTAGCACCCTCTGCTGCGTCACAGGTCTGACCGCCGCCATGGTCAGACCTCTGAGGCTACTGAAAGTAATCCACCAGAACTCCCTTGTCATCCTAACAAAAAGAACTGTTGCCATTTTCTTCTCCAGCGACCTTTGCACACGGTACTTTTTTGGCTTTTGAGAGCTGTAGTATCTCCATTCCTTGCAATCTTGACAACCTCTCGCTACTAGAGCTTACCGCTCATCCCAAGCCAGGCAAGTCCAGCCATTGAGAACCTATGGCCCATCTCCATCACTTCGTGCGTGGGAAAGCTCCTAGAGCACATCGTTCTCAACCGGCAACAAGCATTCCGGGAGGACTCGGAGAACCTTCCAACATCGATGATCGATTCCGCTCACACCTCTCGACACAGGACATCCTCTTTCAGCTGAAAAAAGAGGCGTGTGTGACAGCGACGTGCAACTCCCCATAACGTCAAGCATACATAATTCTTACAGAGGCTTAACACGTATTGGGCGGTGGGACTAGGACGTATTACTAAATCAGAGATTTCCTCTCAGATTCCCTTGGTCCCCTTCCTGGTAAGGTCAGGGACCAAGCCACAAAACCCTTTTTTGCAGGGTGGGTGCGGCCACCCACCGGCTCGCACTGTTAACCCCTCTCCTGTTCAATATCGGCCTAATATGTTTTCCCTTGCACCTCGATAACGTCCCGGTGATCCGGCATGGCCTACACGCGGACTACATTACCAGCAGGCTGTCCACAGGGTGAATCGGGGCAATGGGAAGCCGCTTGCAAGAAGCGGCTTGCCATACAGCTGTAGCTGTATTTTACTCTGGACTTGTTTTTAACCTCCACGGATCAAGGATTTCTGGAATCAAGACGCTACGCAGCGGCAGCACCCCTGCTATTAGAGTAATTTGCCGTATGTTGTGGCCGTGCTTCTACACTGACTACTGCAATCAACATATGATTCTGCAATTGAAGTGGTAGAATACTTAAAGACACTACGCGATGCTAAGTGTTTGTGCTGTAAGGATCACAAATAACTCGCAATTTAAGGCGTGTTAAATTTAAATTTAAAGCGGCACGCTTACATCACACGGAACCTTCGGCACGGTCGCGCTGATGAGATCCAGGTCACTGGTTCGATCCCCGCTGCGGCAGCCACTTGCAAAAAAAAAAAACGAAACGAGAAAACGCTGACGTACTTCGATTTAGGTGCGCTTTCAAGAACCAGAATTATTCAGGATTCATCCAGAGTTGACGACTACCGAGTGCCTCATAATGAGATTAGGTTCTCGCACGTAAAACCCCGTAATGCTGCTTTTTTTTTTTGTTCGACGCAGAACCGATTTAGCCATTTCAGAATTGACGGTTTGCAAAATAGTGAGCGCCATCTGGCGCACAACAGGCAAAGCTGCAGTGCTCTGCGTGCGAGAGTATGTGGTTAGAGAGCGAGTTTCGTTTTTCGGCTGCTGCCTGGCCTCTGCCGCGGCAACCCCGTGTGTTCATGGCGCCAAAAAATAATTGAAGACGCCGTCACTCCGTTCCAGTTCCCGTACATGTCATAGACCTCCGACTTATCCAAGCGTACCACTTAAACTGATCGCGTGTGGCAATATCTGCTTTATATATAACTGCCACTACTCGCTGCAGGTTCATTGAGGCTCGGCACTGAAGGAAGATCACGTTAAAAATATCGTATATTTGGGGCTGCTGAAGCCAGCACAGGACTGATGCGAGCGAAATACACTCCTTCAACAAAGAGCAGAGTGCGCGTCGTCGAAACACGCTGTTGATGTGTCGCCGAGTGTCCGCTCTTGGTTTCGCTGAGTGGCCGCGCGCAGCGACCACCGTGCGAGGCGGCTAGCCTTAAAGTTGCTCTTTGCTGCCGACAGAGTACAGAGAGAACCAGCCCTGCGTTCATTTAACCGCGACGTAATCGCCCAGACGCTAAAATACTCACGAAAATAAATACTTTATAGCCCGCTCCGTTTCCATTACAAGCGCCGTCGGCTGCTGCTGTTTCGACAACCGGCAGCTAGGCCTGCCGGCTCGAGCGATCGGCGGCTGCCGACAAAGTCAGCGCGCCGAGCGTGATGTTCCGCTTAGGAGAGTTTATCCTACTAATATGGCCCATCTGGAACAAAGCAAAGCTTCACGGAGCTGTTTGACTTGTTACGACGGTCCTTTTTTCGCGCGCGGCAAATACGGGAGTGTCTCAAGCGACGCGCCTAATTGCCATCGATGAAGACGGTAGGCCTCGCTCGCTGGCCGTGTGTGTCGCCGGTTACGAAGAAGCTTCTGCTAGGAAGTGAACGCATAGTTTTTTTCTAGCTCTTTAACTCATGCATCAATATTAAAAGGCTAAATGAGAAATACATTTGGCTATCTGTACACCGTCGGCAGAAAAGAGCAAACCAGCCGAACTCCGTCGCCCGCTGGTCGCTCCGCACCGCCCATCGGTCGCACCAACTGCCCTCGAATGGTGTGTTTCGATCACTTTAGTGGCGTAGTACTAGGCTCTGATTGTCATATGAGGCGCACTTTCGACATCACTTTACAATATTTAGTATAATAACATGTTAGCGACAACTGAGTGACACCACGGCGCGTTCGCAAGCGCTGTCCGTCCTCGTTTATCTTGAACTTTCCCTATTCCGGCAACATGCTGCTGCGTTTAAGGGTGTCTCGAAGCTTGCAGGCCGATATAACCTCGTAGCACTGGCATGTGACAATTCAGCAGCAGCAAATAGCGCGATGACAACCGGCTCTGCGAGGAGCGAGCAAGTTGTGTACTGTGGTGGCATCTCCGGCCGTCGCTTATCCATGCTGCTTTCCTCGCCGGATAGCTCTTCTCGGATAGAAACCGAAATAAACTCGTGCTCCGTTTGCTAGTGAAACACTTTGTGCACAATGCGCAACACAACGAGCCGTCCTTTTCACGAAAATACCGCGATCAAAACCACCACGAACCGTCGTCTCAAGGCGCGCTATAGCTGCGTTGGTTGTTCGTCTGCTCCTCGTACCTAACCATGTAGAGGGCGCTCGTGAGAGCCGTGTTCGCGCATGCGCAACAGTATTTTTGCAAACCGTCCATTCTTGGCAATCCTTGCAGCCCTATTTTAAACAGCGAATACCAACTCCCAGCGTCGTAAAAAAGGTTCTCCTTCCCGCGCTTCCTCGACAAGAAAAGTGCGTCGCTTCGGGGAAGCCGTCGCAGGAACGTGTGGCGGAGCCTCACAACGACCTCCCGTCCATTACCACTACACAGTGGACGGCAAAATGGCATCGCCGCGCGGGAGAGGAGGCGCGTCTTCGTCGGAATAACTGGCGCGGTCACTCACTTTACGCGCGCGCGAAATTTCCCAGGAAGTCGAAAGCGTTCGCGGATCCAGTTTTGGAATGCGGCGTGCGTCCCCGTGCCGCCTGCGCACGTGTCCTGGTCGCGCTTAAACTGAGTGCGAGTGTCTCCGCGTGGTTGTGCGTGCGTGTACGCGTCTCTGTGAGCGTGGTGCGTCTATGTATGTGCGTGTGCACTCACGGTGCGTGTACGTCTGTGTGCCTGCACGTGCACGTCCGCTATCGAGTGCGCGTGCGAGTGGCCGTCCTTGTGCGACGACGACGAACGCGGAGCATACAGACACGAGATTCATCATCATCATCATCAGTCTGGTTACGCCCACTGCAGGGCAAAGGCCTCTCCCATACTTCTCAAACCACCCCGGTCATGTACTAATTGTGGTCATGTAGTCCCTGCAAACTTCTTAATCTCATCCGCCCACCTAACTTCCTGCCGCCCTCTTCGACACGAGATTGCTACGCGTTTTTTGTTGAAGAGGTCCTCTCGACAACTGAGTGATAGCCCGTCGCCTCCTCTGTACGATAAACAGCCTGACTTATCGGATTGCTCGCGCGACTCAACATACTGACTTTCTTTCTAGTCTTTTTTAAAGCGCAAGTTATAAGCGCCCGTTCATGCGGCGAGCGTCAGCGTCTTCGTAACCGAGCGAACGAGCCCAGCGAAAGCTGAGAGCGAACGCTGAGCGCAGCGGCGGATGAAAGAAGTCTGTGTGAAAATTAGCGCATACTGGTTAAATATGACGCTTGTTATAAAGTGTCGCGCACTCTACAAACGTTTACGACTAATTATACTTATTCTATATTTACATACTTCGTTGCTGACTATTGCTAGGGGTTCTCAGCCTGGCCCGCTCTTATTTGATACCATTGTCATCCTCATACGACGTCTACAAATTACCCAACCGGCCCTTACCTTAATTAGTTTCTCCTTCCGCTAGCCACCATACTCCCGCTTTCGCTCTGCTGTCGGCTCTGTCTTGGCTCTGTTTCTGGCCGCGCGTTTGCGTTTTGCGCAGAAAAGCCGTAGCGCCGTCTGCGGACGCCGTTCTACTCACCGATGGCGCAACGTCATTATGAGACCATGATGTCAATTCTCCTCGATCGGAGGGCGGGCGATTTGAACTGCGCTAGAGGTACGCGGACGCTTCAGAACGCATTTTCTCTTAAAATAAGTCTCTCCTTGCCACGAAACAAGCGTTTCGAGGTTTCTGTGATGGTATTTCAACAGTACACGTTGACTTAATAGTAACCTTTAGTGTCCCTTTAAGTCGTACCTTACGAATTTTCTAACATATCTTACATACATAAATTCAATTATTTCAGTAACTTCCCACGGCACAAGGAGGGCCTGCGTGGTTGGGCATGGGTGGTTCGAAACAACGGTCGACGCTGGATGCGGGACGGCGACGCCGGATTTCCTGCGCCACAGGGCCGTTAACGCTATCGCGTTAAAGATCAATAGTATCAGCGCCCCCACAGAATTCGCACAAGTGGGAAAGCACTGGACCAGCTCTATGGCGATGCCGCGTTTGAGACAAGTATCCTCCAAAACATTAATCGAGTGAAAATGACTTCAATTTATCAAGTGGGAAACAGATTGTTGCGCCACAATGCTTTGGTGGAGCATGGTTATAACAGCGCGTTTTGAGGACAGGGCACAGAAAGAATGCACCCAGGGGAGTCTCCACCCCGTGTGCATTCTTTCTGTGTCCTGTCCTCAAGACACAGCGTTATAACCATGTTCAATCAAGACAGCAACCAACTAGCCCATCTAAGTCTCTTAATTAGCCACAATGGTTGATGACACCACCGTCATCACACTACCCGGTAAACACCAATATAACATAATTAAGTCCAAAATTACTAACTTCCAGCACCGACCTAGACATCCAGACACGGGTCCTGGCACGAGCTGAAGACGTCATCCAGAACACAGCCTGGCAGCCTACGTAGCTGAGCTTTCCTTACCTCTTAGCCCTTCGATTAATAAAGTCGTTTCTCACTCTATTATTATTATTATTATTATTATTATTATTATTATTATTATTATTATTATTATTATTATTATTATTATTATTATTATTGTTATTATTATTATTATAGTCCCCCACCCCACTTCTTTTTCATTTTGTCCAACCCACTTCTCCAATTCCTCGTTGTGGTATGTGCTACTGTCTGGGATCATCATGATCATTATCATTGTCCGGAGAAGGACAAAACAAGCACGAGACGCTCCCGCGCGTGCTCCCACAAAGAAAACGGTCGAAGCTGCGAGCGGGGCGTGCAACGTTAGGTTCGGCGCAGCTGTGACGCCCGAACCAGCACGATAAATCGCCTAACCAAAAAAGAGCTCCGCCACGAACCATGGTGACCTCGGCCGCCGCTTCCCTCCTGCTGGTGGTGGCAGCGTGGATGTCCGCGTTCGCGCCCGTCCTGACCGTGTGCCGCCCCGAGTACCGCAAGAGACCGACTCACACCGCCTGCCAGCATCCCGCATCTTGGTGCAAGGTGGTCGCTAGCGGCGTGAGCGCGGCCGAGCGCACCCTCATTCTGAAGATCCACAACGACTACCGCAGCCAGGTCGCGCAGGGCCGACTACCGGGATTTCCGGCGGCAACCGACATGCAGGAGCTGATCTGGGACGACGAGATGGCCGACGTGGCGCAGGTGATCATTTCAATTGGCTGCTTCTCCTTGCTGTTCGCTTTGCTAGAACTCTGTGGAAACTGGCCACTCCGTTGGCATTGTCGTGGAATCGCTGTGCGCGGTTTTTTAATGGAACATTTTGACTAGTATTGCAAGGACTGTAGTATTGCCTGGGATCCTATTGTGGACACTCTAAAAGCTCCCGCATTTTCAAATCCACCGTTAATTGTCAGCTCTGGTTTGCTCGCAAGATGGCCGATTACGCCTTCTCTGATTGGCCGAAAACGCAAATATATAGAGGAATTTGACAATATGGCGGAATTTCGGTGTCCACGATGGCGCCCTTGTTTCAGATCGGTGCGAATTAAAATCTGGATGCAGGCGAACGGGGAGCCGCTCGACCCATGAATAGGAGGTTGGAATTGGAAACACGTTAGCGCTGCTTATGTTGTAAACAAACATTATAGACACAGAAGCAAAGCTTGTAAAAGAGAGGGAGTGCAGATGCATAGCTCCTGCCGTGTAGCAGACGCCACCCCAGCCACGTAAGTTGCGGCAGCCACGAGACCGGAATTCTCTCGGATCTCGACCGCCCATTCCCGGCGCAAAGCCGGCTCAAGAGGACCTTCGTTAAAGCACCCCCAATTTCTCTGAGCTGGAGCGCAGTGCTTTGCATGGTCCGTGCGAATGTCATGCGAGGGCTCCATTTTGACCGGCTGAATTGTAACCCGCTCGGCCAAAGCGCTAGGAGAGGGACCGGTCGAACGTACCTTAAGAGAAATATGCAAAGGACCGCTTGAAGCATCGTTTATAACACATTTACGACTTCCGGTACAAGGGGGCACCAGATGTTTAGGAATGTCACCAGAGCGTTCTACTTGTGTAAATTTCTTCCACTCGCGCGCGATGGGAACGCGCGTGGCACGATGCGGTGTCCGAAACAACACGCGGAGCGTTGGAAGGACGATGTCTGCAATGGTTATCTAGAAGGCTTACTACATGTGGCTTAACGGCGCCAGCGTGGCCCAACACGAGGATTTACTTTCCCCTGCATAGATATCCCACTTCAACGTCGTTTCCATCAAAACGGTAGAAGGCGCTGTCGATGTTGCTCCTAGACGCTATAACGTAAAGCGATTCCAAACATTTCTGTTTCATTTCTGCAATTAGCCCTCTACGATTGGTCAAAAATTGTCCGGGCCCCCCCCACTTCGCGTGTCGGCCACGTACGCGAAGTCAGGGAAATATACCCCTCATCTGATATGGCGTGTGCACGCTCATTAGGGGCGATTGCACCAAACAAAAGAAAATGAATTATTTCCAATTCTACACCTTTTTTCACCATCAGACCTCTGCTATTTGATAGAAAGTTTTCGGGCTGCACCCGCTTCGCCTTTCTGCCACTCTGCGTCAGAAAACCGCGGAAGCTCAGCACCGTAATGTGACGGGCACTCATTAAAGATGCATCAATATGCCGAACGAAACTAATTTTGTTTTTCATAATAGCTGGAGGCTGACCCGTTTCGAAATGCTTAGAAGATTGTTGCCCGCCGAACGCTCTGGCACTGGTTACTGAATGGATTTATTTTACATAACAAAATTTTTTCCGTGACAGTACAACGTTGTCGAGCCCTTTTGCGACGTACACGACATCGCTCTGCCAACTTTTCTTAGCCGATGATCCGTTTTGGCCGACGCTCTGCCGTGATTTTCTGTCATACCAGTCACGGAAAACTAAGCAAAGAGGAGGGGACCAATCGCCGAGGCCAGCGATTGGCCTCCTTCCTCATCCCTTTTCCTCCTCATGCAGTTATCTACTTTTACTGTGCTGGACCAGCCCGCCAAAACCCTCTCCACTTCTTCGTGCTCTCCTCTGGTCAGCGAACAACATTAAAAAAAAACTGTCAACGTAGGAAATGCTATTGGCTTGAAAGCAAACGAAAGTCAGCTCCTATAAACGTGGAGGGCGTTGTATTGGCCTGTTCAAACAACGCTGTGGGTCACCACCTGATGCTTGCGTCAGTGATTACGTGAATTTTACGTTAGGAGATAGGAGTAAAAAGAGATTGGAATAGTTTTACATTATAGGGCCCTTTGTTTGCGCCTTGATGGCTAAAAACAAAGTCAAGGTCAATGCGCTGTGATTAGTCTTAAGATGAAGATCAGAAAGGTCCATTTTCCTCATTATCCTATGGTCAATTATCTCTAACCATTCTGATGCGGCTATAGATTGCGCCACTTGTAGCTGGCTTCCGAGCTCGGTACCACAGCACCACATGCTGAAATGAAGGGTTGATCTTGACACACCCGCCGGCTGGTGGCGGGCAGAGGGTTTTTTGTTGGTCTCGGGTAGCTCTGAAAGCTTTCACGTTGTGAAAACTTCTGGCACGGTGCTGCAACTTGTAGCGCACGACGACGAATGAGCCGGTCATAGGTCTCACGTTGTACCACAGCCCTTAAACTTTGTTCCCCGTATGTTCCAGATAAAACAGCGTTGTTTCGACTACACAGATGCGAAGACTACTGCTGTCATTCGTGGCTACACACGTGAATAGTGCTGTACACGGAGAGACTCCTCTTAATTTCCAAAAGTCACCTCTAAATAGCGCCTGTTGCAGACGTGAGAATTGATTCGAGGTCGGCTTACCCCCGTGTATTTGCCAGCATTATTAACCTTAGGTGTTTCTCTTACGGCACGCATCGGAAACAGTGCGGTGAAAACTAGATAAGGGAAAAGATTCAGTGACTGCTTAGCGGTAAATGCGAGAGAAATGCGTCAGCCTTACCTCGGACGTATTTCAGGTCCCGGATCCATGACTTAAACCGTGCTGACTACGTTGCAGAGCACAATTCAGAAGCTCACTTTACACACGTCGTGCTTCTTTGAGGAGCTAAGTGTGTGTACGTGCGTGCATGTGCGTATGTACACACCCAAACATGTGTACCTACAGGTGTATATATATATATATATATATATATATATATATATATATATATATATATATATATATATATATATATATATATATACACACATATAGTGTGTGTGTATTTTTTTAGCTGCACCAAAATTTTAAATTATAGAGTATGTAAACCACGGTAACGTTACGTTTACCATTCAAGTGTACAGATTCTAGATACAGAGAAACTAGCGAGGTTACGGTACTACACTTTCTAATTGTCAACAATAGGTGGCTACAGCAAATGAGTACTTTGGGGCCCGTCCTCAACACTATCTATCCAAACGATTAAATTTTAAATAGCGGATTTCATGCGGGAGCTATGCGAACAATTAGTGCCCCTTGGCGGTCTTTTTTGAAACCGAAACTGCCTGGAAAAAAAGCGTTGGGTAGCAGATGCCACCTCAGCCCCCTCACCCTTCGTCACGTCTCCGAGGTCACCGCCGGTCCCGCCAGCGAGCAGCTTGCGTTATCTCCTAGCTGTCTGCGGCGTTGGCCTAGCGCTTCAACGCCGGCAGTCCGCCAAATTTACTTCGTCATTCCGTTGGACGCCACGTGTCCACTTCCACCGATGAAACGGCCGAGGTCACCGCCGGTCCCGCCAGCGAGCAGCTTGCGTTATCTCCTAGCTGTCTGCGGCGTTGGCCTAGCGCTTCAACGCCGGCAGTCCGCCAAATTTACTTCGTCATTCCGTTGGACGCCACGTGTCCACTTCCACCGATGAAACGGCCGAGGTCACCGCCGGTCCCGCCAGCGAGCAGCTTGCGTTATCTCCTAGCTGTCTGCGGCGTTGGCCTAGCGCTTCAACGCCGGCAGTCCGCCAAATTTACTTCGTCATTCCGTTGGACGCCACGTGTCCACTTCCACCGATGAAACGGCCGAGGTCACCGCCGGTCCCGCCAGCGAGCAGCTTGCGTTATCTCCTAGCTGTCTGCGGCGTTGGCCTAGCGCTTCAACGCCGGCAGTCCGCCAAATTTACTTCGTCATTCCGTTGGACGCCACGTGTCCACTTCCACCGATGAAACGGCCGAGGTCACCGCCGGTCCCGCCAGCGAGCAGCTTGCGTTATCTCCTAGCTGTCTGCGGCGTTGGCCTAGCGCTTCAACGCCGGCAGTCCGCCAAATTTACTTCGTCATTCCGTTGGACGCCACATGTCCGCTTCCACCGATGAAACGGCGTTTCAAGGGCCCAACTGAATGACGAAGTAAATATGGCGGCCCGCCGGCATGAAAGCGCTAGGCCAACGCCGCGGACAGCTAGGAGATAACGCAAGTGGGACCGGCGGTAACCTCGGAGACGTGACGAAAGTCGGGGTGGGGGGGGGGGGTTGACATTGACGACTTAGACGCTGTTTTTCCAGCCAGTTTCGGTTTCAAGGAACCTGCCAAGGGGAATTAATTGTTCGCGTAGCTTCCTCATGAAATCCGCTATTCAATATTTATTCGTTGGGATAGGTAGTGTCGAGGACGGGCCCCGTAGTACACATTTGCTGTAGCCCCCTATTGTTGATAATTGGAAAGTTAAGTACCGTAACGTCACTAATTACGCACGTAATTGCGGACATTTCTCTGTATCTAGAGACTGCCAATCCGTACACTCGAATGGTAAACATAACGTTAGCGTGATTTATATTTTTCTAATTTAAAAAATTTCATGCAGCTAAGAAAATACGCCCTGTATATACGACGCCATCCACTATGCCGGTTTCCCATCCACTTTCGGGGGTATTCCACATCTGCCACCAATGTTTGTGACTGGTGGCGCTGCCTAACACACCCAGGGTTAGTTCTAGTAATAACACACAAGTAACGCAGAAAGTGGATGAGAAAACGGCGCTGCGGCAGCTTATTTGGTAGAGCATCGCACGCGTATTACGAAGACGTCGGATCTTTCCCCACCAGTGGCAAGTTGTGTTTTCGTCCATTGTCATTTCCGTTAATTTATCATTTCTTTCTTTAATTCAATTAGTAAGTACAAGGAATTTACCCGGTGTTGGCCTTGGTTTCTTTGAATGTTGGCTTCTTGTGATATATATATATATTTATATGTATATATATAGTGTTTGTGTGCATGTGCATATATACACACATACGCGCTCTCCTAATCCACTCTACCACTACCACGTTACTGGTTTTCTTTTCCACTTTGACATTCCTATGCTCACGCATTAAAAGAGGTTCCATATCACATAAGCAGTAGCAAGTATGTGGCGCCGTTTCCGTGTCGCGACAGGCCCACGCAAGCCTCTGCGTGCCGCCCGGCGGTAGCTTGAGCCACGACAAGCACGAGGACCGCTTCACGACGCGCTTCGACGTCACGGGCCAGAACTTGGGACTGCAGTTCGCGACGAACGCCCCTACGGGACCCAACTGGAAGCCGATCATCGACAGCTGGTTCAACGAGTCCGCGGACTACCCGCCGGGCCTCGTCTCAGGTTTCCCGACAATGCCGACGCGCAAGGCAACGGGCCACTTCACCCAGGTCGTCTGGGCGAAGAGTCGCTACCTGGGCTGCGGCTACGCCTACTTCGTCGCCACGGGCACGCACCTTCCCCACACGCGCAAGTACACGTGCAACTACTACGCGTCCGGAAACGTGGTGACGTGGCCCGTGTACCAGAGCGGCGCCACGTGCAGCGCCTGCCCGTCCTCCACCCGGTGCGACCAGTCGACGGGTCTGTGCGACTGCCAGTCGTCGCTGTCGCCTCACTGCGCCGTTAGCCACCATAGCGCCGCCCACGGGTCATCGGGCCAGCAAGGCACGTCTTGGCTGTCGTGGCTCCTCGTAGTGGCCGCCGTTGTATTCAGGCTGCCGCTAGCGGGCGCGGGTGTTTACTTCCTCGGCCAGAGATACGTAGCCCACTCGAGCACCACGCCTTCGGACCCGACCGGTGGCACGACGGCCGGGTAACGCGAGGACGAACCCATGAGGACCGATGCGCGGGACGGCCCACCGATTAGAACCGTGTATACGTGTCGTGTAAAGCGATATGCCGCCCGTGCCGCCTGCGCACGTGTCGTGGTCGCGCTTAAAGTGACTGCGAGTGTCTCCGCGCGGTTGTGCGTGCGTGTACGCGTCTCTGTGAGCGCGCGTCTATGTATGTGCGTGTGCACTCACGGTGCGTACGTCTGTGTGCCTGCACGCGTCCGCTATCGTGTGCACGTGGCCGTCCTTGCGCGACGACGACGAACACGGAGCATACAGACACGACATTGCTGTGCGTTTTTTGCTGAAGAGGTCCTCTCGACAACTGAGTGATAGCCCGTCGCCTCCTCTGTACGATAAACAGCCTGACTTATCGGATTGCTCGCGCGACTCAACATACTGACTTTCTTTCTAGTCTTTTTTTAAAGCGCAGGTTACAAGCACCCGTTCATGCGGCGAGCGTCAGCGTCTTCGTAACCGAGCGAACGAGCCCAGCGAAAGATGAGAGCGAACGCGGGGCGCAGCGGCGGATGAAAGAACTCTGTGTGAAAATTAGCGCATACTGGTTAAATATGACGCTTGTTATAAAGTGTCGCGCACTCTACAAACGTTTACGATTAATTGTACTCATTTTATATTTACATACTTCGTTGCGGACTATTCCTGCGGGTGCTCAGCCTGGCCCGCTCTTATTTGATACCATTGTCATCCTCATACGACGTCTACAAATTACTCAACCGACCCTTACTTTTTTCTGGAAAGGGTTACAAGATAGCCAGATCCCAGATATACGCCACACCATTGCGAGTCAGTAAAAAAAAAAGTAGGAATGGTTGACCCTTATTACGTAGGAATCGGCAGAACACGAAAGAGAAACGTCTTTTCACAGACGCTGTTGCATGTTTGCTTGGGGGAGCTCACGCTCCGCTGCAGCGAAAGGCGCACGATGTGCGGGTCGGCAACCGTGTTGCGGGTTTGCTTCGCAAGCGGCGTCATGTTGGCGAGCGGCGTCCTGCGGTATTCTGTAAGAGCCCACCTAGTGGACTGTCCATTTCGACCGCTGCTGATTGGATGCAGCTGTACGAGGGGGGAGGAGGTGAGCGGCTCTAGCCAATCAGCAGAGGACGAAATGGACAGCCCAATAGGTGGATTCTTACAAAATACCCCCCCCCCCATGGTATTGGTATTCTGTAAGAGTCCACCTAGTGGACTGTCCATTTCGGCCTCTGCTGATTGGATGCAGCTGTACGAGAGAGGAGGAGGTGAGCGGTTCCAGCCAATCAGCAGTGGACTGTCCATTTCGGCCGCTGCTGATTGGATGCAGCTGTACGTGAGAGGAGGCGGTGAGCGGCTCTAGCCAATCAGCAGTGGCCGAAATGGACAGTCCACTAGGTGGACTCCTGCAGAATACCCCCCTGCTGCAAAGTCGCTTCGGCGAATGTACGAGCATTTCGGTCCTGCTCCGTAGTGACTTGGGCAGCCAGTTGAGTGGCGACGCAAGCAAACTTGACGAATGCGAATGGCAGCGAAGGCGTTCTGCTTCGCGCCGGAGTGTCTCTCGCCGGACCAAATCACGATTCTCTCGTCGACGTCGTTGTGCCTTTCTGCGCCGCTTGGCGTAGCAGTTTCCTTAGTTGGTAACATCGCAAGCGAAGCAGTAGGCGGCTTGTATAAGTACTGCTGATGCATGTTGAAGCTGTGCATGTTGAAGAGGCGTCAGAGGCTAATCGAACGCGAAAGACAAACCACGTGCAGAGACTGCGTCGTCACCTGACCAAAGGGCCTGCAGAAGGCCTACCCAAGAATGAGTTTTCACGAGTAGTTAACAGATCGTGACACATAAACCACAAGTTCACAATTCAAGTTGATATGCCATACCACAAGCCGCATGCTTACCGTGTGAAAGAAAAAGAAAAGATGTATAGTGAAAGAAGAATAAATACGTATTGATCACCGCATTGTTCCATACCGCGTTTTATCGAGCGATAACGTTGCAAAGGGTACATTCATTTCGCTATCTGGAATAAGGCAACGCATTTGGGGAGGACACGATGAGGCCATCGTAACGACGTCACGCTCGGGACCGAAAACGCAAACATTAATTCTCCGGTCGTAGTGCCACTTTGCCTGAAAGCTCGAGCATCCGGCGGAAAACGCACATCACTCTCGTAATGTCAGGGTTCGCTTACTACAGCAAAAGAGACATTACCTTATTGAACGCGTCTCTTTAATCGGCCGCGAGAATGAATAACACGGGTGCAGAAAATGCACAGGCTTGCTTTTTTAGCACAAAAGAGAGAGAACAGCACACAAAAAGAAAAAAAGGAGTGTGCCCTGGCGTTCTTCCTTTCAGGCCACGTGTCCTTTGTCCTGCTATACCATAAATTTAAAAAAAAAACATACAGTGTTGACTAAGACTAGCCACGTGCTGCAGCAACGAATCCTGCAGCCCTTGGCTCTTCACGCGCGACTGGTTCCGGTGCCGAAGGAAGTTTTCCAGTTACTCGGAGACGTTACGATTCGTGGTTATCAGCAGAAAACCACTGTGCGGATGCAGTAAAAAGCACTGCTTCTGCATTGACTGTTTGTGTGGCTTTGCTTTTCACGCGGCTCGCGTTTCTTTTGCCCCTATTTCTCCTATTGAAGTAACTGCATTCTTAAGAAGCGCTTCTGCCTACGTCTTTTCTCTTGCAACGGCAAGGCTGAGAAGAATGCGCTGAAGTTAAAAGACGGGTACTTGGGACACGTGGGCACGTGGTGTTATAGACAAAGAAAAAATGAGAAAAACAACAAAGAAAATGTTTCGGGCAACCGCTTTATGCGAGTCTTATTTTATCTATTTGCAACTCTGCCTTCCAAATCTTCCCTGTGTAAACACGTTTTTTTTTTCTTCACGGCAATCATTTCAAGAGCTCTAGAAGTACTCTGAAAAATACTGAACGCACCCAATTTGTTCCTATTTATTGTCACCCATTTTCATGAACAGCAGAAAAAATAAGCAACAATTGTGACTTTTTTTGTATTTTGTGGCTTATTTTGCAATTGTAGCTTAGTGACCATTGCAGAGGGCCTTAAGGCCCTCTGCAATGGTCCTCTGCAAGGCCCTCTGCAAGGCCCTCTGCGTAACAACATTTCAATATTTCGTCAATCGGGCTTTCATGAACTTGCTTATATTGAAGAAATGGAAGAGTTGTATGATATACTTGAATACTTGTGTATTTTCTTATAGCTTCTTAGGATGACAGTTCCACGCCTCTTCACACACAGTCGACAGATAAGCAATATCGCTCTACTCTAATTGCAGCGCTGTCTTCCTTTACAAGGCACTTAATTACACTGTAATTCCTCAGTGATGAAACGGAAAAAATCAGTTGATGCTAGTACCGTTTCTAGTAATATTTCCAGGGCTTGCTGGGTCTTCTGCTACAGTTACCCAGTTGCATGGATAACGCTTTATTAAAGACCCAAGCCAGACCATTATCCAGGGTAGCATGAGACGTACGGTGGCTCCTTCCTAACAAGACGGAGAAGGAAAAAATTCTAAGAACAGAAGCAGTGAACACGCACACCCATATCTGGGACCCAGCCCTGTATCATAACAAGGACAACATGCACCCTGGAGCAACGCACTTCTTGCGTCATGAAAGATGGCATAAAACTTCGCGGAAGATGGGGTTCGGGGTTTCCAATTGCCGGTATTCGAAGTGGCAAAAGTATTCGGCACGGCTTCAAGCAAGGAGGCGCATGGCCTCGTATAGAGCAGAAGCGAAAGCTCGAAGCTTGTCCGAAACTGGCTCGTTCAAACTGTAAGGGCCTGCACGGTTTTCATACTAACAAGATCGCCTACCAGTTTTACTTTGCTTGCAAGCCTGAAACACAGTTCTCAGCAGGGAACAGGCCACAACGTGAGCATTTCAAGGCTGTGTGAAACGGCCTTGCCTCACATTACTGCTGCGGTTCACAAGATTACGAGGGGACAACGAAGCTGAGAGCGCTCCCTCGAAGTGCTGTTTCCCTCCAAATGGGTCATCAAACTATAAAAAGTAGATTCGAAAGGCAGAACGACGATACAGTCTAAACAGTCGTTGCCGCGCTAGTACATACTTTGTTGCACGGAAGAGGCACCAGGTGAGCGTGGAATTATAGCAGGAGTCTCTACAGTTAACTGCATCTACGCCACTCTGTTATGAAGGCAACTAGAAACAAGATCACGTTTTCGAAGCGCCGGTCATGCACTCGGCTACCGCGGCGGGTCCGGCGCCAGATGCGCAGGCGCCTGCGGGCGACAGCGTTATGGCACCGTGCTAATACGGACTGTATTGCGTTGTGCCGAAAATGCTGTCGCCCGTACACACGCCGATACGTCGTCCGGCGCCATAGTCATCCATCGACAGTAATTGTCCGAGGATACCGCCCCTTGACACTGACAATATTTCGCCGTGTTGTTGAAGTTGTCTATGTATATTTGTTTTACAATACCTCGAGGGGGGGGGGGGGGGGGGTGCGTGATAGACATCACCTCGGATGCTGGACATTACACAATGTTCCTACGTTGACAATTAAAGCCCATGAGCGCTGAGAAGATGACGAATTTAACGATACGGAGGATTTCGATAACGTACAAGAAATCAACACTGGACTCGCTCTTGGTTTTAGTCAAGGATGCGAAGCTTCTAGGGTGGCCATGAATGCGCCTCACTTTTCCCAGCTAACCTATAGACGTGCTTTGGATCCCACGTTCCTATAAAAATGTTTTCATGCTCATCACTGAAAGAGTGTTTTTATCCTACAAAGGTGCCTGCGGGCTACTCGGAACGGGTCCTTAAATTAGTTGGGCAGAACAATAGAAAAAAAAAGAAAGGAAAGTTATTCAGATCCAATGAACATTCTGAATGCCACGTGAAGCGAAGCTTTATTTTATTTTTTATTTTTTTGTCAATAAATCTTGTACAACTAATGACGGTGCGTACAATTTCGGTAAACCTGCCACGGCAGCACAGCAGCTGTGACACTGCGGTGCCGAGTTCGAGGTCGCGGGTCCGGACTGGGTCGCGGCGGGCGCATTCCGGAATGTGGACGAAGTGCAAGAAAAAAAAAAGAAAGAAAAAAGGGCCGCTCGTGCATCGTGTATTAGGTGCCCGTTGAAGAATAACCAGGTGGTTAAATGTTATTCCAAATGCCTCCTGCCACGACATGCTTCATAATCAGGTAATTGGGATTGGCATTTAAGAAAAAAAAACCCCTAGGATTTGATTTTAAATACAAGTGCATGTGCGTTCATCCGTTGCAGCATGAAATCTCGCGCATATCATTCTATATGTTTATCCAGGACAAAGGTGAGACCTTAAATACCAGGCAATTTTTTTTCGTTTATGTTTATACACTACAACTAAAACAAAATACCTCAAAAGACAAACACCAAATCAGGTGTATGCATTGTGTCAGACACGCACGCAGCGATGTCACGAGGGTGACGTCGATGTATGAACAAGAAAAAAAAACGGGGATATGATAAGCTGGTGCGGACAGATGTACGACACAAATCCAGATATATTTAAGGATTCTATACGTTCTCTTAATTTTTCCCTCCCCTTTTCACTTCCCCCACTTTAGGGTAGCCAACCGGGCTCAGTCCCGGCTAATCCCCTTGCTTTTCATTTATCCTCTTCCTCTCTCCCTCTTGTCCCGCAGCGGCACATGCACGTTATGCAGAACTGGCTAAGAATGCGCATTAACATGCACAGTACCGAACAGTCGAATCACGGAGAATAAATTAAAATTAGACAATCAGCTGATTGTAACGCGCTTTCACATTAAGAGGTTAATGTGCCTTAAAAATGATCATAAGCCATACATTATAAGTTCATGGCTTACATGGGTGTTCTCATGTTTCACAGAGGCGTGCTTATTTGCACTACTTTGTCGGTTACCTCAAACAAGGAGTTATAGCGAGTGTTTCTGCGAAGAATGAGTAAATTAAGTAATGATCTCCGGTGGCACATGGCAGAATCTAACCCTTGAGCTGGATAGCCGAAACCAGGGGACATTATCTTCGCGATAAATCGAAATGCATGACTGAAATGGTTTGACCAGAATACAATTCAGTTTTTAGATTGTAACCTGACTTTAACACCAGATTAGCCGGGTGCGCGATTTATCGCGTTTTTCTGGACCCAGTAAAAGTTTATTCACTCACTCACTCACATCACACGTGCTGGATGTACACGCCACGAGCCCGAAAAAACCTGTTGTATGATTATGCACATTCCAAGACGGTAAAACGGATCATTGGTATGTTCTGTTTGAAAGGAGCCTTCGACAAGTCATGTGTTCACCTGGTACATGCCAGCCTGAACAACGAGGCAAGTAGATCGTTGAAAGCTGGTTTCCCTACTTCAGTCGGGGTCGCTGTGGCGCAGAAGTTCCTGCAGAGATTAAAAGCTAGAGCATTCCAGGAAGGTCATGGTCAGGAAATTTAAAAAAAATATATCCGACCGGCGGCTCTCCGCTATATTCGTAGGGTGTCTCACGACGTGAAGAACAATCGTTACGCGTTGTCGGTGGTACTTTCCGCCCCACGCAAGCTGGCCTCACTGTGTCCCCGGATTGCGTCCGGAGAAAGGAACGTGCGGGACTACATAAGACTCGCTTCTCTCAGTTCGTCGGATGCTCGACTGCGGTTGTATACGAAATCTCCCTGACCTCTGGAAAGGCCTCGGTCAAACGGGCCGATGTATAAATGAACGACTAAGAGAGCACCAGCTTTCGATAGAGATCAGAAGGTTAAGGGCCTATTCCGCCCTTGCACTGCAGCGCATGCCTTTTGGCTGCACGTGATCATCCGTGTCGGCCTTAGCTGGCACGAACAAAAATTTTGAGACGCACTCGTGACCATATGGTACACGGGCTTGCCGAGGCTTCCTTCATAAACAACAAGGGTGATTATTGTGTGAGTGACACGTCGATCAGATTTTATCCGAACGAAAGCGGATTTCTAGCATGTGCGTAGGCGAAGGTTTTACAAATATTAAGTTATAAATATGTGCGTCCTTCTGAATCAAATCCAGTCGCGAGTCGCGCGTCCTTCCTTGTGCTCTTCTCGTACATGTTTGTATTGCACAACACCTTGCTTAACGATATATATATATATATATATATATATATATATATATATATATATATATATATATATATATATATATATATATATATCGTTCAGCAGGCTTCTCGTACACAATGAGCAATCGTGATTATAAAAAAAAAAAATTCACTCTTTATAAATGTGACAAATGTGGCGGAATTTGAGGCATGTTTTAGAGAGCAAGTTCGTTCATATAATGCACTTTGTCTGTGCTGCCAAACTTCTAGTAAATCCCCGTTTGTCGGTATGTTCCATAATTGACATGCTGACCGATGCTGGCGGATATCAACGGAAGAGATTAAGAGGAACCCCATCTGGTTCTGTCTAGAAAACAACAAAATCATTGGGTGGAGAAGTCAAAGGAATAAAAAAAAATAACTTACCCTACTAAGAAAGTCGCAAAAAGAAGAGTCATCGCGAAGCAAGAAGATTAGGTTTTCTCGGCGGCTGAGCACGCATCCCTTTGACTGCTTCCAAAAGAGGAGGTTCGCTGAGAAATACCGTGACAAATGAAAAAAAAAATCAACGCAAGTTGCCCACACGGTGCTTCTAAAATATTCCTGCTCAAAGGTGAGCTAGCTCGAAAGAATGAGAAAAGCTCTGGCCGAAACGATCTCACGATAACTGCCGACGGTAATGCTATTATCATCGAAGCATTGCAGCGACACACTGTACTGCCGCCCCCGAAACGCGTCCCGTATGAGGCGTCTACTGCAGGTGGGATGCTCTGACGCGTTTTCTTCTGGACACGCCGCGACATCTACCGGCGCCGCCTCGAAATCCGTGCGTGGCGCGCGTCCGAGTATATACTCATAGCGATTGTTTGAGTATCTAATTACGATTGAGCCGAGCGACGGAGAATTTTTGGAGGATTTTTTTTCCTTCTTGTCATTGAAGAGTGGCGCATATACAGTGGCACAGCTCTTACCCAGTGGCTCAAGTTGGCGTCAAAGAGGTTCGTTGAACAGCGGCGCACGCCCAGTGTCACATACACAGCCAACTACGCTGGGCCAACCGTTGGTTTCGAACTCTGTTCCCTCAGTACACCAACTCGATAGACTATCTACTAGCGAGCCGAGTAGGAGTGAAAGCTGTTAGATACCGATGACGGACAGGAAATTCAGTGAAATTCCGAAAGTGTGCCAATCGCATTAAAAAAATTGGAGGACGCCTCAGCTTCGCCTTTAAGAGTGGAACGGGATAGCATTCAAAGATACCTGACCGTTTCTCACGCTTCTCGGCAGCTGCAGCTTATGTAACCGTAATGTTTACCGGGGAAACGCTGGCGGCGAACGCTATGCACGAAGGCGAGCTTTCTGGTAGAAACGCGACCTCTTGCGTGCGCAGTGATGCGGCGGAGGCGAGCGTCATGTAGAGGTGTTGAAAGGAACCGGGCGCGCCGCTTTATGAGCTTTGAGATTTGCGCGCGCCGGCGTGCGCAAATCTCGGAGGCCATGGCCGCTCTAAGATTGGTAGAAATGCCGGAAAAGGGGTTTGTGTTTTAAGTTTCCGCGTAACAGACTTATGTTTTCTCGTATATTCAAATTACAGTTTGACGCTATCATGCCGGTAAGTTCTGTTTAAGTCGTACCTCACGATTTTTCTAACATATCTTACGTACATAAATTCAGTTATTTCACTAACTTCCCGCTGCACGTGGAGGGCCTGCGTCGTTGAACATACGTGGTTCGAAACAACGGTCGACGCTGGATGCGGGACGCCGACGCCGGATTTCCTGCGCCACAGGGCCGTTAACGCTCTCGCGTTAAAAGACCAATAGTATCAGCGCCCCCACAGAATTCGCACAAGTGGGAAAGCTCTGGACCAGCTCTATGGCGATGCCGCGTTTGAGACAAGTATCCTCCAAACGAATAATCGAGTGAAAATGACTTGAATTTTTCAAGTGGGAAACAGATTGCTGCGCCACAATGCTTTGATGGAACTTGGTTATAACGGCTCGTTTTGAGGACAGGGCACAGAAAGAATGCACACAGGGCAGTCGCCACCCCGTGTGCATTCTTTCTGTGTCCTGTCCTCAAGACACAACGTTATAACCATGTTCGATCAAGCCAGCAACCAACTAGCCCATCTAAGTCTCTTAATTGGCCACAATGGTTGATGACACCATCGTCATCACACTGCCCGGTAAACACCAATACAGCATAATTAAGTCCACAATTTCTAACTTCCAGCACCGACCGAGACATCCAGACACGGGTCCTGGTACGAGCTGAAGACGTCATCGAGAAGCACAGCCTGGCAGCTGTTGTGCCATTACCACCAGCCCGGATTCCGAATCTACAAGATGCAGAATTTATTCTGCGAACGCCCTTTGGACAAACCCGGGGCTGCGCCGAAAGGCACAGCGCCCTAAACTCTCCCTTGACAAGCCAAGATGCTGAGCCGTCAGGCAGCGGCGTCCTGAGGAGAAGCATCGGCAAGCGACATGTCCAAACGTGCAACAAAGTGCTAGACAGCCCGGCGCTCTATTTCCTTTTGCCTGGAGGTCACCGCGCTCGACAACTTTGAACCGGGTGGCCAGCGCGGTCGCTGGTTGGACCTCTTCGACGACCGTCGAGTGCTGGCTTTGTATTGGGCCGTTTGAGTGACAATGGTTTCTCGGGGCTTTATAAGCCCCGACGCCGCCGCCGGGAGAACCGGATCCACCGACCCACCGGGAGCCGAGTGCCGCTCTCGAGTGGAGTGAGATGTGTCACGCGTTGCAGTCTCGCCGGACGTCGCCGTGCGGGAACAGTCGCGTTTGCTGTGAGCTCTCGGCCCCCGTGCTGATCCGATCATGTCCTGTATAATGACCTGTATATAGTGTATAAAGTCCCTTTCGTTATTCTCACCGACGCCTGACTCGAAGTCTTCGCTACCAACGCTCTGTCACGAAACGGGTGGCGAGTGCTACGGGACTACCTCAAAGTCGTAATACAGCCTACGTAGCTGAGCCTTCCTTGCCTCTTATCCCTTAGATTAATAAAGTCGTTTCTCACTCTATTATTATTATTATTATTACTATTATTGTCATCATCATCATCATCATTGTTATTATTACACTGTTATAGTCCCCTACCCCACTTCTTTTTTATTTTGTCCAACCCACTTATCCAATTCCTCGTTGTGGTACGTGCTACGTCAGAGACTTCCTGTCGCGCCGCACAGTCACCCTCGCGGTCGGCAGCATGACATCCGACGAACATGCACTAGGAAGCACCGGCACTCCTCAAGGATCGGTCATATCCCCGCTCCTTTTCAACCTCGTGATGTTGGGACTCCCGGCCTACCTCGACGAGATCGATGGCCTCCATCACGCCTTGTACGCAGATGACATCACCCTGTGGGTCAACAAGGGCAGTGATGGTCAGATAGAATGCACCTTACAAGCAGCGGTCGCTGCAGTCGAAACCTACCTCCAAGACACAGGTCTCCGACTATCTCCTCTGAAATCGGAGCTGCTCGTCTACCGCTCGCGCCGCCGGCCCAAGCCTACAGCCGAATCGCGCCAATGTGACGACATAATCCTCTATACGCAAGACGGCTCCTGCATTCCCCGAGTCCCGAAGATACGCATCCTAGGCATGCATATAACAGTCAACGGGTCAAACATAGAAGCTATTCGCAAAATCGAAGGCAAGGTTACAGCGGCTACCCCCCTGATCAAACGCATTACAAACAAGCACACGGGCATGAAGGAGGACAGTGTCATGCGCCTCATACACTCTTTCGCAATCAGTCACATCACTTATATGGCTGCCTTCCACAACTGGAATGTCACTGAAAGGGAGAAAATCAACACCCTTATACGCAAGACTTACAAGATCGCCCTTGGCCTACCGGAGTCCACAAGCACTGCTCGTCTGCTACAGCTGGGGGTATACAACACGCTTGATGAAATTGTGGATGCGCAAAGAACCTCTCAACTCGAACGCATGTCTATGACAGCCACGGGCCGCTACATCCTGCAGAAACTCGGCTTCAACTACCACGTCCAACACGGTCAGAAACAGGTCTTTCCACCTGACCTCAGCGACACGCTGATTGTCGCCCCTATACCTCGAAACATGCACCCCGAATTTAATCGGGGCCGACGCCAGGCCCGTGCCAAGGCACTGCTGCGCTCCTTGGGTGGAAAGAGGACTGCCCGCTATGTAGACGCCGCAGAATACACACGAGAGCACCGGTTCACGGCGGTAGTCGTAGACGTTAGCTCCCGGCTTACGCACGCGTGTAGTGTCGCAACAGAACACCCCGAAACAGCAGAACAGGTAGCAATTGCGCTTGCGCTTACCGACCCCCTCTGCGAGGTAGTTTTTAGCGACTCACAATCCGCTGTTCGCAACTACACGCGGGGGCGCATTTCCTCCGAAGCTCTCCTGATTCTATGGAAAGCTGGTCGACAGCACTTCGATAACACCGCCATCATATGGTTTCCAGCGCACGTCGCCACCCCCAACGATGAGGGCCTCATTAACTTGAACGAGGTAGCACACCGCTCTGCGCGAGAACTGACCCGCCGCGCAGAAACGGAGACCGCCTCTTCGAGTTCAGAACTGCTGGCTCAAAACACGCGAGAACACCTGGTCAGGTACAATGACATCACCAAGCACTACCAGCTAGGCAGGCAGTTGCTGCCCCCACCTCACCCCATGCTGAAACGTCGCCATGCAGTCATCTGGCGACAATTGCAAACACAAACCTTCCCCAGTCCGGTGCGATTGCAGCACATTTTCCCCGCGCAATACCCGATTGCTCTTTGCAATTTATGTCAGGAAACTAGAGCGACGCTGTCACACATGTTGTGGGAGTGTCGGTTTACATCAGCTACAATGGCAGTAGCTCCGGAGGCTCTTGCGTCGAAGTGGGCCGCCGCTCTGCGCAGCTCCAACCTCAAGACACAAGAGTGGGCTGTCCAGCAAGCCCGAGAGGCGGCGACGAGGCAAGGCCTCGAAGTCCCCTCATGGGAGACCTGAGCCCGGGTCGTCAAATTTGCCGGATTCAGAATAAAGTTGTTTCCATCCATCCATGGTACGTGCTACTGTCTGGGATCATCATGATCATTATCATTATCCGGAGAAGGACAAAACAAGCACGAGACGCTCCCGCGCGTGCTCCCACAAAGAAAACGGTCGAAGCTGCGAGCGGGGCGTGCAACGTTAGGTTCGGCGCAGCTGTGACGCCCGAACGAGCACGATAAATCGCCTAACCAAAAAAGAGCTCCGCCACGAACCATGGCGACCTCGGCCACCGCTTCCCTCCTGCTGGTGGTGGCAGCGTGGATGTCCGCGTCCACGCCCGTCCTGGCCGTCTGCCGCCCCGAGTACCGCAAGAGACCGACTCACACCGCCTGCCAGCATCCCGCATCTTGGTGCAAGGTGGTCACTAGCGGCGTGAGCGCGGCCGAGCGCACCCTCATTCTGAAGATCCACAACGACTACCGCAGCCAGGTCGCGCAGGGCCGACTACCGGGATTTCCGGCGGCAACCGACATGCAGGAGCTGATCTGGGACGACGAGATGGCCGACGTGGCGCAGGTGATCATTTCAATTGGCTGCTTCTCCTTGCTGTTCGCTTTGCTAGAACTGTTTGGAAACTGGTCGCTTCTTGGCATTGCCATGGAGTCTCTGTGGCAGGATTTTTTAATGGAACATTCTGACTAGTATTGCAAATACTAGTATTGCCTGGGATTCCTACTGTGGACACTCTAAAGGATGCCACACTTTCAAACCCACCGTTAATTGTTAGCTCTGATTCGCTCGCAAGATAGTTACGCCAGCTCTGATTGGCCGAAAACGCAAATATATAGAGGAACTTGATAATATGGCGGAATTTCCGTGTCCGCGATGGCGCCTCAGTTTCAGATCGGTGCGAGAGAAAACCTGCAAGTAGCCGAACGGGGAGCCGCTCGACCCATGAATAGGAAGTTGGAAGCGGCAACACGTTAGCGCTGCTTCTGTTGTAGACAGACATTATAGACGTAGATGCAAAGCTTGTAAAAAGGAGGGAGTGCAGACACATAGCTGCTGCCGTGCTGCAGACGCCACGCCAGCCACGAGACCGGAATTCGGTCGGGTCTCGATTGCCCACTCGGAACGCAAAGCCGGCTCAGGAGGACCTACGTTAAAGCACCTCCGAGTTCTCTGAGCTGGAGCGCAGTGCTTGGCATGCTCCGTACGAGCGTTATGCGAGGACTCCGTTTTGACCGGCTGAATTGTAGCACGCTCCGCCAAAGCGCCAGGAAAGCGCCCGGTCGAATGTATACCTTAAGAGAAATATTTAAAGAACCGCTTGAACCATTATTCATTACACATTTACGACTCCCTGTTACAACGTCGCCAGATGTTTAGGAATGTGACCGGAGCGTACTACTTGTAAGTTTTTTCCACTCCTGCACAAAGGGAACGCCCGTCATGTCCGATACAACACGCGGAGTGTTGGAAGGGCGATTCCTACAAGAGTAATCGGGAAAGCTTACTGCATGTCGCTTAGCGGCGCCAGCGTGGTCAACAGGTCAACATGAGGATTTACTTTCCCTTGCATAGATAGCCTACTTCAACATCGTTTTCATCAAAACGGTGAAAGGCACTGCCTATGTTGCTCTTGGACGCTCTAACGTAAAGTGATTCCAAACTTTTCTATTAAATTTCTGCAATTAGCCGTCCACGACTGGTCAAAAATTGCTTAGGCCACCCCCTCTTCGCGTGTCGGTCACGCGAAGTCAAGAAAATATACCCCTCATCTGATATGGCGCGTGCACGCTGATTATGGGCGATTGCACAAACAAAAGAAAAATAAAGATTTCCAATTCTACACTTTTTTCCCCATCAGCCATCTGCTATTTGGTGAAAAGTTTTCGGACTGCGCCCACTTCGCCTTTCTGTCACTCTGCGTCAGAAAACCGCGGAAGCTCAGCACCGTAAGGTGACGGGCACGCACTAAAGATGCATCACTGTGCCGAACAAATTGATTTTGTTTTTCATAATAGTTGGAGGCTGACCCGTTTCGAAATGCTTAGAAGATTGTTGCCCGCCGAACGCTCTGGCACTGGTTACTGAATGGATTTATTTTACATAACAAAATTTTTTCCGTGACAGTATAACATTGTCGAGCCCTTTTGCGACGTACACGACATCGCTCTGCCATCTTTTCTTAGCCTATGATCCGTTTTAGCCGACGCTCTGCCGTGATTTTCTATCATACCAGTCACGGAAAACTAAGCAAAGAGAAGGGGACCAATCGCCGAGGCCGGCGATTGGTCCCCTTCTCTTTGCTTAGTTTTCCGTGACTGGTATGATAGAAAATCACGGCAGAGCGTCGGCTAAAACGGATCATAGGCTAAGAAAAGATGGCAGAGCGATGTCGTGTACGTCGCAAAAGGGCTCGACAACGTTATACTGTCACGTCATGGAAAACTAAGCAAAGAGAAGGGGACCAATCGCCGAGGCCGGCGATTGGCCTCATTCCTCATCCCTTATCCTCCTCACGCAGTTATCTACTTTTACTGTGCTAGACCAGCCCGCCAAAACTCTCTCCACTTCGTGCTCTCGTCTGGTCAGCGAACAACATTAAAAAAAAACTGTCAACGTAGGAAATGCTATTGGCTTGAAAGCAAACGAAAGTCACCTCCTATAAACGTGGAGGGCGTTTTATTGGCCTGTTCGAACAACGCTCTGGATCACCACCTGATGCTTGCGTCAGTGATTACGTAAATGTTACGTCAGGCGATTGGAGTAAAAAGAGATTGGAATAGTTTTACAATATAGGGCCCTTTGTTTGCCCCTTGTTGGCTAAAAACAAAGTCAAGGTGAATGCGCTGTGATTAGTCTTAAAAGGAAGATAAGAAAGGTCCATTTTCCTCATTATCCTATGGCCAATTATCTCTAACCATTCTGATGCGGCTATAGATTGCACCACTTGTAGCTGGCTTCCGAGCTCCGTACCACAGCACCACATGCTGAAATGAAGGGTTGATCTTGACACACACCCGCCGGCTGGTGGCGGGCAGAGGGTTTTTTGTTGGTCTCGGGTAGGTCTGAAAGCTTTCACGTTGTGAAAAGTTCTGGCACGGTGCTGCAACTTGCAGCGCACGACGACGAATGAGCCGGTCATAGGTCTCACGTTGTACCACAGCACCGAAACCTTGTTCCGCGTATGTTCCAGATAAAACAGCGTTGTTTCGACTACACAGATGCGAAGACTACTGCTGTCATTCGTGGCTACACACGTGAATAGTGCTATACACGAAGAGACTCCTCTTAATTTCCAAAAGTCACCTCTAAATAGCGCCTGTTGCAGACGTGAGAACTTATTCGAGGTCGGCATACCCACGTGTATTTGCCAGCATTATTAAAGGCTTAGGTGTTTCTCTTACGGTACGCATCGGAAACAGTGCGGCGAAAACTAGATAAGGGAAAAGATTCAGTGACTACTCAGCGGTAAATGCGAGAGAAATGCGTCAGCCTTACCTCGGACGTATTTCAGGTCCCGGATTCATGACTTAAACCATGCTGACTACGTTGCAGAGCACAATTCAGAAGCTCACTTTACACACGTCGTGCTTCTTTGAGGAGCTAAGTGTGTGTACGTGCGTGCATGTGCGTATGTACACACCCAAACATGTGTACCTCCAGGTGTGTGTATATATATATATATATATATATATATATATATATATATATATATATATAGTGTGTGTGTGTGTTTTTAGTGCACCAAATTTTTAAATTGTATAATATGTAAACCACGGTAACGTTATGTTTACCATTCAAGTGCACAGATAAAGAGAAACTAGCGAGGTTACGGTACTTCACTTTCTACTTATCAACAATAGGTGGCTACAGAAAATGAGTACTTTGGGGCCCGTCCTCAACACTACCTATCCAAACGATTAAATTTTAAATAGCGGATTTCATGTGGGAGCTACGCGAACAATTAGTGCCCCTTGGCGGTCTTTTCAAACCGAAACTGGCTGGAAAAAGAGAGTCTGGGTGGTCGATGCCACCTCACCACCCCCCTCGCATTTCGTCACGTCTCCGAGGTTACCGCCAGTCCCGCCAGCGAGCAGCTTGCGTTATCTCCTAGCTGTCGGCGGCGTTGGCCTAGCGCTTCAACGCCGGCATTCCGCCAAATTTACTTCGTCATTCCGTTGGGCGCCACGTGTCCACTTCCACCGACGAAACGGCGTGTCAAGGGCCCAACGGAATGATGAAGTAAATTTGGTGGCCCGCCGGCATTGAAGCGCTAGGCGAACGCCGTGGACAGCTAGGAGATAACGCAAGCGGGACCGGCGGTGACCTCGGAGACGTGACGAAAGACGGGGTGGGGGGGGGGTTGACATTGACGACTTAGACGCTGTTTTTCCAGCCAGTTTCGGTTTCAAGGAACCTGCCAAGGGGAACTAATTGTTCGCGTAGCTTCCTCATGAAATCCGCTGTTCAATATTCAATCGTTGGGATAGGTAGTGTCGAGGACGGGCCTCGAAGTACTCATTAGCTGTAGCCCCCTATTGTTCATAATTAGAAAGTTAAGTAACGTAACGTCACTAATTACGCACGTAATTGCGCACATTTCTCTGTATCTAGAGACTGCCAATCCGTACACTCGAATGGTAATCATAACGTCACCGTGATTTATATTTTTCTAATTTAAAAAATTTCGTGCAGCTAAACGAACGCCCTCTATTGGTACGACGCCATCCACGATGCCGTTTTCCCATCCACTTTCGGGGGTATTCCACATCTGCCACCAATATTTGTGACTGGTGGCGCTGGCTAACACACCCAGGGTTAGTTCTAGTAATAACACACAAATAACGCAGAAAGTGAATGGGAAAACGGCGCCGAAGTAGCTGAATTGGTAGTGCATCGCACGCGTAATGCGAAGACGTGGGATCGTTCACCAGCTGCGGCAAGTTGTCCACTCTGTTTCATCCACTCTCATTTTCATTAATTTATCATTTATTTAATTGAATTAGTAAGTACAAGCAATTTACCCTGTGTTGTCCTTGGTTTCTTTGATTCTTGGCTCTTGTGATATATATATATATATATATATATATATATATATATATATATATATATATATATATATATATATATATATATATATATATATATATATGTAAAGTGTGCGTGTGCATATACACATACACACGTACGCGCTCTCCTATTCCACTCTACCGCTACCACGTTACTGGTTTTCTTTTTCGCTTTGACATTCCTAATGCTCACGCATTAAAAGAGGTTCCATATCACATAAGCAGTAGCGAGTGTGTGGCGCCGTTTCCGTATCGCGACAGGCCCACGCAAGCCTCTGCATCCCGCCCGGCGGTCGCTTGAGCCACGACAAGCACGATGACCGCTTCACGACGCGCTTCGACGTCACGGGCCAGAACTTGGGACTGCAGTTCGCGACGAACGCCCCTACGGGACCCAACTGGAAGCTGATCATCGAGAACTGGTTCAACGAGTACGCGGACTACCCGTCGAGCCTCGTCTCCGGTTTCCCGAGAAGGCCGACGCGCAAGGCAACGGGCCACTTCACCCAGGTCGTCTGGGCCAAGACTCGCTACCTGGGCTGCGGCTACGCCTACTTCGTCGCCACGGGCACGCACCTTCCGCACACGCGCAAGTACACGTGCAACTACTACGCGTCCGGAAACGTGGTGACGCTGCCCGTGTACCAGAGCGGCGCCACGTGCAGCGCCTGCCCGTCCTCCACCCGGTGCGACCAGTCGACGGGCCTGTGCTCCGGCGGCGGCGGGTCGTCGGGCGAGCAAGGCACGTCTTGGCTGTCGTGGCTTCTCGTAGTGGCCGCCGTTGTATTCGGGCTGGCGCTAGCGGGCGCGGGTGTTTACTTCCTCCGCCAGAGATACGTAGCCCAGTCGAGCACCGCGCCTTCGGACCCGACCGGTGGCACGACGGCCGGGTAACGCGAGGACGAACCCATGAGGACTGATGCGCGGGACGGCCCACCGATTAGAACCGTGTATAGGTGTCGCGTAAAGCGATATGTTGCATGGGCGTACTGCGCTGTTCCTTTGAAATACATGACACGTCAACATCTTATGACTAAAAACTCCTCAGCCTCACATTGACCTCCGTTAATATTATCCTTGATTGGGTGTTATTTACTGATCGTTTTTAATGCGCAACTGTATCGTGAGCTATCATTCTGCGAGACCAGAGGCGAATTAAGTCATTTCGGGTGTTCCACAGGGGCTTCCATTTTCGGTCTCTCTTCTGTTCTTTTCATCTATATTAGCGACATTTCTGATGTCATTAAATCTTAAATCCGTCGCTTTGCCGACGAAAGCGTCCTTTATCGCCGCACATCTTCTGCCCAAGGTCAAGGAATGGTTCAGGACGACTAATGCAGAAATAGAATAACAGTGTCTCATTGCAACTTAACAAAATGTAAATGCGTGCATGTGTCACGTAAGCGCCATTCACGTCCACATATTTTATCCAGTCAGTTGAACGCCGTCAACACAGGTTCAACTTTGGCGTAAGCGTCACAAGAGATTTTTCGTGAACTGATCACATTCGGCAACTCGGCTCCCATGGAAATCAGTGATTTCACTATCTCAAACAATTTCCTTCTGTCCAATAATCTGTGGATGTTAGCTTATTAAACGTTTATCCGCACGAAACTGGAATGTAGTTCAGTTGTTTGGTCCCCGTAGCGCAATAGCTAACCCACTAGACGCAATCCGATACCGCACCGTTTTATTTACCAAGCCGTCGAGAAATAGCGCGAATACGTGTTGCCACGAGCTTTACTATAACCACTTTTCTTTACGTCACACAGTTTTACCCCGACCCTGTACGTCGCATATCCTTGTCAACACTTCAAGTATTCAGCGTTTAGTGCTTTATGCCTGTCGCTGGTAAAGGATGAGATGAACTATCGCAATTCATTGTCAGTGAGCACAATCTGTCACTTTGTAAACAGTTAGCATCCAGTTACCCGTTGAATTTTATGTAAGTGCACTATCGTATGTAAATTTTTGTGCTTATATATTTTTTATAATTATGTAAACTTTCCTTTTCACTTCGGCACTATTAGAAGTATTCTGGCAGCGACCTGTATTCTTTATATATGTTTCTTTGTTATGCAATATCCCGAAAAGGGGCCCTTTAAGGTTTCAATAAATGATGCTGACGATGATGCTGGCTTTTATAATTAATCATGTCATCACGGTGGTGCAGCTACTTTTAAAGATGGTTATCGTGGTGTCATTTCAAAAGCATGGACCCTGCATGTAAGCGATGCTGTCGCGCGAACCTTTCTTTTTCTTTCTTTTTTTGTTGGTCTTATGCCGACTATGGCCTCTCTCAGCTGGTGTTCTTGATCGCACTCACTTGATCCTCAAATATTCGAAAATTATTCAAAAACTTTCACATTCACGAATAGTGACTATTCTGTTCGTCATCCCAATTTTTATTAAATATTCGCACACCTCTAAATTGCTGTGGAAACACTACGTTGAAAGAAATATTCGCATTTCCTTTTTTCTTTTTCTTCCCCTAGACATCGTGACTACAGGTTGACGTCATGCTCACTATAGGTTCCTAAGCTTGTTTGGTTATTACTCGCCACGGTTTCTTAGTGGCTATGGTGTTGGGCTGCTAACCACGATGTCGCGGAATCGAACCCCGGCCACGGCGGCCGCCCATATATGGGAGCGATATGCGAAAACACCCTGCACTTAGATTTAGGTGCACGTTAACGAACCCCAGATGATCAAAATTTCTGGTGTCCCCTACTACCACGTGCCTCATAATCAGTTCGTGGTTTTGGCACGTAAAACTGCATAATTTATATTTTTTTTTCAAATTTTGTTTGGTTGTTTTTTCAGGTCCCACAGAAATCATTAAACTTACCAGGAAGCTAGAGTTTTATTACCACAGAGTTAAAACTTTCCGAGATTGTTCTTAAATTTGTACTTTTTAACATATCAGTAAAATCGTGATTCGGAGCTTTGTTTTTATAGAGAATCGGTTTTTTTTAATTGTGGTACCCAGCGGACGCCCACCAAGGGAACACACTAGGCGTCTCTTGCGAAATATGTCCTACATTTCTGACCGTACATCAATTTTGCTTGTACTTGACATGGCTATGGTACAAAACTTCGAGCAGCCTGCCACTATACCGGCTGCCCCAATAAAAGGTACACAAGTAGAAGCCCCTAAGCAATATTTCACGAGAAAAATCTACAGAACAACACTGCATACCTGTTCAGTCATTTCGTTTTTTTACAGCAGTGCACTTTTTCAAGTTTGAAGTGTTCATTTTCTTTTCAAAGACAAAATGGAACTTAGACAGAAGGCCTCTAGTCTGACTGGGCATTAGTTACCCGTGCATAGCTGCCACAGTGCACAAACTTCTACATCAAACACAGTAAACACGTCGAGTTTATGAATACAGCAAACAATGAAAGCAGTGATACGATTGCGATACACACACAAAAAGAAATAAACTAATCATAGAATAACGCTATAAATTATTGTGGTGTACATGAAATTTTTCAATTATCGTCTTGGCAAAATTTCTCTTCGCGGCGTGATTGCACGCAGCGCCGTTAAGGGAGACGCCATTGCGACGGCAACCATTTTCAAAGGTGCATATGTACCAAGAGGAGTTTCACTTCGATACGATGAGTTATGCGGAAGTCTGCTAAATCGGGAAATATGAGCGCGGAGACTTCAGAAATCGCACAATGAAAAAATTGAGCAAAGGCGTTTAAATTTTTGTGAGAACGGCCACAGCAAACATAAAGTACTCCAAGTTACGCAGAATAAGAGGATAGAGAGGCTCTGCCTTTTGTTTATCACAACAAAACAGTGAAGCCAGGCAAATTATAAAAAAAATTATTTGAAATAGTTATAGATGAAATGTAGAAACAGTAAAATAAAGGAAAATTGAAGTGGCCGGAAGGATAACTCGCTGCAAGTTTAGGAACCGAACCTGCACCTTCCACATTACGTAGTGGAGACTAGCAGTAACTGCGTAGTGTATAGCTTACTACTGCATCACTCAGGGAGCCATACTTTTGTTATAAACTGCGATCATTCGCACTCTGCTAGGAGTGGGTTTAATAAAGAACGCTCGATAACGCGCTGTGTAATGGCAAAAATTTGTTACCATGCTAATCACCACCAGGCTGTGAACACCGTTTTATAATAATGGTGGAAACTGCTTTCCCTTCATTCGAGAACGAAAAGTAGTAGTAGTAGTAGTAGTAGTAGTAGTAGTAGTAGTAGTAGTAGTAGTAGTAGTAGTAGTAGTAGTAGTAGTAGTTATAGTAATAGTAGTAGTAGTAGTAGTAGTAGCAGCAGCAGCAGCAGTAGTAGTAGTAGTAGTAGTAGTAGTAGTAGTAGTAGTAGTAGTAGTAGTAGTAGTAGTAGTAGTAGTAGTAGCAGTAGTAGTAGTAGTAGTTAACGACTTTATTGGGGTCCTGAGGAGCTAGGCAGGGGGCCTGCTAGGCAGGTCCCCTGCCTAGCAGGCCCTGCCTAGCAGGGGGCCTGCTAGGGGGCCCCCTGCTAGCCTAGCCACCTGCCTAGCAGGGGGCCTGCTAGGCAGGTCCCTGCCCAGCTGTTGGCTAGTCCCATGTCGGAACAGAGAGGCCATGCCTCTCTGCTCATTCACGGGCCCTCTGGACAGCTAGGAGCTAGACGTCTTGTTTCGGGTCTGTGATGGCCTTCGTCCTGTCTTCTCGGTTAAAATCCTGTAACACAGGGTACTGCAGGAGCATGTGACTTAATGAGCAAAATTCAGTGCCACAATCTGGGCAGAGTGGATCAATGTCCGGGTGGAGCATATTCGGAAAGCTCCCAGAGGGGTAGGACTCCGTCTGGAGCATGCGGATCGTGCTAGCTTGTGGTCTGTTGGGCCTATGATGGGGGAAGGGAAAACTCTGCCTATGCCCTCTGTAACAAAATGTGATGTTGTGAAAAGTAACTAGAGAATCACTATGGACGAGCTCTCCCGAACTCACCCGAGACACCATCCTGTCGCGGCATATGAAACCTCGCGGAAGGTCATGGGCTATCTCATTGGGGTTCAGGTGAGCCGGTAATACGTCTGGTCCCGTGTGAGCTGGGAACCAGGCTATGTGATAAATAATGTCAGAGGTGGGTTTGCCGTTCAGAATCCTGGCTGCTTCTTTGGCTATCAATCCCAATGCGAACGCTCTAACGGCTGCTCGGGAGTCCGTGTACACCGTAGTGCGTTTTGTGTCAAGTAATGCGAGAGCTATAGCAGCCTGTTCCACCCCCCCGTCGACCGAGGAGGTATTCAGCGAGGCTGCCGAGAGGAGTTCTTCCCTGTGATTGACTATTACTACGGAAAACTGGCTGGCACTGGCGTGTCGCGCCGCGTCAAAAAAGGTCTCCGTTCCGGATATGTTCTTTAAGAAAGCTCTAGCCCTCGCTAACCTTCGACCTTTATTGTGTTGGGGTGGACATTTCTTGGAAAAGGGTCTACAATACAGGAGTTCCTTGTTTGAATATCAAGTTGCGTGGTATCTCCCTGATCGAAGCTAGGAAGGAGGCCTGCCGCATCTAGCAGTCTTCTGCCTGCTTTGGAGTTGCATAATCTAATAATTTGTGCCGATCTTTGGGCTTCTATTAACTCCGAAATTGTGTTCTGTACTGCCAACGTCATGAGTTTCTCTGCGCTAGCCGTGGTTGGCACGCCGAGCGCCGTTTTGGCTCTTTTGCGCATGACCGTTTCTAATTTATCTCTTTCCGTTTTGGTCCAATTGAGAGGGCCGTGATTATGTAAATGACATGGCTCATGAGGAAAGCATGGTGAGCCTTAAGGAGTGTATCCTCGCCTACGCCGCCTTTCTTGTTGGACACTCTCATAATTAATCTAAGAATGTTCTCCGTATTCGTGGTGAGATGCGCTGTAGTCTTAGTGTTGCAGCCATTTGAGTCTATTGAAAACCCCAGGATTTTGATAGAGTGTACTCTAGGGATGGTGTGCCCATCTCTCGTACGAACACTAATTGGCACCTGATCGAGTGGGGTGAGTCCCCTAGCACCTCGTCTAGCCTGTATGTACAGCAGGAGTTCCCACTTTCCAGGCGAGAGTGCCTAACCCGTACCTTCCAAGAAAGACTCTGTAACATCCAGAGCCTCCTGTAGAGCTCGTTCGACGTCTCCTCCGGTCCCCCGGGAACAGTATTTTTGATATTCGATTCCCTTCGCTTCTAGCACTATTCGGTTCATATTCGATTCGGTCTCAAAATTTACTACTCGCCCATTCGCAATTACCGGGAAGGTGAAGCCTGGGTTAGCCCGCTCTGATAACTCTAGACAGGGGAGAAGGAAAGTGGAGGCGGAGAAGTGATAAAGGAACATGATAAGGAGAAAGGTACATGCGCACACGTGCTACGAATTTTGCGTGCTGTCAGGACTACTTTCCCCACTACGCTATATGTTAAGTACTCATATTTCAATTTGTGCACTTATTTTGCAAAAAAGAAAAAAAAATCCGAAGTCAATCTGTTTCTCTTCGTGAACGTACACGCAGCATCAGCACGAATTGAAACGCGAAGAAGAAATAACTGATCAGAAAACATGTTAGGCGCAATCAAATGAGAATCACATGGGCAGTCGCTCCGTAGGTACTTTCTAAGCATCGTGCCATCCAAACTTCATGCTTTGTGCAAGAATTAACACAAGCAAGAATCTTAACACATGTACGCGAGCGTGGAGATGCAACAAAGTATACTAGCCCCTTTCGATTTAATTTATGGTTGTAGTACATCTCCGCTATAATGTTTACCTCACGTAGCTTAAAGAGTCGATTGCCCTCATGCGGAGAGGCCCGGTTTTTTGAAGGAACTAACACTCAAGAGCAACACAAGTTGAACCGCGTTGGGATTGTGTTCCTGTGTTGAACCGAGCAAATTGTGATTGCACAATTCCAGAAATGCCACTGTTACCGCGAAAGGAGATTTTAAAAACTAGAAGCGACGAAAAAAAAAGACAAAAAAAAACGAAAGATGGGGTGGCGCCGCCGCCTCGGAATTCGCTCACCTGCTCGCCGGGAAGTCACTCATTTTGATGGTGTCCGCACAGGCACAGTTGCTTTTTCAAACGGTATAACTTGATAACTTGACTGCGTTGCATACTAATGGAGCCTGAGGCTGAACAACTCGGCAAGTGTCGAGAAATTGTGCTGATTCACGACCGGCCAAGTACACAAGATGTACTTAGAAATCAGTAAGAAAAAATGGCTGTGGCTTAGCTAAGGTTAAGCCCAGGATGCGAAGCATACTAGCCTTTATTTTAGTTGTTGAACCACTGTTTAGCCTGGTGAACTGCTGTTGCTTGGCTATATTTGGTTCGGCTAGACGAAGAAACAACTCATGCAGGCGAGCGCACGAGCTGAGACCCGGCTATGTAGCTACGCGGCCGCAAGCGAGCGCACGAGTTGAGCCTCCGCTTTTGCAGCTGTTATGACGTCACATGGTAGCTACGCGGCCGCGCGCGGCGCAGCAAGGAAGAGCGTGGTTGTGCGACTAGTATGCTTCGCATAAAAGTGTACGTGTACGAGGCGAGGTGGTCAAAGTAGCCAACGGATATATACGCGTACGTATAGTTGCACTTCGTTCCTCGAAGAGGCAGAACGCGTGTCGAGTGAGCTTCTGCTGAAGAACACTTTGCTATGTGGTGAATGCGATTTATATCGTGGATCCAATAGCTCAAAAAAGGTGCGACGTAACGCTAACATATATGTCTCGAATTTACCGCTTAATCGCCACTGAAAGTTTTGTGACTATTTTGACTGTTTTCGTGGCCCCGCGGTGGCCGGAGCTTCTACGGTAACTTAGTTTGGTTCCACCCGCCACACTGGGTTAGCGGTTATGTCTTTGCGCGGCTAAGTACGGGGTAGCAGGTTCAATGCCCTGCAGCGACAAAAAAACTACAAACGAACAAAAAAAAAACACTCGTTAACCGTGCATTGGGGGCACGACAAACATGCCCTGGTTAAAATTATTCCGAAGACCCCCCTCCCCTTCTTTACGGCGTGCCTCATGATCAGATCGCAGTTTTGGCAAGTCGTAAAATCCCAGATTTCTTTTCCTAATTTGGCGCGGAAATCAAGTAGTCGTAAATTATTTTCTTTCTTCAGTACCCCGAACGCCAGTGCCCACAGCCCCAGTACCCCAAGATCATTCACTGCCCCCAGACCCAGAGCCCCGAGACCCAGAGCCCCAGCACCCAGTAGCCCAAGCCCAGTGCACTCCGGAGCTGCGCCGTACGAGACCGACGCACACGCTGTGCAAGCCTCCGAACCCGAGGTGCAAAATTCGCAACAGGGGCGTGAGCGCGGCCGATCGCTCGCTCATCCTGCAGCTGCACAACAGGTACCGGAGCCAAGTCGCGCAGGGCCGCCTGCGGGGATTCGCGACGGCCGCCGACATGTACCGACTGCGCTGGGACGACGAGATGGCCGACGTGGCGCAGGTACGTGGGCGCTCGGCGGGGATCGTTTAATTAACACTCGGTATCCTGTATATACACGCAAAGAACTTCAAGTTTCAAACGGTTGCAAGAACAGGCGCCGTCTAATAGGGCTGCGGCATGCACATTGTTCCAGAGAAGTTGCCCGGCCAATGACACTGTTTGTTTATTTGTTTTTATAGGAGCCTGTAATTCGGTTTACTTATGTGAATCTCGTGAACGCAGATTGCACATGTGATGTCGTGTAATGCCCCGTTTCCTGTCGTGAGCAGCACATACAACGGTTATAGTGGTACGCTTAAATACATAAAGCATAAAGAAAAATTCTCCGGGACATATCTCACGATACCTGTCAACGGTGATGTCTTAAGCAGCGAATCAATATAAGCGACACAACATATATGCTCACCGTAAAAACGAGTGTATGAGGCGCGTACTGCCGCGGAATTCCTCGTTCGTGCTTCCCGAAGAACAGTCGGCGCCATCTTGCGCCGCTGCCGCGAAGCCTGCGGGTGGCCTCCGCAATGGACGTCCCGCCGGTGCGTTAGAAAGCTGAGAAACGCGTCATGCGGCAACCGGGGCGCCTCTGTCGCGTTTCTTTTCAAGACACGCTGCGCCATCTAGTGGCACGGCCGGGAAGCCCGCGCGTGACCTCCGAGACGAGAAGCGTGGCGCACAGGTACCTGCTGATGAGAATCCTTCCCTCGCTTGCCGCACACTCAGTGGTACACACTCCGTGATCCAAGGTTGTGAGGTTCATTGAATAGCGGCACATAGCCAGTGCACTGGTGGCGCAGGCTGCTAAAGCGTCGGGTTGCTGTCCTTGAGGAACCCTTGTAGCGTGGGTTTTATTTCGATGAGCATCGGGGGGAAATTTAAGGCACATTTCCCAGTGGCACACAACTGGTTACCCAAGTTTGCGTCAGAGGCGTTCATTGAAAAGCGGCGCACGCCTAGTGGCACATACCCGGAGCTCCAAATGGATGAAAAGCGGAACCTAGTAAGTCCCCCATCTACACATACATACATACATACATACATACATACATACATACATACATACATACATACATACATACATACATACATACATACATACGTTCTCTTATTCCCAAATTCTTCAGATTTCTTACAAAATACCAAAAACATCAGGATGCACACTCCGTTCCATACATAGCAGTCAATGCTGTGGAAGTTACGCAAGAAGTTCGGTCAAGAAAGGGTATCACTCAGGAGCTGCGCCAAGGTTATTTTTTTTATGCTTTGCATATTGCAATCACTCAGTTCAGCCCTTGGGCGCGGCCGGGCAGCCACCATTGACCTTGAGCGCAACCACGTGACGTGACGTCATGACAGCCGGAGGAAAAGCTGGGCCCCAACTCGCGTGGTTTCACCACCTGACACCCGCTCCTCCCGCTAGGGGCGCTGCGCCGGCGCGTGACGTCACGGAGGAAAAGCTGGGCCCCAACTGGCGCGGTCGCGCGCGGCCGCATATTGCGCGGCCGCGCAATATGCAACGCATTCTTGGCGTAACCGAGCTAAGCCTGGCCATTTTTTTTACTGTGGGGGCAGCCACGACAAGAGGGTTCCTTCCGGTGGGCAGGGAGGCGGGGAACTTATGCGTTGTAGTTTGGCTATGTTTAAATCCCTCCCACTTTCCTCTCTTATCTTTTAAGTGTTCAAATTAATCGATCGAAAGTGCGAGATCAATCTTGTTATATGGCGCCTACCTTTCCCTCAGTCGCTCAAAACTTCAATAAACATGCACGGCGTCCTCCTTAGGTAAGTGCAACGTAATAGATATCGATGCTGCGCATGTTCAATAGATGTCAATCAATGCTCAGCCGAAAGCTTTTTCTCCCTCTATTTATCCTACTATATTGAAACGTGTTTCTTATTTTTATTTCTTTTAAATTGAACTAACTGGAATTTGTAGTTATTTGGTGTGCCTTCTTTGCGTCATTTAACAATGGAAAGATGTCAAAAAGATTCAGTGCCATTCCACTCTGTGAAAATCGATGATCAGCGAAGCTGTGTATATGGGCCCCTTAATTGCGAACTGGCCATTGCCCTGCGTCATACTCCGTCTGCACATAAACGGAAGGCGAGGCGCAACTATAGTCACTCCTCCACGATGTTGAGCCTCGGAAGATGATGGGGCACCGGGGGTATACATACCTATGTATTGTTGCAAAATGCGACACGACACCTTTTATTAAGGAATACCGGTACGCATAACAGACACGCATCCCACCGCACTCCGAGGGCACACACTGCTTCACCGTAGCCAAGGCGATCGTGCGTTGGTCGACACACTCATTCGAGAGCACAACAAGGCTGCGATGCGGATACCAATTGGTCGATGGCTAAAAACTTTTAAGAACAGCTTGACTGGGCCTTCTAGACATCAGTGTGAATAAGCTATTCCAGCAACGCAGTAAGATATAAACTAAAATTTAGCATATTCAGACAGCAGTGCTTCTGCTAAGGAAATAAAAATGAAATGATATCATTTTGACTCTGCGCCGACAGGTTTTTTTGTCGGCAGGATGTGTCTGGACCGCCACGGGCCCTGTTGTGTTTAACTTGGCAAACCCTTCGCCACGGTCGCGACGCCTCTCCTTTGCTGAATGAGTGGCGACGCGCCTCTTACAGTAATTGTAGAATGGCGGCAGCTTTTGGGATGAAGCAGGCTCAAAAGCTGAGACCACACGTACGCTTGCGGACGCGCGCAAGCTCGCGTACGCGCGCCTAGCGCCTGCCGCGCCTCGTGAGTAATGGCGGTTTGTATCCACAAAGACGCGCGAAAGCGCGCGCTCAGCTCACTGGACTCACACACAGACGCCTTGGCAGGCGCCGCTTCGTATTTTGTTATGGACAGTATTTAAAGATGCTTCAATATCTATGAACGTAATTGTTATATTTTTATAGCTGTCAGATCAACTCAAAAAGGAAAGTAGAAGCACTTTCTTGCATGATATAAATCTGCTCAGTGAGAGTTGAACCATGTTCCGCGACGTAACCATAGAGAAAGAAATGACGTAACTGCGTAGCTAGGCGCGCCGACGCGAGGCAACCGAAGCACACGATAACAGAGAGGACCTGTTCCCCGAGATCACGCCGCGCTTCGACGCGTACGAGCCATGCCGCTCTGTCTGCGCATGCGTTTGCGCGTCCGCAAGCGTACGTGTGGTCTTGGACAACAGTCAAAGCGCGTGGCCGAGGCTGTACTCACGATGCATGCTGCTACAGAGCTACTGTAGCAGGCATGTGAAATGCACACATGTAAAGGCGCCGCAGCCATCAAAGAAGATTCTTTTCTGAATAACCTGACGAATACCCGCAGCAAAAAGGCTTCATTTCTTCTTTTTTTTTGTCATCGGCTGTACAAGTGGAAGCTGATGTCCAAGCGAAAACCTGCTACGCTCTTGAAGCTGTGGGCTGTTGCCGCTTAACCGCGTGACGCGATTTGTGAGTAGCTTAGAGCGGCCGCTCCATGTGAAGATATACATTAGCGGCAACGTTGTTAGCTCTGCGTTGTCTGCGTTCTGGGTTAGGTTATACTGTACTTCAGTGACGTGACTGGGACCTCCGCATGGCCAAGGTGAAACTCTGCCCAGAAGCCGAGCGGAGTTCGCATGAAAAGGTATTGAAACCGGCTCCATATGTGAACATCTATGGTTTCGAGCCGACGCTGTTTGCTGTGCTCGCGTTCTGCCGCTTATGCGCCGCATATAGACGACACCTGTATCTCGTGCGGTATACGTATGCTGCCTTCAGTTACACAGCACTCGTGCTTATGCGATCTCTGCAGAGTGTTCTCTGCCGAAGAGGCCTGTGAGCGGAAGGCACCTGAAAAAGCGGCCATTACATCCAAGGCACGAACTTTCCGGGCCACGCAAGCATACCGAACAACGAAAAAGTCTAGCCCATTTTTAAATCTGTTTAGAACCGTTGGAACCATGTTTATCTTATCGCGGCAGTTCGCGCTGTATTTCAAGCATCCACTCTATCACGAGCACGAGAGTAATTGTTTGTGACGAGAAATTTTCTATAACAAATTGTCATGCTCAAACAAGGCCGTCCATTGTAAGCAGCGCTGCCTCCAGATTAAAAGACATCCAAATTGATATTTTGTTTCATTTCGTCTACCTTGGGTGAGCTTTCCGACTTTCTTAGGGGGGGGGCGGAGGAGAGGTAGGCAAATATATCGGGGGGGAGGCGGCCCCCGTGCACCGACCCCCTACCCCCCCCCCCCCCCCCGGTGCCGCCCCTGTTATCACTCCGCGCGTTCCACCCATGCTTCGTTGCGCGCTGTAATGCTTGGGGTCGCGCATGGAATAGATGGTAGCTGGCCCATGCTGTCGTCCAACTTATCCACGCTGAGGACGTTGTTGAAGGGAGAGACTTGTTCTCATCGAGAACGAGGAATACGGGATTTATTTACAGTATCTACATGAGAACGTTACAGTTAATCAGTCTAACATGACTTAAAGAAGAATGCGCTATCAGCAGCCACGCCACGGCTGATTATAAACACTCTGTCCTCCCTAGATGTTTAGGTGAGGGAAAACGGCCGTTCGACCAAACGCAGCGTCCAAAGTCATCGTAGCCGACCCGCCTTTGAGGGGGAGGGTTTATGCACTCACTTCCGCACAGGTTGCATTGACCACACCAAGATGAGAGGGTTCTCGCGGACAGAGGTCTTGACGTGAGCAGGCGCCTCTTTATCCCAGAGTTCACCCTGCAATCAGTGGCCGTTACGTCTGTCCGTTGACTGACGACTTCTAAGACCCGTGAGACGGCGTCGCAAAAGCCCTTCTTCCAGGTGTTCCACCGCTTCAAACAAACCGTGACGGTAGCGACGAATCCACTAACAATACCTATAACACGCAGTATAACAATATATAATGTATACACGCAGTCCGCCGACTGCGTGTATACATCCCGGCGTCGTTTGGTTGAGGACGCGGCGCATTGTGGTCCCTAGAAAGCGAGTCGTCGCAGCAGACATTGTGGCGCCAATGGGCTGGGGACTGACGTACTGTTGTTTTCAAAGCGAGTCGCCGCAGTAGACATGGTAGCACCGTTAGGTTGGGGACTGTCGCTTTTCCGAAGATCGCCAGCCTCAGCAGGTGAAACGTAACAGCGCCAGCAGCGTTCGCTCGCGCGAGCATGCACTTGAGGCTCCTCGCGAGGGCTTGCAAATAAAGAACCTGCAAAGAATAACGTAAAATAAAAAGATGTAAGAAACGCATCAGCAGCCGTGTACCACAGTGTTTTTGTTTCGAAGGATTAAAACTTGTTTCATTCTATACTGAGCCTCCGTATAAAGAACAGTTGCGCACATTTGCGGTCAAAATAGATGGAACTATATCCAATTTCGAACGAACTGCAAGAAGCCTCCCTAGCCTGCGCAGCGTTGACTGCTATGTAGCGAACGGAGTATAAAGGTGCTAGCATGCGCCTCTCTGAGGACCTGACCGCTGCAGAATCTGTGTTCTAGCAAAGCAAACATTAGGACAGCGGAAAAGAATAAAGTGAAAAGGTAAAAAAGGAAGGGTTGGATTTGGACAACAAGGGTTCCACAAGGCATGATGGACGAAAAAAAATGATACACTGCGATCGAGGAAAATCAAGCACAACGATGTACAACTAGAAAAACAGCATGAGCACACACTTAAGCAACACAGTTTGGGTGAAGAATGAAAAATCGTAATGGCACCATATTTGAAGTACACCTATTCCAGTTTTTAACGTAACTGTTTGGAAAAGTACGTATTCGGGAGCAAGCATAGGATTCAGGAAAGAAAAGCAGATATAGTTAATTACTACGCCTTACATATCAAAACGCTACAGCATTGATTGTGTTCAAACTGGCAGGAATAAGCATGTCCAACGTAAAAACACAGAATTTGCATGAAATTCGCACATCACACCAACGAACTATTTTCAGTTATCTAATCAATTTGGTTTTTTACATATTACTGAAGAGGAATGTTTTATTAAGTGTAACAGTTTCTTGTTCTAGGAATTTTATACCTCAAGCTTTGCATGCCATAATTCTAATTTTAGGTAGTTAAGTTCTAATTAGTTCTAATCTAAGGTACCTCTAATCTTAGGTAGCTGAGTACACGAAAGTTTCCGTCTGTGGTCGTTTCACGACAGACTCAAAATTTTCCTAGTTTTCTTTAATTTGCATAAATAAGATATTCTCTGTATAACGAAAATTATATGTAACTAAATTATACCTAAATTTATATGGAGATGTGGTCTCATTGGAGCGGATGCGTTCAAGAACACTAACAGCTCTTTTGTCAGAGCTCCAGTTTACTTAAATCGGTTGTTGTGGAGTCCCAGCTCAGTAAGGGGTATCGTAAATGGGACTGAGTTAAATCATGACATATAACCGGTTTTAGTTTGTTTGAAATAAAAGAGCTTATTTTTCATAGTGCGCCAGTTGTTCGAGGTAGCTTGTTTTTAAGGTGGGATGTGTGGTCATTCCACGATAAATATTCCTGAAAAAACACAACTAGGAACTTTAAACTGCTCGTCCTTTCGAGCACTGCATCGGGAAAACTCAGGTTCAGACAATTATTTATCTGCGAGTTTCGACCTCTGACGTTTACGTATTTTGTTTTACTTCTTTGTAGCTGTAACTCATTTGCATCTAAATAGATTGATAGTTCCGTTAGCCATAGATCAGCTTTTATTTCGGAATCTTCTATACAGATGCCTGGTATAGAATGTTGGTACACATACATACATACATACATACATACATACATACATACATACATACATACATACATACATACATACATACATACATACATACATACATACATACATACATACATACATACATACATACATACATACATACATACATACATACATACACACACATACATACATACATACATACATACATACATACATACATACATACATACATACATACATACATACATACATACATACATACATACATACATACATAGCCTTTGGAAAGTGCGTGAGGTATTCAAAGATAGCTAACGCATGTCGTTATACCAGTGTCCTCATTCCGCTGTCCTGACGCTGCCGTCGTTATACCATCGTCATCATTTCAGTCATGCCTTCACGTTGTATGGAGACCTTGGAAAGCGAGTGCCATTTCGAAGTGGATCGATGCTAGAGTCAGTGTATGCCGTACATAGCCGAAGCAAAAAAAGTCTCAGAAAGACTACTACAGATTTTAAATAAACGTAACTTCAGCAATACGGCGTGTCGCCACAGTGCTTGAATGCAGATCGCAGCATACCGTCGACAGTCATCGGGAAATGGTTTCTCCGTAATTTCTTTGTCATTGTAGTAGAGCGCCACGCACCTACTGGCATATACCCAGTGACCCTAGTTGGCATCAAAGTGGTTAATTCAGAGCCAGGGCAGACCGATTGGCACGCACCCGCTTCTCCAAGTCGGTGTCAAAGAGTTTCATTGAAGATCGCTAGTACCCAATCCCACATCTATATACAGTAACCCATGTCTGCGGGAAAAAAAAGTTCGTTGAATAACGGCACATGTGCACACATTGCGGCATACTCAGTGACTCAAGTTGGTACGACGGTTGGTTTCGAACCCTCAGCGCAGCAGCCAGCTCGATGCTCTAACCACTTGACCATGAACTACACAGTGACACAGGTTGGTGGAAAAACGGTTGCATACATGGCATACATAGCCTCTGGGAAGTCCGTGCAGCGTACGAAGAATGTTGACGCAGTTAAAATTCCAGCAGAAGCCATCTCGCGATGGAGTCTGACGTTAATGGGATTAGCACTGAAGCAGTCTGATGACACACCGTAGCAACACCGCCGAAGCTTGTCATGTATGGCGCGCGTATACAGGAAGCCTGGCTCTCCTTTCGCGCTTCTTGTCTTGACACGCTGTGCCACCTGGCGGCGCCATCACGAAGCCCTCGTTTGGCGCGTGTGTAAATATATAATTAGAGAAGTGTGCCTGAATATATATGACGTACGCGTTCGGTTACGCCTAACACTAGACATAGTTCAAAGTCTTTAAAGCGAAAGCTTTACTGGCCGCGAACTTGCGAGTTCACCGTGTCGGTGCTCCGAGGAGGCACATGAAATCACAACGCGTGCCTCGCTGCGGATATTTCTCTCTCTCTGGCTCCCTAGTCACTACTGCGCACGCGCCACTAGTAGCACCGAGCCACAGGTGTTCTACCACTGCGCCGCGCCTTTCCGCCGCCGATGATGATGATGATAGCAACTTTATTGTACCGCCGGATAAGGAGGCCCCTACTCCCCGTCCCCGGCACACAGGCCTTGGGGACGGGGGCCGGAACCTCCGCGATTAGAAGCAAGCAAAGAGGTCTTGACTCTTCGCGGCTTCTTCCGCCAGGCGGATGGCGTGTTGCTGTGGAGTAGGGTCCTCGCTCCGCAGCAGGGCTTCCCAGGCCTCTCTACAATTTATGTTTGCTTTAGCCCCTGGTGAGCTAGCGCATTCCCAGATTATGTGATCGAGGGTCCCTCTCGCCCCACAGTGTTTGCACTTATCGGTTTCTCTGTCATGCATAACATGGTATGCCCAGACCGGGTTTACGAAGTTCCCAGCTTGCAGGCGCCGCCATGCGACTGCCTCTCTATTGTTTAGACTTTTATCCGGTGGTGGCACCAGTCTCCTGCGTAGCCGATAATTTTCGACAATCTCCGTATAATATTGCACACGCTCGTCCATGTTCCGGCAGTCGGGCGGTTTGGTATGGTATGGTTTGGTTTGGTATGGCGCTGTTTGGTATGACGTCACACGCGTTCCTCGTCGTAGCGCTCGCCTCCGCTCGCTTCGCCAACTGCGTCGCATGACTGATAACATGTCGAAGGATTGAAAAGGACAGCTCGCGTGTGCCGCAACCACAGTTGAGGCGGCAGTATGGACGGCGACAATTCTGATAAGCAGGAGGAGGCCTGGAATCGATATCGGAACGAGATGAAGAGGAAACGAATCGCCCAGGAAACAGATGAACAGCGCGCCGAATGACTGGCTAAACGCCGCAACCTAGCTAGACAACCAGACTAACCTGGACTTGCAATCAAGGTTAACCAAGGCTAACCATGCTATGCCTTAGCTTTCGCTACGTATATCCTGGCATAGCCGAGCTAAGCTACTGCCAATTTTTTTTTTTGTCAGTGAACAACGGCACAAACACAGCGCTACATACCCAGTGACCCAAATTGTTAGAAAGGTTGGTCTCGAACCCTGCTCCCTCAGCACAGTAACTCAATGTGCTACACATTCGACCATGGACTACCCAAAGACGCAGCTTTGAGGGAAAGCGGTCAGAGACACAGATAGACAGATAGATAGCCCCGGAAAGTGTGTGAAATATCAAAGAAGACTAACCGAATAAATAAATAAATAAATAAATAAATAAATAAATAAATAAATAAATAAATACTACTGATCGCTGCTCTTTGAAAGCCAAGGTAGGAGTGGTTGACAATGAAATGTTAGCTTTATCATAGGCTGCAGGTGCTCGCAACTCAGCGGCAGCTGAGAGCGGAAAAGAACACAAAAAAAGATTGAAAGAGAGAAATAAAAGCAACCAATCAAATTGTATAAATGAACCTGAAAAAGCAAGCGAACATAAGGGTGAGGGACATTTATTTCCGTGATCCGCGTAGCCGGCGGCATGTAGAGCCCATCAGTCGGGCGAGCTACGATATTCCTGGTATCATGGTATCCAGTACAGGTCGGTCAGCCGGCGTTGTCCTTGGGATGCCGACCAGACATGTCACGTGGCGTCGCGCCTCACTTAGCGTCGCATGCACGCCGGCGAAACGCGTCGTAACGCAGTACGAACCACCGAAACGTGAAACTCTGTTCGTTGCGGCATAGAAACAAAAAAGGAAGAAAGCTGGGTGATGCGGACAGACAGATCTCACGCTCGTCACCACGTGACATGGCCTGGAAAGATTCACGCTCCAGTCGCAAACCATGCTCAGCAAGAAAAGTAAAAACGAGAAGAGAGAGAAAGCAGGGACAGAAGCAAGCTCGACATCGCGCGCAGTAAAGGATCACGAGGCGCTTCCGGCCAGTATCAGTTACAGTTAGGATTTTCCAGATGAGAGCGGGGCCGCTGCATCAGCATCGGTAGCTATAGGTGTTGCTATGAGATCCGCCGTCATAACATGGGAACATTCATAGCACACTCTGTACATTAAACGTGGATGTCCCAATAATACAAGAACGCATTTTTCGCACTGTAAATGAAACTGATGCGCTCTTAAGTAAAGGCAAGAGCCGGAAGCGCTTCCACGTTGTGTTTATATCTTCTTAACTGATTTTAGCGCAGACGTTAATAAACTTGTGTACGTTCGCCTTAAACACCGGACGGCTTGTTAAACATGCCGCCGAGCGACGCATGACGCCGCCGATTACGTATGATTCGCATCTGCAAATACTGCACTTAAGTAATTTTAGTGCGCTCTAGGCCTGATCAACACATTCCGAGCATTCTAATTCTCGCGGCTATTGCCATTAGTTAAGGTCAAGGTGAGATACCTTAACTTAAAGCGCCTGTTGAATTTATAGTGGGAAAATGAACACGTTTATGAACTTTGTCCCTATTAGAGTGCACCCCTCTCTGGCTTTCCCTCGATCACTCAAGCTCACGCAAAGATGAACAGTCAAGCAGACGTGCCGTTTTCATCGACCTTGCAGTTTCTAAAAAGCAGGCCACCTCGTCTTAAAAATTGCATTGTTCCTAGAGCTGAACTGCCGTAGTTGGCTTCTCAAATAAAGGCTTTAATAAGGACGCTGACAGAAACACGTCGTAAAGTAAAGCGCAATATCGATCATGAGTGTTTTCTTGCGGAAATTTCGAAGGCCCTGTGACATCAGCCTCGTTGAGTGCTGTAACAATATTTAATCTAACTGAGCATTACGGACCGCAGAAGAAAACAGTACGCCAGCAGATGTGCACATCGGCGCGTCGTAAGCGAGCTTTTTATATAAATCTGTGCAACGTTCTCCCTGAAGTACCGTATACCGTCGGTTTTCATCGCCTTTTGTCTTGGAACGCAAAATTCATGCATTGCATCGCATTTCAAACGAAATCTCACCCGTGTGATCTAAAGATCTGATCATGCGATACGCACTGAGCCAGCCACGTACGCGACCTTATTCCTGCTGCTTTGTCCAAACTAGATATTTCAGCCAGAAATAATGGCTCGCCATCTGAACACGAAGGCCCGGAGCTGCTTTTATGTAAGAAACATTTGGTGTAACCGACGCCGAAAACTTATTCCGCTGGCGTCTATACATACCTTGCTTGTAAAATAATATCCCTGCTGACCGGATACCTTTTGAAAGGAAGCTTCCCTCTTCCTTCGATTTTTCCATTGCTGCTGCTGTCTTGCACGCTGCGTCGGAAGGGGGCTCAGAGCGTGTGTATACATAATAAGAGCGCGGCAGAGGCGAAAGGTGATGCCAGAAACCCTTTTGGACCTCTCCATAGCGTCATATGTGCACAATGCTCCCTGGAGCTCCCTGGGCGTCACCACAGAACCCTCCTGACAGCGTAATTATCCGCGATCTCCCGCAATAGCATTGCAGAAAATGCATCGCTCGCCTTTGTACAAACGTGCAACAGTTCAGAGGGGAAGTAGATAGAAAGGTAGAGAGCAGGTAGGGAGTGGAGGCGAAGAATGGGGTAGAACTCACGCAGTTACGAAACGGTGCCTTGCAACTCTTCGATCACAGCTTGCATGCGTGCGGCGAGGCCAGGATAGGGAAAAAGCGACGCAAGAAGGAAAGGAAACGACAGCCGGTTGCCGACAGACCGAATAGATTTAAGTTCAAGGGACAGTGCGGTACGTTTCTACCACTTCCGAAAAATAAGCGCCGTGCAAATTTGTATTGCGGACGACGGACGGAGGGCGTGTACACACGCAAAGCCACATTAAAGCACCGTAGCGTCTTGACACCACGGAAGCGGCCGCACATCAAATCAACAAGTCTGCGCCCACCGCTGTAGCTTTACGGCTTTGGCGTTGCTCGAGGTGGTCGGTTCGATTCCTACCACGGCAGCCGCATTTCGGCGGGGGCGAATCAGAAAAAACGTTCGTGTACGTCAAAGGTGCATGTTAAACAACTCCAGGGGGTCAAACTTAATCTGGAGTCCGTCACTACGGCGCGCCTGATAAACTGATTGTGGTTTCGGAACGCACAGCCCGTAATTCAATTACGTGTAACACTTCGGCCATGATGCCATGTGCCACGTGAGGCAGTGACAATGGTAACTATCTCGGAGGTTATGAAAAATGACGCGCAACAACGCTGTGTGTTCCGTGCACTACGTAGACTAACAACAGTGCCGCACACAAAGTAACGTTTACCATCAATTCACCAATCTCATTTTGTACAGAACGCTGAATAAATTTCATATTTATTGTGCACGTCAGCGCAAATTATCGTCAATCAAAGCAAACAGCACAGAAAGCTTCGTTTGCATCGATTCCCGCAGGCGTGGGATGCACTTTTTTTTTTTTTTTAGTGTCGGCGTTGCCCCTCGTAACCGAGCTAACGAACACAGCTAAGGATAAAAGCCAACGCCGAGCGCATCGGAAGGGGAAAGACGGCGATAGCGAAGAGAACGCGAGGAGGCAAGTGCATGGAGGAAGAGGGTGCAGCGGAACCATATAGTGTATATTAAGGTTGCTGACACGCTTGAACGAGCTTTCAGGTGTGGTTGGCTCAGCAAACCAATTAATAATTAACTGACTATATCTGTTAGGTGGTTACCTGAATAAAATTTCATATTTTTTATACGAACGTTCTTTTCATAGTCACTAATAACGGTGAACAAGTTGTTGTATTTTTTTTTTCACGTGCAACTGTGTTTGGACTTCCCGGTGTTAAACATTGTCCTCGCAACACGTACAGTCGCGTTTAATATGAGCTGCAACAAGGTGCCTGTCGTCGAAGGTGCTCCGAGAGTTAGCGCACGAAAAATCTATTTAGTAATTGCCAGTATTTCAAACCGTGTTGCCCAATTTTTCCTATGCGTCGACGCCGCCGTGCTCTACTGAAGCCCCTTCGACCACAGGCACGGTGTTGCAGCTCATATTGAACGCGACAGGACATACCGAGAATATTTTCAAGATAGGACAATGTGCTTACAAGTACATCGAATCTTCTTTTCCTGTTTTTTTATGCGTGCGACAGGCACACTCCAACCAGTGTACAGAGCCCGGCGCCGCGATCTACCACGACGACCACCTCGACCGCTCTACGTCGCGCTTCAACCTGACCGGCCAGAACCTAGCCTGGGCGGGGCGACACTGGTCTCCTCCGACGCCCAACTGGACGTTCATCCTCGACTCGTGGTTCAACGAGTACCAGTACTACTCCCCGAGAGACGTCCGCGCGTTCAACCCTTACACGGCGCGGCAGACGAAGCACTTCACCCAGATCATCTGGGCCAAGACTCACCACGTCGGCTGCGGCTACGTCAACTACAGCTTCGCCGACCCGAGCGCCACTCCCCCGTACATGGAGTTGTACGCCTGCAACTACGGCCCGACCGGAAACGTTGTCAACGTGAGGGCGAAGCTGCCCATCTACGAGGAGGGCCCCACGTGCAGCGCCTGCCCGGCCAAAGCTCGCTGCAACCAGGCCACGGGTCTGTGCGGCGGCGCGGGGCGCGCTCCTCGGCCACCGCCTCCACCGCCTCCCCCGGCTGACGATGTTCCCCATCCGCAGCCAAAGCCTCATCCAGCGACGACTCAGCCTGGCGGCGGAGGTGGCGGCGGAGGTGGCGGCGGAGGTGGAGACACAGGCGGGCAAAGTGGGGACAGCCCGGAAAGCAGCAGCAGTTCCGGAAGCTCTGCGGAGGAAGACAAGCCGTCCATCTGGCTACCCTTGATTGCAGGCTTAGTCGTGGGGGCGATGGCGCTGACGTGCTGCCTCTACATTGCTTTCGCGCAGAAAAAGGGAGACCAACCGCAAGAGCAGGCGGCACCCGGAGGGATGGAGACCCAGCAGTCGACGGCGGCGTTCTAGGTCAGCGCGGCCAGTTTCCAAAGGCTGTCCGGGGATGAGGCGTCCCTTTGTCCCAAAGCGAACCGGCATGCGCCGTGCGCAGCTAGTCTTGCGCGATGTACTTAATCTTCGCTTGGGTATTACATAGACTTGCATGTGTAATTAAAAGACTGTTAGCCTACTTGGATGTTACATTACGAGAGCCCTTCTCTATGTCTTATGTATATTGTTCGTTTTTCTTGTTAATGCAGCCGTTTAAGCGCTGCGATACACGCTTGCGTGTATATGTGACACACACGCAGAACCACGACTCGATGTTGCCGCACGAATGGGATCATAAAAACACGCGCTCAGAGTATACAACGTCCTAACGTCGCTCGCCGCGTTTCAGTGAAGTGATAACGAAGCTAATTGAACGTATATACCGCATATGCTCCGAAATTTGTAAGATTAGTTGCAGCGTATCAGTAACAGAGTAATCTGGTCGACGCGTAACGAGGCCAGTTTCATCACTGATCCAAGAAGGTCTTCTTTGCTGCCAAGTGTGTCGCAGTCTAAATTCTTTACCGATCACAATCTAAGTTAGACCCGATTACTTTTGTTTCATTCTAATAAATATTGAAACAGCCGATTGACACTCCCCGCTACGTCTGCCCTCCACCTTGTTGTACCGCTCCGAACACCGAACGCACAGGCAGGTATGCGATATATCCGCGCTACTTTTCATTTCGGCTTGTCTGTTCTCACGTAACTATTTTTCTATAAGAGGCGCTCCGCATATTCGCAGCCACACACACACACACACACACACGCACACACACACACACACACACACACACACACACACACACACACACACACACACACACACACACACACACACGCACACACACACACACACACACGCACACGCACGCACACACACACACACTCGCGCGCACGCACACACGCACACGCACACGCACACACACACACAGCTTTTCATTAGGCCCTGGAAGGCTAAACACTAAACCACCATACTAAAACCACGATACATAAATTGTCGCTTGCTGTTTTGAATTGTCCCTGTTAGATAGCTTGTTACTTCCTCCGGTGGTTTAATCAACCTGCGTATTATGCAGGCACAAGCAGTTTCTAGTATGCCAGGAATTCTACAGTGGCCTATAGTTGACAATTCTTCATCATCAACACGTGCTTCTCAATGCCCACTTTCATTCCACTCGCAAGCCTCGAGAATGTTAGTCCGCAAGCGTCGTTAGGCTCATTCAGCGACCGTGTAGCTACGTATAATACCGGTTTGAATACAGAAGACCATATTGAAGGGGCAGCGCGATATGACGAAGGCAGAAGGCAGGAACACACGGGACAGCGCTGAACTCCAACTAACTTTATACGAAAGCATACACAAACTTATGTACACAACCCATAGCCACGTGCTCTCCCATCGATGGCGTCATTATCAGTGCGCAGGCATAAACGCAAAATCCTGTATTCTAATGCTACACTATGAGGCGGCTTAAAAATTCAAATTCACTGTCATACAAATTTACAAATTTAACGATGACATGCTTACACAACGCGACACTTTTTTCCTGATATAGTAGGCCTCACTAATCTCCCTTCTGGTCTGATTTCTATGTGCGGAGGAGGAGGAGGAGGAAGTAAACTTTATTACTCTAGAAAGAGTAATTCAGCGGTCGTGCCGGATGTCTTGATCTTCTATTGGTTGATGAAGATCTCCGGCCTGCATGGTTGGCGCCCCTATTCCAGGGCACCACTGAGCGTGGCTGCTCGTCGGGCATGATCCACCAGCTTCCGTTGGAGGCTAGGGTCGCCGCTGGAGAGCACGCTCTCCCACTGCTCCGCACTCGGATTATCTATTTTGTGGAATTCCTTATTTGTATTGCACTCCCATGTGATGTGATAAAGTGTGGGTATTGCACCACACCACGGGCATGTGTCCCTGTATTGACTTGGGAACATTTTGCATAGTATATGTAAATTTGGGAAAGTTCCTGTCTGCAGCTGTCGCCAGTAAACTGCCTGTTGTTGAGTGAGTGTATTGTGGGGCGGGGGATATCTGATTCTCGTCCCTCTATGGTAATTTAGTATGTCAGAGTACGTTGGGATCACCGTGATGAAATCCTCAGGATCTCTATTTAGGTCCGCTCGGTTTGCATGCTCGCGAGCGATCCTATCAACCCTTTGGTTGCCCTCAATCTCAGTGTGCCCAGGTACCCAAAAGATGGTGTGTCTCATGCGTTTATTCTGTTGGCCAGCGCGGAGGAAGATTTGGAGCGCTTTTTGACCGATTCTGCCATTAATGTAGTTTCGGCATGCTTCCTTGCAGTCGGTTAGAATTATAAGGGATCTATTTGTGCGGTAGCCCTCCACAGCTGCTAGAGCAACAGCCATTTCCTCTCCCTCGGTTACCGTACAATCCCGTGCCGACGCGCAAGCAATTTCCCTATAGTCCGAGTCTATTACTGCCGCGACAACTCTTTGTTGTGTTTCCCGTCGTTCTCGAGGATACACCGCGGCGTCCGTGTATACCGTGTTCGCTTTTGTTGCTAGGTATTTTTCCACATATTCTGCCCTAGCGTTCCGCCTGGCTGTGTGTAAATTTGGGTCCATGTTTCTTGGTAGGGACCCTACCTTGATGGTGCTGCGATACACATCGGGTAGGTTTGCCGTTCTTTGTTCTTGCCTTTCAATTTCTTTGTGCCCCAGTTTTTTTAGGAGCTTTCTGCCCGTGGTAGTCTGCTGGAGTCTGAGTAGCTGCGACCCTAATTGTGCTTCTCTGAGCTCCTCGAACGTGTTGTGGAGTCCGAGGGCCAGGAGCTTCTCTGTCGAGGTGTTGGCCGGCAGGTGAAGCGCTGTTTTGAATGCTTTCCTTATGATGGCGTCGGCCTGATCCCGTTCGCCTTTGTTTGTGTTGTAATATGGGAGGGCGTACGTAATCCGGCTGATTATGAGGCTCTTAACCAGCTTGACTGTATCATCCTCCTTCATGCCGCTTCTTTTTTGCGAGACGCGGGTGATCATACGTGCCACCTGTGCCGTCGCTTGCTTGAGTAGGTTTATGGTGTGTGTGCAGCGTTGATTGCTCTGCACCCACATTCCCAGAATCCTGACGGTTTCTTTTTCTGGTATCTTTTGTCCTTGTAGGGTGACGCTGATTTGCTCTTCCGAGCGTTTTCCTCTTCTGACTCTCAGGAGCTCTGATTTCTCCGTGGAGCAGGCGAGGCCTCTTTCCCTAACACATTCTTCCACGCATGTTGCTGCGGCTTGTAGTCGTTCTTCTTTTTGGCTGAGCGAGCCTTGGTTAGTCCAGATGGTGATATCGTCGGCATAAATGGCGTGATGTATGCCGTCGATTTCTTCCAGCTTCCGGGCTATCCCTATCATGGCAATGTTGAAAAGGATCGGTGAGATCACGGATCCCTGCGGGGTTCCTTTGTTAGGCGTGTGGAACTTGTCTGTCCGCAGGTCTCCTAACCCCACCGTGGCTGTTCTGTTTGATAGGAACGCTGTCACGTAGCCGTGGATTCTTCTTCCGCTGTTGAGATCATCCAGTCCCTTGAGGATGGACGCGTGGCTGACGTTGTCGAACGCCCCTTTGACATCGAGTGCCATTATTATGTTTTCGCCGTTGTAGGGGATGTTGCTTAGAACCCCCTCTTTAATTTGTAGTAGGACGTCTTGGGTTGATAATTTGGTGCGAAAGCCGAACATACTGTGGGGATACAGATCTTCATCTTCCATGTATTGTTGTAGCCTCCTTGTCACGATTCGCTCGTACAACTTGCCAAGGCACGAAGTGAGTGATATCGGCCGTAGGTTTTCTACTAGTAGCTTTTTCCCTGGCTTGGGGATCATAACTACTTCTGCATGTTTCCATTCCTCTGGCAGTGTCCCCGCTTCCCAATGTGTATTGAGGAAGTTCGTCAGCTGTATGACCGCCTCATCACTTAGGTTTCGGATTAGGGCGTTTCTAATCTTGTCCGCGCCTGCTGCTGTGTTCCGGGTCGATGCCTTAACTGCTGCGAAAACTTCCTCTTTGGTGATGGGTCTGTCTAGGTCGGGGTTTTCTTCGCCTCGGTATCTCTCCGTGTACGCTTCGGGTTTATCTTGTCCGTAGCACTTTACACGGACTTTTTCTAGTAGCTCTTCTTCTGTCCCTTCAAATTGGTGTACTAGTCTTTGGATGGCCTTGTTACTTTCTGACTTGGTCTTGGTTGGGTCCATTAGAGCCTTGAGGATACGCCAGGTCTTTGCGGTGCTGAGGGTTCTATTCAGCGAGTCGCTAAACTTTTGCCAACTTTGTCGTGTGAGTTGGGCTGCGTATTCCTCTGCCTCCTTGGTAACCTCTGCTATCTTCTTCTTTAGCTTCTTATTTAGCCGTTGTTTTTTTCCACCGTTTGGTTAGTCCACGCCTTGCCTCCCATAACCTGAGGAGTCGCGAGTCCACCTCCGGTGTTTGCTCTGACCTTTCGACCTCCTGGGTGTAATGTTGTTGTATTTCCTTAAGTTGTTTGCACCATTCTTCTATGGAAGTTATCCCACCCTCCATGTGCTTGCATTCTTTGCGAAAAGCGTTCCAGTCCGTTATTTTGGCTGTTCCTATCTTGCGCTTGACGTTCTCTGCTGACACTTGCGTTCTTATAATGAAATGGTCGCTACCCAGGTTCTCCAGCAGGTTCTCCCACGTGGCTTGCCTAGCTCCCCTGACGTATGTCAGGTCTGGGCATGTGTCGGGACTAACGCTGTTGCCTAGGCGCGTTGGTTGGTTTGCGTCCGTTAAGAGGGTGCAGGTTGTGATTTCTGCTGCGTCGCTAACTTGCGTACCCTTCTTAGTGTCTTTTTTATATCCCCAGCTCTGTCCCCTGGCATTAAAGTCGCCCATTATAAGCAGAGTGTTGGATTTCGCTAGCTTGCTGGCTCCTATGAAAAGTTTCTGAAAATCCCCATCATTTTGTCGTGGTGGACTGTATAAGTTTATGATAAAAGTGCTTTTTTGTTTTCCCTTTTTCTTTGGAATTATCTCTGTCACGATGTGTTCTATCCGCGTGTCCGGAATTTCATCGTGTGCTATGGCGACTAGATTTTTACTAATTAAGGTGGCTGTGCGATCTTTTTCTTGGCACGTGTATCCCTTGAGTGTCGGCACGGTGTTTGTCTCCTGCAGCGCGATTATGTCAGGAGGATTTAACTGTGAATTTATGAATTGCTGCAGCGGGCCTTGCTTTTTGCGGTAGCCTCTGCAGTTCCAGTGCCATATATCTAATGTGTTGTGTCTAGCCATGTTGGTTTATCGTTGGTTGTTGTTATACTTTGGTTTTCGGTGCCGAATCTTTTTTCGTGATAGAGTCTATCTCTAGCCTCATTTGTTATCTTTTGCGTATTTTGATTTTTTATGTAGTTGCGAAAACTTTGATCTTGCATTGCGATTTTTTGTTGTATCAAATTCATTTGCTCCTGCATTTTTTGCATAAAGGATTGCATTTGCATTTCTACGGTTCCCTTTTCCGGCTGCTGTGGCTGTTGCTCCATAGCTAAAGGTGGAGTCTGCTGTCGCGGCAGGCTACCCACCCTTTGCTCTCGCAGTTCCCTGATTAGTTCTTTGATTCTCTCCTCTAGTTGTTCTGTTTTCTTCGTACTCTGCTCTAGTTCTCGCCTTAGAGCCTTATTTTCTTCCCTTAGTTGTTTAAGTTCGTTGTCGTTATTGTTATTATCCGAGTGCGGAAACAGTGATTTGGGAGGGCCTGCCCCCCAGCTTACCTTAACTCCGCCCTTCTTTTGTTGTTGTTGTTGTTCTTGTGGTGGTTTTGGCTGCTGTTTCCACTGCCCTTGGGCTGCAGGTGGTGGCCTCAGCGGTGGGAAGGAGCTGTCCCTGGACTGGCTCCGGTCCCGGCTCCGCGTTTGGCTGCGGCCCCGGCTCCGCGAGCGGCTCTGCTCTCCTTCCGAGCTCAGCCACCTGGGACGGCGCCTACGGCTCCGGCTCCGCCCTCGGCTTTTCTGCGGGGCTCGTCCTCGCAGCTCGTCCATATTCTTGAGGCGCATCCGACAGTCCCTGGTACCGGCGGCGTGTTCGCCTCCACATACCAGGCATTTTGGTTGGCACTGGTGTCCTTCAATTGGGTTGTTTGCTCCGCACTGCCTGCAGGTTCTCGCTCCCGGCGTTGGGCAGACATCCGAGCGGTGTCCTTGCGTGCCGCATACGTAGCAAAACTGTCTGGTTGGTCTATAGGGGTATGTCTTTGTTTATGCGGAAAGTATTGTGGTGTTTTTATAGATTGGAATGCACCCGCGCTGAGAGCAATGCCGCGCGACATGTGAATAGGCATTACCCGTTAGCGAGCGCCTATGCTCAGAAAATCTAATTTTCAGGCAACGATCTGTTTGGCCGATATAGACGTGTCCGCAGGAAAAAGTAAGATCGAAGACAACTCCCATTCTACAGTGCACAAGGAGGGACGTGTGCTTAACAATGCAGCCTTTCCCAGCATGAGTGGAGGCAGCCTGGGCCAACTTCCTATCAATCCTACCGCAGATTTTTATCATCTTTTTAGGGGCAGAACAAAACAACCTTTATACCAAACCTGCCTGCTACCTTCCTGAGGCTGCGTCATAGCTTATCTACATATGGAATTGCAACCCGTTTTTTCTTCTTGTCGGCAGGCTCTGGATTGTTCATTATTGTGTTTGCTCCTAATTTTACACGCTTTACAAGCTTCTGTACGGTCATGCGGATAGTATTCCCTCGAAAACCTGCCGCTCTCGATCGCTCCGGTTGTTTTAGGAAACTCTCAGAAGTCTGGTGAAAGCACGTTTTCGAAAGTGAGGAAAATAGAACCGAAAAAGTAATGCCAGTTTTTACCACTTTCGAATGTGCGGAGTGAAAATTTAAAATTGGTTTTTCTGACCTTGGGCAACACATCCAGCACACATGCTTATCAGTTAGTATCAGTTTAAGCCTTGTAGCTAAAAATTGTAGCTCGTTCTTATCTGGCACTTCATGTGTAAAGTATAACCCTGAGCCACATTTGTGCAATACTTGAAGTACATCATGAACATTTTTTTTGAAAATTAGTACTCTTCACAAAGGTCAGAAAATCATCAACCTACCTTAGCACTTTGATTGCTCGGTCATCTAGGTTAATTTTTATGTTTCTATCAACCCTACCTAGAAAAATGTTAGTATCGGAGCAACCTTGGAGCCAATGCAAATGCCAGATTATTGTCAGTATAAATTTCCTTTCCATTCAACAACAGATGAAGCTAAGTAAAAAGAGAGAATTTCGAGAAAACTACTAACACATACCCCACAGCTGCTAGAAAATTTGAGCTCATCATTGTCCTCGGTGACACTAAGTATAACACTTGTCATTAGATCGTCATGTGGAATTTTGTAGTATGGATCTTGAACATCGATGCTAGAAATATTACGATCACCAGGATTAGATTGATCGAGGAAGCTGATGAGATCATCCGAGTTTTTTACCACAAAAGGATCTCTGATCACCAATGATTGCAAATGCCTTTGTAAGTAACCCGAGACAACCCACTGCCACTTATCATTTTCCGCGACCATTGCTCGAAATGTATTGTCAGGCTTGCGGGTCTTTGCTGCGAAGAAACTCTCCAAATTAAAACTTTTTGCCTTTTTTACTAATGAAGCTAGCTGCTCAAGGTTGTGGCTGTGGAGCAGCGACACTGCGCGCTCCTTAACTTTAGCGGGCTTCAGATCTACTGCTCTGAAGTTCTTTCCTATTGCATCTAACGCTGTTTTGCAGAAGATACTCTCTGGCACTACAACAAAGAAACCTTCCTTATCAGAGGTCAAAATGTGAAGGTTACTACTCGCAGCATATTCTACGCACAATCGTTTACAGTCTTATTCTTCGAGCGCCTCTCTCCTGATCTTCCCAGCACATCAACACACTCTGCTATGATGCGTGGTCTTTCTTTCTTCGGTCCCCCGGTTGGTGACTCTCCTAGCCATAATCACTTGCTCCGGTGGGATGAGGCTTGGCTCGTGGACAAATTTTGGGCCAAGACCAAGGGTTCTTCTGTGCTCTTCTGGTAAAGTCTCATCGCCAAGAACCAACACTTTTGCTTCGGGCTTTGGTTTGCTTCGAGCATCTTCTTTTGTGGTTTTGGAAGGGTCGGCCAAGCGGTGTTCCACATCCACTCGACTATATAGGATGTTTTACGCCATTCCAGGAAATTCCTTCTGCTCTTGCCTTTGTCTTTTTCCTGCCAGCAGGCTGTACGAATACAATCTTGGAGGTATCGGGCTTGATTTATCCATTCTGCAAGAGCATAAGGGATTTCCTGGAGTGGCGTAAGACATTCTATGATATAGCCGAGTGGAAATGGAACACCGCTTGGTCTACCCTTCAAAAACCACAAAAGAAGAAGATGCCCGAAGCAAAAGTGTTGGTTCTTGGCGATGAGACTCTACCAGAAGAGCATAAAAGAAGACTTGGTCTTGGCCCAAAATTTGCCCACGAGCCAAGCCTCACCCCGCCGGAGAAGGTGACTAAGCCAGCCGAAGTAAAATTGCTGGGACAGTTCTGCTTGGCGGCTGGTGTAAAGCGGTCGGTAGGAACGATTGTTAACGTGCAGTGCTTTTTTTTTTCTTACACTTCTGGCATGGATACATGTGCAACACATGAACGCTCTCGGAAATGAACAAAGCGTACTGAATCAGAGCTGCTGTCGTCATGTGTGTGCCCGATGTTCTGGTGTTCCGCCATTACGGTTAGACTGAACCACCATTATCGCCGCTTTCCTTCTCGACTCTTCATCATTGCACTATCTTCAGCACTCAGTAGAAGGCGACCTTTCTGTGGCACGCAGAATGAACACTACGCAAATAGTAGGATACTATTGATACTTTTGTTTTGTATACTGTAGTGTCTACGTAATTTTATCTCCTGCTTGCATCATGTAGTAGTCGAGGACATCTTTATTTGCGCTGGCGATACAAAACCAAATCAAGCACTTTCTTTCTCACTGCGAGAAATGTTATCGCCATCTGAAATATGGCCGCGACTTGAACGCTAACATTCTTTGGCGACAAATTAACATACGGACATCCAAATTTTGAGGAAGGATCTTTAACCCATTCAAGCTTTCACAAAATTACCGATCACTTTACCTTTGCAGAGGCCGGGTCTTGTCGCTACATTCTAAACGAACTATATGAATTAGACAGGAACCAATCCCGGCCTTGGCTGGATATATATTCCCCAATGAGCGTACGTTTGGTTATACGGTTATATATAACCGTTTGGTTATATATAAGGGCATATTTCACATAGTTTGCTTTCAGTGACTGCCTAAACCTTCCACGCAAGAAGCCGGTTCGGGAGTCTCTATCGCGGGGACCACGCGCAGTGGGCGTTCACTGTATGTATTCGGCAAAGGGATGGCGTCTGTAAACCATTCTGTGCTTTCTGTTTGGCCAAGACTATTATTTTGGCAGCAAAAACGTCTGTAGTTTCGAGAGTACTTACAGAAATGCCCAGGGGGGCTCCCGCGTTGTTTTTTCATTCAGCGCCGACAGCCAACAAACCTAGGAGAAGCGCGCTGCGTCGTCTCTCATACTACGCAAGTGAGGCGTTTCCAACAGATGGAGACTACGTTATGTTCCCGCCACCAATAGAGGCATCCAGAAGCTCCAGATGTCTATGAAATAGACACGATGGCGGCAAACTTAGTTATAATAGTGTCCGCGGGACACTTAATACTCATATACAAACCAACATTTCTCTCAGTGTACGAGGCGAGCACGATCTGTGCATGCTGTACTTCACGCGCATGGAACTACGGTCTGAGGATAGGCCACACTGAACCGCCCGTACACCAAGATGCATCAAATTTATACTGCAGTTTACAGAGACGAAAAAGTATGACTTATTATGACTGAGTAGAAAGGGCTTTGCTTTCCGTGAACCACTACACCTAGGAAACGTACCGTGTGCTTTGCCTTCTCCCTCTGCAAAGCAACGTCAAGTACTAAATGTCCTTTCTCAGTCCTTCAATAAGTTATCTTAATTGGCTTAACTCTAGATCTAATCTACTTACATCAACATGATCGTGTTTGTCTCACCTCTACATACCGTTATTTTATCTCTAGCCTGTACATTCCTCCTAGGGCCCTTCTGTCCCCAATCCCTTTCTCCATTGCAAGTTTATTAGACTTAATAAAGTAAAATTTCTGCGCTTTCATTAAGTAACTTCCTCTCTCTTTCTCTTACCCCCCCCCCCCGCCCCCCTCCGACGCAACCTGAGCTCTGGGGTGGTATGTCAAACTTTCCTCTTTACACCGATCTATTCTGGACGCTGCCCTGCAAAGTCTGAGTCATTTTCTTCTAAAGTTCAGAAATGGCGACCCACGTGTAGCCTTCTGTAAATGAGCAAGTATCAACAAATATCTATTAGTCAAATGATATTGCGCAACAAAAAACGACACGGACGTGAGAGAGGACGACACACCAAGCACAAACTGTTAACTAAGTTTATTGCACCACCGAAACCGATTTTATACATGTGAAGCAGTGTAGACCGCGCATGGGCTACATGAAAATGAACTGCGCATTCATGTAACATAGTTACGAGTCATGTGATGCCGCTTCCAAGAAACTTAGTTCTTTTTTGGTGAGAGCCAGAGAAGGGAAGCTAACACACTTATCACGCAATTTTCCGATCATCTGCGCTTCAGATATTTCACGGATGAACTGCGTGCTGCCACGGGAAACAATCGTGCATTGGTCCTCAAGAGGTTTGCAGCCATGATCGCCACAATGAATCGCCAAGAAACCACCGGAGCCATTTTTTACATTGTTGCTGGGTTCGCGGAGCCGATCGTTGAGGCAACGCCCAGTTTGTCCGATATATTGCTTCCCACATGAAAGCGGGAGGTTGTACACCACCCGGTGTACACACTCGACAAACTTTTTTCGGTGATGCTTTCTGCACTTATGGCAAGGGCGGCATTTGGATCCGTCATCCTGCAAAGCCTGCCGAGCTTGTCGGGAGCAGAAAAAACAACTCTTACATTCGCCCTTTGGGCAATCTTTTTCAAGTTGTGGGATATCCCGTGCATGTAAGGTATGACATTTACTTTAGGGCGTATGACAGGAGGGGCATCGGCAACTGACTTCTGCGTGCTGGAACGCGCTTCTCTTAAAATGCGTTCCGCGACAGACACTAGCACCACCCTAGGATGTCCAGCCAAGGACAAACGTCAAGTTTGCTTTTCAAAGCTTACGTCCGCTACATGACAGCAAGACTTGCTAAGGGCATTCTTGAAGCACAAAGTGATAATGGCCGGCTTAACAAGCTTAGAATGTGCGGACGTATACGGTAGAAGTGGCTTGTTGGCTCTCGGCTCATACGACCAACACGTGTGGCTGTCCTGAAAGCCCAGGCGAAGATCAAGAAAACAGAGACCTATCTACCGGCATCTCATGAGTAGTTTGAAGGGGAACTAAGCACTTATGAAACGTTTGTAATGCTTTCTTAGTTTCCAGAATGAAGGTGGTGGTGGTGGTGGTGAAAAACTTTTGTTGATGAGAAGACCAAAAGCAAAAAGAAATTAAAAAATTAAAAAGCAGCGTTGTGGGCGGCCTTCAGGCTGCCGGTTGTGGCGTCAAGGCCATGCCTAGTCGCGACGTCCTCCGCCCAGTTCACCAGCCGGAGTTGGATATCCGGCTCGATGCTGGACAAAGCAGCCTCCCACTGCTGCGGATTGCTTAGGCGCCAAGAGGCAGGGGGCAAGTGTGCCGCGCAGGAGAATAGGACGTGATCGTAATCGGCGCGGGAGCCGTCACATAAGCGGCAAGCCGGCGAGTGCGTCCCGGGGTGGAAGAGGGCAAGACGTGCAGGAGTAAGGTAGGTATGGGCCTGAAGGTGGCGCCATAAGTGTTGGTGGGGTTGGGAAAGGGATTGGTGCGGAGGGGGGAAGGTGAGACGAGAGAGGCGATAGTGCTGCGTGATATCGCGGTACGTGAGGAGCGCGTCGCGCGTATTCATCCCCGGTGGGGGCGGGCTTGCTCGGTCAGTCGAATCTCGAGCGATGGAATTGGCCGCCTCGTTACCAGGATGGGCCGCGTGAGCGGGCACCCAGATGATTTGGATGGGGCGAGAGGGAACGGTATCGGAACGCAAGATTCCGATGGCCGGGTGTGCCACCCGTCCAACCGCGCAGTTGTAGACCGCAGGTTTGGAGTCGCTGAAGATGTACTTCGCGGAGGTTTGCGTGATATGGCAAGGGCAATAGCTGCCTCCTCCGCCTCGACAGAGGTAGAAGTGTAGACTGAGGCAGTAAGAGTGGGTCAGAGAGAATTGTCAGTGACGGCAAGGGCATGTGCTGGGTAGCGGCGGAACGGGGCAGCATCTACGTAAGTCACGGTGGCCTGCCGTTCGTACTGACGCCAGAGCGCGGAGGCTCGCGCTGCTCTACGGGAGGGGTGGTGTTCGGGATGCATATTTTTTGGGAGGGGATTAACGGTTAGGAGGGGGAAGACATGGGAAGGGATGGGCAGTGATGTGGGAAGAGGAATAAGAGGGGAGAGACAGAATGAAGGCATGAGAAGAACAGTCAATGAAAATTAAAAAGTGATCAACGTATCTGAGTATTTAAAAAACTGCAGTGCCTTGCACTTGTAATGAAATGCATGGTCTAAACAGGATAAAAACAAGTCACTAAGAATGGGAGCAATGCAAGAGCCAAAACAAACACCGCTCTTCTGCAAAAAACATTAGTTATCCCAAGTGATGAAGGTGGAATTAGGATAACGCTGTAAAAGCTTTAAAAACTGACTGCAAGACATGCCGGCCTCACTCTGGAAGGAAACAGCACCGTACCAAGCAATAGATTGCTCAACTCAGAACAGTACGCTTCTATGCGGCAAAGAATAATAAAGAGCCTTTACATCGATAGGAAACGCCTGAAGAACACGGTCAGAATGTGATTTCAAAAAATCAATCACAGTATCTGAGCTCCTAACGAGGAAAGGGTCGCTGACAGGCCGAAGGCCCAACTTTTGTTGTAGAAACACCCCCAACGGCTTTTGCCAAATATCAATTTCTGACACAACAACCCGTAACGGGACACCGGGTTTATGCGTTTTGGCACTGAAGAAAACTTGTAGATGATCTCGCTTGCTGTTTTCAAAGGCCTTGGTTAATTTTTGTAGATTAAGTCTGTTGCACATACGCTTTGTCACAGCCTTTACCTTAGCCAGCGACACCTCCCTATGACAGTTAAACGTGGAAGTGATAGCTTCTAGAGCCTTGGCGTTAAAGTCTTGAGCAGGTAACAGAAAAGCCGCCTTCTTTATCGGCAGGAATTACACACAGCGAATTATCAACGAGTGAAGAGGCCACCCGATTCACCCAAATCTTCGGCTTCGGTTGCTTGCACCTTTGTAGTACATCGACACCTTCCGATACGACACGGCCTATCTCGTGGTCTGGGACAAGCTTTGAGACATCTCGAACGTAGGACAGAAGTTCGCTGATGGGCCTTTTGGTTTGGACAGCAAACTTCGACCCAAAAGATAGGACCTCTCGAATATTTTCAGGCAAGCAACAGATTCTGGAACATGGACGAGGTTCTGCGGGGCCGACCGCTTCTTTTGTGGCTGTTGTTCTCGTAATCTGCGTAGTTGTTGCTGCCATAGGAATTCAGTTGTCGGGTCCGCCAACCGAAAGTACTCGCGATGCCGACAATTAGCTGTGGGACGCCCTGCATCGCTCTGAAGTTATACCGAAAGGTACTGGCTGTAGAGTCGCGCTTGGTGGTTCCACTCGGAACGCAGGATCTTGCAGATTCTGGTGGAGTGTCCCGCTCAAGGAAGAAAGCCTCCGAACAGGGAAACCAGGTCCGGAGGGGTGATCTTCATATGTAAACAATAGGAGAGCGTCCGCGCTTTGCAAACGATAGCAAACATACACTGTGCCACGCCTCGTGCATCTGTGCAGCCATAGGCGCCGACTACGACGGGTTCCGGGGCCCGAGCCCCCTCCGTAGTTTTCCAGGGGGGGGGGGAGGGGAAGGCTGAGTCCCCTGCGGCGATGCCGAAGCCTGCCCCTCCCTCCCCCCCCCCCCCCCCCAACGTGTCATTGCTAGAGTTTTGTCCCCCGTGTCATTTGAGGTTTCTTTTGACTTGTCTAACCTTTTCACTTATACTTTTATTGTGGCCGATAGCTTACTGCATCACTGTTGGCGCGGACGTGCACGGGTTGTAATTCATACTTTGCTTTATTTCTTCGAATCCTGTCAACAGGAAAACAAGCGCATTAGGAGTACCAGCAGTGGCTGCCTCATCCATATTTTCTCACTTCAACATTGTTTTCAATTTCCACTGCAAACAGCATGCACATAAACAATACGCTTAAATATATACACAGCACAAAGTTTATCATATCTTTAATGACAAGGCGGTAGCCAATTAACAATTATTTCTAAAGGTGGGGATAGCTTATGCCTAGCGAATGAATATGTTGCTGTATGTTCACCTCGTTTCAAATAGCTTTGCTTCTTTTTTGACCTTGAAAAAAAATCTGTAGATTTTAGTGACCCCTTCGGCAGATTATTTTGTCTGTTTTGTCAGTGAATGATATGTGTCTCAGTGTCGCTTCTCTTTCCAGTAAGCAAAGCTAACGACTCATTAAAAACACTTCTAATAATTTACAACATTTGTTAGCAATGGAAACATCGTCACTTGCATGCAGAGATCATAAATATATACAGGGTGTCCCAATTACCTACCATGCAACAAGCTTAAAAAAAAGCAATGTGTTACTCGAAGAAAACTTAGTGCATATTGTTCCCAGTACAGTGGAGTAGCTACCAGTAGTTTTCTCGTTACGGAAGTTTAATTAGGTAATTGTAAATAATTATCTAAGTCGGGACGTGCTATCATAATTATCAAAGTGTGAATGTGGAATTTGTATGCTCAGCCAAGGGACATCCAACTGCGGTATTTTCAGCAACGTACTAACTGCGTACAGATTTTTTCCAACTGATAAGTGCACCCTCCGAAATATGGCTAATACTACGTGACTGCGCTGCCACTCGCATCATGAAGCAGCGCCCTCGAACAAGCTCCTTCTGAGTTGGCCAGAACGAAATAAAAGAAATAAGGGAAAAAAATCACCGCCCAAGCACTCCGTACAGATGGTTGTCCAGCGAAGGTGATACGTGTAGCGGTGGTGTTTATCACTGGATTAGTCCCGATGGCTCATTTAACGACGGCTTTGTAGGCTGCCGGATCCTCGGTACGCAGTTGCTGCTTGCGCTCGGCTGCACCAGCCTGTTGTGCCCGGGCTGCAGCATCGGGACGGCGTAGACGAGCTCGTTCCCGGTTCTGCTCGCGACGTTACTGATCGAAAGCTGCCTGCTCCTCAGGAGTACGTATGACGCATAGCCTACCCATTTCGGAGCCGGAAAAAACTGCTGCGCGCCCTCTCGCCTGCGACGGTGAGCAACGACGTCACTACAGGCGCACCCAATCGCGCGCCTCATTTTCCCTTTTTTTTAGTGCATTCTCATGGGGTTGCACCGGAGGAGTTTTCGGCTTACAGGCGACAGAGGCACGGACGGACGAATCGGCTAGCCGTATACAGCTTTGCTGTAAAACATCGTGATCGAGCTAGTGCCTTATCTGCCGCGCCTCCACCCAAGTAACACGTCGCGTCTGGTGTTAGTTGGAAACACGCTGTTGTCTTAGTGTAGATGAAGCGCACGGATGGTTTTTCTTTTTTTGCCGCAAAGCCTATCACCACAAAAGCGAATTGACAAAGCTTTAAAGGTGCGTTTTGTTTCGTTCCAGTCGCCGTGTCTTTCTCTAACGAGCAGAGCACAAGTAAGCAAAGTAATATCCCCTATGTTGTATTCGGTGTCAGTGTTTGTTGGCTTCTTATGATATGTCTAATGAGCAGAAGGAAAACATTATCTTTGCCTTGGGAGCTACGAATGGCAATAAGAGGAAGGCTGCAAATATATATCAGTCATGAAAGTGTGGCGGTAGACCAAATGCATGGACTATCATATGAAATTATGAAAACGTGAGAAAAACCGGCAGCTGCCAGAAACATCGGCGGAGGACTCAATCTTTGAGTCCCAGCCACGCACGAATTTATAGCATTTATGGCCTCTATTCCTCATGCCAGCGTGCATGACGTGACTGCCCACGTACCAATCTTCAAGTCATCAGTTCGGAGGATTCAAAACAACGGTCTTTCACCCGTACCACCTTAACCAGCACCAATGCTTGGAAGATAGTGGCTGCCCATGTTTTTGACCTGCATAATCGTCTAGATTTCTTGAATTGTGTCCTCACAAAAGAAGGTGAGTCGCCGGCTTCTTTGAGCAACATCACCTGCACTGATGAAGCCAATTTTCACAGAAACACCCGCCGTGGTTACTCAGTGGCTATGGTGTTGGGCTGCTGAGCACGAGGTCGCGGGATCGAATCCCGGCCACGGCGGCCGCATTTCGATGGGGGCGAAATGCGAAAACACCCGTGTACTTAGATTTAGGTGTACCTTAAAGAACCCCAGGTGGTCAAAATTTCCGGAGTCCTCCACTACGGCGTGCCTCATAATCAGAAAGTGGTTTTGGCACGTAAAACCCCAAATATTATTATTCACAGAAACGCCCAGGTAAATTTGCATAATGCACCCTATTGGTGTGATTACAATTCACACTGGGTAAAGCGCAATCGGCGCCAGTATACCTGTGGTCGTTCATTGTCGGGTGCGGAATTTACGCCGGTGCTATAATCAGTCCCATCTCCTTCGATCACACGCTGACTGGACAACGTTACATGGAGGAAATCCTTGAAGAAGTGGTGGATGAGTTTCTCAGCGAAGTCCCGCTGTAGCGTCATCCACTTCTGTGGTATCAGCAAAATGGAGCACCAGCACACACCAGCAGCCGAGCACGAAACTGGCTGGATGTGGCTTGTCCTACGCAATAGGCTGGAAAGCACGGGCCTGTAAATTGGCCGGCTAGGTCGCCTGACCTCTCTCCACTTGATTTCTTTCTTTGAGATTATGCGAAAGATCGTGCTTACATGGTCGAGACAGATGTCAGATTAGCTCAAGGCAAGGACAACAAATGTCTACCGTAGAATTCGACCGTCCGTCATCAAGAAAGCCAATGAAGATGTGATGAAGCGTACTCAGTACACTGCGTAACTGCAGGAGACCTATTCGAACGCGTCCTCTAGGCAGCACCTGATCTTCAACGGCGCTTACGAATTCACAGATAATAAAGGTACACTGAAATCTGATGTATCTTTTGTTTGTTTCTTGTGCAGGCGTCCCGATTGTCAATTCAACTAATCTTTCCTTGAATCAGCCATTCAAACGCGAACTTTTATCGCAACCATCGTATTTGTCATCCGGCACTGATCACCAGTATAAAGTGGCCATTCCTTTTTGTCATAATAACCTGTTCCAGGATTCATTTATGCCTAATACCAGTTCAGAATGGAACCACTTTCCCAGCACCATCGCCAGCATTGAAGATGCAGAGTTATTCAAGGCCGCTGTTGTTGAACAACTGCTCAGATTAACCTAGCGCTGGTATTTTTTAATTCCGTTTCCTGTTATACTTGTCCAAAAGCGTTGCTTACAATATTGTCATTGAAGGTCTCTATTATTGACCTCTGTTAGAATAACCTGCTCAATCAATTATATTTTTTTATCTTATTTCATATATAACGATGTTGTTTCTGTTATTACAACTCTATAAACGCAGCGTACACACCTACTCTGTAATGCCTTTTTGGCCCTGAGGGTATTACAATAAATAAATAAATAAATAAATAAATAAATAAATAAATGCTAGTTGTTATTTACTTTCTTGAACGCATCGGTGTTGCTTTTTCTCAGCAGGTGGGTCGCTGCCCGGTATGTTTATCTCGCTTTTATTTGATGCCACGAACCCCTTTTTGCAGCACGTATGCACTCTAATGAAAGCTAAAACTGTCACTTTATACTACTTTGGTCGGAAGCAAGCTTCTGACGCGAAATATAGCTGCGCGCGCACTCTGTCGATGTGGTGCGAGCAACGCCGGGATTTTGAAACATGGCATGCCTATTAGACTGCGTTTTGCGTATCGTGCGTGGTCAGAGCGGCGCTTCGGCACCGTTATCAAGGGTCTTTTGCTATGAATGTGATTAGTCGGCCTTGAGATACGGATGATAAGTGTGACGTAAAAATGAGAGGATGGAATGGCTGCGAAGCCGAGAAAGCAGCTGTTCGTGCTCCTTCCGTATCATTATCAAGGTGAGGCGCTGTCTCTTCGGGCTTGGGACCTGCAAAGCAGTTGCGTTTAAACTGCTTATTTGAGGGCACTGCTTTATGATTCGGGTGGCAGCGCAGTCACGTGGTATTTTTCATAATTCTTGATGTTTGTTTGCTAATGGAAAAAAAATGCACGCAATTAGTACTTCGCTGAAAACAGACCAGTTAGATGTCATTTGGGGATGCATGGGGGTGCCTACAAGTGCCTCACTGATACTTCGATAATTAGGACAGCACTTATTGAATTATATAATTAATTGCAATGGTGGAATTAAATTTCTGGAACGAAATAATTACTGGTGGCTACTCCATTGTACTGGAAACAATATGCACTATAGGTTTTGTCCGAGTAACCCCACTGCTCTTTTTTTAAGTATTGGTGGATGATAGTAGGCCCACCCTGTATAATTCACTCATTAACAGAAATATGGCCAAGGCGGATTCACTCCAAATCAGTATCAACAGCAGTTATGCGCAGGAGCGCTTATACTCGGACTCACAGAAAAAAAAAACAGAGAGAGGCTGCAGTTTCGCCGGAAAGTCGGAGCGATGGTAGTGATAGCGAAGTATACGACAATTACACCAAGCAAGGTTACAGCACCGAGAGACGCCATATTCCCGGTGGTGGGAGAGAACCCCGGCTGTGAAACTGAACTGTCTCCTACGATGGGGTCTTGTTAATTCTCATCCTATGTAAGACCATCACTTCAGTGAACAATTTTTCGAGGTCACACGAAGTTTGTTCAAGTGCAAGATATATATATATATATATATATATATATATATATATATATATATATATATATATATATATATATATATATATATATATATATATATATATATATACACGAACTTTTCACTCCTTCCTCCGTTCATCGCTAAGCATCCGGCATTCTATAGGGGGGTGGGGGGTGGAGGTGCGTGAGTTCTTGTAGCGAGCGTCCGTGCCTGCGTTGTGTTACGAACTCCAACCGGTGCCACCAGTGTTACGACACCCAACCGGTGCCACCAGTGTTACGAACTTGTACCGCTGCACCACGATTACGGCTTTGTGGTCCCGTAGCGCTCGTCACCCGTTTCGTGACAGAGCGTTGGTAGCGATGACTCCGAGCCTGGCGTCGATGAGAATAACAAAAGGGACTTTATACATTATATACAGGTTATCATACAGGACATGAACGGGTCGGCACTGGGGCCGAGTGCTCACAACAAACGCGACTGTTCTCGCACGACGACGTCCGGCGAAAACGCGTTACACATCTCACCCCAGTCGGGACGACACTCTCTCCCGGTGGGGTCGGCAGATCCTGTTTCTCAGGCAGCGCGGTGCTGCTTTTATAATCCCCGAGCACCATTGTCACTGAAACGGCCCAATACAAAGTCAGCACACGACGGTCGTCCGAGGGGTCCAACCAGCGACCGCGCTGGCCACCCGGTTCAAAGTTCGCGCGCGCGGTGACCTCCAGGCAAGGGAGGTGCGGCGCCGGGCTGTCGGGCTCACGCGGACACGTTTAAACACGCTGCTTCGCCGAGGCTTCTCCAGCACGAAGGCGCAGCATCTTGTCTTGTGAAGGGAGAATTATGGCGCTCGCAGGATAGATTCCGCATCTTGCAGATTCGGAATCCGGGCTTGTGGTAATGGCACAACAGCATCCCCGCCCTCAGATAAGGCGCCGGGAAGACGAGCTGCCTCCACGTGGCTCGGATGCCAGGCGCGCACGTTCGTCCGGCTCGTCCAAGTTCACGTCCAGTGTCGGGACGCCAGGTAACATCACGTGCCCAGGTCCGACTCGCCAGGACAGGAGCTCTGCTCACCACGTCGTCGCCAAGGCACCTTGACCAGCTCCGCTCGGGTCGTTCCTAAGACCTTGCTTCTCGCCACTGGTCCCGCTTGGTCGTTCTGCAGCTTGCAAAATCGACCGGCAAAAGGCAACACCCAACACGAACAAGTGCCCTCTGTCTCCCGTCAAACACCAGACAAAGCCATAATTCAAATCAACCTAATTATTCGCTATCCCATTTTTCTCCCGCTGCAACAAGAGGCAGGTGTACGATCTAGCACACAAGGCTCAAACAATCAGTTTTCAAATCAACAACACACCAAACTAGAAACAATTATTAATCAGCAATAATAATTACAAATAGAATGGTCCCCTTGAAATCGCTTTGGACCGAAAACATACTTCTGAGGAAGCAAATGAGGTCATTCATTTTTCCCGGCGATATTTTCGCGGAATCCGAAGCTGCTTATATTTGCGACCCTGCTTATCCGTGTAGCGGCGGTACAATAAGCCAGATTCCTTGCCAAATGAAACCCCCTTTTTTTCCACTCCCCGTTTGACGCTCTTCCTCAGATCGGCTAATGAACAAGCTTCCTGTTGCTCGCGAATCAGACTTTTTCTTTCAACTGCAGCCTGCTCCTGCCGGCTGGCGGAAACCGGAGCGAGTGCGGAGCCCGCGTCGCCTAATTGCGGCGTCGAGTCTATATCGCGGCTAGCACTGCACGCGTCACTCCCACTCACTTCCAGGACCCGCTCGTCTAGGCCAGCCTCCGAGCTCTGCCTCTCCCGTGACTGCTCGCCACTCAAGTTACCGTGATCGGTCCGTGTGCCGCACCGCCTTTCGCCTCCCGTCGCTAAGTCAAGTTCCTTCGACAGCGGGCGCGCTTTGGATCGCGTGGGGGCCATGTACGCCACGTCGGCAAAGAATGATTTGCCCTGATCCCTCAGCAGCTGCTCCGAGCTATTTGAGAAGAGGTAGGAAAATTGCTCCGGGAGGGCGGCTGACACAGCGGCTTCGGTGTTAAGTTTCCCAAATTCTCCTTCAATGCTAACCGTTGCGATCGGTAAACAGACACTCTCCTTCTCGGCCACTTGCCGTATCCTAACGCACTCTCCCGTAAAATCACTCGAGGAGACGAAAGACGGGTGAACAACGTCCATAGTTGCTGCAGAGTCCCGCAGTGCTCGGCACTTCTTGCCGTTTACCTTAATTTCCTGCACATAGGGCTCCAATAGACGTATGTTCTTGTGAGTTTCCCGTATCGTTGCAAAAGCAATTCTCTCTGGGCAGCTTGCAGCGATGTGCCCTTGCTTTTTGCAATTGTAGCAGGTTAACGGTCTCCGTTTTTCAAAAGAACGCGTCATTTCGTTTCGCTGTTTCGGACCATCGTCATCATTCTGAGATGCATTCTGTCCTTCCCTTACAGTTTCTTTGGTAAGAGACTCATCTTTCCGAAACTCGCGACGCGTGATTTGCTTCCGTTCGTCGGACTTCCCGGAAAACACATCTCTTCTATCTGCTTTTTCTACACGCACTGCCTTGCTGTGCAAGCTGCGGCGGGTGTAATACTCTTCCGCTAACTCTGCTGCCTTGTTTAGCTTAACCTCCTTTAGCCTATCTTGCAGCCAGAGCCGGACATCCTCATCAATGCAACGGTAGAACTGCTCCAACGCGATGCATTCGACAATTTTGTCGCGGTCGTCGTAAACCTCTTCGCCCTTCAGCCATTCCACCAGGTCGGCTTTTAGACGAAACGCGAAGTCAACATTCGACTCCTTACCCTTTTTTGCGTACCGGAACCTCTGCCGGAAGGCTTCGGGCGACAATTTGTACTTCCGCAGTAGCGCTTCCTTCACATCACTGTAGCTCTCAAACGCCTCTTTCGATAAGCAAGTTATTACGTCTGATGCCTCCCCAGGAAGCAACGCTAACAGATTCTGTGCCCAGAGGGATCGCTCAATGCTATTCCGTTCGCACACGTGCTCAAATTTCACGAGGTATTTGGCCATATCCTCTCCGACGACAAAGGGTGGAAGTTGATCGCGTATTCTTGGAACGTTAGAAGTGAGACTAGGCGCTGGCGAGCTATTTCGGGTCTCCAACTCTTTCATTTTAAGCTCGTGCTCACGAATCTCTCTCCTTTCCTCCATGCAACGTTCCTTCTCCCTCTTTTCCTCCTGTTGCTGTTCTCTCCTTTCCTCCTCTTCGCGACGTTCCTGTTCTCTCCTTTCCTCCCTTTCCCGTCGTTCATTGATATCCGCCCAGGCCTCAGCGGCCTCCTCAGCCGTTACGTCCCCAGTCCTCATGACCTCAAGGATCGCATTCTTTCTTTTGGTTGAGCCCAACTCAATGCCCAACTCCTCACAAATTTCGAGAAGTTCCTTCACCTTGTACTTCTCCATCGTTCACACTGTCCTCCTGCTGTTTACCCTTTTTGAATATACCTGCCGTACGCTACTATAACACTACTAGTAAGACATATGCAAGTATTTCACACACTGCCCTGTTTACCCCCTCAGCATCCCCTGGTTTTCAAAACACTCTTACTAGGCTTGAAACACACAAGGTTATCACAATGCAACACCAAATCCTTCCCTAAGCTACTATAACCTGTGTCAGAGAAAGTCTGGTGTTCGAGGTAAACTTCAGGCACTCACCGCGCCGAGGTAGCTGATGCCGGTCAATCCCGTAGCTGCCATCCAGTGTTACGAACTCCAACCGGTGCCACCAGTGTTACGACACCCAACCGGTGCCACCAGTGTTACGAACTTGTACCGCTGCACCACGATTACGGCTTTGTGGTCCCGTAGCGCTCGTCACCCGTTTCGTGACAGAGCGTTGGTAGCGATGACTCCGAGCCTGGCGTCGATGAGAATAACAAAAGGGACTTTATACATTATATACAGGTTATCATACAGGACATGAACGGGTCGGCACTGGGGCCGAGTGCTCACAACAAACGCGACTGTTCTCGCACGACGACGTCCGGCGAAAACGCGTTACACATCTCACCCCAGTCGGGACGACACTCTCTCCCGGTGGGGTCGGCAGATCCTGTTTCTCAGGCAGCGCGGTGCTGCTTTTATAATCCCCGAGCACCATTGTCACTGAAACGGCCCAATACAAAGTCAGCACACGACGGTCGTCCGAGGGGTCCAACCAGCGACCGCGCTGGCCACCCGGTTCAAAGTTCGCGCGCGCGGTGACCTCCAGGCAAGGGAGGTGCGGCGCCGGGCTGTCGGGCTCACGCGGACACGTTTAAACACGCTGCTTCGCCGAGGCTTCTCCAGCACGAAGGCGCAGCATCTTGTCTTGTGAAGGGAGAATTATGGCGCTCGCAGGATAGATTCCGCATCTTGCAGATTCGGAATCCGGGCTTGTGGTAATGGCACAACAGTTGTCGTCGCTTCTTGGAAAGCCGGTGCTCACTGCCTTGCGAGTCATCCCCACTTCTCATTCTTGGAACCGAGGAAGCCTGCCCCCCGGACTAAGACGCCACTACAGCCACTTGGCAAACCTGCTTGGCAATCCACCATTCTAGCCCTACGCCAGCTGCCATAAAACGCGTCGACATCTGTTATCTTTAACAGATTCTCTATACGTGCGATCACCGCTTGCTCGGAAAACAGACTCGATTACACTGCCAATGTTTCGTTCGTTGGTCCATCCATAATAACAGGCAGTCCTCTAATTTTTGTTCCTGCTAGATGTAGACTATCTTTAAACTAAATGGCAGTTTCTCTAACCGATACTTCCCTGGATGGCCCCGTAGTCTCAATTTTGCCGTTTGCATAGCATATTTCTCTTCAGCAAGGTACGGAAAAATTCTGCCTAAAGGAAGCTTCTACAAGACAAGCCACAGTATTGAATTTTGACATCCAAAACCTACAGCTCCCCTGAAATATTTAATGGAACCCGTCAAAAGCCATTATGAAGTTGCTTTTACGCGATTGCAATGCCGACGTTCTGCAGCTACATATCAATATGTGCTGAGCCGGTCTAACGCATTCCCTTCTCTGTCATTTTTGTAATGAGCCTGCGACAATCGATCAATTATCTTTGCCCTGTTATCAATTCTCGAATATGAAGCAAACGACTCTTGGAGGCTCCATTTCGCCAGCTTTGATGTCCACTGACTTCCGCAATAATCCTTTCCGGGGGCCTCGGATCTTGACTTCTGCCACAGGACTGTTTGCCTTGAAATGTGCAATTTCATTAGCAACACGAAGATATGGCTGCGATATATGTAGATGTAGAGCCTAGACGTTAGTGGCACCTGCCCACTCTTGGGAATTGGCCAAGAACCGGTTTTTTTTTTATATTATCCTCCTTCTTTGTTCAATATCGACATGCCAAGTCCGAGTCCTACTTTATTCTTATTCAAGCAGTCACCATGCGTGATTTATGTTTGTTTCTCTTCTTAAGCTATTTTGATGGGCTTTTATTTATTCATTTAATCTGTGAAAGACCTCAACGCAGTCCCTCGAACGTAATCGAAGTGTTTGGTGACGGTATTCGCACCGCTGCCCTCGTGGACTCAGGTGCCACCGTATGTGTTATGGACGCTAAGCTTTCCCGCATGCTTCCGAAGTTACGACGCCTTTTTCTGGGCTGTCCCTCCGCAGAGCCAGTGCTCAGAATATTCACCCTGTAGCGGTTTGCACTGCTCGGGTTGTTATTGCTGACATTCCGTGCGCCATATAATTCATAATCCCTTCCTCGTGCTCTCATGACGTTATCCTCGGCTGGGATTTTCGCTCGTGCCGCAATGCCGTTATTCATTGTGCACTGGCCGAAATAGAACTGTCGCCGCCGTTAGATTTGTCGCTCGCCTATATTTCTTTTTCGTGGAAACTACTTGTCCAAGTCGACTCCTAAGTTCCTCAGAACGCGTCAGCGGTCGTGCCCACGTACTGCAGCGGAATCTCAGACGCTGTTGCGTTACTGTCTCCATCTGACTGCTTTCTCACTTGGAAAGGTCTGCTGCTACCTTTTGCGACAGTCGACGTCATACAGGGCTTCAGCACCATTTTCGTTTGAAATCCGTTCCCATACCCTGTGATGCTGCTCCGAGGGGAATTTCTTGGCAATGTCGAAGTGATCCAGGACATGCAAGTTATGGACGTGCGCAATGGCCATTGCTGCAGTAGTTCGAGGGCGCTTAGTGCTGTTCCTACGTGTGACCTATCGCCCAGTGATGTGTCCGGTTCTTCTACTGCCGATGACCTCACACCGGTCCAGCGGTCTCAACTTTTGTGAGTGAGTGAGTGAGTGAGTGAGTGAGTGAGTGAGTGAGTGAGTGAGTGAGTGAGTGAGTGAGTGAGTGAGTGAGTGAGTGAGTGAGTGAGTGAGTGAGTGAGTGAGTGAGTGAGTGAGTGAGTGAGTGAGTGAGTGAGCGAGCGAGCGAGCGAGCGAGTGAGTGAGTGAGTGAGTGAGCGAGTGAGTGAGCGAGTGAGCGAGCGAGTGAGTGAGTGAGTGAGTGAGTGAGAAAACATTATTTCGAATCAGAAGGATTCGCGTCCCCCAAATTAGTGGGCTGGGGCACCCGCCTAGGTTACGGCCAAGAGTTCTTGCCTCTCGGCGGCTTCCTTGGCCTGCTGGACTTCCCAGAGTTGGTCTCCAAGTTCGAGCTGAGCAGCGGGGCTAGACATCGCGCGCGGAGGCTGTCGATGGAGGCTTCGCTCGCATTGTCCTTTATTAGTTGCTGGCATTCCCATAGCATGTGTTGCAGCGTGGCTCTGGTGCCACACACTCTGCATCTATCTGTTGTGTATATGTCTTAATAAATAGTGTGCATTAGTATCGGGCTCTTGTAGGATTTGGTTTGTAGTTGTTGCCACTGGACAGCTTGCGATCTAGTGAGTTGGGGATGGGGTGGTGGATAAGTACATCTTTGCATCTTGTAATGGTTGGTGATATAGTTGAACCTGGTCAATATGTCTTCCCATTCCCTTACTTCGGAGAGCCCTGTCGAGGGGTCTATGTTCATCGCAGCTTGGAAAGTTAGTCCTCGAGCGCTACGTTGTGTGCCGCCGCGTTAGCGTTGTTCTCTGCCGTTGAGTCGTTGGTGTGGGGTGGTATCCATAGGATTGGGACGCACCTGTCTTCCCTTGTTGGTTTGCCTTTTATGAGTTTGTTTAGCGCCTCAGCTGAGATCCGGCCGTTCGCGAAGTTGAGTACTGCCGTCTGGGAATCGCGGACTATATAGTATGCGTTGGTTTGTGCTATGGCTAACGCTATAGCCGCTTCCTCCGCCGTTTCGATGCATGTCGTGTTGATAGTCAAGCTTGTGCAGCATTGTCTGTTGTGGTTAAGTACTGCTGCGACAAAGCTGCCTTTGTGTTTGTAACGTGCAGCGTTACAAACACGTTCCTGTAGCGTTCCTCTAGCGTTCCTCTAGCGTGTTGTGCAGTCCCAGCTCTAGGAGTTTCGTCGTGCTCGTGCTTAGCATGAGTCTAATCGCTTGTTTATATATCCTCCAAATCAGGCCGTCTAGCTTCTTCTTTTCTGCGGCGCCCAATCCGTGGTATTCCACCACATAAGTGATCTGACTTATGACGAACGCCTAGATGATTCTCGTGACGCTTGCTTCTTTCGTTCACTCGCGCCTGTTGGTTATTCTCTTGATCAATCGCATCTTCTGAGAAACTTTGGCTTCGATTTTGCGAAGGGTTTCTCTGTTGGTGCCCTTGGCTTCCATGGTCATTCCCAACACCTTTATCTTCTCGACTTTGGGTATGGGTTGTCCATCTTGCGTCATGAGTTGTATGTCTTTGTAGGTTTGTGTGTTGTACTTATGGGGAGGTCTCCCCTTTAACGTTGGTCTGTACAGCAACAGCTCAGATTTTTCGGCCAAACATGTTAGACCGGTGCCTTCTAGGTATTTCTCGACTGTTTCAACAGCTTCTTTTAGTCTTTGCTCAATCGATCCATCACTGCCATCGTTTATCTATATAGTGGTGTCGTCTCCATAGATTGTGTGGTTAAGTCCTTCGTTTCTTTTTAATTTGCTAGGAAGACCAATCATAGCTAGGTTAAAGAGTATAGGCGATATAACCGATCCCTGCCGTGTGCATGCACTGCTAATAGGCGCTTTCTCAGACGTCAGATCTCCTTCCGTGATTTTCGCCTCTCTATCCGTTAAGAAGTTAAGAAGCTTTTGTGCCTCTTAGAATTTCGTTCTTCTTTCGATGTAGGACAATCTTCCCTGAGGCAATTGTTACGTCAACTGTTACTCATCGGATTGACACTGGCTCGCTACCACTATTGCGGGAACCTCCGTATCATGTATCTCCTGCAAAACGTCGTGCGATCAACGAACAAGTCGACAACATGCTTCGTCGAGAGGTGATTTGACCTACCGATAGTCCAAGGTCATCCCCTGTCGTCGTCGTTACGAAGAAAGATGGTTCTGTGCGGTTCTGTGTGGACTACTGGCACCTCAACAAGATCACTCGCAAGGACGTCCATCCTCTCCCGCGCATAGACGACGCGATTGACAGTCTACAAGGTGCAGAATTAACTCTTTTCATCTCTAGATTAGCGCTCCGGGTATTGGCAAGTAGCCATGGCAGACGCCGATCGGCCGAAGAGAAGACAGCGTTTGTCACAACCAACGGCTTATACGATTTTGACGTAATGCCTTTTGGAGTTTGTAATGTGCAGGCAACACTCGAGTGCATCATCGACACAGCTCTACGCGACTTGAAGAGGCACACGTGCTTGTACAATCATGATGACGTTCTAGCTTTTGCTCCTGACTTCACCACCCACCTTCAACGGCTCCGGTGCGTTTTGACGAGTTTAACAAACGCTCGCCTACAACTAAACTTAGAGAAGTTCTGATTCGCAGCTCGGCAGCTGAAAACTCTAGGTTACGTCGTGTCCAACGATGAAATACTCCCCGATCCCGCCAAATTTTGGGCCATAACCGGATTCCCTAAGCCAACGTCCGTCAAAGAATTGCGCAGTTTCATAGGTCTCTGCTCTTACTTCAACGCTTCATTCGCAGTTTCACCGCCATCGTATCGCTTCTGACGCAGCTACTTAGAAGCAACGGACCCCTCACTTCGTAGTCGTCCGAGTGAGACGAGACCTCCAAAAAGCTACGTCGTTCGCTAACGTCTCCGCCAATTTTCCGCCATTACTACCCTACCGCCCCTACCGAGGTGCATACCGAAGTGCACAAAGATGCCAGTGTTCTCCCGTACCTGATGACAACGTCTGCTGCTTAATATCCCAGTTTACCGTTTCTTCGCTCGACCTTACGACTATCGCTTCTGAGCAGTGCAAGGGCCATGGGATTGCTTCCCTTATAGACTTGCTTTCTGGTTCATCAGCACAACCAACCCCTCGCACGTTGCGTCCTCAAGCTCACCATTTCGCAATTCGCAACAACCTGTTTCATCGACGCAATTATAACCCCAACGGGCGCCAGTGGCTGTTAGTAGTACCTCGCAGTCTGCGTTCTGAGATATGCGCAGCTTTCCCCGCCGATTCACAGCTTGCACACCCGGGAGTTTTCACAACGTCCCAGCGCCTTCTACAGCGGTATTGCTGGTGCGGGACGTCCAGCTACGTTCACTAGTTTGTTCGCTCTTTCCCCTATTGTCAGCGCCGGAAATCCCCATCCTTCGCCAACCGGTCTGGAACCTTTACCTTGCCCTACCCAGCCCTTTGGGCGCGTCGGCATCGACTTATATGGGCTCCTTCCCCTGCCATCGGCTGGAAACCGCTGGACCATTGTAGTAGTCGACCATCCCACACGATAAACAGAAACTGCCGTCCTCCGGGCAGCTACTGCGAGCGATGTTGCCTCCTTCCTTATTCATCGATTCATCCTGCGTTATAGGCTACCTCAGGAACTGCTCAGTGATCGCGGACGTGTTTTCTTGTCCGAAATAGTAAAGCTATTCTTAAAGGATTCCATGTTGTTTATCGTACAACCATGGCGTACAGTCCTGAAACTAATGGCATTATGGAACACTTCCACCTTACGCTTGGCGATATGCTTGCCATGTTCGCCGCCTCCGACCGCACAAATTGGGACGTCATTCTGTCCTTCCTGACCTACTCGTACAACACCGATACTCGGAGAACCAACCGGCTTTTCACCCTTTTTCTTGCTGTACGGTCGGCGCACATATCTCACCATCGACACAATTCTACCATGTGCTCCCATTTCCCGCGGCAAGACATGCTGATGAGTGCCACAACCTCGCTCAGGCCTTTACCTCCAATAACCAAGTGCACCAGAAGAGCACTTGCGATGACACCACTTCCACGCCCACCTTCCTTCCAGGAGCACTTGTGTGGCTATCGGTTCATTCGGCAGTACCTGGTCTCTCTCCAAAGCTACTGCCCAAGTATGAAGGGCCTTACTGTGTCGTCGAACGCGCATCCCCGACCAACATCGTGATCGAACCCGTTGAACCATCTTCGAATATGCCCCGTCATAGACGAAACATTCTCAACGTCAAGCGCTTCAAGCCATACTATGATCCACTGGTACTGAGGAGCTGTTAGATCACCGGATGGCTCCCTTTTCGTTCCCGGGGTTAATTGCAGTGAAGAAGAGGGACGCTATAGTGCGTCAACCTCTTCAGCTATTTCTAGTTTGTCAATCTCTCCAGCACTTTTGCTGGGGGAACGCCGCTCATGCTGGGACTCTGTGCCCAGCTCTAACGGTCGGTTCCAAACGCTGGTGAGGGAAAAAAAAACACCTCTACACTTTATAGTGAATGGATCGTCCGCGTCTTGGTCAATTGCCCGATGTGGGTACGTGCCAAAATCTGAAAAGAATAATAATCTTCATCATCATACATAATAGTGGATACGTACGACTGCATGAGGTCATCGTTATCATCATCAGTCCGAACGCGGGTGACCTCGCGCCCACACGAGTGCGAGCGACGAGAAGCAGGAGCTCGTTCGAAGCAGCAAGATGGTAGCAACCGCCGTTGGCTTGCTGTTACTGCTGAGTACGGCGGCCATCCAGTCGCCTGCCTCGGCTCAGTTCTGCCCGCCGTCATACCGCCAGAAGAACCCGCAGCACACGGCGTGCAAGCAGCGGAACATGTGGTGCAAGATAAAGGCCTCCGGTGTGAACGCCACAGAGCGCGAATTCATCTTGAAGCTGCACAACGATTTCCGGAGCCAAACCGCACTGGGAAACCTACCGGGTTTCTCAACGGCAGCTGACATGCAGGAGCTGCTTTGGGACGACGAGTTGGCAACCGTAGCGCAGGTGAGGGCCGTAAAGCTGAAGCCGGTTAATCACGTCGTCTCGCCTTTCGCTATACGCCGAGGCGCCCCGCCCCGTGTATCGGCTATGGCGCTCAGTGTTTCAATACAATGTCGCGTTTAGACTTCCGCGTTGTAGCGGCGACGACGGGGCCAACTTTGAACCTTACTGGCTTAACGGAGGAGCGCGCCAAGCGGGCTAATGCGGGACTGATTCAGGCGCTAACGAGGAAAGGGAGAATAACTTTTTCTTACGAGATACTGCTACATTCTTAGCCTGGGTGACGTCATCGTGTTCCTCTGAAATTGGTCACTGTAGGAGCCACGATATATTCACCCAACCAGGACTGTAGGGAACGTTCACCTTGCGGGATCACCGCGGAGTCCAAAGCTGACGAGAGCATTAACTCTTCAGCGGTCGACTTAAGAGACGTTTAGGGTATTTGTGGAAGAGACGCAAGGAAGAGGTGGAGGCACCACGGTCGCTACAGGCTTACAGTACATAGATATATGTTTTAATGTGAATATGATATGTTAATGAGGTGAATGATAATTGGACGTAAGAAAAATGCCAGACTGCAATAGATGTAACAGACATCGATTAGGTCTAGCAGGCTAGCAACCTTTCTGTCCGCCACTCCGTTGCAAATGAAATACTAATAGTCATTATCATCAAACATCTGAAACCGACACTGGTACAAACCAGGACACCACGCTTTCCAGCGGCCATCATCTACGTTTACATGACTGCGACGGTGGCACATTGTGCTTCATACAGCTCGTAACCTTTCAGATAACTTGTCACCGTTAACCTTTGCGTGCCGGCATCCCAAATGAGTGATCGTCTGCATGTTGAGGAAAACAGACGACATGTAGACCTTTAGCTATCTCTCGCTTGATCAATTCGCAATTCATTTCTGACCAATTTCATGAAAACGACTTCGCCAAATCAATTCCAGCACTAGGCGGATGCGTCTTGCTGCTATAGTATCCGTGCTGACATGTATGCGATACCTTATGATTGTAAAGTGTTGCACTATGCTTGCGGTTCCGCGTTTACGGATATTTTTCCAAAATGCGATGTATTTCATAGGTTCTTATTTCCACCGAAAAAAAAATTTGTTCACTTTTTTGCATATACTTCTCCTGATAAACTTTGGTCTTCTTTCTTTTTTTTGGGCGTGTCAATGTTCATGATTTATTTCGCGGAGCTTACCGGAAGGTTCATATTCGAGAACATCTAGCTCACCAATTTTGCTTACACTGAAAGAAGCTTTACAGCTTGAGATACTGCTATTCAGTACTCTATTATACAGTGTTGAATACATCCAATACAGAAAACAATATTAGAAAAGCAGTCGAACAAGGGCACTACGCCATATGGTGGTATGACTATGCAGGAATGAAAAGAGATTCGAATGCAAATAAACAGAAGCGCTATTTGTAATCTTGTGCGCGTATTGTGCTCCAACGTACAATGAAGAAAAGTGCCTGCGTGTATATGACGCGGTCTCACGACTAACTGCGGAAACGAAAGTGAGTTTTCTCCAGGGCGCAAGGTGAACCGAACCTTAAAATAGGAAAAGGAGGCAGCCATCCGCCGCATAGTATTCTGCGTCATTGCTCGTGTTTCTGTGTTTTGATGCACGTTTTGGGCGCGAAATAAGCAACGCCTTTCGCACACGTGTGGCGGCCAATTAAAGCTTCGAGGCATGTCGAAGAACAACGGCTGCGCGTTGAAGTGCTCAAACACCCGCAAGAGCGTGCCGGCGACACCTTTCCTCATCTTTCCCCCACGAGGCCTCATGATCGGGAGCAGCGGCAGCAATGGAGCGCGGCCGCTCAGCGGGAAACTTATCACGCGTTCTTAACTCGTTGATGGTTGTACTCGATCCCTTTGCATGGGCAAGCGTCGAAGTCGATCGCAGTCTACCCACGTATTGGTTCGATTTGTCTCGTAGTAGAGCGTAAGAGTTATTGGCATTTTCCTTATATAAGTTCTTACCGCGTTGCTCCAGCTAAGATAGACGGCTGTACGAGTGTATCGTATCGCTAGCAAGGACTGACTTTAACGCGATAACGTTATAGACCCCGTGTCGCAGGAAATGCGGCGTCGGCGTCGTTGTCTGTGAGTGAAAATTACCGTATATGTTTAAGTGTATGTGTGGGCCACGGCTTGCTAAATGACAAGCGGTATAGGTGGATTATACTGCCACGCCATTCTATCACTGAAGTTGCACATACTTAGTCTCATCTTCTTGACAAAGTTATACCTCCGAAATTTGAGAATCACAGCCTACAAACAATTGTCGTGGAACGAAACACCGACAGCGCATGTCTCTTGTGTTAAATCTTCTCAGACTTGAATATTTAATGTGCGAAACAATAATATGGACCTGAAAATTAGGTAAACCTTTTCGCGCAGCTCTTCGAAACCTCCGGTATCGTCTCACGCATGAGGCCGCGTTTCTACCAGAAAGCTCGCCTTCGCGCATATAGCGTTTGCCGCCAGCGTTTCGCCGTAAACGTTTACATAAGATGCAGCTGCCGGCAAACATAGCAGTCAGTCAGGTATATTTGAATGCTACCATGTTCCGCTCTTAAAGGCGAAGCCAAAGTGTCCTCCACGTTTTGTTGGTTTTATGCACTCCGTTAAATCGTCGCATCACGCAATTCAATCGTCGTCACGCAATTCATGTTTCCTACATCCTACTCCAAACAAATCGCAAAAAAGCACGAATTCAAGACGTCACTGGTGAAGTTTCCACAAAGGGGGCGTTTACTCCTCCGAGGCGGATGCACACGAGCATCCACCAATGGGCGCGCACTCTGGACCGACGTCATGCGCCGGACGGCCGGTGACTTCGCCGCTTCGGTCATCTGGGCGGGGCCTACCCTTTTTTCTAAAGTTGTATCCGACTATAGATACCTGTCCTGTGCACACTGCTCCATGATGTCGTGCTACTTGGACAGAAATTTCCGTTCCCAAGCCTGGCATGATGAAAGACGTCAAAACACTGCGACCTGCTCTCGAATCTAGTCCCCATTAGATAATATGACATTCGGGCAAGGTAACACGACGTCATGGAGCGGCGTTCACTCACATGATATGCTGTCAAGCCGCTCTTTGACATGACAAGCAAGCGTGGTTCGTGCGGACGTTCTCACGAGAGGTGCGGCCACGCGCCATCACGAACGCACGGACAATGCGTCGTGTTTTACGAATTTCAAGTTTTTTATTGTCTGTTCCTGCTTCCGCAGGCTTAATTTATTTCCGTTGTGATAAAACAATAAATCTGTGCTTGTGTCAGCATTAAATGCACTCCGTAGCACCTTGATTCGCGCAGCATAATGCATTTATAACAGGAGTGATAAAAGATTACCGATTGCTCGGTCAGTGAAACGTGCACTAAGTCGAGAGTTCATGAACGTCTTGATTTTAATTCACACGTTTAGTACAGTAAGATGATTCGAAACAAGGTGGAAACGTCAAAACAAATAAGCGATTTTCGTTTAACACTTCAGTTCATGCGTTTGAAGCGAACAACGGTGTCAAAATGTCCCGACTGATGCTGTAATATTTCTATCCGTTTTCGAGTCTCTGTAATCGGCTACGTGACAACGCGCAACTTCCGCTCAAGTTATTTTTCTTATGACGACATCTGCAGTCGTCGGCGACACGAAGTTTGGTAAAAAGGCTTGCTTAATAATAATATTTGGGGTTTGACGTGCCAAAACCACTTTCTGATTATGAGGCACGCCGTAGTGGAGGACTCCGGAAATTTTGACTACCTGGGGTTCTTTAACGTGCACCTAAATCTAAGCACACGGGTGTTTTCGCATTTCGCCCCCATCGAAATGCGGCCGCCGTGGCCGGGATTCGATCCCGCGACCTCGTGCTCAGCAGCCCAACACCATAGCCACTGAGCAACCACGGCGGGTAAGGCTTGCTTATATTTGCATGAATGTCGCAGGAGCGGCTGACGAAAAATTAGCTAATAAATACGTTTGAGCGTGATTTCGTCTTCACTATTCGTAAAACTCGACAAAATAAGTTGAACGTGTTATTTTGTTCCTTTACCTATTTTAGTGCTGAAAATATCGGTGTACAAAGCAAATTATGAAGAAAATAAACAATGTTTAGCTCGATTAATACGAACTCAGGCCCAACATTACAAGCATGCATTCCCAGAACCAAGTGCTACGAGTCACTGTCAGCAGGAATGAACCGAGAGACGCTGTTGTTATATCACCGAGGCTTGCACCGAAACGTATATAATGATACGCTCATGCAGACCAAGTACTTTCACGGTCGGTACGAACTACAATGCGCAAGCGCGTCGAAAAATGGGTCAGACCTTGTGGCCTGTCTGGCTCAGCGCCTACTTTGCGTGCGTGACGAGACAGCGTGCCTCAAGCAACCATTCCTTGCCCTCGCGCCCACAGCATGTGCGGCTGAGGGTGCCATTATGCTGGCGACTACGGTTCGAAACCGTGCGTCTCTACTACTCGTATTTTGCAGCTACAGTTTGTCACCGTTAGCGGCTTCTATGGGGCTCGGCGCAAGCGTGATTGTTGTGTGGGCGTGCAGTCGGCTAGCAGAACGTAACAATTCTATTCCAGTGCTATTCCTTCTTGCGCTTAGTCAGCGTTAGTCAGGCCACACGCATTGTTTTCATCGCCAAGCGCGCAGTTACTCTAAATGTGCTGTACAAAATCTCGAATACTTCAGCTGCGTTCTATACTGAATTTATATTTATCTTTATTTTCCTGGGAAAGCACAAATTCCTTCTTACGAACGAACACGATCATCCTGACAAGGTGGGCGGGGGTAGATGAGATGAGCATTGAAATTCGAACACACCCCTCCCTTTTTCTGCAGGCTCACGCCAGTCTCTGCACGACGCCAGACGGGGACCTGAAGCATGATGATGCTAAGGACCGCTTTACGAGTCGCTTCGAAGAGACCGGTCAAAACACGGCCTGGATAGGCCGATCCAACTACCATGAGGGATCCAACTGGACCTGGGCTATGGACGGCTGGTTCACGCAAGAGTACAAACTCTACCCGCCGCGCAACGTACCCAAGTTCGCTCCCGTGGAAGGCGTCAAGATAGGCCACTTCACCCAGATAATCTGGGCAAAGACGCGCTACGTGGGTTGCGGCTACGTCTACTACAATGTCGACGGGGCTCGTTACCCGCACATGAAGCAATGCACCTGCAACTATGCCCCTGCTGGGAACTACATAGGGCAGCCCATCTACCAGGAAGGCCCGACGTGCAGTGCCTGCCCGAACTCCACTCAGTGCGACAAAGCCACAGGTCTGTGCAGCGGTTCGCCGGGCGGTCGCACCCCCCCACGGCCTCCCCCAAGTTCGGGGAGGCCGCCGTACAACAGGCGTCCGTCGGTCGGTCGCACCTCCCCACGGCCTCCCCCAAGTTCGGGGAGGCCGCCGTACAACAGGCGCCCGCCGGTCGGTCGCTCCTCCCCACGGCCTCCCCCAAGTTCGGGGAGGCCGCCGTACAACAGGCGCCCGCCGGTCGGTCGCACCTCCCCACGGCCCACACCGACTCCGTCTCGACGACCTCCGGACTGTCCACCCTGTCCGTGCCTACGCTCTATGCTGCAGCGCTATCCGTCACCGCACGCCACACAGAGGCGGGACCCGCCGTATGCACAGGATCCGGTGCCGAGGCCTTACCCGTTACCCTACGACTCGCGGCTCGGCGGTGGACTGCCTGGTTGCAAAGGCGTAAAGGGTTACAAGCCAGGAGAGCCTGGGCAGCCGGCCTGTGTGGAGAATGACTTTCGCGGCAGCGGAGGCATTCCTAAGGCCGACTACAGTGACGGAGCGCATGATGGACGTCCGGGCACTGGTGCAGATTTCTGGCTGCCCTTCGTTGCAGGCTTCGTCACTGTGTTGGCAGTGGCAGCGCTCAGCGTGCTCGTCGTCTTCTGGCGCTCCAACACCTCGGCAGATCGCGCGGAAGCAAAGCTGTCGACCGGCGCGACGGTGACGCCGGCCTACTAGGGCACGCCGGCGTAAGAAGACGCAATTGTCAAAACGTGTGCCGACGAACGACGGCCGTAATATACGAAGCCCCGCCTGCACAGGCTGTTGGTGGAAATAAAAATTGCGCACGAGCCTTAGAGTAACGTGCTGGGGCAGCATTTTGAACTCCTTGCACAATTCGTTACAGCTTCGTTGATATCGCTGTTTCCTTTTTTTTTTCAACACACACAAGGACGCACACGCACTAGTACTTACTTAATGTGGCGTGGCGAGGGTTGGACATCTGTTGCTGCTGCTGATGATGATGACAGCTTGTCAATGATCAATTCCTCTTGAAGACATCTAGTTATGGACAGGTCACGGACGCGTAGAGTACGGCGGCAATTGTCAGTGCAGTCACAAGGTGTCACAAAGGCTATCGCCTTCATCCTATATACCACAATGCATTCCCTCGCTGTACCCAGTTCCCATGGTTGGTGCAAGAAGCACCGACTATGTGCTTCGAGCATCACGTGTTGAATTCAATTTTTATTTCTCGTTCATTGCAACGATGGTAAGCTGAGACTAAAGCCTGACAAAGCTCTCGGCACCAGAAAACGGCAGGTTTGACAGCAAATTACATACATATGCACTATTTTCTAAGTTACGACAGAGTTTATTATTGTGAGCAATCATCGTAACGATGTCTCTTATTGTTACATTCAAGTGTATTGAATGTCACTGAGCAATACACCGCAATATCCTAGTACAACGAAACATGTCACATCCTAATGGTGTGCTAAAATTACACTAAATGACCTCTTTAAATACATCGCATTATACAGTAACAGCATGCAAACAAAAAGAAAAAAATCCTTCATATCTTAATTGCGTGCTAAAATAATACAAAATAAAGTGAAATAAAATTCGAAACAAGACATAGATGCATTCAAATATATTTACAATTTAAATAAATGCAAAAATGTAAAAACAATAATATTTAATGAAATTAGATTATGAGGACACTGAATAGAAAATATATGCACTTCGTGGCAGAAACATATTTAAGCATGAAATGCTTTTAGCTCCCATCGCCAGTGGCCTTCAAGCGTCCTTGAGCCAAAAGCCATAGCCGTTATCTGGGCGCTCAACAAGAACATCCGGGCAAGTTGCGAGGACGAAACGAGATATTCTGGGTAACCGGTCAAGACCGCGTGACATATGCTAATTACTCCCCTAACAAGGTAAAAATATACATATATATATAGTTTCCCAGTTTGTAATGTTTGCTCACAATATCACTCAACCTGCAATTTCCAGGACGCTGAAATTTAATTCGTCCTTTCTAGTAGAGACGTTTAAAAGACAGATACAGAGGCATATGCCCTTGATGGTCATCTTTCGCGCTCAGTGCTCTTCTCAACGCCAGCGGTCCGTGAGTTCCGCGGCGCGTCTGGCGCGCTGGCAGTGCCGGTAGCGTCCGGCGCTCCCCCTGGTGGCTGTTTGACTGAGACGCGACTTGCAGTGAGGTTCTGTCTGCGACAGGAAACTATTGCATCCATATGGATCGGTGCACAGTTGGGCTTGGTGCGGCGGGGTGTGGTGGAGCGTGCCGTCGCGAGAATGCACTGTACCAATTTTATGGTCTTCCTATAGAAACGCTGGCCAGCCTTTCTGAGGCACCTAATCCTTGTTTATACCCTTCATACCACAGTGTGTTATACCATCTGTCAGCCCTATTCTTGATTTTTTTAACATTGTGACTAGTATCACCACCAACCAATCTGCTTTCCCGGTAGCCATTTCATGCTTACGTCTACTGTCGATTGCGGTAGAGCCAGCATTCTGTATTTTGTAGGCTAACTTATTCAATTTTAAAGTGTATGTCTTCTCTATATAATCAAGCTATCAGTTCATTTTTAAAGGTCTTATGAATAATTAAGGATGCACAATCACTGAATCTGTTCAGTATTTTTGTGGACTGAGACACAAATGTATGTTTCCCGTAATTGGTCCTTGCTTTTGGTGCGTGTTGTGCACTGTGTCGCAAGAAGTATCCGGAGAGGTTACGCTCATCACATTGTGCGCCCTGGTTTATCTTTCCGATTTCGAAAACTATTGGCATATATATGGCAAACCCTGTCCGCACACAGCATGTAACGTTTTTGGAATAGTGGCGCTGTTCTTAGATAAGAAAACCGCCATAGTCATTAACATATGAGAGAATAACTCATTTCTGTCATGTAATAAATAGTTTAATTTAATTCTGGTTTGAACCACCATTCGGTAGCTAAGTTATGAATAAATATGTGCGCTACACAGCTGCTTTTTCAGTCATAGAGGGATCAGGTGGGCAATTCTATAGATTACGCCGGTGTTTTTATGTATAATTAACGGCGAATGAAATTTACATGGGTACCCCATGATAATTGCAAACTAAAATAATTCTCAGGAACGTTTGTTGGTCGACCTGTTTAATAAAGAATTCATAAAGAATTTCTGGGGTTGCACGTGTGAAAACCACAATCTTATTATGAGGCACGCCGTATAGTGGGGGAGTCCGGAACAACTTGGACCACGTAAGGTTCTTTATCGTGCGCCTAAATCTAAGCAATCGCGGGTTTTCCCATTTCGCCCTCATCGAAATGTGGCCGCCATGGCCGGGATCCGATGCGGCGACCTCGTGCTTAGCAGCCCAACACCATAGCCACTAGGCAACCACGGCGGGTAATAAGGAAGTCGTTAAATTTACTCACATTATTCCTTCAATTCTTTAATTCAGTGCCCTAAATATATTGTACGTTGCTTTGGTTGCGCTCAGCTGAAGTTTGTTATTCATGAGCCAGTCAGATAACGAAGTTGTATATTCATTTACATATTGCCGCAATTCTGTTGTATTATTGGCTGTAAAAAGGCATATTTGTATCCCCTGCGTACACCGCCATCTTGTGGGAACCTGGTGAATCCGTAACATCATTCGCCTAAATTAGAAATATTAATGGACCAAACTTTGAACCTTGTGGGACATCTTGCTTCGCGTAAGCATGTCAGGCGCAGTACTTCCTAGCTGAACAACCTGTTTTCTATTGCATACGCAACGTTTTCTCAAATTATTAGCAAGCCCTCGCACTCCGTACCTTTCTAATCTTTCAGTTTTAATATTGTGGTCAATCGAACCAATCGCGTTTCTCAGGTCCAAAGACAGGCCAAGCGTTAAAGTTTTCTGTTCGATTTTTGTAATTAGTCCATCTTTAATGCCCAGAAAAGCTTTCACAGTTGACATATCTTTTTGAAAGCTGTATTCGCATTGTGCAATGACATTGTGATTCATGAAAAAAAATTGAGTGCTGCATAGATAACATTTTCAAGAAGTTTTGAAGATTCAGTGAGAACAGAAATCGGTCTGTAATTTGACGATTGGTCTACACTTCCTCCTTTTGTAAATTGGGAAGTTTAGAAGTGCATAACTTGACTCGTTGAGCATTGTACCTTCTGTGTATCGCTTTCAGGGCCAGTAGAATATAAATATTCCTTTCAATCAATTTTACTGATTTTCTATCATGCAACACTTGAAAAGCTTAACCAGTCTGGTAATAAAAACTGGCCATTCAGGTAGCAACTTAAGCGGAGTACCATTCAAAACCACTAAAGAAAGTTAATAGAAGTACAACAGGTTCAATACATGGCGGCCATGACGCGTACTGGACTTCTGCAATCACTTACGGGTGCCCTCATTAAAGAAAAGCATGGCCTTCCACATTGACTCTTGATCGCTGGCAGTAATATTTGAACGTCACCGATAACAATGGAATAGACTCGTTACATTATCCCGGACAAGAAGGCTCTAATGGCTAAACACGCATGCCCTGCTCAGTGAGACTAGTAGTTCAACTACAACGCTGCTTGTTGGACATAAACACGTCACATTCAATTAGATGCATAACGTGCAATCTACGCTTAAAAGCAATTTCTGTATTACATCTCATACTGCTACTGCCTGTAGCTCTTGTTATTGAAGACGCACGGTTTATTTTGATTTTATAGTTGCTTATAGTTTTCTTTGTTTGTCGTCTTTTCAGCTTCATTCGTCAAGTTTCTTTTTGCTGTACATTTGCCGCACATTTGCCGTACACCCCCTTTCCTTAAACCATGTATCTATCAACTTCTAAGGTACTTTGAATGAACGAGCGACTGAATGTTTGAATGAATTAAATAATTCCTGCGCCCTTCCTGACCAAGAATTTTCTAGCCATAGTCCTTCGGGTCACAAATCAGAACTATGCTCGTATAGCCCACACTGCCACAGGCACCAATTTAATCAGGGTGGTTGGAGTCTGAACCTCGAACATTATACGCTACGACACTCGGATACTGTGTGACTACGGTACGATGGCTTAGTCGTCGCAGACCAGAGACTGAGTCCCTACCTGTGATTTTCATTTTTGGCGACTTCTCCGGGTTCTAAGGTGCTTATGGGTGAGCTGCGGGGGAGGGGGGGGGTCGAACAATATGACACTGGCGGCACATTTTACCGAGTCACGTGCCCAGTGCGCTACTTCCTGGCTATGGCAATAGTTACACGAGTTCTGAAGCTATAGGACCAGCTTCAGAGACATTCGCCCTCAAGTAACTGTGGCAAATTTAATTGATATTCCACTTCGCTCCGCCCAGCTCATTTCCCGAAGCTTCAGAAGATATACTTCGTTACTGGCCACTAACCTTAGTATTCCTAGTAACCTCGACAAGCTATAAGCATTATTGGTCTGAATATTAATTTTGGCGTCACGAACGGAAATTGTGGCAATTTGACGGAGGAAATAAGAACAAAAAGATAGGAAAGAAAATGCCATTGTAGTCTTTCGTAAAATGTCGGAATCTCCTATGCTGAAGTCTGTTCATTAGTAACATATTTTCAGTCAGTTTGAGACATCTCAAACTGCTAACTTCGTAGTCCTGAGTGTGTAAATTATAGTCACAAATTATTCGAAAGCAGTTCCCGTGTCCCCCAAATGTTGTAGCAGGGTTTGGTTTGTGTAGAGTCCAAATTCACAATTTCAGGAAGTGCTAGCGGTCTTGTGTTACTATAGATGATGAAACTAATTTTTCCCCATTATTTCTTATTAGGGTGTTTCTCCCATTCAGAGATACCTTAAGAGGCATTGTGACTCCCCAAAGAATCACCGGACCAGAAAAGGTGAAGGGCCAACTGGCTCAGGTGCTGCAATTGCAATACGTGCCCCGAGCAAGACACAAATAATCTTAAAGGTTAGTCAGCGTTTTATAGGTAACTTATTAGGCACCATTGATTATTGCGCATTTACTGACGTCAGTGTCAGTACAGCAACACCTCATCGAAAAAGAAATCTGAGTGCCCTTCCATTCTGTGAAGAAGGATGACCAGCGAAACTGTGTATGTGGGCCCCTTAATGGGGAACTGCTCCTCCGCCGCGGATCGGTGAGGCATTGCACTATTTATAGGTCGGCCCACGTATGTGCAGTGCTTAACCCCTACGTCAGCTTCGCCGCGGGACGGGCCGGTATTGCACTATCTTCGGGATCGGCCCACATATGGGTAGTGCTTAACGCCTTCTTCATCTTTGCCACGGGTTGGCCGCCATTGCACTATCTTCGGGATCGGCCCACGTATGGGGAGTGCTTAACGCCTGCTTCACCTCCACCGCGGGTCGGCCCGACATTGCACTATCTTTGGGATCAGCCCATGCATGGGGAGTGCTTAATACCTGCTTCACCTTTGCCGCGGGTCGGCCCGGCATTACACTATCTTCGGGGAGTACTGCTTAACGCTTACTTCAGCTTCACCGCGGTTTGGGACGGTATTGCACTATCTTCGGTATCGACCTACATATGGGGAGTGCTTAACGCCTGCTTCACCTCCACTGCCGATCGGCCCGGCATTGCACTATCTTTGGGATCCGCCCACGTATGGGGAGTGCTTAATGCCTGCTTAACCTTTGCCGTGGGTCGCCCCGGCATTGCACAACCTTCGGGATCGGCCAGCGTATGGGTCGTGCTTAACGCCTGCTTCACTTCGCCGCGGGTCGGCCCGGCGTTGCAATATGTTAGGGATTGACCCACGTATGGGGAGTGCTTAATGCCTGCTTCACCTTTGCCGCGGGTCGGCCCGGCATTGCACAACCTTCGGGATCGGCCCGCGTATGGGTCGTGCTTAACGCCTCCTTCACTTCCGCCGCGGGTCGGCCCGGCATTGCACATTTCGCACATTTCTCTATCACCTGATTCATAGTGTCAATATGGTCTATTGTTGTGTAGCCTTTACGGAATCCTGCATTGTCCTTTGCTTGACAGACGTCTAAGGTGTCCCTAATTCTATTTGCGATTACCTTAGTAAATAATTTGTATACGTAAAGGACAGTAAGCTGATCGGTCTATAATTTTTCAAGTTCTTGGCGTCCCCTTTCTTATGGATTAGGATTATGTTATCGTTCTTCCAAGATTCCCGTACGCTCAACGTCATGAGGCATTTCGTATACAGGGTGGCCAGTTTTTCTTGAACAATCTGCCCACCATTCTTCAATAAATCTGCTGTTACCTGATCCTCCCCAGCTGCCTTACCCCTTTGCATAGCTGCCAAGGCTTTCTACTTCTTTCGGCGTTACTTGTGAGATTTCAAGTTCCTCTAGACCATTCTCTCTTCCATTATCGTCGTGGGTGCCACTGATACTGTATAAATCTTTATAGAACTCCTCAGCCACTTGAACTATCTCATCCATATTAGTAATGATATTGCCGGCGTTGTCTCTTCACGCATACAGCTGATTCTTGCCAATTGCAAGTTTCTTCTTCACTTCTTTTAGGCTTCCTCCGTTCCTGAGAGCATGTTCAATTCTATTCATATTATACTACCTTACGTCAGCAGTCTTATGCTTGTTGATTAACTTCGAAAGTTCTGCCAGTTCTATTCTAGCTGTAGAGTTAGAGGCTTTCGTACATTGGCGTTTCTTCATCAGATCTTTCGTATCCTGCGATAGTTTACCAGTATCCTGTCTCACGGAGTTACCACTGACTTCTATTGTACACTCCTTAATGATGTCCATAAGACTATCGTTCATTGTTTCAATACTAAGGTCCTCTTCCTGAGTTAAGGCCGAATACCTGTAGTGTAGCTTCATCCGTAATTCCTCTATTTTCCCCTCTTGCCGCTAACTCATTGATCGGCTGCTTATGTACCAGTTTTTTCAGTTCCCTCTTCAAGTCTAAGCTAATTCGGGTCCTTAGCATCCTATGGTCACTGCAGCGCACATTGCCGAGCACGTCCACATCATTTATGATGATTGGGTTAGCGCAGAGTATAAAGTCTATTTCATTTCTAGTCTCGTCATTCCGGCTCATCCACGTCCACTTCCGTCTATCCCACTTGCGGAAGAAGGTATTCATTATCCGCATATTATTCTGTTCTGTAAAGTCTGTTCTGTAATAAATCTCCCCTGCTATTCCTAGTGCCTATGCCATATTCCCCAACTGACTCGTCTTCTGCCTGCTTCTTGCCTACCTTGACATTGAAGTCGCCCATCAGTAATGTGCATTTTGTTTTGACTTTACCCATCGCCGATTCCACATCTTCATAGAAGCTTTCGACTTCCTGATCATCATGACTGGATGTAGGGGCGTAGTCCTGTACGACCTTCAATCTGTACCTCTTATTGGGTTTCACAACAAGGCCTGCCACCCTCGCGTTAATGCTATAGAATTCCTGTATTTTACCAGCTATAGACTAATTAATAAGGAATCCGACTCCTAGTTCTCGTCTCTCCGCTAAGCCCCGGTAGCACAGGACGTGCCCGCTTTTTAGCACTGCATATGCTTCATTTGTCCGCCTATCGTCTCTGAGCCCTATCATATCCCATTTACTGCCCTCTAATTGCTCCAATAGCACTGCTAGACTCGCCTCACTAGATAACGTTCTCGGAAGTGCCCGATAACAGGTGCCCGATAACAAGTGCCCGATGTTCTCGGATAACAGCCTCGGAAGTGCACAGTTGTTTACGATAGGTATCGAGGCACTGGAAGTGGTAAGAGAATACATCTACTTAGGGCAGGTAGTGACCGCGGATCCGGATCATGAGACTAAAATAATCAGAAGAATAGGAATGGGCTGGGGTGCGTTTGGCAGGCTTTCTCTGATCATGAACAGCAGGTTGCCATTATCCCTCAAGAAAAAAGGGTATAACAGCTGTGTCTTACCAGTACTCACGTACGGGGTAGAAACTTGGAGGCTTACGAAAAGGGTTCTACCTAAATTGAGGACGACGCAACGAGTTATGGAAAGAAGAATGATGGGTGCAACGTTAAAGGACAAGGAAAGAGCAGATTGGGTGAGGGAACAAACGCGACTTAATGACATCTTAGTGGAAATCAAGAACAAGAAATGGGCATGGACAGGTCATGTCATGAGGAGGGAACATAACCGATGGTCATTAAGGGTTACGGACTGGATTCCAAGGGAAGGGAAGCGTAGCAGGGGCGGCAGAAAGTTAAGTGGGCGGATGAGATTAGGAAGTTTGCATGGACAACATGGCCACAATTAGTACATGACCGGGGTAGTTGGAGAAGTGTGGGAGAGGCCTGTTAAAGGGAAGCTGAAACACTTTTCGAAAAAAGTGAGTTCTCTGCGGCATTCTACAGTTTTGAGTCCCCTGAACACGAATATCACGTTCAAAAAGGGCGGAAACAAGCGCAAGCGGCTGTTTTTTCATGAAAACGCGCACCAGCGCCTCAGGGTATCGCGCGAACGCCGCTGTTGCCCGTGATTGGTGGGAGCCGCTGTGACGTCAGTGGCGGCAGTCGCCAGTCGGCGCCGCCGTTTGAGAGCGTAGCACGCTGGGGCCGTATTCTGTAGCGGTTCCTTTGGGAACCGGTTCCTTTCGGCTGTTGCCATTGGTCGGCGCTTCGATGTCGTCATCCCTGGTGGGCGGGACGACAAATTTTGATGACGTCACACAGGTTGCCAATCTTCTGGAAGAAATTGCCGAAGCCCAGCAGCGCGCCCAGCTTGCTAGGCTTTCGACGACGCCTCCGGGGCGCACGATCCTAGAGAAGCTAGGCTTTGCGCAAGGAGACATAGAAAAAGACTTTGCGGACCTCCCACGGGACATCCGCGCCAAGATCATGGTCCGCCCTATACCCAGAAACGTGCACCCCGAAAACAACAGGGGCAGACGACAAGCGAGAGGACAATTTCTTCTTAACCAAGCCTTGGCGAACCGTGAACGCTCAGCTTTTGTGGACGCGGCGGCATACACGGGAAACAAAGCTTTCGCAGTGGCGGTTGTGGACGGCCGTGGATCCACAAGATATGCAGCCACGGTAATTGCAAGGAAGCCTGAGCAGGCCGAACAGGTTGCGATCGCTGTTGCGCTCACCGACGACAATCTTTCTCATATCTACAGCGACTCAATAGCCGCTATCAGAGCATTCCAAAAGGGCACGGTCTGCGCACAGGCTCTCAGGATTGTTTCAAAGAAAGAGATTAAGAACCACTTCATATACTGGTTCCCGGCACACTTAGGACCAAAGATCGGCGACGTCCCCAACCTTAACGAGGCGGCACACGAGGCTGCGCGCGCGCTTACAGACCGCGCGGCTTCACCCAACCACTCGGAGAATAAGGACGCGCCCACTACATACAATGAAATCACTAAGCACTACTACCTACAACGCAGACAGTACAGCACGCCACACCGCACGCTCACTCGAGCTCAAGGGGTTACACTCAGAATGCTACAGACAGACACATACCCCACTCAAAACAGATTACACCATTACATGCCTGAGCTCTACGACAAGTCTCATTGCACCAATTGCAATACATCCCTTAACGTACATCATTTACTCTGGCCGTGCTCGCAAGCTCACGTAAACTACGACCAGGACAAGCGCAAGTTTGAAGAGGCAATCCGGAGTGAAGAACTCGCTCTCCAACTCTGGGCCGTCCAGCAGGTCCATGACGCAGCCAGGAAACTCAACCTCCCGGTTCCGTCGTGGGAGACGCCCACTCCATGAGAGCCCAAAGCTCTCGTGGCCTGCAGGACCTGAATAAAGTTGATTTCCTTCCTTCCTTCTTCTGGAAAGGAACCGGTTCCCTGCTAGGAGCGGAACCGCGGAGAAGTGGTTCGTTTGAGAGTCGCGCGCGGGGGCGAGCATGATGTCGAGTGTTGCTAGGGCAACCGCGGCTGCCGGCTAATCTCGCGCCAGCTGACGAGCCGGCACCTAGACGAGACGAGACAGAGACGGCAATGGCGGCTCCCTTGGTTGTGCTGCTGGCGAGTGCCGAAAGACAACGACGCGACGCGTTCGGCATGGCCGAAGAAGAGTTTCGAAGGCATTTTAGTCTCTCCAAAGACATAGTGCGACGTCTTTGAGATGAGCTGGAAGGACATCTCGGACCTCAAAGATTGCGTGGTGTCGACACTACGATGAAAGTGCTGTGCGCGCTGCGGTTTTTTGCCACCGGGAGCTTTCAACAGTGCGTCGGGAATGAAGAAGCGATTGCACTGTCGTAGCCTTCGGTCAGCCGGATCATTACAGCCGTCGCCAAGGTCATTACGGTTGTGGGCAAGGAAAAAGGATGGGTTAGATTCCCATCCACGGCGCAACAGAAAGCCGCCGTCAAGGAAGGCTTTCTTAGCCGTGGAAAAATTCCGGGAGTTCTAGGATGTGTGGACGGGAGTCTGATAGCCATCGTTCGCCCTAAGAAGCTCGGCCCCGGCGAAACGGAATCGTACTGGAGCCGTAAAGGGTATTACACCCTCAACTGCATAGTCGTGAGTATTGTTCATTGACAAATATTTTCGATATGTGTTTGCGCGAATGCACGTTGTAAAAAACTTCGTTTCGTTATTTTTCATCAATTGCCGGCAATACTTGCGTTCCTATTAGAGAAAGTAGCGTTTGTGTTGTATGTGTAATGACGACTTTGATCTTTGCATAGAACACGGCCGCACTTTTTCAGTGCTCTCCAATCACAGTTGAATAGCCTTTTCGATGCTACCATGTAAACACATTACGCGCGACTTAAACCGGAATAGACGCCGTAGCAGTGAAGGGAGTCTTCGTCTGCGAGCGATCCTAACAGAAGACGAGCCCTTGTGATTCTTATTCGACGTAAAACTAAAGCATTGTGGCCAACAGACTGTAAACGCGAAAAGGAGCATCCCATCAATGAAAATGGTGTGAGGGAGAATGAGAATGTGTGGACACCCATTTGCTCTAGCTGTCAATACGGCACATGCTGTTTCCGCGTTCTTTCGCTTGTAATAGGCCCTTTGTCTGAAAAAAAAAACATAGGTTCACTCCTTAGCAGAATCTTATACAATATGGACGGAAGAAACCAAAGGAATTATTTTGCGCATTGTGTTTTTACTGCACGCCATACATGAGCATGTGAACACATGCCAACATTGCATTTGTAGGTTAAGATGACACTGTTATCATGCTGATCATTAGTTCAACTGCCTACTGCGTATGTTGATATCTCCTTTTCTGTAATTGTGTTCACTGACTGAACAGTAACTGTTTGGCAAGTAGTGTTGTAAGCAAAAGGTTGTGCCACATATTTGTTGCAGTGGCACTGACACCTTCTCTTTGCTTTCCCTTATGAGGTGTGCGACGCGAAGCTGAATATCCTGGAAATTGACCCACGGTTTCCGGGATCGTGCCACGATTCATTCGTCTGGAGGCATTCTACATTTCGCCGCCGCCTCACTCGTGGGCTGTTACTTCATGGAGAAGTCTTGCTTGGTAAGTGCACCTGAAGTAGCAGTGCTTCTTCCACATGTAAAACATACACAGTCAAATAGTTTTGCATCCTAGCAAACTTTAAGAAAGCGTGATTTGCTAGAAATGTGTTGTGAATGCAGCGGTACCTAATGAACCTGCAGCGACTATCGAGAGAAACAAGTCTCTCTTAAAAGGCAGATATTTGTACCAGCATGTATACAACAGCTGACATGTTATGCTGTTTATTTATTAATTTCAATACACTGAATGCCAAGTGGAGCGCTACAGGCAGGGGTGGAATTCTACAGAACACGTCGAAATGGCAGTTTTCAAGCATGGTGGAAAAGGGTTGGTGACAATGGACTCGGGGACCTGGTCCCTGGTCACTGTCCTTGGAACAAAGGAATAAGCGTGTGCGTGAAACTTTCGGCATCGACGTTAGTGATCGGTGTAGTATATATTGTAGAATGGTGCAAGTTGCGCTATTTTGCTTTGTGTCGCAATGTGTGTGATTTTTTTTGTTGCAGCGACATGTGGTGCTGGAGTGATTAGAAAGGATCAAATGGGTAGCTCGATTTTGGGTACCTTCATGAGAAGAGGTACGAAAGGTAGAGCAAGGATCCCAGATACTGGCAGCATATTCGAGAGTAGACCTTAGAAGTGTTTTATAAAATAACACTTCTGAAGAGAGAAGAGCTAATAAGTTTTAGTGGAAGATGTACATTTAGGGAGGGGCAAATGGGATGAACGGAGCAGAAAACCACGAGTATGAAATAAATATTACATGTCCAACTTAACCTGAGATAGAGATTTGCAGCCAAGACAACAGGTGAAATAGGGCTTTTCTTTAAAATGAGTTGAACTTTCTTTACAACTTTCCGGGAAGGTCAATGTTTGATAGATATTGCAACAATAAATCCAAGGCCCGCTCCTGTTGTAAAAGGGCCCTGGCGTAGACTGTGTTCTTGCATTGCGCCTTAATGTATCCATTTCGTTCACTAACATGCAACACTTTACAGGGGACTCTGGGTACCGGCTAGCGCCATGGATCATGACTCCTGTGCCTGGTCACCCAAATCGCCTCACGGCAGAGGGGCGCTATAATGAGGCACACGCATCAATGCGAAATGCCGTTGAGCGGTGCATAGGAGTCGTCAAGAGCCGCTTCCGATGCCTGCAGATGTATCGGGTGCTCCACTACTCGCCTCAGAAAGCAGCCACTATTGTTGCAGCTTGTGCAGCGCTGCATAACCTCTGCCTTGCAGCAGGCGTGCCTCTGCCAGACGACCCAGATGATGACGGTGCACATGACGACAGCGCACAGCGGCCAGCCCAGGCACAAGTGCCGCTTCAAGTACAGGTGCCACCGCAGGCGCACCCTGTACAGCCTTCTCGAGCTTTGTTTCAATGAGGCCGTGCGGTGCGCGAATCCATAGTTGGTGTGTTTCGGCTGCCCAGAAATTTGCGCATTGCCTACCTGCAAAGTGTGCGCCGGCGCATTCGCTGGCAAATGAGGCGGAGACATGTGCTGGTGGAACATGTTTTATTTTTCTTTTCATGAAGTAAATAGGCCGTGCACTTCAACATAACACATTGCGTGTGCTCACATGTGGCTAATCGTAGTATGCTGCATACTGCGGTAGTGAAAAGCACATGATTTGTCTATGTTGAGCATGACAGATACACATGCAGTGACAAATAGTCATGTGCCATTATGTTACTCCTTTGCTTTGTTCACTGTGCTTTTGAATACTGTCTTGCCAGGGAATTTTCTTTAAATAAAGGTTATTTCCAAGGTGAATGGCAACCAATCTTGCATAGTTGAATATTGCTTTGCGATGCCTATTTTACTGTGCAGTATGCATTGTTCCAAAGCTGAAGGCGTCTGTTCATGTGTGACACACAAGCACAGCACAAGTTGCACAGCAACTGAAATGTCGTTCAAAGCAATCTGTATAGCACATATTGAAACGTATAGCAACAAACGAGACATGCCAAGCACTTTTTGGAGCAGGATTTCTTTACATAGCAGACACTCATGCTTACTACTGCTTTGTTGCTTCAACATTGCATTTCTTGCACGCATGATTTCACATAATGCTCGTAATTGCTGCTTAACAAGGTGCAACTACGCTATAACACAATATAAAGAAAATCATGACAATGAAACATTTCTTTATTTTATTCACTGGGTACCTGCTTCGCCATTAAGGCATTACAGCAGGGAGGGTACAACTCATATAAATGAACACTCAAAATTACATTCATAAAGCATGGAAGAAATCATCATTTGAACAAATACAGACAGTGTCAGGTGGTAGAGTATTTCAATCTCTTATAGTACGAACATAGAAAGAGTAGCGGAAAGCGTCGCTTTTAACCTTCTATTGCATGGCGTCCCATATTTGGCACATACCAGTTACCATTCTTTTTCGCGTGTGTGAGATTCCCAGTTGAGAATGTGATACCATCAGAGTAAATCTCATAGTTATGCGCACTTATTATGGGCAAGTGCTGCCATCTCTTGAGCGATACGCAAAACAGAGGTGAAGTAGATTTTGGGATGCAACGTGAAACTTGGAGGGGGCAAACACGAGCAATTGGTTTTTTTTTCTCTGAAAATTTCGACTGCAGAAGCATAGAAAAATTATTTTGGCATATTTTTTGGTCTCGTCAATTCAAGGCAGTTACTAGTTTTCTCAATTTTGCCTGCAACTACAGCAGAGAAACCGAAATCGGTGTGTGCCATATTTGGCACAGTATGAAACTGAAATACAAAATATGGTAACGTGCTGCCATCTGTTCAATAGCCCGAAGTTGCAGGTCACTCTATCACAAGATGGAATTTTGACGATCGGTACGGTAAGGGCGAATTGTCTACCAAACAGCCGCCTGAAAAGCGAAAAGGAACTGAAATGTAAAGGACGTGGTGCTTCAGAGGCACTCACAAACGCGATACATGACGTGGAGTTATCGTGTGTGCGTTGATACGATAACTGCGCAGTGACATTTCTGCCGAGCTTTGTTGGGAGAGATCCAGTCCAAAAGACTAAGCGCTGGTTTACCTCCGCCAAGGTGTTTCGCGAAATTGATTGCCCCAGTGTAGTAAAGGTCCATAACAGGCACATGGGTGGTGTTGACCTGCTGCACTCACTGTTTGGACTTTACTGCATACATATCAGAGGTCGAAGAAATGGCACTTTCGAATTTTTACGCCTATGCTAGACTTATTGGTAGTAACAGCATGGGTCTTGTACAGGAGGGTGCAGGAGCAGCTTAGGAGGAGACAAGTACTACCGCTGGCTCATTTAAAAGCAGAAATTGCAGAATGCCTTACCTCGCATAACAAGTGCCTACCCAACTAGCGACCAGGAAGGACTTCTAGTCAGGACATCGAATTCCAGGTTCAAGTCAAAAAAGCACAGGGACCAGCGGCCGCAATGCCACCCAAAGACGACCGATCTGACGAAGTCGGCCACTGGCCAGAATTTGACGAGAAGAAACAATGTAAGCGGCCACCTTGCACAAACAAGTCGTTGGTAAGATAGAGGAAGTGCAACATTCATCTGTGCCTGAACGCAGCAAACAACTGTTTCATTTCATTCCCCACATCGCACTAAAAAGACCACCGTCCGTGAAGGTTTGTTTTCCGCCCATGGCAGCAAGAGCGCTCAGCCATCTTCATGGTGTGCCATATTTGGCACAAAGCTTTATCTTTATTATTACAGTCGTGTTTGCTCATTCAATCAATAATGAAAGCTGAAAAAATGACTTTTCATAATTCATGCAATAGAGCGTCAAAAGGAATTTCACATATTTTTAATTTGTGATCTCGCCTTTGAGAAACATGTGGGCGGCTGAAAATACAATTACCTGGCTATCCCCGCATTAGAGTGGTATATGTTATGAAGAAATTTTAATCTGAGGTTTCGGCGACGGTGTTCGAGAAGATGCCAATTTAATGCCTTTTTGCTTTCTGTCATGCTAAGCATCCTGTCATAATTGCCAAGGACAAACCGAACTGCCCTGTTCTGCACTTTTTCTCGTTTATCTACAAGTTCTGTAGTATATGGATCCCAGCAAACACACGCATACTCTAGTGTACTGCGCACATGTGTGAAATACAGTTGCTCCCTAAGTTTCTGTGGCAAGCTACTAAAGATAGGTTTCAAGAAACCTAATGCTCCGACAGCCTTGTTCCTAACATGAGTAACGTGTCTGTTCCACCTTAGATCAGCAGAAAAAAATACACCTAAGTATTTATATTCTCACACTTGTTCAAGAGTAGCATTATTTATAGTGTTACGATTGCTGTCATATGAGCGCTTCCCGGTAAAGGTGACGTGGACACTCTTTTGCTCATTCAGTGACATTTTCCATTTTTCACACCATGTGGCAATCAAATCCAAATCATATTGTAGTGCTTGTTGGTCAGATTCGCTGTTGATGACCTTATATACTATACAGTCATCTGCAAACATTCTAAATATTTATTTATTTATTGACGTGTACCTTACAGGCCTTCGAGAAGGCATAGTGTAAGGGGGAAATACGGTAACATATTAGTATGGAATCGGGAAAGAAATAAACATCAGCATAATGAAAGGAGTGCACACAGAACATGGAAAATTAATACATTAGCAAATACAATATGTAGAGCAATAACAATAAATGGTAAACAACAACATAATAGCATAATAACATTGTAAAAGTTTTTACATGTTATACAGTAGTAAGTATTGTAAAAAAATTGGGAGCGCTGAAATTCTTTACCTTGTAGAAAAAAATGCAAGTAAATTACAAAAGACATGACGTGTTTAGACGGTTGAAACGGCATATTGATTGCTTAGCAGATTGCGAAATGCAGTGTGTTTAGATTGGCATGCAATGGTATCTGGTAGTGCGTTCCATAAACGGACCGCACGGGGCAAAGTTGAAAAATTAAAAGCGTTGTGTGTTGCCATAAATTCGGGTGTAGCTGAACTGATTGTTCAGTCGTTGTGACGTCGAGGATGCTTCTTTCAGGTTTGATAAGGTTAGGCGAACTGTGTGAACAAATCTGTGAAATAATAATCGTACAGAAGATGATATATTGTTCAGCAAGTCGTTAATGTAAATTAAAAAGAGAAGAGGCCCAAGTAAACTGCCTTGAGGTACACCAGAGGTGACGTCAAAGAGGCCAGAGGAAAAGTTAGCAACAACAGTGAACTGTTCGCGATTAGTAAGAAAATTACGAATCCATGATAGGGTTAGTGAGTTGAGTTTAATTGCTGAAAGCTTTGATATCGGGTGACTATGGGCTACACGATCGAATGCTTTCGAGAAATCCAAAAAGATGCAGTCAATTTGTTTATTACTGTTCATATGAAAATGTAAGTCTGACGTGAATTCTAGTAGTTCGGTTTCGCAAGAAAATCCTTTTTGGAAACCATGCTGTAAATGATGATGTAATGCCGGAAGTGGTGCCATGAATGTGACTTCTGGGGAACCCCAGAAGTCACAGGTACGTATTCAGAGGAACATCCGTTGAGAGCCACAGACATCTGTCTTGAGCGAAGATACTCGGCAATACATGCGATAACCTTCTCATCCAATTTGTAAAGTAAAAGTTTAGCGATCAGTAGACTATGCGTAACGACGTCAAAAGCTTTTTTGAAATACAGAAATATACAATCAACAATTTGTTTCTTGTCGACTGCTGAGACTAGCTCATGAGTGAATGCAACCAATTGTGTCGTACACAAAAAACCTTGCCGAAACCCATGCTGACTAGGATGAAGAAGGTTATTGTTATCAAGATGAGACATGATGCTGGTATACACATGTGCCATAACCTTACATACATAAAATGCTAGTTAAGGATACTGGTCCGTAATTCTCAACTCTGTTCCTCTGTCCACTCTTATGAATTGGCACCACTCGCGCTAGTTTCCAATCACCAGGAACAACGCTGTTATTTCAGAAATTTTGAAATAAGCGACAGAAGTACAAAGATGCCCGAGCAATTTATAAGGAATGATGTAGGGATATCATCCGGACCACACACTTTTGTTCGTTTCAAACTCTGTAATAATCACTCGATGCTCGTCACACTAAATACAACCTCAAACATTTCGCCGGCTCCGACCGGAAAATCAACTCTATTAACCCCCCTAATGTTTGAATGAGTAGACTGAAATACTGATGAAAGGTATTAAACAAAAATGTCGACCTTACTTGACGCAAGCGATAGTAAATAGCTTGACGATTTCCGCTCAAGCTCGGGCCATCTTCTGAGCGGCAACACTAGCGCGCGACCACACATCAGCCATAACGGCGGTGACTGAGCGAATCGCGACAGCACGTCGACTTGGCGTTGACCTATTGAAACCCATGCGCCTGATGTTCACCTCTTCGTCGGGCTCAAAGAACGGCGGGCAGACTCCGATGGCGCTCGCCCGCCCTCGCGGTCCGGGCAGGCTGCCTCCTCCGGTTCCTCTGTGATTAACACGTTTGTTAGAATATGGTGCGCAAAAGCTCCGTCAACGAGTGTGCTTACCTGGCTGCATCACGGCGGGCGTTATACACGTCTTTCTTCCACACGCCGCGCCATTGGGCTGCAGTTTTCACTGCCGGGCCCTCAGCGTTCAGCAAGGCAATCACTTGCTGCGAGAGCTCCTCCTTGCGCGCCGCCGTCAGCTGTTGACCCAGCACACACGACGCCTTCGCAAGGTAGGGGTGCTCTTCAACAAATGACACGAGTATATCGCGTTGCCTCGCTGAAACATGAGGACCCAGCAGCCTAACCTTCTGCGAGGACATCGTTTTGGATCCGCGGCGCGCAAACTGGCAAGTCCAAAACGTAAACAAAGCGAGGCAACTTGTTTGCATAGCGTATGGCACACCACCTAGCGACTAAATAAGAAAACAACACAAATAAACTTACAACTCCCAGTAGCGGTCTGCGCCGCAAGCTCACATTTATTACTGAAAATATATTTGCAAGTGTTCTGTAGAAACCAATGTTTTTTTATCAAACCAGCAACATCCTTTAATTGCTATACCGTCCCCCAAGTACAAACAAAAATGATGACGTGATCTTCCGGCAGACCGCCGCTCGTTGATTGGTTCGCCTAACGCCGCCCCAATCCACTCTTTCTCCGAGTTACGTAATCCCGACGTAACAGCCAAAAGGAACCGGTTCCCAAAGGAACCGTTACAGAATACGGCCCCTGTTCTGTTCTGGCTGCATGGCTGAGGTGTAAGCATTATGGAACGTTCTCGCTGTCTCGGACAGCTTGTATTTTCGCCGTACATGTTCGAACCGACAGCCGATACGGAAAACGATGGCGGCAACGGCGGCAACGACGATGTTGAGTGTGCCAAAAGCGAGAGCGATGTGTACACTTTCTCGCGCGCTGGAAATCTTAGCTGTTACGTATGCTTTTTTTTTTCATGTAGCTGCACGTTCCAATGACGGGAGAAAAAATGCGCTAAAGTGTCACTGGGAACTTGCTGCTGGAAGAATGGCGAAGCACTAACTTCTCATTAGATTGTAAACACGGGTACAATTCCGCGATGTCAAGCACCTTGCCGCTGCTTGTCTGAAGTCCCGTGGTTTTCTGAGCGTTGATACACGATCGCGAACATAAGTGCCGCGTTTCAAAGCGCGCACATGCAGTGCTGCGAGGTACAGTCATGGAAGTTGCTTATCATACACATCCAGATCGAGATGGTCAGGGGGATTATATGTGCACTATTCAGAATATGGTTCGACGACTTTGCGATTGTGGCTCGCTCAAGAATCGGTATGCGCGCTCCATGCTAGTGTTGACATAAAGATATTAGGCAGTTTTAGCACCGCCGTGTGGTAAACATGATAACTGCAACCGTACGTCGAATGTCACTAGGCAAGCCTATGCTCAAATTTATACCTCAGGTGCAACGCTGTGGAAGCTACGCACGAAGTCCGGTTACCAAAATTTATTACTGCGCGAGTTTCGCTGCGGCATTTGCTCGCGCGAGCATGCACGTGAAGCTGCCGCGACGGGCTGCAATTAAAGAATGCCGAAAAGAAAATTGATTTAAAAGAACGTGTTAGCAGCCGTATAAGTACACGGATTGTTTCTATGGGTAAATTCTTTTTTTTTTCATTCAGAACTGAGCTTATATATGAAAAGTTTTCTCAAAAATCGGGTCAAGAAACACCGAACTTTTTCTAAGTGCGAACGCAGCCACTGCAAGAAGTATCTCAAGCCTCCACAGCGTTGCACCTGATGTATGAAACGGAGTATAGCAACGCTAGCAACAACGCGTTTCCGCATTTGTCGTAAGGCTATCCGGCTATCGCGGAAATGGTCCGAGCACAGCACAGTTGATTTCGTCGGCACGAACTTATCTCTCCTCACCGCACTGCGCTGCAAGCTTCTTGTGCTTCGGGAACCTGTGAAACACCACATCGTCTCGCCCGCGTGTGTTCGCGCAGCCGATTGCTGCACAGAACGAGGGCATATTGGGCGCCCTTGGCTGTAGGCACTCACGCAGCACAGAAGGAAAGAACAGTCTACGAAAATCGCCAAACAAACGTGAGCGGCGGCGGCGGCAAATCTCTCGTAGCGTCTTTCAGTAAAGCGCAGGACGGAAGGAGGCATGGCAGCGCATGCCAGCACGCCGGTCCGGCAGTTCGGTCCCCGCCAGTGACGTCACTCTCGCCGGTTCTCTCCTCTGGTAACCTCCTCACCCGGCGCTCCGGGAAGCGATGGGGGCGTGTCCGCGGGGGTGATTTAGAAAGCGATTTCCGCCCCTTATATTAACAAAACGAAGAAAAAAATTTCGGAACCGTAAATTATTAGGTCTATTCTTCCCAATCCCAGCAATTCATGGAAATTGAAAACCGCTTCAGCTTCCTTTTAAGAACGGCCAGCTGCAGTGCAAGTTTTGCCGGCCAGTTGCGACAGTGTCGCAACTTTCCTGAAGTGCCGCTGCCAACCTCTAGCCACGGCGTGACTAAGTCGACTTCGTGTCGGGAACAATACGCGCATCCTCCACTCTCCGTCGCTTCAGCTAGGATGCGTTCGACGAAGCAGGCTTTGTGCCTGCTTCGTCGTAGGCCGAGGCCGCTTCCCACGCACCGTTCTTGAAGTAAGCCCCGAGTTCTGCGAAGACAGTCGGACGGCGGCGGGCACCGTGAACCTGTGTGTGGGTGTGTGTACTTCCTCGGAAGAGGCGGCTCGTCTCCGGGTCGAACGTTTTCCCTTACCTTGGATCGAGGGAGGACCGAGTGTATATAAACCGCTGTTGTGCGGTTGCTCAGTACACTCTCTCTCTCTAGCAGTCATGTTAAACTGACGTACTTTCTCTCGCAGTCACACTAGGCTGATGAACTGCATGTAAATAATGTAAATAAACCCATATTCCTCGTTCTAGATGAGAAGCAGTCCTTCCCTTCATCAACGTCCTCAGCGTGGATAAGTTGGACGACGGCATGGGCCAGCTACCTTCTAATTCATGCCGGACTCCAATCTGTACAACTGATTACGAGCGATGGGATTGAGCCCCCAATCCTGAGAGGCCTTTACCCTGCAGCGGAAGTAACCAGGCTGCTGCTGCTGCTGCTCAAACGTGTACTCCTTGCCTCCGCTGAACAGAGTTCACTACACGTGGACCGCGATCCACCACTTTCAACCAGCCGTGTTTCCTCAGTGGCTATGGTGTTGGGCTGCTGAGCACGAGGTCACGGGATCGAATCCCGGCCGCGGTGGCCGCATTTCGATGGGGGCGAAATGCCAAAACACCCGTGTACCTAGATTTAGGTGCACGTTAAAGAACCCCAAGTGGTCGAAATTTCCGGAGTCATCCACTACCGCTTGCCTGATAATCAGAAAGTGGTTTTAGAACGTTAAAGCCCATATTAAAAAAATTTAATCCACCATTCTAGCCCTCGTTACGAACATCCTGCAAGGGTACCAACCTACAAAATTTTCCCAGCCAGCCACAGCTGCGAGAGTGGCGAGCTTCCCACAAGTGACCATGGAAGCCTTCTCCACCTGCCGCGGCGACTTGTTTTGTAGGGACGACGGTGTGCCGCATCAACACACCCTCGGCGTCGCTATAACTAAACGCGGTTGGCGGACCAAGTATTGCTCGTGGATTTGCCGTGGCCGCCATGGCTTGTTAGAAGCGGTGAAACTCCTGGGAGAAGATGTCTGGCGGCCGTCTCACGGGGTTTAGAAGTCATGGACAGACGTGGCGGCCATTGTCTGCGGATTCAACAATGGGATGAAGAAGCGCCTGCTCGGGGCAAAACCCGTGTTCGCGAGAACCCACGCACCTTGGCGTGGTCAGCGAAACCTGTGTGGAAGTGTGTGTACGCCCTCCCCCTCAAAGGCGGGTCGGCTACGATGCTTTGAACACTCCGAATTGGTAGCAGGTGGAACGGCCGTTTTCCCTCACCTAGGGATCTAGAGAGGACACAGTGTTTTTAAGGAGCCTTTGGCGGCTCCTCAGTGTGCATTCCTCTTTCATTCATGTTAGACTGATGAACTGTAACGTTCTCATGTAGATACTGTAAATAAATTTTATATTCTTCTATGCCGATGTGAACAAGTCACTCCTTTCAACAACGTCTTCAGCGTGGGTAAGTTGGACGACGGCATGGGCCAGCTACCATCTATTTCATGCCCGACTCCAACCATTACACCCTACGTCCGCTGCCATCAAATGCGTCGACATCTGTTATCTTTAACAGATTCACTATACGTGCGATCAGCGCTTGCTCAAAAAACAGACTCGATTACACTCCAACGTTTTGTTCGTTGGTCCCTCCACACTAACAGGCAGCCTTCTAACTCGTGTTCCTGGTAAATGCAGATTATATTTAAACGAAATGGCAGTCTCTCCCTATGCTTCCCTGGATGGCGCGGTAGTTTCCACTTTTCCCTTTGCATAGCATACGTCTCCTCAGCAAGGTACAGAAAAATTCGGCCTAAGGCAAGCTTCTACAATACAAGCCATATTATTGAATTTTGACATCCAACACCTGCAGCTCCCCTGAAATTTTTAATGGAGCCCGTCGAAAGCCAGTATGAAGTCGCTTCTACGTGATTGCAATGCCGGCGTTCCGCAGCTGCAATTCTATATGTACAGGGCTGGTCTAACACCGTCCCGTCTTTCATTTTTGTAATGAACCTGAGACAACTGAAAATTTCTTTTTGTTCTGTCGTCGATTCACTTATACGAATCAATGCAGGCTCCGTTTCGCCAGCTTTGATTTTCACTGACTTCCGCAATTATCTTTTCTATGGGGGCCTCGGATCTGGGCTTCAGCCACAGGAATGTTTGCAATGAAATGTGCAATTTCATTAGCAACACGAAGATATGGCTGCGATATATGTAGATGTAGAGCCTAGACGTAATTGGCACATACCCACACTGGGGGATCGGCTAATTGAACCGGGTTTAAGCTACTGGCGTTGTCGCTCGATAGACAAAGCAGCAACGTGGCCTCACACAGGCCACCCAACGCCAACAACAAAGATGGCTGTGGAAACTGAACCATTTCGCCTTTGGCAATGGAACTGTAGGGGCTACGTTCACAAAAAGGCCCCCCTGCAGCAATACATTGGAGCCAAAAAAGACAAGCCCCAAGTCATTCTGCTACAAGAGACAAATACCGCTACACCCTCGCTATCCGGCTATGACGTGACCGCTACGACACCACAACACAAATACAGAGGTATCGCCACGTTGGTCAGCAACAAGCTAGCCCTCACGACGCGCTACATTGATCACGACCACAACAATTGCGAATTTATTCTCACGGAAGTCTTCCCTAGAGCCGAGAACGCCAAGAGCATATTCATCCTAAACGTTTACAGCAGTCCCAAGCACAGAGCACAAAAATTTAGGCAAATACTTCAGCTCGCCCACAACCGTACTGCCGACAACCCCATGATTGTAGCCGGGGACTTCAACGCCCCTAACACGGCCTGGGGATATGTCGCCAGCAGGGCCAAGGGCAAGGCCTTACTAAACGACGCCGATGAACTTGACCTAACGCTAATGACGAACGCCGCATACGCCACAAGAACAGTAACTCGGTCAACCGCGACACAACGCTAGATCTCACTTTCGTCCGCAACGTTCCAAACTATCAGTGGAACAACCTCTTCGAGGATCTGAGCAGCGATTATCACATTGTGGAGACAACGATTGGCACCCCATCAAGAGAACCTAGACAAACGACGTACGTCGACTGGGACAAGTTTCGCGAGTTAAGACACGAACGCCGAACAAGCAAAGAGTCAATGGAACAATGAACGTCGCAATAAAGGCCGACATTAAGGCGGTCACGAAGGAAAAGGAGGCAGATCTCCCAGTTCAAAACATGGACAGCAGACTGGCTCACATGCTCGAAGCCAAACAATCGCTCCCCAGTAGATGGAAAGAACAAAGACAGGAAAAGAATTTCTTCCCTCAACGGGCTGATTGCAGAATATTGCATACAACTATCTAACCAGCAATGGAACGAAATGTGCGACGCCGCGGACGGCCGCCTCAACAGCGGGATGATGTGGCACCTGCTCAAACACCTTTTAGACAGAACCAAGACCAAAGCGGACCAGAGTCGCTCGCTGAACATGATCATGCACGAGGAACTCAAGATTACCACGAAAAATGAGCTCATTGACCGTCCCGCCGACGAGTACCTCCCGCTGGCCAGAAATGCTAGAGGCACGACCACCGAAGCATATAGCGGGAAGGCCAACCCAGAGCTAGATCGGGACTTCTCAACTGAAGAGATACGCACGGCGCTTCAGAACCTAAACAGCAAGTCAGTGCCGGGGCCGGACGGCTTAAATAACAAGGCACTTAGAAACCTAGACGACATCTCCATCGAAACCTTCACAGAGGAAATCAACAAACTCTGGAGGAGCGGAGCCCTACCCGAAGATTGGAAAACGGCCCTCATCGTGCTCATCCCAAAGCCTGGCAAGCACCCAACATCACTAACCTCAGACCGATCTCGCTGACGCCTTGCATCAGAAAGGTAGACGAGCACGCGGTCCTAAACAGGCTCTTGAAACATCTCGAAGAAAAAGATAATGCGTTGAATCTTGTAAGACGCGTAGCAAACTGACAACACGGCCTTACGTAAGAAAATCTCCTCTAGCTAACACATGCCTTTACGCTATGCCACTTCATGTACGAGGCGGCCACGCACAGATGGAAGGTAGCGTAGAAGGACAAACTCAATGTGCGACTGAGGAAGCTAGTCAAACTAGCGCTGGGAATCCCCAAGAACACCGAGACAGAGCTCCTTCTGCAACTAGGGGTACACAGTACACTTGAAGAAATCGCCGAAGCTCAAGAACGGGCTCAATTGACAAGACTCTGGAACCAAACCAGGTAAGAAATCCTAGCCAAACTAGGCCATAACACCACAGCAATCAAAGATCTATACTAAAGCGTTCCAACGGACACACACAACTCCTACACGGTTTGCCCACTCCCGCGGAACATTAACCTCGCGTACCTTCAACCCAAAAGGCTGGCACGCGGATCGTTCATACTGCGCGAAATACGAGATAACAAGATCCTAGCCTGTTCCGTAGACGCGGCGCAGCACCCGTCTAGGAAGGCCTTCTTTGCCACCACGGTCAATAAGCAAGGTCAAGTCATAAACGCTTGCACAGTCAAGACCTACAAGTCCAAGATAGCAGAACAGGTCGCCATCGCACTCGGGCTCACAGCTCCGACCACCACCCAAGTCCATAGCGATTCACGCTCGGCCGTCAAAGCCTTTCAGAAAGGAGCAGTTGCACGCCAAGCACTACAATTTATCAATACATCCGCACCGCTGCAGCATCACACCATCTGCTGGTTCCCGGCACACCTCGGAGAGATCGATGACGTCCCTACCATTCTCTATGAGATGGCTCACAGGAGCGCGCGAGACCTAACCCTCCGCGACGCCACCTATTCTGGTCGTGACCATCCCAGCGTGAATCGGGACCCTACCTTCACATATACCGAAATCACAAATCACTTTTATCTATACTGCAGAATATACAGTACACTTCACAATAAGCTCACCAGGTCTCAAGCCATCATGTTCAGAATGCTTAAAACCAACGCGTGCCCCACGCAGAGCAAACTACATCACTACATCCCTGACCTATACACAACATCATATTGCGAAAATTGCCATAGCGCACTAGACGTATATAACTTGCTCTGGCCGTGTGGTCAGACGCATGCAAACAAAAATCAAGACTCCGCCAGGCTACAAGAAGCATTACGCAGCACGGACCTGGCGGAGCAGCTCTGGGCAGTCCAGCGACCCCACGATACGGCCAGGGAGTTACAACTCCCGGTCCCAACGTGGGAGTAGCCCGCTCTATGGGGCCTTGCGCCCCGTAGCTCGCGGGACCTTTCATTAAAGTTATTCCATCCATCCCCCCATATTATCGTCTTTCTTCTTTGTTCAAAATTGTTATGGAAAGTCCGAGTCCAACTTTATTCATATTCGAGCTATCCTCCGTGATTTGATTTTTGTCTCTTTTCTTGAGCTCTTTTATTGGGCTTTTATTTGTTCATTTATACCTTATATTATTGGATCGTCCGCTCCTTTGTCAGTTTCCCTATCTGGGTACGTGCCACAGTCTGGACATAATACTAATCATCATCATACCTCACGGTGGGTAGTGTAGCATCGCGTGAGATCATCATCATTATCATCATCAGTCTGAACGCCTGTGACCTCGCGCCCATCACGAGTGCGAGCGACGAGAAGCAGGAGCTCGTTCGAAGCAGCAAGATGGTAGCAACCGCCGTTGGCTTGCTGTTACTGCTGACTACGGCGGCCATCCAGTCGCCTGCTTCGGCTCAGTTCTGCCCGTCGTCATACCGCAACAAGAACCCGGAGCACACGGCGTGCAAGCGGCGGAACATGTGGTGCAGGATAAAAGGCGCTGGCGTTCACCCCAAAATTCGCGCCACGATCTTGAAGATGCACAACGATTTCCGGAGCCAAACCGCACTGGGAAAACTACCGGGCTTCCCAACGGCAGCTGACATGCAGGAGCTGCTTTGGGACGACGAGTTGGCAACCGTAGCGCAGGTGAGTGCCGTAGAGCTGAAGCCGGAACCGAAACCGGTTAATCACGTCCTCTCGCCTTCCGCTATACGCCTTAGCGCCGCCACCCACCAGCCGGCGCTCAGCGTTTCAATACAATGGGCTTCTTCGATTTTCCACTTCTGGCTACCCGCGGGCTGCCAGAGCCAGCCAGAGCGCCTTCGTTTTTCTCGGGTTGCTCCGCCCACCGCGCTACGCACTTCCGCCGGGCGTTCGTTTTGCTCGCGCTGGACGGTTCTGGCTACCCGCGGGCTGCCAGAACCTGCCAGGACGATTTTGGTCTGGCTGCTCTCTGGAAGTTCTCTGGCTAGCAGACGACTAAAAGAGGCGATGGGCGCTCGCCGCCATCTTTACGGGGACTTCACGGATTTCAACGCGGGCGCTTGCTCAGCCAACTGCATACGGTCATCTCCTGATTTCCTTACTTCTAACGTTAGGTGCTAACGCTCCGTTCCGCATCGCGAAGCGGTGTGATACGAGCCGTGGTGAACCGTTTGAAGCTTTTGTGTGTGTGTGTCCCCTGATTGCTTCTTCGCGGCGGTGAGCAGCGCGCCGCGCTCTCATGCGTGCATGTTATCTGCATCGTGTTCGACGCAAGTTTTAGACGCTCATTCACACATTGCGGTACATCTTGGTTTCGTCTTTCTCTGGTGGCGTTCCTTTTCACATATTTCGCGTATGTATATCTCTCCTTTCTCGGCAGTTAGCCCGTGTTCGCTCCGTCTCTCCGTCGTATGCTTAGGTGGCAGCTCGAAACCGATATGTGTTCGAACTGCAGGCCGTTGATCTAAGAATACACTGATTGCACTCGGTACATTTAGACACACGTACATTGGCTTATAGCTCTCATGATTGCGACCGATGTTGTTTTTCGTGTGAAACGTTTCGCTGGTCACAGGCGACGTGCATTTTCACGCGCCAGCCGCGTCCAGCTCCTTAAATGAGAAGCACCATCAGCCACAACAAACTTTCTGAAGTCGAAGCTCAAGCAGGTCGGCGCGAAATTTTATGCGTATGAGACGTACCCGATAACCTGCTTTCTCATGTCTTGTGATGATACAGCGCCAACTCGTCAATGTCGCCGGTGGGCGACATGATCGCTGCGAACAGGGATCTTCCAGCTATCGCTTTCGAGTATACAATCACGATTTCGCGTCTTGTCATCTGCCGCGTCGGAGGCCATCTGTTGCGCTGCGCAAGGCGAGGTTGGCACAGTACGCGTCCTGCGACGAGTCGCGCGAAATCGCGCGAAAGCGATCGTATTCCTGAATGCAACTATACATTTTCAAGGTGGCAACGCATAAATGGGCCGACTACGCCGAGCGCGCGTCAGCCTCGACGGGCGCTGCCATGCTGGTAGCATGTTTACATTTGGCCAGCTGTACCGGCGTTCGATTTTGCAAACTTCGGGCAGGTTCGGGTTGTCTTGGGATCCCAGCCCACGTGACTTCCTGTCAGAACCGGAACTAGCTGGCTGCCGTCTGGCTACCAGCGGGCTGCCAGAACTGCGAAAATCGAAGAGGCCCAATGTCGCGTTTAGACTTTCGCGTTGTAGCGGCGCCGACAATGCGCGGCTTTGAACCTTACCCGCTTAACAGAGGAGCGCGCCAAGCGGGCTGATGCGCGACCGACTCAGGCGCTAACGAGGAGCGGGAGAATAACTTTTTGTTACGAGATATATCTAAATATTTAGCCTGGAGGACATCACGGGGTGCCTCTAAAATTGGTCACTATAGGAGTCACTATATATTCACCCAGCCTGGGCCGTAGCGAACGTTCAACTTCCACAATCACCGGAGTCCGAAGCTGATGGGAGATATAACTGTTCAGCGGTCGACGTACGAGACCTTTAGAGCATTGGTGGAAAATACGCAGGGAAGAGGTGAAGCCACCACGGTCGTTACAGGGTTTATGTGCAGATATATTGGTTTTTAAGAGGTGATATGCTATAAAGTAGAGGTAGGCAAAATGCCAGACTGGAATATATGTAACAGACATTCATTAGGTCAAGCAGGCTAGGTGACCTTCTGGCCGCTGCCCCGTTGGAAAGGAAACGCCACTAGTCATCGTCATCAAACTTCTGAAACCGAAACTGATACAAATCGGAACACCACACAATCCATGCAGCTGCCATCATCCACGTTCAAATGACTGCGACAGTGGCACATTGTATTTCATACAGCTCGTCACCTTTCAGGTAACTTGTCACCGTTAAGAGGAAGGTTTAGCTCGGGCCACGCTCGGGCCACGCTCGGGCCCAACTCCGACGCGGCCTATTCAAATACATGTAAAAACGCAAAAACGTTTTTCTGAGATAACCCCTGGACCGATTTTGATGAAATCTGTTGCATTTGAGAGAGTAAGATAAATTCTAGTGACTGTTGGAAGCAGAATTTTGATTTAGGGCTTGAATTTTGTTAGAAAGATTTTCAAAAATTCAGAAGTTTGAAAAAAATAGAAGCATGAAGTTTACAAACTAATAGCTCTGCATCAATAACAGATATCGCGGTTCTGTAAACGGCATCCATTAGATCATTCAAAGCGGACAAATATTATATGTCATTTTACATCTTACGTGAATTTGTTACATTGTTTACGAGGGTTCTGCAAAAGTTGTAAATACATATTAATACATTTTTTGAGGTTCATGTGTAACATATCAATTTTGTCCGCTTTAGATGTGCTATCAGATACAATTCACAGAATTGCGATATCATTTTTTCTTATTGAGTTACAGAGTTGTAAACTTGATAGTTTCATTTTCTGAAAATTTGCAATTTTCGTCAATTTTTTATAAAAAATTGACGACCTAACTCAAAAATTTGAAACAAACAGTCACTAGATTTTAAGTTTTTCTTTTAAATGCAGCAAACCCAGTCAAATTTGGTGCAGTGGTTGCCGAGAAAAACGAATTCTCCTTTTACATGTATTTAGATAGGAGCACCCGAGCTAAAGCTTCCTCTTAACCTTTGCGCGCCGCATCCGAATTGAGCGATCGTCTGCAAGTGGAGGAAAACAGACGACACGTAGGCCCTTAGCTATCTCTCACTCGACCAATCCGCAATTCATTTATGCTCAATTTAGTAAACGACTTCGCCAAATCAATTGCAGCATTAGGCAGATGTGTCTTGCCGCTGTACTATCCATGCTGACATTTATACGATATCTTATTATTGAAAAGCGTTGCAGTATGCTTGTGGTTCAGTGTTTACGGATCTTTTTCCGAAATCCCATGCGTTTCATAGCATTTTATTTCTTCCGAAAATTTTTTGTTTATTTTTTTATCTTGAGGCATGTATTTCTCCTGATAAACTTTCGCCTTCTTTTTTCGTGCGTGTTAATTAATGTTCATATTCTACTTCGTCGAGCCTACCGGATGGTTCTATTTGTGAATATCAAGCTCACTAATTTTGTTGGCACTGAAATAAGCTTTATAGCTTGAGATCCTGCTATTGAACACTGTACAGTTGCACACAGAAGGATTATTGGAAAAGCAGTCTAACAACGCCATATGCTGGTATCACTATCCAGGAATGAAAAGAGATCCGAATGCAAATAACGAGAAGCTTTATTTGTAAACTTGTGCGAGTAAAGCGCTCCACGGTACAATGTGGAAAAGTGACAACGTGTGCATGACGAGGTCTCACGAGTAAATGCGGAAATGAAACCGTGTTTTGACCGTTAGAGGGCGCAAGGTGAACCGAACGGTAAAACCGGGAAAGGAGGCAGCCATCCGCCGTGTAGTATTCTGCGTCATTGCTCGTGCTTCCATGTTTTGATTCACGTTCTGGGCGCAAAATAAGCAACGCCGTTCGCACACGTGTGGCGGCCAAAGCTTCAAGGCATGTCGAAGAACAATGGTTGCGCGTTGAGGTGCTCATGCAAGAACGTGCCGGCGACAGCTTTTTTAATCATTTAATCAGGCCTCATGATCGGGGGCAGCGGCAGCAATGGAACGCCGCCGCTCAGCGGGAAATTTATCGCGCTTTCTTTGGTTATCTCGGTGTCTGTTGCACTCAAACAGTATACACGGGCAAGCGACGAAGTTGGTCACAGCCTACCCATGTTTTGGTTCTATTTGTCTAGCAGTGGCGCGTACGAGTTATAGACATATTGCTTACATAGGTACTCAATGCCGCATGCCTTTTCTACCGTTTGTGTCTTCTTTACTGCCTTGCTCCAGCTAAGGTGCACGAGTGTATCGTATGGCTTGCAAAGCATGTTTTTAACGCGATGACGTTAAGAACCCCATGTCGCATTAAATTCGGTGTCGGCATCGTTCTCCGTGAGCGAAAAGTGCCGTATATGTTTAGGTATATGTATATGCCACGCCTTGGTAAGTGACGTGCTGTATATGCAGGCTATACAGCCACGCCATTCTATAGCTAAAGTTGTCTCATACTTTATCTTGCCTTTTTGAAAAAGTTATTCCTCGTAAATTTGAGAATGACAGCCCACAAACAAATTTCGCGGAACAAAGCATGGACAGGGCATGCCTTTTAAGCTAAATATTCTCAGACTTCAACATTAAAGGGGCCAAACGACAATATCAACCTGAAAAGTAGGTAAACTTCTTGGCGCTGCTGTTCATTACCTTAGGGATCGGCCCATGCAATAGGCCGCGTTTCTACCAGAAAGCTCTCCTTCGTACTTCGTGCACTCATAAAGGCGAAGCTTAACTCTTTCCGTACAGCGCCCAGTGGGGATCGTAAGCCCACTAACGATTGTTTGAAACGCCGGTTTCGAGACCTTCCACGCCACTGGCTATAGTGTTGGGCTGCTGAACACGAGGTCGCGGGATCGGATCCGTGCCACGGCAGCCGCATTTCGATGGGGGCGAAATGCGAAAACACCCGTGTACTTAGATTTAGGTGCACGTTAAGGAACCCCAGGTGTCGAAATTTCCGGAGTCCTCCACTACGGCGTGCCTCATAATCAGAAAGTGGTTTTGGCACGTAAAACCCCATAATTTTTTTTCCGCGCCACTCACGGACTCACTGTGCCATAGGACGTGAAGGAGAAATGGCCGCCTCTGGGAGTGGCGCGGGCGCTTCCAAATATCGCAGACCTAGCGATTGCGCTGCGTTCGCATCTGGTCTTATCGATGGATCGAGCAGCAGCGAGTCTGAGGATGCAGTCTTTTCATCAGGCTTTGACTGTCGAGCAACGACCGCGCAAGCTAGCCCAGAACATCGGCGGACGCATCCGGGCACGTCAAACTGTAGTATGGGTATGAAGAACTTTATTTAGGTCCTGAGGGATCAGTCTGGGACTGATGCGGGCCACTCCCACGTCGGTACAGAGAGGCCGAGCCCCTCTGCTATCACACGGGCCCTCTGGACAGCCCTGAGTTGGTCCGCCAGCACTTCACTGTGCAGCATTCGCTGCCACCACTGTTCACCTCGAGAACCATCACCGGCCAACGCCAAGCAGCGCCACAGCATGTGTTGTAAATCGAGCAAACCCCCACACTTACTACAATAGACTGAAACCCCGCAGTCCGGATTAATTGTCAAACTGTAGTGCTTGCACTTAAATTGTTCTGGTGGTATACGTGCTCAATGAAAAATTTAGATTTTTTCGGATATAGTGCCTATTAAACGGCAGTACATTTTGTATGTCTCGTAGTCTCTGTTGCAGTTTTTTCTTAGTAGATACAAGCGTGTCTTTACGAAGTCTGTTCAGTTTTATCCCACTATCTTTATTGGGGCAAGTCATATCCTTTTATGATATAAATCTCGCTAAGAACTCGTTTGCAATTGAAAAGTTCATTCATTCTGCCTTTTGTTCATGCATTACATAATATACTGAGTGCTATAATGCCTTCAGAAAAGAAAATCTGGCGTAACCGACAAAAAATCACGTATTTTTCACATGGTACGGAAAGAGTTAAACGTCCTCCAATTTTTTTTTTTATTTTATGCGGCCCGTTAAATCGTCTCATCAGCTGTCACGCAGTTAATGTTACCTACATCCTGCTGGAAACAAATCGCAAGGAAAATACAAACTTATCACGTCAATAGTGACGTAGGAGCAGGAGGAAGGGGTTTGTCAACGCCACCTAGATACCAGTCGTGTACACTCCGCTTTATGTCGTCATGCTACTTGGAGAGAAATTTCTATTGCCAAGTCTGGCGTAATGAAGGGGGGGGAGGAAAGAGAAAAGAAGAAAGCAGGGAGGTTAACCAGAATAACGTCTGGTTGGCTACCCTGGCGTAATGAAAGGCGTCAAAACACTGCGACCTGCTCTCGAATCTAATCCCTATTAGATAATATTGTTACGTAGGAAGACGCAGACGAAAAGCTATTACAAGTATACTTACAAGAAAATGCGCCGCACTTGGCCAAGGAGCAGCAGCCCGCGCTAACCTCTAATCGTCGTCGTCGTAGTCTTCACACTGCTCGCCTCTTCGTGATCGTAAATACTGTTCCGTAGCAATGTGAGATTCGGGCAAAGTAACATGACGTCATGGATCGGAGTTCACCGACATGGTATGCTGGCAAGCCGCTCTTTGGCGACAGGCGAGCGTGGTTTGTTCGGGTGTTCTCGTGAACGTACGAACAATGCGTCGCGTCTTGCAAATTTCTTGTTATTCATTTTGTTCTCTTGCTTCCGTGTGCTTAATTTATTTCCGCTGTCATGAAACAATAAATATGCGCTTGTGTCAGCACGAAATACACTCCGCAGCACCTTCATCCGCGCAGCATCGTGCATTTATAACAGGAGCGATTAAAGATGACGGATTTCTCGGGCAGTCAAAGGTGCACATAGTCCAGAGCTGATTAGCGTCTTGATTTTTATTCACACGTTTAGCACAGTAAGATTACTGGAAACAAGGCGAAAACTTCAGAACAGATAAGCAATTTTCGTTCAACACTTCGATTCGTGCATATGAAGCGAACAACGGTGTCGAAATGTCCCAACTGATATTATAACGATCAAGGCAGAAAGCTGGGATAGTTGGTGTGACATCATTAATCAAAAGACTAGCGCAAATAACACGAAAACAGACGGAGGAAGCGACAGGCTGAGCGCTAAAGCAAATTAGCACTCGTCCTGTCGCTTCCTCCGTCTCTGTCCCTGTTATTTGCGCTAGTCTTTTGATTAATGATGCTATAACATTTCTAGCCGTTTTCGAGTCTCTGCAATCGGCTATGTGACAACGCGCAACTTCCGCTCAAGTTCTTTCCCTTGTGAGGACATCTGCAGTCGTCGGCGGTACGAAATTTGGTAGAAAAGGCTTGCCTATATTTTAGTCTTGAAAATATCGGTGTACAAAGCAAATTATGAAGAAAATAAACAATGTTTACCTCGATTAGCGCGAACTCAGGCCCAACATTACAAGTATGTATTCCCCAGAACCAAGTGCTACGAGTCACTGTCAGCTGGAATGAACCGAGAGACGCTGTTGTTACATCACTGAGGCTTCCGCAGAAACGTATATAATGTTATTCTCATGCAAGAACGAGTACTTTCACGGTCGGTAAGGAGTACAATGCGACAGCACGTCGAAAACTGGGTCAGCCCTTGTGGCCCGTCCGGCTCAGCGCCTACTTTGCGTGCGCGAGGAGACAGCGTGCCTCAAGCAACCATTCTTCGCGACTCACCTTCGCACGCTTACCCTCGCGCCCAGCAGGGTGTGCGGCTGAGGGTGCGATTATGCGGGCGAGTGGGGTTCGAAGGCGTGCGTCTCTACTACTCGTATTTCGCAGCTATAGGGTGCCGCCGTTAGCGCCACATATATAGGCCTCGACGCATGCGTTATTGTTGTGCTGGCATAGGGTCGGCTGGAAGAACGTATCAATTCTATTGCAGTGCTGTCCCCTCTTGCGCTTCGTCAGCGTCGCTAGCGACACTTCGCCCACTTTATCGTCGGGACCGGGCTGGCCGTTACCGGTGGATAAGGAGTTATTAGAATGGAGCAAAAGGAATCCTTGCGTTATATCAAGTCTGAACGCCAGTGCACCGCAGCGTTTAGGCCGAGCGCGTGCGTTTTTGGCGCCAAGCGCGCAGTTGCTCTAAACATGCTGTACAATATGTCGAATACTTTAACTGCGTTCTTATATTTATCTTCGTTTTTTGTGGAAAGCACAAATTCCACAAAGACCAAACACGACCATCCTGACTGATGTGAGCGACGAGATGAGATGAGCGTTGAAATTCGACCCCTCCTCGCCTCTTCTGCAGGCTCACGCCACTCTCTGTACGACGCCGGACGGTGACCTGAAGAATGATAAGATTGAGGACCGCTTTACGGATCGCTTCGCAGAGACGGGTCAAAACACGGCCTGGTTAGGCCGGCCCGATTACGTCGAGGGACCCAACTGGACCTGGGCTATGGAGAGCTGGTTCACGAAAGAGTACAAACTCTACCCGCCGCGCGACGTACCCAAGTTCGCTCCAGTAAAAGACGCCAAGATCGGCCACTTCACCCAGATAATCTGGGCAAAGACGCACTACGTCGGCTGCGGCTACGTCTACTACAGCGTCGACGGGGCTCTTTACCCGCACATGAAGCAATACACCTGCAACTACGGCCCTTCTGGGAACTACATGGGGCAGCCCATCTACCAGGAAGGCCCGACGTGCAGTGCCTGCCCGAACTCCACTCAGTGCGACAAAGCCACAGGTCTGTGCATTACGTCGCGCAGTCCTAACTGGAAGACGCCCGCACCGACTCCGTCTCGACGACCTCCGGTTACCTCTCTGCCCCAGCCTCCCACCTCTCGGCCCCAGCCTCCCAGACAGCGCTGTCCGCCCTGTCCGTGCCTGCCCTCCAAGCCGTCTCGGCCCGCATACCCAACTCAGAGTCGGAACCCGCCGTACGCACGGGATCCGGCGCCGAGGCCTTACGCGTTACCCTACAACCCGCGGCTGGGCGGTGGGCTGCCTCGTTGCAAGGATATGGAGGGCTACAAGCCAGGAAAGCCTGGGCAGCCACCCTGTGTGGAGGGTGACCTTGGCGGGGTCGGAAGCGGTACTGGGTCCGACGATAGTGACGGAGCACACAGTGGACGTCCTGGCCGAGATGGAGATATCTGGCTGCCCTTTGCTCTAGGCGCCGTCACTGGATTGGCGGCGCTGGCGCTGTTTGGTCTCTTAGTCTTGTGCCTCTCCAACACCTCTGCAGATCACACAGAAGCGAAGCTGTCGACCGGCGCGACGGTGACGCCGGCGTACTAGGGCACGCCGGCGTAAGTAGCCGCTAATGCCAAAGCGGGTGCCCCCCCTGCTCACGACGGCCGTAAATATTCGAAGCCCCGCATGCACCGGCCGTTTGCTGAAATAAAGAATTCGCACGGGCCACAGAGCGACGTGCCGGTGCGACGTTTTCAACTCCTGGCACAATTCTTTACAGCTTCATTGATAGTTCTATTTCCTTGTTCTTTTTTTTTATTTTCTTAAGCACGCAAGTGCCGATTTCTCTTAAAAACAGAAATGTGAGCACTGTTAAGAACCATGAATTTATATTAACGATTATTTGTAGAAATGATGGCACCTTCGTTTGCATAGATTAACGTGAAGCGAGTAATTTTACATGATTTCTAAAGTCACTGAGCTACAGCCATGCGGTCGGTACAAGAGAAATGAACAAAAAAATTCGCTGTTCCACCCGAAAGGCGGAGCACGGATGTCGATAGCAAATTAGTAGGTAGCTAATTTAAGGTAGCTAATTAGTAGGTAGCTAATTTAAGCGTTAAATTTTTTTTCTATTCGATGTTTTAATTATTTGATCTTTAACATCCAGCAAAGCTTTCTCATTTGACTTATCTTTCTGAAAGCTGTATTGACATTGTGCAAGGAGATTGTGTTTCATGAAAAAAATGTGAAAGTTTAGCATAGACAACACTTTTGCATTCAGTAGGAACAGAAATCGGCCTGTAATTTGATGATTGGTCTGCGCTTCCACCTTTGTATATTGGGAAGTGCAGAGGTGCATCACTTGAATTGCTGGGCATTGCACCTTCTGTATATCTCTTTCAGGGCTGGTAGAATGTAAATATTCCTTTCCATCAATTTTACTGATTTTCTTTCATGCAACACTTGAAAAGTTTAGCCGTTATGGTAATAAAAACTGGCTAATCTGGCAATAACATAAGCGGAGTACCATTCAAGCCACTGAAGAAAGTTGAACAGGAGTAAATCAGCTTCAATACATGGTGGCTATGACGCGTACTCGACTTCTTTAATCACTTACGGGTGCCCTAATTAAAAAAAAGGAAGGCCTTCGACATTGGCTGTCGATCACTGGAGGTGATATTTGAACATTACCTATAGCGTTATAATACAATGGTTACATTATTCCGGACCAGAAGGCCCTAATGGCCAAACACGCATGCCCTGCTCAGTGAGACTAGACGCTCAACTTTTCATCCAAAGCAATGGATACAACGACGAAACCATAAGGAAACTGGAAGGTTATGCAGCACAAGTCACCGGGATATTCAGAAGAATAGCTCTCAAGGGGAGAGGGCTAAGAGAAAGAAGCCTAGTTAAGCTAGTACAAGCGTACGTCATCAGCAGACTTAGCTACGCCACACCATACCTTAACATCCGGGCTTCAGAAAGAGACAAATTAGACTCGATAATCAGAAGATGCTATAAACGAGTACTCGGACTACCCATAAGCACCTCTACTGAGAGACTCCTAACAATGGGAATTCACAATACTTGGCAAGAAACAGCCGAAGCAGTTAAAACCGCCCAACAAGAAAGACTCAGCCAAACATATACAGGCAGAGCTATCCTGAACATGGTGGGGCTGCAGACAGACAGAGGCATGCAAAAGAAACGTGACATCCCAAGAGAAATCAGAGAACAGCTAAGGATAGACCCACTTCCCAAAAACATGCACCCCACCTTCAACAAAGAAAGGAGAGAAAAGAGAGCCGAAGCACTGGTCAGACGCTTCAGCGAAATAGATAGAGAGATAGTGGCGTACACGGATGCGGCCAGCGGCAAACTGGGTGCGGCAGTAGCCTCAGTGGTAGATGGCCAAGGCGAAGCAGTCACAGCAGCAACAATACGCAGCCGCAATCCGGAAGCAGCGGAAGAAGTAGCAATCGCGCTTGCTTGTGTCGGGACCAAGGCGAGCTACATAATAAGCGACAGCAAAACAGCCATCCACAATTACGGAAAAGGCAGAATCGCACCAGAAGCGATACGAATACTAACAGGAAAGAAAATTGACAGAAAAATCAGCCTCGTATGGGCACCAGCTCACACGTCGGTCCCAGGCAACGAGGTGGCACACTTCCTAGCCCGAGATCTCTATTTCCGGGCAGGAGCAGAGCCGCCCGCTTGCAAGGAACTAGACGAGAGACTACAGACCTACACAGAAATAATTGAAAACTATAAGCTTCAGCGTAGAACTGTCCCCCCTCCGGACAAGGAGCTCGGAAATAGAGAGGCGAGAGCCTGGCGCAGACTGCAAGCAGGAAACTACATAAATCCAGTATGGGCGTCACACGTACTGAAAGACGAAGATATAGACGATAAATGTAAGAGATGCGGGGAGAGGGGGACCCTCGACCATATAATCTGGCAATGCGTAGACTCCCCAGGTGTCAAGGAAGGAATAAATAGTAGAGAAGCCTGGGACACCCTTCTGCAAAGCGCGGACCCCGCCATGCAGAGGAGAGCCATCCGTCTGGCGGCAGAGGCCGCGAAGAGTCAACAACTCTTTGCCTGCATCTAGTCGCGGAGACCCCCACCCCTGTCCCTAGGCCTGCGCGCCAGGGGCAGGGAGTAGGGGGTCTCCTTCTCTGATGGAAATAAAAGTTTTTGGAACGGAACGGAACGGTGCATGACGTGCGATCGTTGCTTAAAAGCAAGCTCGGTATTCGATCTCATATTGCTCGCGACTGTACCTCTTACTCTTGAATATGCATGCTTCACTTCGATTTTATAGTTTTTTTTTCATAGTTTTTTTTTATTTCTCCCATTTGACAGCTTCGTTATTCAAGTTTTCTTTTTCAATTATATATTTTTTGTTCTCTCATAGCCGCGAGCTTCTTGGTCAATCGCCCGTAGTGGGGCGAATGCCACCAATTGGCGACGTGAAGGACAATGGCGACGACCGCCGCTGCCTTAGCGCTTCTTCTGACCACGGCGGCCATGTGGGCGCAGCAGTGGATGCGGGCCGCGGCCGCCGACTGCCCCGAATTTTACCGCCGCAAGAACCCGCAGCACACGGCGTGCAAGCCTCTCAACTCGTGGTGCAAGATCAAGGAGAGTGGCGTGGACGACGTCCAGCGCTCCCTCATACTGAAGCTGCACAACGACTACCGGAGCCGAATCGCACGTGGCAACGTGACCGGATTCAAGCCGGCAGCCGACATGCAGGAGCTCTTGTGGGACTCCGACCTGGAATACGTGGCTCAGGTGCGTGGTTATGCACACACGAACGTGGTGTAAGGCGGAAGTCACTGAAACGTGTACGTCTCTAAGCAACGTTTGTCAAATCAGTTCTCCGGAAGCCTGCAAAGAGCAGGAAGGAACACGAAAGAAATATTTCTCACCCACTGGAATCTCGCACGAATGATGCAAACGAAACCCGTACGGTTTATTCAAAAATTAAGCATCGCAGTTTCTTCTGTTTTTTATAAAATAATATTGTATCCTCCTGCTAGTGTCGTGGTTAGCAGGGACGACAACCCCGGAAAGATGATGGCCCAGGGTTCGCTCCGCGGATCAGTACGAATTTTTCACCAAGTTCGAAGCTTCATTTCCGTTACAACCGTATTAGGCTTCCTTCATAAACATGTGCTATATGTTCTGGTGGATGGCAATTTTACCCTCTCAGAACAACGTCTACGAAGCTGAGAAATGAAGGAGTGGTTACGGACCGGCGATTGGGGAGAAGCGGGAGGGGAGCGGGGAGAACAAACATTATCCGATGCGGGTGCTTACCACTGAGCATAAAGGCATATATAATCAATGCTATCTCACTGACCTTTACGAAATAAAGAACAACAAGAAAACTTGAAAGGAAGCTAAACGCCGTGCGATGAGCGATGATTACTACGATGATAATGATGACGAGGACATGACAATTCTTGTCTACCGCCAAAAGTGACCGTCATAAACTTTTCCCTGTATTCACGCCAGACGTACACTTAACGCTATGATACTTTACGCGTGACTTCAGTATACTATTCAACGGCGTTTACGCGTCATTTATCGGTGAGTATGGCTTGACTAACGCCGTTACCAAGCCAAGGTGATCGTTTTGACGCTCCACTAAACCGACATCGAAAGGAGGTGCCGTCTCCGAGTCTGGAGATAGCACTTTCTATGCACTCTGCTTCGGTTACAAATCGTTAGCGCTCTGGTCTAGAACACAAGGTCGAGGGTTCAGTTACCAGCCCACCTGCCTGCCGTATGACCAGTGGGGCACAACGCTATGCAGAAAGTCCGTGCGGACGTTGCTTACTCCACTGGTTAAAGAAGCTACGCGAGATAATAACTCAAACTAAAATTTCCATTACCATGCGCATGCATCACATCCCAGATGCACATAAGTATCCTTCGGACGTTGACCCAATCAATTTGAGCATAATAAAATACCGAAAGGAAAAGCAAAAAGAAAACAAGAAGACAACTAGTAAAGTCGGCGATGAATCAATAGGATATACTGATAGGCTAGATTTAAAAAAAAAAATATGGGGTTTTACGTGCCAAAACCACTTTCTGATTATGAGGCACGCCGTAGTGAAGGACACCGGAAATTTCGACCACCTGAAGTTCTTTTAACGTGAACCTAAATCTAAGCACACAGGTGTTTTCCCATTTCGCCCCCATCGAAATGCGGCCGCCTTGGCCGGGATTTGATGCCGCGACCTCGTGCTCAGCAGCCCAACACCATAGCCACTGAGCAACCATGGCGGGTGATAGGCTAGATTGTATGGCATCATGTACAGTACAAATGGAACACCATAAACGACAGAAGTACGGGGTCATATTGTGGTGAAGGCTGTTCGAGGGTACGTTAATAGTTATAGTTCTTTCAAAAACCACAATAGAGAGTTTTAGATTAGGGGACGCAAGCGGTTTGCGGCTCCTAATCTAAAACCCTTCAATTTCTTTTGCGATCGGGCCGCGTGGAGCTTGCGCCACGCCAGCTATCATAATGCTAGCATCAAACCTCAATCCCTTCTTCTACACAGGCTCATGCTAACCTATGTACAACTCCCGACGGCGACCTGAAACATGACGACGTGCGGGACCGCTTCACGCCACGCTTCAAGTTCACGGGTCAGAACTTGGCGTGGATAGGCCGGTCGTTCGGCAACGGGGGGCCCAACTGGACCTACGTGATTCTCGGCTGGTTTGCGGAGTACAGGCTCTACCCCGCAGGCCTGGTGTCTCGGCTCGAGGTCACATCAGGCGTCAAGACGGGCCACTTCACCCAGCTCGCCTGGGCCAAGTCGCGCTACGTGGGCTGCGGATACGTCTACTACACCGTCGACAAGGCCCGCTATCCGCACATGAAGCACTACACGTGCGACTACGGCCCTTCCGGGAACTACCTAAGGCAGCCCGTCTACCAGGAAGGCGCCACGTGCAGCGCCTGCCCAGAGCCGACTCAGTGCAACCGGCGCAAGGGCCTGTGCGACGGTACGTCGAACGATCCGGGTGAGATGAACCCGTTCATACGCTACCGAGCGCCCGTCCCGATTGTAAATGCTTCGCCATCCCAACCGCGTACTGAGCCACCGACCACGCTTGAGCCTATGACTGAAGGTCCCTACGTACAAGATTTCTACCCAAAACCATTGCCAATTCCGGAGTCCGATGATCCGTATTCAACGATCGAACCAAGTACAGATACGGTCCAATTTCCTCCAGTCGGAGTAGGCGGCGGTTCTCAAGATGCTCAGGGCGACGAGGACGCTTACCGGCATGTCGACGAAGAAGGGATTGGCTGGCTGTCCTTCATCGCGGTCTGCGTCAGCGGGGTGGCGGTCGCTGCGCTCGCCACGTTCTTCGTCTTCTGGCGATACATGGCCGCGACGCCGCTCCCGGAACCTGGCGGTGCGACGGGAGCGCGGAGTCTGACTACCTCGGCATTGCCGTAAAAAGCACGCAGACGCCACATCTACACTTATTCAACATATTAAATGTGCACGAGCTGGATCATCGAGATGATGGCCGAGCTTGTAGCAGTGTGTTCTATCCTCATTCAACGGCTTTTCCTTCTTTTCCAGCGTGAGACCTATTCCTTCAGAGTTTTACCGGGTTCCTTCAATACTGTTTTACCTAGGCGGGATACACGTTTCCGTGATACGGTCGTATTTCTTTTCGGTCGTGAACGCTGTCGCTGTGACACTATATACTGCAAAAAGTAAAGCTTGGAGAACGAACGGAAATGAGGGAGGTTCGACGTCTGAAGATGAGCCCGTAGGTAGCGCCGTACGTGCACAGGATGTCACAGCACCTCAAAGAGGTTGCTAACGGACATGGTGTGCCTTTTGTATTATTTCGATAACAATCGTATGCACACTGCAGCCGAACTTCCGCCATTGGCGTCGACGTCGACATGTGGGTTCTCCGTAAAGCCCCATTGCGAAAAGATCACGGCCGTATGCCGTATGCTGTATCTAAGCGGGTAAGGGTGAGCCGAATAGGATGGTGGCGTGATGCCCGGCGTCTTATCGCGCATGCAAATGGTAGCTGGGCAGGGAGAATGCGCGCGCTTGGAGAAAGTGGGGACGGTTAGTACGTGTCTTCTATTCCGGTCGCGGAGGTGCATGGTACGACTGAGTGCGGCTGCACACGTCCTATAGACTTCCCAGCCTGGGTAAGAGCAGTGCTACGGATGCTGTCTGGCGGCTCCACTCGCGGGAAAAATTAAAATGTTGTCAAGCAGCGCGGTTGCGTTATAGGCGTGTTGTGTATGGGAGTTGGCGCTACGAGGTTGTCTCTCCCGTTCATTTGTCCGCACAAGCGGGAGTTGAGTGCCGCAGCAGCCTCGAAAACACGAAGGGCCGACTACTACCCGTGAAATGCTACAGATTTTTGGGCAAGTTGTGCAAAAACTAAAGCAGACAAGCGGGCACCACTGCTGTTGTTGGCAAATGTCAAGTAATTCGGGCTTGTTCGCTTTCGCATGCGAAGGTATTTAACATTTACGCATGCGAAATTTTTATGTCTAACGCGCAGTGGGTGGAGGGGGCTCTCGCAGGCAACTGAGGTACATTACTAAAAGAGGGGACACTGGGACTCGTAGCCTCCGGAGGATGCTACCGCTGCACCCTGTGGCAGCGACATCTTCGCGAGGGTGCAGCAAGTGGCGTGATGTTATGTTCCTTTTTTTTCGCCTTCAGTGCCCCATTATTGATTGCCACCGTCAATCTTTCTAGTTTCATCCTTTTCTTTTACAGCCATTTTCTTCTTGCTTTATTTATCTGCTTTTTCTTTTTTTATCTGTCGCTAACGTCATATTTTAAAGATTTCGTATATCATAATTCAAAATCTTTGTGAACAGACTGCCTGATCCTTCGCCTATCCTGCATGGTAGGTAGTGCCTCTGTTTCCGAAGAGATCCTCATCAACGACAGCAGCAAGGCAAGCTTAATTCTTGTTCTATCCCCCACTGTTGATTTGTGACACTTTTTTTTAGAAAGTTATCAGCAGCAGCACGATTTGGCGGAGAAGGATACTGATTTCTATGTTAGGCTGCAAGGATGATTACACTTGACGTCTTTTTCACACAATTGCGCTGGCACATCTCAACTTCCCCCAGTCCTCGTGAACATTTACTTACACAGTTCAGGCTTGTTGCCATCTCCTTTGTGCTCTATTTGCAACGAGGAACGCACAATTTGAAACATCTGTCTATCTTGTGACCGCTTTACTGTTTACTGTTTATTTGTACTGCTAAAAGATAATGAATCTCGGAACTACCTCTTCAAAGTATTGGCCTGGGCTTATGAAACCCCATTGTTTTATTTGTGGGCTCAACTCACAGATTCATCAATAAGAGATGTTTACTCCGCCTTTATAGAATTCAGTTTTAAGTCGATGTTAAATTTTTAGTGCTTTTCAATTAAATATTATGTGCATCCTGTGCCGTCATTCCTCCGGTTTTATCGGTTTCGCCTTTCAACAGCATTTACTCTGTAGCGTGTCGATGGCTTTCCTTTCTGAATGCAACGTGAAACAATCCACCCATTTTTTTGGCCAGTCCCGCATAGTGGGTGCGAGCCACTGAGCGTTTTTGTTTGTTTTTGGCCCAATGTATTCGTTGTGGTCACCCGCTTCAAAGGACAGTAGCAACTTAATCATCATCAAGAGCCTGGGGATATGAAGATTTATTTCAGTACGATGCAAGAAGAAGAAGAAAAAGGCGACTTTGTGTATCGGTTGCTGTAAACCGATACACATTGGCGTTCTACGGACGCTCTCCCTAGGCCTCGTGTTGCGCGGTAATAGTTAAGCACCGGGAGCTTTATTAGTTCCTATTTTCGTTTAGTATTTTCTTCTGATAATCTGGCTGGTCTCACTATGAGTTCCTGATGTATCTTTCTTCTCTCAACCAGCAGTCTTTCCTCTGTAGGGCTTCCCTTCCCACTAATGATATCCCTATAGAGGTTTCCTTGCGCAGTGGCATTCTCAGCTTTCCCGTGGCCCTAGTGCCGACTAACCGGGCATTCATCCGCGTGAAGAATCCGAAGGCCATTCAAGAAGAGCTGCGGAAAGCTACCCGCACTTCCAGAGCATAGCCGATATCCTGCAATTGGGCAGAGGAGTAATTATATGTTGTTCGCTCGACCAAACCTGTGTCTCCGACCTTCAAAACTATGGAATGTTCGCGAGTCACCTAGTGAGCCCTTTTGTTCTTGTTCATCTAGCTTCCGTTCGAGGAGTCGACGCGAGTCTGCATGCTTCCGAGGCACTGCAGATGTTTTCCATGTAAGGTGCCACATCCGTCTACCGATCTTCACGAGTTTATGGATATCCGAGGCCCCAGGGAGTCGGTCATTGCGACTTTTGCAGGCACAACCTGGCCGTCAGAGATCAAGGCATGACCTTTAATATACAGGGTTGAAGCTCTTTCCCCCCGCCTACTGCAATGCATTCAGTGTTGGCGATATGGCCATGTTGCAACGACGTGTCCATCCCAGAGTGAGCGATGCTGTTTGTGTGAAGGTACCCGTCCTGCGGGCTGTTCGAAATGTCCTGCGAGAGGCCAAGACCTTCAAATTCTGCAAGATATAGAACGGGAGCGATGTTCGTGCTATGAGACACGGGTTGTTGTATTGGCGAAATCACGGTGCACACGCTGAAGCTGCTGCACGTCCCTCAAAAGCTATGGATCCATTTCTTGGTGATGTTGTAGTTGCTGCTGGGGGTAGAGCTACGGCAAAAGCCCATGACAGTCTTTTATTGAGCCTTTCAAAGACCATTGGACAAGCTTTCACTGCTCAGATGCCACAACTTTTGCAGGTTGCTGCGCGACAATATGTTTCTGGGATTACAGTTTCCCATGAGCATATAGACAAATGCGTATCGGTAGAGGCCTCACCCCGCAGTCCTGGCGACACTGAATCTTTGGAATCTCATGTCGAACGCGAGGGTGGTAACAGTTGTGAATCTAGTTCAGAAAATATTGAGAACATGGATTTTGATGCTCAAACGTGTAAACCTTGTGCTGCAGTTTGGTTGCGTGTTATTTTATGGAGGTCCTGCCTATCAATTACGCCCTGTCATTATTTCAGCGAATCATTACGCCTGTCTTGGCCTTCCAACACTTGTAGCGAATAATATTCTTTATCATGAAGCTCATCTGCTTTCTCTCCAAACTCGATTTCGGATACTCACAGTCCAAACATTACTGAATATGTAGGCTTCTCCCCAGAGGCACTCCTCCCATGCGTTTATTGGAGAGCCGACTGCATTCTTTTCGAATCAATGTTCTTGACTGCATCGTCCCCAGGTATTTATTGTGCAGAAGCTATTAGAACCATTAAAAGTATCAATCCGTGATGCGGTTATCCCAAGTTTACATAGTGCGACCGTAAGCATTGAATTCGATTATATATTTCCTAATAACGCTGAGCTTCTGCGTATTAGACACCTGAAAGGTTTGTTAGATGACCACTTTGAGAACCTCCATATAGCTACAGTAACAGCCACAGATGTTTCTGTCAGTAAAGAGAATGCAGGTGTAAGCGTTTCCTCGCCATCAATAAATTGGTCTTTCTCGCTTCGACTGCCCGACTTTACACCAATATTTAAAGCAGAGTTATTGCCTATCATTCTAGTTCTACGAAAACTTCCCTCGTCTATTATTTCAGCCTTAATCGTGACCGACTCCTTATTCGTATGTTCTGCTCTATCAGTGCCAAATTCATGCAATATTATCCGAGAGTTTGATTCATCTATGCCCAAACATTTACGCCTCATCCGTTTGGTATGGGTACCAGAACACGTGGGACTCACTTTAAACGAGTCAGCAGACGCACTCGCGGCGGCATCTCTTAAAGGCCCGCTGCTGAGACCCTAAAACCTTCGGCATACATCACGGCTGCAAGATTTTTGAAAATTTGTGTTCAAGAAGAACATGCCAAGTCTCGTGTATTAAATAACACAGATCTTCAGGAGCTTAGATTCTCTTGGCACCGCAGACGGTGTTAAACAAGAAAGTTTCATTCATAGAGAATGCGTTGCCGAATACCAACGCTTAATGTTTATTCCCACAGGCCGGATTTAGCACCTTACCCTCAATGTTTTCATTGAAACGAACCTGAAACCCGAAGGTCCCTTTCGCCAACTTAGATTGGTCATTACGCTTTCTATGATAGTTTCTCTTGGGGCGTGTGCAGTAGTATACTGCAATAGGAACGTATTTGATGCCATATTTCATTTTGTAAGTGTAACAAAGAGACGACCCTGATAATTTCATCGTTTTACTTTCCTCAATATCAACACAAGAATACTGACTTCAAATTTTAAAATAATATAGCCTGAAAATTGACATCAACGATTAGTATTCACATAATGGCATCCTTAAATTGCAAAGTTCTACTGAAGTATTCTTCCCTTTTTACCTACTGCCGCCCGATGCATGGCCGATACCCCGTAGTGGGTTGAGCCGTATCCGCAGGCACCGAACCAAGACAAGGATGACGACCGCCGCTGCTGTCGGCCCGTTGCTCCTGGGGACGGTGTGGACGTCGCTGTGGACACCAGCCGAGGCCCAATGCCCGCCGGATGTGCGCCGGAAGAGACCGACGCACACACTGTGCAAGCCGCCCAACAATCTGTGCACCATACGCGAGGCGGGCGTGGACGCCGCTCAGCGAGCCCTCATTGTGAACCGCCACAACGAACACCGGAGTGAGGTGGCGCAGGGGCGGCTGCGCGGATTTTCACCGGCAGCCGACATGCAGGAGCTGATCTGGGACGACGAGATGGCGCAGGTGGCACAGGTGAGTGTCTAGTCTGAATATTCATGTGCGCTCTGAAAAGAAAGGAATTGACTGACCGAATGACTGAGTGGATTGATTGCAGGCCTGCGAGGCGGCGAAGAGGCAAGACCTCGACGTCCCCACGTGGGAGGCCTATATGCCCAGACACTGAACTGCATACTGGGGCCCTATAACATAAAGTTATTCCAATGTGTTTTTATTCCAATCTCCTGACGTCAAATTTGCGTAACCGCCGACGTAAGCATCTGGCGGTGGCCCGCAGGGTTGTCTGAACAGACCAATCAAACGCTCTCCTCGTTCATGGGAGGTCACTTTTGTTTGCTTGACAAACGAATAACATTTCCTGCACTGTGCGGCTTGTGTTATATAATTGGCTGACAAGAGGCGAGAAGCACGCTCAAGTGGAGAGGGATTCGATGGGGCCGAGCCAGTGCACTGAAAATCGACAACCGGATGAAGAGGGTGAGGCCGGCGTCTGCGATTGGTTCACTTTTTCTGACTTAGCTCGCGGTGGCTGGTCGAAAATCGCGGCGGCATGCCATGGAAGCTTAAGAATGACGGTAAAACGGATTCTCAGCAAAGAAGAGTTGGCAGAACGAGGTCGTAAACGTGCCGAAGGCGCTCGAAAACGTTACGCGGCCACGGAAAAAGTTTCATAACACGCAAATAAACCAATGCTTTCCGGCTGGTGCGAGTAGCCATTGCCTGAGCGATCGGCGGCAGCCATCTTTTATTCCTTTCGGAACGGGGCAGGCTGCGGCTATTCAGAAGAAAATTCAGTTTTGTTCGGCATATTAATGCATCTTTAAAGCGTACACGTCACTTTGACGCGGGAGTATTCGCGGTTTTTTGACGTCACGTGACAGGCAGGTGGAGTGGGTGCAGCCCGAAAACTTTTGACCAATAGCCGAGGGCTAATTGCGAATAGGCATCGAATCACAAATAACTATTTTTCTTTTGTTCGGTCAAATCATGCATAATCAGTGTTTACACATCATATCAGATGGGGAGCTATCGCGGTGTTCGTGACGTCACGTGACAGACAGGTGAAATGGGGGTGTTCCAAAAAAGTTTTTGACCAATCGCGGGGGGCTGAGTGCAGAATTGGAATAGAAAACTTTGGAATAGTTTTACGTTATAGCGCCCCCGGTTTCAATAAAGGTTTGTTCCATCTCCTCTTCCTCGCTGTGTGTCGTGGCTGACAGCGTAACAGGACGGACGGGCGGACAAGGCAAACCCAGTTTCGAGCTGCTGGCGCAGTAAAAGTATCTGTTTTTCCCGAAGGCTAAGCATGGAAGGCGACGTTAAGGTTTAGCGTTGCGCTGCGAAGGCATCTCGGAACGGTGACGTAAGGGAGCCTTCATAGCTGAATCGCTCAGGCCGCGTGCGTGAGTATAAAAGACAGTTTTAGCAGAACACTTCCTGTGCCCCGCTCCGCTCAGCCAGCGAGCGGAGTCGGAAGTGCGCATGCGCTGAGCGCTCAGCAGCGAGCGTGCGAGCGGACGTGCGCCTCCGAGCTCGCCGAGAGGAACGCGCAAGCGCTGCAAGCGAGACGAACGAAAATACGCGTTAGGGTGGCTATCCTAGCCGCGGGTCGGCTGATCTGCTCGGAAGGCGCTTTGCATCATGGAGTGCCTAACGAAACGAGACGAGGGTAAGCACGCGGCGCCAAAAGTACGGTTGCGAATACCACGATTTTTTGACGAGTACACAAGTGGCACGTCCAGCTTCTTCGATTCGCTGTAGCCTCGCAGCCTTTGTGTGACAATGCCCCGCGCCCGTAAGGGAATATATATATATATATATATATATATCTATATATATATATATATATATATATATATATATATATATATATATATATATATATATATATATATATATATGCATGTCATCAATCGTCAAAGATTTGCAACATTAAAGTAATATCCTTGCTTGACACTCATCAACTCGAATAAAATGCTACATACTTGCGGCTGTTTATTGAGCTTCTATCAAAAGGTGGCACCGCATGCGACTACACGTCCTTTTTGCGCATGCACGCTCAACTAAAACCCATTCCTTTTTCGTTAAACCGTTGCGGCGGAGGTGGTGTACGCGAGCGGAGCGCGTATAAGAAAACGTTCTGCTAAAACCAGAGCTGCGAAGTGGCAACTCCGCAATTGAAACGAGTCCGGAATCATTCCACATTTTCAAACACCCAGAATGGAATGGGAACGCAATGTTGGCGCGCCAGTCTGGCAGATGGAATGGCAATGGAATTGGAGTCCGAGATTCCGGAATGGGTGCATAGTCCTTGAGTGCTGAATGCTAACTTTAGACGAGATAACAAACTGGGTAAATTTCCCAATTATATATATACCCTTTACTAGGCTTCGACAAATTAATTCCATTTCTCCATTTTTACTCAGTACCGCCTATTTCAACATCTACGTACAGGTAACTGCCGTTGCACGGTAACTATATTTAGAGTACTTAACACAGTCTACGCTTCTGAAGACCCAGAAACCTTCTTGCTTTAGTAATTTAAGTCCTATAAAGACACCAACTTTCAGCTAAGGAGTAAACTTCTTAACCTTTACTTAAAAGGTCAAGTTGACAAGAATGATCCGATTTAGCAAGAGCAGGCCTGACCTATAGCACACTAGGATGCAAGCAAAAAACGACGTCGCAAATGGTTGCACCCTGCGCGAGTCCCCAATGATTTGGGAAGCGCGCCATGTGTTTTCTCACACTGTCGACTATACAGAAGGTGCTCCAACTAGATTTAGTTAAATAGCGCACTTAAAAAAGCACAGAGAGATAGAAATTATGAGGACATGCACAAGCGCTCGAGCGTATCATCGCCCGCCTCGTGCGTTCGCATTTCTTCAAGTGCGCTGCTTAAGTAAATCATAAGTTATCAACTAGCCCATCAGTACCTATTAGGCGCGATAGCAGGCGGTCATAGTGGTGTGCTGTAATATAGAACCCAAACGAAGTAGACCTTTTTTTAGCGCCAAGAAACAGCCTCTCATTTGATATGAACGCTGTTAGACATCTGTGCCTAGAAAATTGTTCATTAAAAGACACCCAATCCCAGAATTAAAATACATTTCTTCCCCTTATGTACTGCAAGTGCGCATCGCTTCTTATGATGACAAACTTCCTGCTCGGCGTCCTTTATGACTAAGACTTACGATGGGGGCGAAATGCGAAAACACCCGTGTGCTTAGATTTAGGTGCACGTTAAAGAACCCCAGGTGGTCGAAATTTCCGGAGTCCTCCACTACGGCGTGCCTCATAATCAGAAAGTGGTTTTGGCACGTAAAACCCCAAATATTATTATTATTATGACTAAGACTTAACCATGACTACTTCGATCCAGTCAGAGACGACTGCAACAGATTCGCTAATTAAGCCAGAGACTCAAAACTGGGAGATGGGGACCGCTACTCGGTACTCGTCCATGTTCGAATGTTTTTTTTTATTAGAATCTGTACCGGCATTCTATCTTCCGCACCGATTATGGCTATCTCTTTCATTTTTCTTCTTCAATCAGTCGTGTAGATCTTAACACGTGCATCGGGATTTCCATCTATACGCTGTGACAGGCCCACGCCAACCTCTGCACGCCATCCGACGGATCTTTGAACCACGACACGCGCGATGACCGCTTCACGTCACGGTTCCAAATCACGGGCCAGAACCTTGCGTGGGATGGACAGACGTTCCCGGTCGGCGTGCCCAACTGGACGAATGCCATCGACGAGTGGTACGTTGAGCACACGTTCTTCCCGCCGAAGTACATCAGTCAGTATCCCGGCGTAGCAGTCTCATCCATGGCCACGGGCCACTTCACTCAGGCCATCTGGGCCAACACTCGCTACATCGGCTGCGGCTACGTCTACTACTCGGTCGCCGGGGCGCGGTACCCGTACATGCGCAAGTACACGTGCAACTACGCTCCGGCTGGGAACTACAGGCGGCGGCCCGTCTACCAGGAGGGCGCTACGTGCAGCGCGTGTCCACCGGCCACCCACTGCAGCCAAGCTACGGGTCTGTGCGGCGACCAAGCGCCCGCAGAGAAACCCGGGGACAAACCCTTGCCGGCACCTGGGCCCAATTCTCCACCGCCGAGCCCTCCCGACATGTCGCCTTCTTCCGAACCGGAAGCGGAGACTACGATGTGGCCTTACGTAACACTTGCCGTGTCCCTAGCCGTAGTGGTGTCCTTGCTGGTTGGCCTCGTCGTCGGTTGGCGCGTTATCGCTCGTACCGATTACTTGACTGGAACGCGGGCAGCTTCCGATGTCCCCCCGGCGGAGGAATAGTGGACCATGCCAACATATTTTGCATTCGTTTTTGGAACGGTTTCGTTTCTATGATCACAAACGCGTGACTGAAACTGGTTGTCTTGTGCTGCTGCTTCTCGCGATACTTTCTTCTTTTTTTTGCGTTACGAGCGGATTTCTTTTTTCATATCTGTGTACTTATCGAATGATTTAAGTGTGCCAACGGTACGTATAAGAAGCACATGTGTCTGCTGATAAATGTTGGCGAAGTGCTTATGAATTTAGGTTCATCCTACACGAGTCCAGCGTGCTTTTCTGCCGTTCGCATCGTTCCCCACACACCTTCTTTTGCGGGATAAGGGTGGGCTGGAGTTATTTGACGTCGTGTGACCGTAATAACGTAGACGACAGAGAACAAGAGAACATGCAAGTCCACAACATAAGCTATCAGTTTTACACCTTGACCAGTGACGTAGCCTGTAATCTTTCCGGAGGGAGTGGGGGTGGGCATGCGCTTGACCAAAGACTGAATGGAAGGAGAGAGAAGGGGAGGCACGTGTCCAGTGGGCCATCCTCCTGGTTACGTCCCTGATCCTGACGTTCCCCATTACGGGTCAAGAAGATTGATTATAGTTGAGCTCGGTGCACGCCTATGGCTCTCATCGGCTCTCGCAACGAGCAATTCACCTCACAATCGACTTTCCTGATGTGCCGTAGAGACAAACCACGTAGCATTTACATCTACTAATCGCGCATTTTCCTAACACTAAATAATATTACGTTTGGCCTAGTTGCCGTTCTTTTCTTGTGTGTGTGTCTTCTTCTTACGTTGATTATTCTGCATTTCACATTCACGCGCTTACTGTAATCTAGTTGTATTAGCCGCTATCTCTCTTTCAATAGCACCTCCTAAATGGTATTACTTATTGATGGTTTATATTCAGACACTTGCCTTGTGTCCACTGTTCTATACTATGTTTTAACTGCATATTATTTTTATGGCCCTGTGGCCGCGTATTTTTATTTCTTCCGCTGACAATTGAAACCGTTGTTCTTGTCCTCCTTGAGTTATACATGTTATCCGCGGAGCTTCATTGTGCGTTACTTGCCTTTTGTTTTTTATGTATCTACTACTACTACTACTCGGTGTTTTCTTTTTTATATATATTTGTGCTTTAATACTTGCCGTACATCCCCTTTACTTACAGAATGTATCTATCAACTTCTCAAATACTTTAAATGAATGAATGAATGAATGAATGAATGAATGAATGAATGAATGAATGAATGAATGAATGAATGAATGAATGAATGAATTGATCGCGCGTCCGTCGTCGTCTTCTTCCTCAGCTGACTGCGGTGCCGCTCATCACACCAGCATTCCCATACTGCCCCTCCCGTCGCGAAGGTGCCGACGGCACCGGCCCACTGCCAGTCCGTGCTGTGATTTCGGTCTCAAATTCATTTGCCTCAATATATGGCGAAATGAAAGCACCTATCGAGCTGCGCTCAAATTTCGTGTTATAGAGTATGGTAATCGTCAGGCATTTTTTTTTTCTTGAACGTAGTAATAGTTGTTGAAGTGTGTTATCTGAAACGTGTATCTCACAGTAGCCTCTGAGAGATTAACAACTAACGTCAAACCTCAGAGGACGCGCGCTCGAAACCCAGAAGTGGGAGGTGATGGCCTGCTGTCTTTCTTCTGGCCCTTCTCGCTCAACTTATGGACCGTTTGACAAGCGTTGCCAGCCGCTAAGAAGCTGTCTATAAAATAAAATAGCCTTGCGCAAAGAAAAAAAAAATAAAGTAAAGCTGTTGTCGTCCCGCACAAGAACCGAGTAGAAGGCGACTCTTCCGTTATGACAGAGTTGACAACCTTCCAACTTGGCTTTTCGTGCGTTGGCACCTTACTTTGCCTTATGCAGTTTAGCTCTGTACTCACCGATGGCGAGAATTCCCCAGAATGAGTCACGAAGGCCATGACGTCGCAGTGGTAACTAACTCGAAGATGAGCGCGTACACTTACGCAACGTTTTCTGACCCGCCACGTGGTTATCGTAAGCGCTCCAAAAATACTTTAACACGTGCGCTGGTTAGACGCTGGTTGCGCCACCTATTCTCCTCAGACGGCGGAAATTCCTGAAACGTCGCCGCGCAGAAGTAATCAACACAGCCGTGGTTTGGCTATACGCGAGGCACGACTCTCGCTATACGCGTGCGGTACTTCATTTCTCGTTCCATAAATTGCCACACACAACCTCGACCGTGTGCAGCTTCGCATCACGTGCGCGGTCGTGTCACGTGCCCGGTGTGTTGCAGAGAGAGAGAGAGAGAGAGAGACAAACTTCGTGCGAGTCCGTGCTGTACATTACGATTCTGAGAAGCGAATGCCAAAACAAGTATGCTTCTGACGCATCCGTCGGGCACGCTTTTTTGCACACGTCGTGCGATATGCACTGCCTCAAAAACTACAAACGTGACTTGTATTGGAATCTTTCCCCAAACAAGGAAAGTGACCCTATAGACAACTCGGCGGCGCTACGTAATATTCCTCCGCTTGCAACTGCAACAGAGCGCTGCGATTGTAGTGCTGCTAAGTGGGCGAAGAAGACACATTGTCGCACGTGCTTCGTAACCTCCCCACCCCACCCTCCATTTTCTTGTTTTTCTTTTAGGTTTCATCTTGCAAGAGTCAAACAGTTTCTTACAACTCTCGAGAAACCAATACGGCAAGATTCAACCGAGCAGACGTAAGGTACTTGCCAACAAATGGCCTTCTAGAAAGTGAGGTACGCCTGAGAGCTTCAAAAGCGTTGAATTTTTGAAGCTGCTTGTTGAGGTGCACCGGGTGCCATTCCCCTTTCGCTCTGCTTTCGAGAGTTCTTGCAGATGCCAACGACGGTACTTTATAGAGGGGCCATTTCGCAGATTTTGGGTCGTCCAATTTTGGAAGATCTGGGGCTCGTCGAATAATTGTGGAGTGTTACTGGCTGCAGTTTTATAGGCCTTCTTTTTTTTCTCTCTCCCCTACACATAGCCCATTGTTCTCACTTAAAACAAAATTCTCGAAACAGCAATTCGACTTATGGATTATGTGAGGCTCACTCGTATACGCTCGATAAAATGCTAAAACGCTGGCCTGCTTAGTTTCGGGAGCTCATTCACCAAACCACCGGGGCTCGAACTTCATACGAAGCCCATCCGCGCGGCGTCCCTCACATACCAATTGTGCTGCAGTTTCCGGACATTAAACCCAACAAGGTAATCTTATTTGACTCGGTGCAGTATACTGTTGAGGAACAAAAGTTAAAGCACTCAATTGTGGCGACCACGGCGGCCGCATTTCGACGAGAGCAGAACGCAAAAAAAAAAAACTGGCTGTGGCTTAGCTAAGGTAAGCCCAGGATGCGAAGCATACTAGCCTTTATTTTAACGCGACAGCGTTAAGGAGCTCGTGTCGCAGAAAAGCCGGTGTCGTCGGCGTCGGCTCAGGCGTGCGGCGCTTGCTCAGACGCACATTTCGTTGTCGCGCCGAACGCTGCGTTGCTCGACGCTCACCGCGTCCGATGCGGGGCGCGTAGTCGCTGCGCCGTAGCAAAGCCACCTAGAAACAGTCTCTGTAACACGCCGCAACCTTCGCTTCTCATTCCAACGAGCAGCTCTGTCTCCAGGAGGCATCTCACCTCGTGAGTGTCTAGCAGAGGCAAGCGCAGCTGCTTATATACCGCCGCGACGCCGCGAGCGACGGCGCGAGTTGGAGCCTCGTTTCTCCTTTGTCGTGACGTCACGGTGTCACGTGGTATTGAAGGCGACACCGCCGCGCCTGAGGAGCTGGGTTGAGCTCTAGTAATATGCTTCGCATAAAAGTTATCGTGTGTAATTAACAGTACACAGGAATTTAAACAAGATACACGAGCATGTCAAAATTTTGAAGTTATGCTCGTCATTTAAGTGAATGATAGAGGGAAAAAGAAAACTGGTCAATATCATCGAGGAGCGCTGCACAGCATGTCTCAAATAGTCCCGGTGTTAACATTGATACGTTAAATCCGATTAAGCAATCGTCGAGCAGTCGATCACAATTACGTTTATGAGGAAAGTGACGCACGCGCTTGTACCGTAAGACATATGTCCGAAAGAAGCGAGAACCAAATCAACAAAAACGCGCCCGCTGTTAACCTTCGGGCGCCATGTACAGGGGACACAATTAGAACCGCGAATCCTTCAATCGGCACTTTGATTACTGCGGATGTCAATCAATGAACAACCCGGATCCAGGATTTCAAGTTCTACTCGCGTGGTATAAAGAGCGAAAAGTAGCGGGCAGAGCGGGATGTCGCCATTCGGTCGGGACGGCCGCAGCTTATTAAGCAAGCGTGTGCGTGGACATCCGCAGAGCTCGATCGAGCGCGCACTGCGTCTCATCGCCACGCGTCGCAGTTCTCGCTACGCACGTGCCGATTGCCCGGTCAGCGCGCGCACTCTTTTGCGTCCGCTAGTCGGTAAACACAGAGGCGTTAGCGGACGCCATGCGCAGCTACCGTGGACACTCAAACTTTACATGCTTACTGTAATTGCTTGCCTCGAGGTCTCTGCGTCAACAGCACGACATTCTTGTGTGTGTATACGCGTGTGCAGACAGAGGCCTTAGGACGCATCACGTGAAACTATCGCACAAATACCCGAACTCCGTGAACTTGCATTGATTATGTGCGTCCAGGGTTAGTTCAGCATATGACCGCCGTGGTGTGTGCGTGTGTGTGTGTGTGTGTGTGTGTGTCGTTACTGCACAGTGGCCGTGAACTTCTAATAATCCACATGGAGCACTTCTCTGGTTAGATTTACACATGTTTCTGATTATATTAACGCGACATCGACAAAAATCTGGCGTCGGCTTCGGCGGCGTTGTCCGTGAGCGAAAAATATCATACCGAACCACGCAGGTCCTCCGCGTGACGCGTAGCCATTACCGAACTGATTGAATTTCTCAAAGTAAAATGCGTCGGAAAATTGGCAAAATACGACTTACATACAACCTATACAGACATGATAGCGTCGGATTGTAATTTGAATATATCAGAAAACATAATTCTGTTACGCGGCAATTCAAACACAAACCCGTTTGCCAGTTGCCGTTTGCGGTTTGGCACGGTTATGCACGACCTCCGGGATCGGACCACGGAACAGGCCGCGTTTCTACCAGAAAGCTCGCCTTCGTGCATACCGCTCGCCGCCAGCGTTTACCGGTGAACATTACGGTTACATAAGCAGCAGTTGCCGGGAAGCGTGAGATGCAGTCAGGAATCTTTGAATGCTATCACGTTCCACTCTTAAAGGCGAAGCTTAAGCATTTTCCCATGTTTTTACGTTTTTTTTATTTTGTTTGTTTGTAGACTAAGTACGGTCGTGTGTGTGGTATGTGTGTGCGTGTAAGTGTTGCAGGTAGCATCAGTTTCTTTATCCGCATGTGGAGACAGCCAGCTATAATCTAGACAACTTCGTTACTAATTAACAAACATTACCCTTTATTAACAAGGTTTGCTGTTACACACACACACACACACACACACACACACACACACACACACACACACACACACACACACACACACACACACACACACACACACATATAAATATATATATATATATATACCTTTCAGAGAACTCCATTGGCGCTTCAGTTACTTTCTTAACAAAACGTGGTGTTATGCATTGAAGCACCAAGGAAACTATAGCACGCCAATACATTTATCCGCAAAGTTCGGGAATTAATATCGCGAAGCTGGTGTAATCCTGAGAATTCGTTCCAAGTGGATCCGCCTTGCGAACTTCACGGCTAAAATGTGTAGATCGCAATATGGGCTACAAGAAAATTAGTTAAGAACTTAATTAGTGCATTTCTGTTAATTACTCGATTATGTATATCAATTTCTTGTGCAAGTAATATCTGCCTCTTCGAGTAGACCAGCTCATGAACTAGAATTGCGTATCTGCCACAGGCAACCTTTAATTCTTTTTTAAATATTAGAAGACATAATACACTCGCACCTTCTAGATTTCCTTGAGTACAATAGCTTCTTCTTCTTCCCCGTTTCCCAGCACGGCTACAAGGAAACGTTTTCGTGTGAAACGCAATTGTTATTTTTCGCTTACAACCTGTTCATTAATGCAGAGCTGTGATTTGAAACAGATTTTATATTCATTGATTTCGCAAAGGATTTTGATTTAATTTCGCATGATTTGCTCTTCTTTAAACTTAGTTTAATATAGACCCCGATGTCTTAGCATGGACAAAAGCATTCCTGTCTAACGCCACCCAGCATGTGACAGCTAACGACTGCTCCTCTGTCCCTACTGTAGTGACATCTGGTGTCCCTCAAAGGTGAGTTCTCGGTCCTTTGCTCTCTTTAATTTACATTAAACACCTTTCTTCACTTCAGCTATCTGGCTCTTCGCAGATGACTGTGTAATCTACCAAAAAATTACTAACAGTACAGATTCCCCTTGAACATCAATGTGACCTCGACAGTGTTTTTGATTGATGCACTAATTGGCTTACGACACTTAAACCAACTAAATGTAAACGCATGCGTATCTCTAGACGTTCGTCTGCTCAAAGTATGCCTACATGCTTCCTGAACAATGTTGCTTTACCCCCCGCTGATTGTTATAAGTATATCGGCATTCAAATAACATCTAATCTGTCCTGGGACATGTATATTTAATATGTGACTAGCAGCACGAACCGAAAGCTTGGCTATTTGCGTCGAAATTTTTCCACATAGCCGTCTCCCATCAAATTAATGCTTTACAAAATCATCGTCCACAGCCATGTCAGCCATCGTCCGTAGGGTCCGATGGCTGGCTGACATTCAATTATGCAAGCGCCATATGCATGGCCCCCCAGTCAAACCCCAGTCAAGCCACGCCAGCGCTTGCTAGCATTCCGCGTAAATAACGCTCCATAAACGCGTCCTAGAGCGCGAGGAGACACGCGATCTTACATGGGGGGCGCGCCACGTAGCGTCGATGCGTGCACGTTTTGCATTGCAGTTTATGCAGTATTGCAGTTTATGGTAGAAAAAGAAGTTTACGGAAATGTACGAAAAATGCTAGAAAATACATTATGTGCCTGATTAAATCAATCTGGCTAGGTGACTATGTCACTCAACCGCAGAACACTCCCAACCCCACAGCCACAGCTCCCGAAGACTCAAGAGACAACACTCAGATTGTTGCAAACCAAGGCGTTCCCCGCACCCAAGGAGACTCCATCTCATGTTCCCTACTGAATATGATGAACAATGTAGGACCCGCCACACTCAAGAGCTGTGGGAGGCGCTGCTGCCCAGCTCCCATCTCTGGGGTCAGATCATGTTAATTGAGAGGGTGGTCGCAACCAAGACGGCGCATGGATTCCCGTGAAGAAGGAACCACTCCTGCAAATGAAGCCATCTTTAGGATCATTAAAGATGTTCTCTCTCTCTCTCTTTCGAACGGCATGCCAATAAACCATCGTTGCCATCGTCATCAACGGCAATGTATACCGTGCCACCGGTCAAGGGATGTGCTAAGTGCGCGACGTAGCCTAGATACCTGTGTTTACTCTTCGGTACACGTTATGCTGTCTTGTCACAAGGTACGAACCGCTGCTGAAGAATGAAGAAATGAATCTAAGGGCGACGCGCACGGCTGTAACCAGGCAACACCGGGCTCAGCAGACCAGCTGTACATAGAGCAGGACAAGCTGCGACTTGCAGTCGATGCCGGGCGGACAGTTCAGACCCTTCTCATGAAAACAACGCGGAGAGACTTCGCCGCGAAGACTCTGTAGCGCGTGGTGCCGAAAATGGAGCTCCTGTGGAGCTGGGTGTGCCGCGCAGGCCTGTGACTTTTTTTTCTTCATAACATCTACCACTACAATAAAGTATGCATCTTGATTTGCAGTGTAAGTAATGGCCACCTCTTCAAGTAATTCTGCGCAATGTGTAGATTTGTGCTATCGTTCAACACACACACACACGCACACACGCACACACACGCACACGCACACGCACACACACACACACACACGCACACACACACGTACACACACGCACGCACACACGCACGCACACAGATATAGCACTTTTACATAACAATTAAATTTCGTTATCTAGGGAACGTATCATTTGATCCAAAGCAAATAAGTTACATTTTAAAGTCCGAGGAAAGAATATCAACTTTGCAGCAACATCATTTTGGAATAACTTGCCCAATCAGTTAAACCTTTCTGTGTCAATCGATGTATTTAAAAAAGACACATTGTTATTTAGTACAATATTGACGTTTTATTGGTTGCATTTTATATAACCTTACTTTAATTGCTTTTATTTTAATAGAGAACTTATTATTGGTTCAATCACTTCTTATCCTGGGCTCTGAAAGACGACATCTCATTGCAGCCTTTAGTAACGGCCGCTAGAAGGGAACGTACTTGAGTTATGAGACATACGTCTATATTTTAAACCACGCTTAATAACTCTCTGAAAAAATAAACATTTTCGATTAATTGATGGGAGATTATTGGAGGTAAACTCAGAGTTAGACTGTTGGAAAATATTTCTAATGCAAATAATAACAATAATGTCAAGGTAAAATATTGCTCGCAGTCTCCACATTCGTCCTTAGTCGCTCAGTTGTGTTTACGTTTGACACGGATCGAATATATCTTTCGTTCCACCACTCGAGATAATGTTGCCTAAGCTCTAAGTTACCTAGAACAAAGCACTTCTTGTAAGGGTGTGTGAATATTCCGAAATTCTTATACGAATCAAATAATTCTAGTTATTCAATTCTTATTCGGTTCGAAAGTTCGGTCTTGGAAGTTGTCGAATATTCGTTTCGTTCGATTACTACGGGACAGAAAAAAAGTTTTTGGAGTTTACAGGAGGAAAGGCTGATGCATGTGAACAGTCTGCGGAATGATTCTGCTGCATGGAGAACCGTATTGTTGCACAAAAGCATTAGTTTGTGAGCGAATGCGTTGAAGAAATCACCTATGCACAATAGTTTAGAGCTGTTAAACACGCGCATGTCTCGCCTTTGGCAGCCTATGAATTTTCACTCCATATTCAATTCAATTCAATTCAGTCTTTATTTTTCTCTTGTACAGAGAAGGAGACAGGACTAAAAGCTCGTAAGCTTGACAGAGGTCCTGCCCCCTTTATCAACTTGGCAGTACAGTACACAGACAGAGATTTTCAATTTTCCAAATAAACACTGAAACAAAATAACAAAACACTTTGTAAAAACAGCGCTATGAATTGCAGCACAAACATAGGTATTAGAAAGACAAATAAGTGCTCATGGGGAAACGAAAAAAAAAAGAATAATAATAATAACAGGTATAGGTTTAAACTGAGTGCAACATTACGTAATCTTGCTCCATATTATGCAAATATACTTAATGTTTAAGCAGTGCCGCCATGTATGGATTCATTTAGAAGGACGTGCGGTGCTGTATGGCAATGCGCTTCGCTCCTTAAGTGAGCACTACACTTCTAGGTGCATCTGTTGACATGCTTTTTTGTTTGTTGAATCACTGTCATTGTCATAGTGCACCAGGAGCACTTACATTCCCTTTGTTCAGATTTGCAAGCTTTTCAAATGAGTTGGAATTCAGTATCAAACATCGTAAATATGCCTTTTGTAGCCAAAAAGACTACATAAGAGCAGTGGCGTCGCTAGGTTGTCTGGCACCCGGGGCCCTTAGATCTTCTGTCACCCTCCCCCCCGCCCGACTGTAGCCGGCGGAATGAGGGGTGTCTTCAGACGTATAAGACAACCCCCCCCCCCCTCCTCCCGCTGGCCCCTTGCACCCGGGGCCCACGGCCCCCCGGCCCCCCCTGTTGCTACGCCACTGCATAAGAGGTTTTATGTTTTAGTTTCTGTAGAAGTCATAAGTACATACGATTGGATATTCGAAGCCCGTTTACGGAAGTTGCACTGTTCGCACAACTTTGTATATATATATATATATATATATATATATATATATATATATATATATATATATATATATATATATATATATATATATATATATATATATATATATATATATATATATATATATATATTATCAAGCCTGAATGTGGTGCCGCGCTTATTGAACGACGTATTTAAAACATACGCTGTAACGACAATGGCCCCACACTGAAATAATAGCACGGTCATTGCAACATTGTACAATTTTTTCCAGGCTAAGAATTATGTCAGGAAAAAATGTAAGCGGTGGCAAGTGAAGACGGCCTATGCACCTAAGATTTGATAGAATGCGGTGTATGGGTTTCAGCGCACTGCTTTAATACCTACTGTACCGGAATAAACCGCTCTCGCAAATGACTCGCCAGCCTTCCCGTAACAAGTACTCGCTCGAGACACGTGCCGTATGATGTGTCCACACACGTCGCATGTCTCTTGTGTTTTACCACCAGGAAAAGAGCAGCTTTACTGCCGCTGCAGTGTTCAAAAGAAAAAGAAAAGGAAATGCTGCAAGGGGGAGGGAACAGGATGTGGCGACATCGGAGGACGATTGTACCATATGTATACTTGCATGTTTGTGTATAAGTCCCGGATTCTACGGACCTTATGCTATGGGGGTTTGGCACAACGTCAACTCTATGCCAAGTTTCTGAGCGTGAATTAGCCTAAATAATCAAATTTAACGTATGTGCAAACTGCAGGCGATTAGTCTGGTCGACAACGCCCATTGAGAGAAGCTTAAAACCTCGACATATGAAGCTACGGGACCGTAACCTGCAGCTTACGAGCAAGCATGATTACGTATTTTTAAAGGGGCACTTTAAGTGCAACAGAATTCCTTAATTCCGAGTGGTAAATGAATTGATGCAGAACTCAATTTTAATTTCGTTTGGCGGGAAATTATTACTAGAATTAATGAGTGGATGAATGATTTATTCCGCACAGAATGTATCTTGACCTAACTAAGGAAGATGATATAGGTGGCAATTCATAATTACTAGAATTAATGAATGAAATAAATTTTTTTTTTCAGCACAGATTGTCTCTCAGCCTAAGAAGGGAAAATGAGATAGGTGGGAATGGGAGAAGAAAGAATGGCACTGGGGATGCGCGACAACAGGAATCTTCCGTTGTGGATCGAGATCCACAGTCACTTGGTCGGGCACCGAAGGAGCGGGAGCGCCAGCTTTGCAAGTTCAGCCCTCATAGTCGACACTCAGGCGCCTCCATTCTGCCGCTTCATGAAGGTTGAACTGAGGAAAAAAGACGCGCGAACCGTCGGGAGTGGCCGAAAAAGGGCTGCAAACATACGCACAGCAAACCATTTTTCGCGTTACAAGACACAATCCTTGCTTTGCAAACGCACACCGCCAACAGTTATGTATTCTTTGTCGAATAGTCTCTGGAATGTGATTGTCAGTATTATGGACATACCGTCATGACCAAGTTTCGGTTTCGGTCAACTGACTATGGATTGTGCATGCTTTTAGTTATCCTATCCAAGTCAGATCCAAGTGGCGCATCAAATATGGCGTCTGCCATGGCGTCAAAAACATGCTCTTTCGTCTCGCGGTGGAAGCATTTGTTACGACAGCCGGCTACTAACGCAAAGTCTTGGGCACATCATGCTAGAAGAACATGTTCAAACACAAGTTGGTGAACGTTGTCTATAAATTAAAATATGATTCACGGCGCTAAAAGAACTGTTCTTGCGTTGTGAGACCCGTGTTTGCGATCTGAAGACGCAGAACGTGAATGAAACCATTCACATTTCTTTTCTCTCATGTTTTACAGGCGTCGCTGATCCTTACAAGTGTTCCGATAACATAGACATCGAGGCTTTGTTCATCAGTCCGAAAGTGCAGAACTTTCTCCAAAAGCTCGCGGGTTTTGACCTCGACAAAATCTTCGCTCCGATCCCCGTGCCGTTGAACACGCCGCGCTACAAGTTCCTCACAGATGAACAACTTGAAGAGGTACGTTTAAGTTTTGCATTGTTGCGCGCCTGCTTAAATGTAGCTGATAAAAACTGAACTGCGTCGAGCAGTTGCCGCTGTAACGTCAGATAGGCGATGATTTCTGTACACAATTAAGAAAGGCCCCTTTCTGTGCCAGTTCTTAGTAAAATGCACACTTGGGTACCGTTCTGCGTCGCTGCTCTTGTTTTGAAGGACGCCTGCAATGATCCTGACCCGTGGTGCTAAATATTTTTCTGGTCATCTAGAGTTGGGCAGCCGAGCCCCGCGGCGGCCGCATTTCTGTTGTAGTGAAATGCGAAAGCGCTCATGGTGCTTAGATTAAGGTGCAGGCTAAGGAACCTCAGACGGTCAGAATTGATGCAGAGTCCTCCACAACGGCGCGGTGCCTCGTAATCACTTCTTGGCTTTTGGCACGTAAAACCCCAGAATTTCATTAATATTTTTTGTTCATCTACACGAAACTCGCTCAGCTAAACTGTATTGGAGCTCACATTAACTCGCACAGTGCGCCACTTACGTTTACAGGTAACACCATTCACACTCAAAATTATTTCACTAGTGTGCCGCATTATAACCATCATCATAGCAATCACGCTCACAGGCACTCCCGCATATCCGCCGTCACTCACATTCACAGCTTTGTAAGAAGCACGAGTGAGCATGAGTGACTGTGGTGACCTGTGGCTGCATGATTATGTGCCGTTGCATGAATGTGCAGGCTGCTTTTAGTTGTGATTTCATGCTAGTTAGGATCTAGTTAGTGTCTCGTGCAAGTATAGTTAATTGTGTTTCTAGCATGCTATTCTACCTTGCTCCCTCTTCGCTGCATACCCTCACAGGAACTGCAAGACTCCCGCCGTCGTGCCCGGCAAAAACTGCAGATGCCACCAGTGCTTCGAGAACGCAAGCCATGTGAGAAAGTGCTCGCCAAGGATCCAGAAGTCCAGGGCTTCTCCAATAGCACGCACATCTTCACGGACATTTCTTATGGCTACAAAGATCGCGTAAGTGTAATGAAGCGTCTTTGGGTGGGCTCCACTTGGCATTCAGCAATGCAGTGATCAAGTTGCTACTTTGGTAACTTAGGACTGTGAAAGCAGCAGTGGTCTCTGAGGTGCGCCAGCTGGCTAGGAGATGCCTTTTTAATTTTTTTAATGTTAGACCTACATTCACCGAGTTGCAACACAGAGGTATTCCTGGGCAGGAGGAACCCAGCACACCGAGGAACCACGAGGACACACTTAAGGTTGGAATGCCTTAAGGCAGGTTCATTGTGGACTGCGCCATTGTGAAGGAGAAACAGAGACAACACCCGTTCACTGGGCCGGCTGTTCTATTCTCTGCCTTGCCATCTTCCCTCTCTTCTAGCGCCCGCTTTGCGAGTGCCCGCAGCCAAGTTCACTTCATCTTCACAACATATATATATATATATATATATATATATATATATATATATATATATATATATATATATATATATATATATATATATATATATATATATATATATATATTACGCATTTTACAACACTATTTTCTTGGCCTCTATACAGCCGTCAAACACTACTTTTTGAAAGCCATTGCTTCATCGAAAATTAATAATCACTTGCTTGGCACTCTATGGCCTGAACTAGTCCTTGCACCAGTAAACTGCACGCTTCATCATCACAACATATGCTCTTGCCAAAGATAAAAATAAAATTGATGTTTTAGGTAACGTACAGGCCCCTTGTTCACAACAACAGTGAAGGGTAAGACCTGAGCCTTATGTGCAATGTGATCCACTGTTAAAAAGGTACAAGTGAGTTAGAGCACATGGAAATTGTTCCCTCTGGAAAGTGTGCAACCTCCTCCAGACTTTGCAGCAGATGGCTTATGGTTGGTGGCGCTGTCATTTTTTATACACAGCTGTGCAGTGCATTGACATAACTTATACCCGCTCTTGCAACTAGAGTTCCACAAAAGTTAGAGCCCTTAGTTTTCATTATGAACCACTTGGCTGTGGTGTTACGCAGCTAAATGCAAAGTCATGGGTTTGATTCCCAGTGGCGGCCACCGTGTTTTGGTGGGGGCAAAATGAAAGAACACTTGTGGGCTACGGTTTATGTCCACGTAAAGAACCTCAGGTGGTCAAAAATAATGCAGACGCCCCCCCAATATTATGAGCCTCATAATCGGATTGTGATTTTGGCACATAAGGCACCAGAATTAAATTGAAATAATGTAATTAGCTTTCATAAATAAAGTTTGGCCCATACCTTTCGCTGTTATTGCAAACAAAGGGGCACGTACAGGTCTGAAAATTATAACTTTATTTCGTTTTTTGCAAGGGGGTGTGGATTTGTTGGTGAACATCTGCCAGATGATGTTTCATCTCTTTTTCGGCTACCAAGTGCAACTACATCATGCTGTGAGATGTTGGTATGGCGCATACCATCCACTTCAGTTTCTTCGGCATAGAAATCACGGAATACATTTTTGCTCCACAAGAACGCTGATTTTAGATGTTTTGCAGAAGGTCAGCAGAAATGGCATAGGATTCTTAACTGTGCCAGCTGTGATGTGTGTAATGTTGACTTCATTCCCTGACACAGTGCAGCAGAATGAGTTTTCAAGTGTCATCTGCAAACCCGTATTTTCAGGAGCGCCTTATTGTCGTTCGAGAACCTGATGGCGTACTCCGTACCGCCAACTGGGAGGAGAGGGAACGCATGCTGCAGACCTACTTCACTAACAAGGACAAGTCCTTCTACATGCCCAAGATGTTTGAGCCCGGTTACTTACAGGTGACTGTTCAAGTTCATTTAAAAACTGTGCACATTCATTCACAGGAGCAGTGGCGTAAAGCTTTTTCAAATCTACCAGTGTATGTTCTAAATATGCAACCATGATGTGCTTTCAAACAGCCACAGCATATGGCAGCAACAGAAATAAAGTTGGTGCACTTTGTGTTGCTTGTACCATGCATACCTGATCACAGTTACTTGGTGCATGTTTGTGCTATTTGTGAAACTAAACACTTTAAAAGTATAGCCACATCTGCAGAAATACAATGTGTGAAACATTGCTTATGTCAAAACGAGCTAATGTTGGCATAGCAACACTGGCCAGTGTCTGTCTTGCTGGCTCCTGTCGGGGAAGTCTCATGACAGCTTCGCTATTCAGAAGTTCTTGACACTGCACTCAGTGATGATTTGTGACAGAATTGGGAGATGGTGACAGTGAGTGTTGCATGGTGCCTGCTATCATGATTGAATGGGCTGCTTCTTATTGGTTGAATAAGAATTCGAATAACAATAAGTTGAATTGGCTGAATTCAAATAATAGTAGTGCTTGACTGTCTTATTGGTCTCCTTGGTTTATTGCATATGGAAAGCCATAGTATGCAAATGATCATGGGACATTTTGCTGGGTCTAGCAGCTGTTCCTGAATAGTGGGGCATACTGTGCTCAATGGCAATCTTCTGTTGCATAGAAAGCTTTGTTTTCCCAGTTTTCTTCCATGAAACAAGAGAGGTTTTCCAATTTATAGCAGGTGCTTTCTGTGGTTTATCAGCTCATTAAGCTTGTCAGCTCATGACGTACAAAAGCGGGAAATGTGACGATCGGCACCAAACGTGTCAACTGTGGTCAGCGTCAACAGTAAAGGGTTCTCAAATCAGGAGGCCCACAGCAAGTTTGCACATTGTTCACCCACACCCCCTTCTTTTTTCGTCCATGCCCATCTGCTGTCCGTGTAAATAGGTCTACAGCTGAGGGTTAGGGCATTGGTCACATGATATCTTTAAGCCTGTCATGTGAATCCGAAGCTAGTCTTGTGATGGGTCGCTTAAAGCTACAAAAAGAGACCATTGTGCGCGTAAAAATGGTGTTTGGAACAAGGGGCCACTGTCTGGTGTTTCACAAATGCGGCAGCCACCGACAACAACCATCACATACACTAATTTTCGTTGGTGACGTGGTTTGTTGGTTTTTGAGGCTCGTGCGGCCGCTGTGAATCGATCTGCGTTGATTCGGTATGAAACGGTAACTTTTGTAGCCGATGGCTGATGATGCAGCTCCGATTAGGCTTAACAGGCTACACAGTGTGGTCGATAGTGTGGCAGTGATGAACATTTGCCGTCGGCCGTTGTGATAACGGCTGGAAACCATCGCGGCAAACTTGCCGCTAATATGTGCCTAGGACAGCTCATCAGTGATCGGTCGCGAGATCACGCGTTTGTGTGGGCTAGATTGACGGCCATCGAAGCGGCTTTCAGGTCCGTGGACAGGCAACTACTGTGAGCATGCGTGTCTCTTTGCTCGCATGTAGACAGACAGCTTCGTATTGTGCGAATCTGCGTTCGTGAACACCGAACATGTGTATCCGATGCGATCCACATGCGTTCTGGCGGGTAATCGGCACGATCGTCACACATGGTTTTGTGCATTCCATGTGCACTGCTTTTGTTGTTTCCTATGTCTGCATAGTAGTAACCCTTTCAATTAGTCCGGTTGACCTTGTCGGACCTTGTATTGACAGAGATTGCGCGCTGTGGGAACGCGATGCGTGTCAAGGCGCCGAACACAGCCCGGTAGTTCACTGAATGTCTGGAATATTCAAAAAACCTAATATTCGAGAAATCAAATACTAGATATCCGACTCATGAAGTGAAATATTTTGACGTTCACTATTCGATTCGAAATCTAATATTTGAGTATTCGCACAACCATACTATTTTCAGAATGAGATGAAAATGGCAGGATATGGAGCCAAAGAAATGAAGAATGATGCCTCTGCAAAATTTCTTCATGCACAAGTCTTCTCGTAAGCTGCAACATTCACCTCAACTACTTGTTCATTGACATGCCGCAACCATTGTACATTTCATAATATGCGGATTTTGATGGTCCATTGCTTTTTGACAGCAAAGTGCATGGCAACCTCAGTGTGCCACAGTCATTTGGTGAATGTTCTTGAGGCACGAAACACTCGCCGAACTTGTTTGGTGAATGCTTTTGGATTGGACGATGGATCTGACAGATATCTCTTGCTGTTTTTCTTTTTCACGTGCCTTGCAGGATGTTTTAGACAAGCAGTGGTATCGGTTTGTGTTGGACAGGGCCTGCATTCAGTTTGAGCCAGATGACGCCGAATATATCAGGGTGAGTACTTTTTTTTCTCCTCCAGAGGGACATCATTCCTCAATATGCACTGATGGGCTAGTTGATGTGTAGTTGTGATAAACCTTAGCACAAACAGGATAACACAAGAAGGAATTGGGACGAAGCACTACTCTCAACTGACATCCTTACTGTGTCACTTGCTTATTAACCCTTTGCTACTTATTACTTGTTACTACTTATTAACCCTCTAAGGGCCAAGCCCAAGTCTAGTTATCTCGCCACCAATGTACACTCTTGGCCGTACCCGAGATGACTTGTGAATGTGGAACATCTGCAGGTTAGTTGCACCATCTACATTGGCTAAGTTCAATTTTATAGCAGGTTTTGTTTTATACGACAGATGGTACAACTAAGCTTATCGACTGTAAGGATTGCTAGTGTTTCTCACTTTTTGACGTGTCAGACCAGTGTAAAAAGCCTGCATATATTTTAAATGATACAAAAATTCAAGAACTTTCCATAAACTCTGATTCAGAGGACTTGACGCTGATTATAAGGTGTCTTCAAAAGTCTTTGACAGTGTTGAAGGGGCCATGTTTCCTGAGGAACATAAATTACCCTGATTACTTATTAGCATCTCCTAATCCTTGTTTGCATTTTGACTTGAAAAAATTTGTTGAATGTTTGGTAACGTATCACCTATAAATATCATCTTCATTTAAGCCTAGTATAATGTGCTACTTAGACAGAAATTGAATTTATTGCACTTCAGAAAATCTCCTGGCACCCGAGTGTTTAAAAACCCAGTGATGAGGAGCATTTGGCGCAGAAGTCATCATGACATCAAAATGATTAGGAGAATGATGTCAGAAAAGATATTAACAAAATTGTTGTACAAAGTAGCAGAAGAAATTGTGGCGCATTCTGACAATAAGCTTCTAATAATTGTTGAGCTTTCTAATGTTATGATGCCGTGGCTTATTTACGCATGCTCATGTCTGGCTTCTCAAGAAGTAGAGCTGTGACTCCACAGAGATGTCAGTTGGGAGTAGCACCATGTCCTGTCTCCCGCTTGAGTCCCACTTGTGCCAAAGTTTATTATAGACACTGTTATTGGTGGACTAATTTCACACTTGCAGCAAGCTGCTTTGGCTGGATTCAAATAATAGTGGTGCTTGACTGTTTGTTATGTGTAATGTTATTGTATGGACTACCTGCCAACTTTAAGAATGAGTAAAACCCGTACGTACTATTGTAGAAACTTGCATAGTACATGGTAAGATCAGAGTTCGTACATAACTGACCTGACTTTTAGTGCTCCTTTATGATTGTCATGTCGACGCATACATTTTAAAATGTTTTACGATAGAATAACAAAGCCAATTTTGAATAAGACAAATAAAGTCGCTGAGTGACTTTTCTATGGCCCAATTTTTCGGACCTGTCTATTATACGGACCAACCTGTGCAGCGGTGACATCAACTGATGGATCCAATGTGAAGGGCAGCCGAATTGTCAATAGCTGTTACGTGATTATTTTGTTAATGAACTTAATAAGCATTTCTGCTTGTCTGCAGTGCAGATCGTTCTTGCTGTGATTACAGAGCTACTGCCTACTCATAGCACCTCTACAGAAAGAAGTCTGCAAGCCTTCTATAAATAGCGAACTTATTGAATAAGCAATCTTTTGTATTCTTCATCAAATTTTAGTATATTCTGGCCTTCTGGGTAGTGTTTTTCAAGTTCTAAGGTTAGCAGGTCATGGACAACATTGATGTTTCCCACATTTTACACGAGTTGTACTGCACACACAGATCCATTGCTTTTTTTGTGTTTCCTGGTGTGAAAAATAAAAATAAAAAGAGGGAAGCCTGCACCACCTTTAAGGTATAGCAGCCATAAAGCCAATATAAAATAAATAAAGAAGGTTTACAGAGGCAACCCAAATTGAATTTAGAGAAAAAAAAAACAATGTATGAAAAAAGAAAAAAACAGTGCAGTGGTAAGCCTGCTGAATTCCATAGATAAATAGTCATACATAATTGAAGATGGATGGAAGAGGCAGAATGCACTCTAGAGACTACCTCCAGAAAACGACGCACCAACTGCAATCAGCACCCAAGCCCCACCCCCGACTGCTCCCCAGGACCACCCGCCGACGCCCCTGCAGGCACCCGCAGCAGTGCCTCGTATTTTGTTGCATTAGTTCAGAAGAGCCGGTGTGTCCATCCACCTCAGCCGGACTCTTGCCATGCTGCTGCGATGCCATTGGTCTGGATGGCTGACAGCAGTACACGGTAGTAGTCGACCAGGAATGCTCGTCTGAGTGGTGTGCTGCATAAATTATTAATACAGTGATAGGTGACAGAGCCAATAAATGGACAACAGAGGCTAAAGAGGGAGCACATAATTAGGAGAATAAAGAATGCGGTAGAGCCGTCCAGTACGGGGGAGCCTCGCCATAGTTGGCATATACAGTGTGGATCGCGAAGAACAGTCATGTAAAATTAATATGAAGTGGTGAAGCAAGAGTGAGATGGAAGAGGTGATTAGTGAGTATCAGGGAGAATGGAAGAGAACAGAATGGGAGAGGAGGAAACGGAAAGAGCGACGAGCTGTACCAATATCAGAGGCAGGGCACAGGATTGTTTGGATTTCAGCAGGACGGGATAAACATCGGGTGATAGTGTGTTGACGCGTATGAGCGCTCGTAATTGAGACAGGCCGCCACTGGAATCTGAACCTTGCAACGTTTAACGCTAGAACGTTATCCAGTGAGGCGAGTCTAGCAGTGCTATTGGAGGAATTAGAGGGCAGTAAATGAGATATAATAGGGCTCAGAGAAGTTAGCAGGACGAAAGAAGCATATACAGTGCTAAAAAGCGGGCCCGTCCTGTGCTACCAGGGCTTAGCGGAGAGACGAGAACTAGGTGTCGGATTCCTGATTATTAAGGGTATAACTGGTAACATACAGGAAATCTATAGCATTAACGAGAGGGTGGCAGGTCTTGTTATGAACCTAATAAGAGGTAAAAATTGAAAGTCGTACAGGTCTGCACCCCTACATCCAGTCATGATGACCAGGAAGTCGAAAGCTTCTATGAAGACGTGGAATCGGCAATGGGTAAAGTCAAAACAAAATACACTGTACTGATGGGCGACTTCAATGCCACTGTAGGTAAGTAGCAGGCTGGAGACAAGTCAGTGGGAAAATATGACATAGGCTGTAGGAATAGCAGGGGAGAGTTATTAGTAGAGTTTGCAGAGCAGAATAATATGCGGATAATGAATACATTCTTCCGCAAGCGGGACAGCCAAAAGTGGACGTGGTAGAGCCCGAATGGCGAGACTAGAAATGAAATAGACTTTATACTCTGTGCTAACTCTGGCATCATACAAGATGTGCACGTGCTCAGCAAGGTGCGCTGCAGTGACTATAGGATGGTAAGAACTCGAATTAGTCTAGACTTGAGGAGGGAACGGAAGAAACTGGTAAATAAGAAGCCGATGAATCAGTTAGCGGTTAGTGGGAAAATAGAGGAATTCCAGATCAAGCTACAGAACAGGTATTCGGCCTTAACTCAGGAAGAGGACCTTAGTGTTGATGATATGAACGAGAATCTTATGGGCATCGTTAAGGAGTGTGCAATAGAAGTCGGTGGTAACTCCTTTAGACAGCATGCCAGTAAGCTATCGCAGGAGACGAAAGATCTGATCAAGAAATGCCAATGTATGAAAGGCTCTAACCCTACAGCTAGGATAGAAATGGCAGAACTTTCTAAGTTAATCGACAAGCGTAAGACAGCTGACATAAGGAAGTATAATATGGATAGAATTGAACATGCTGTCAGGAACGGAGGAAGCCTAAAAGCAGTGAAGAAGAAACTAGGATTAGGCAAAAATCAGATGTATGCGTTAAGAGACAAAGCCGGCAATATCATTACTAATATGGATGAGATAGTTCAAGTGGCTGAGGCGTTCTATAGAGATATATACAGTACCAGTGGCACCCACGACGATAATAGAAGAGAGAATAGTCTAGAGGAATTTGAAATCCCACAAGTAACGCTGGAAGAAGTAAAGAACGCCTCGGGAGCTATGCAGAGGGGGAAGGCAGCTGGGGAGGATCAGGTAACAGCAGATTTGTTCAAGGATGGTGGGCACATTGTTCTAGAAAAACTGGCCACCCTGTATACGCAATGCCTCATGACTTCGAGCGTACCGGAATATTGGAAGAACGCTAACATAATCCTAATCCATGAGAAAGGGGACACCAAAGGCTTGAAAAATTATAGACCGATCAGCTTACTGTCCGTTGACTACAAAGTATTTACTAAAGTAATTATAAATAGAATCAGGAACACCTTAGACTTCTGTCAACCAAAGGACCAGGCAGGATTCCGTAAAGGCTACTCAACAATAAACCATATTCACACTATCAATCAGGTGATAGAGCAATGTGCGGAATATAACCAACCCCTTCTATATAGCTTTCACTGATTACAAAAAAGCGTTTGATTCAGTCGAAACCTCAGCAGTCATGGAGGCATTATGGAATCAGGGTGTAGACGAGCCATATGTAAAAATACTGAAAGATATATATCTATAGCGGCTCCACAGCCATCGTAGTCCATAAAGAAAGCAACAAAATCTGAATAAAGGAAGGCGTCAGGCAGAGAGATACGATCTCTCCAATGCTATTCACAGCGCGTTTACAGACGGTATTCAGAGACCTGGATTGGGAAGAATTGGGGATAAGAGTTAATGAAGAATACCTTAGTAACTTGCGATTCGCTGATGATATTACCTTGCTTAGTAACTCAGGGGACCAACTGCAATGCATGCTTACTGACCTGGAGAGGTAAAGCAGAAGGGTGGGTCTAAAAATTAATCTGCAGAAAACTAAAGTAATGTTTAACAGTCTCGGAAGAGAACAGCAACTTACAATAGGTAGCGAGGCACTGGAAGTGGTAAGGGAATACATCTACTTAGGACAGGTAGTGACCACAGATCCGGATTATGAGACTGAAATAATCAGAAGAATAATAATGGGCTGGAGTACGTTTGACAGGCATTCTCAGATCATGAACAGCAGCTTGCCATTATCCCTAAAGAGAAAAGTGTATAATAGCTGTGTTTTACCAGTACTCACCTACGGGGCAGAAACCTGGAGGCTTACGAAAAGGGTTCTACTTAAATTGAGGACGATGGAACGAGCTATGGAAAGAAGAATGATAGGTGTAACGTTAAGGGATAAGAAAAGAGCAGATTGGTTGAGGGAACAAATGCGAGTTAATGACATCTTAGTTGAAATCAAGAAAAAGAAATGGGCATGGGCAGGACATGTAATCAGGAGGGAAGATAACCGATGGTCATTAAGAGTTACAAATTGGATTTCAAGGGAAGGGAAGCGTAGCAGGGGGCGGCAGAAAGTTAGGTGGGCAGATGAAATTAAGAAGATTGCAGGCACAACAAGGCCACAGTTAGTACATGACCGGGGTAGTAGGAGAAGTATGGGAGAGGCCTTTGCCCTGCAGTGGGTGTAACTAGGCTGATGATGATGATGATGAATTGAGACACAATGCATGCGGTTAGCATGCACCGAGGTCAAATAGCGTGTCGCATCAAGACGAGTATCCCCGCGTGCACACTGATCAGAGGCACTGAGATTAAAACGGTGAAGGCAATAGTGAAAGTACCTGTGCCCTGTGAAAAAATGAGCCAGAAAGCAGTTGGGGTGGAACCAGCACGGTATTTCGTAAACGCTGCGCACCCATTTGTAAAGGGGAGTGTTGATTCCCTCGCACTGCCAGTAACAGTGCCATTGATCTTGAGCAAGTTTGATAAACTTATTGCGCTGTCATGAGACAAGCGCGAACTAAGCTGGTGGCCGCTGTGGACAACACAGCTGAATTTGCTATTACATTTCCCACCAGGCCCCTGTGACCAGGGACATGATAAAGAAAGATAAAGTGTTAGCAACGGGCTCTTTTATATGTTCGAACAACTTCAAGCAATTTGACCCTAGCACCCTGGCTACAGTTGTGGCGATATGCGTCTGCAAGGTTTGATAACTCACCAACTAGCCCAACTTTCCACATTACTAGACTACACTGTACGTGACTGGGTAGTATTGGATTTCAGAAATGTTGGCTCCACTCCACTTTCTTGTGTCATTTTCTTTCTGGCAGGTATCATGCTCTTGAGAAAAAAAGGTGCATTTGTTCTTTTTTTCTTCTCTCTCTCTTTATTTCTTTCTTTTGGCACCCACCTGTCATTCTGCTTTTCTGTAAGTGTTCCCTTAACCATTTGGATAATCAAGCATTCTGTGCCTTGGTAGCGGTGGTGTCTTTCATGATCAAAGAACACTTCTGCAGTGTTGAAAGTTGTGGTAATTTAAACCACCTCCACTCTCCCTCCTCTCTTGGTGCAGGTTACGCACACGACGTACGACCACATTGATGCCAAGCGTGGCTTCCATGAGCTGCGTTCAACCCGGCATTTTGGCCCCATGGCTTTCTACCTGGCCGTCGTCGGCAAGGTGGACAACCTACTAATCGACCTGCTTCAGAGGGAGATGTGAGTTGCCTGTGCTGCTTTTACTCCATGTGACTGTACACAACTGAAGTGAATACCATATTTGCGCCAATCTACCACGTACTTTCTCAAAGAATGGGTCTGAAAATGGCTTGCATGGTACAGCCAGATGTGAAGCCAAAGCTGCATTTGCGGCATTGGCAACAGCCTACCGTCAGTGATGTTAGATGCAGCGTCGTCACCGTCATCACTAGGTTCTGCACTCAGTGACCAAGATCTGTCGCCCCCTTTGGTCTCGCTGCCACCTTGCAGTTGCATTAAAGAATCTTGCGTTTTTTTCTTCATCTCGCTACAATTGCATACTCAGTTTCAGTAGCTATTGCAGCAGAGCCAAGGCTACGCTATCTACGCACGCAGATTCTTGTGCAGCGAGATGTAGTGCCATAGTTCGGAATCGTTGCATGACTGGATGGCCTTGACAAGGGGTCTTGTCGGCAGGTGTTCACTTGGAAGTTTCCCTGCAGGTCGCAGCTGTGGCTTATTGCGCAATTTTGCTTAGTTTTATTTAATGAAATATTTGTTGAGGCTCTATATGTAATGCTGCCATGTAGACGTTAATTTGTATTTAAGAATTACTAGTAGCTTCGACAGTGGCTGTATTCATGTGTGTAGTAGGCACAGCCGCAAAACCGTGGAGGATTTCCCTCCTGGGTAATGCATTGTCCTTTGTAAAAAATAGCGTCCGCAGACTCGTTTGTGCAATGTCGTTCCACGCTGCTCTTTTACAAGAAAGGAACGAATAATTAGACGTTAAACATGCATGAATACTAATTAAGAAAATGACAGCACTTACGAATGTCAGCGAGCGCACCATGTGCAAGTGGATGCTGCAAGAGGTCTGAATGGATGGCGCCGCCATCCTGTGCGACACGCTGTCTGAGTGCTCCTTCTGATCCCTCCGCTTCTGCAACCCTCCTTCTCTTCTGTATTTTGATATGTCTTGAAGACACGCGCCTTTTTGGTGTCAGAATGAATGTGATACGAATTTTCTGCTGCTGCTATCGCAACAGCTAACCTTGCTGTGCAGTTGCAGTTTTCATAGATGCAGCTGCCTCCTGCACGGCAGTGCTTGCCGCTAGCAAATGACAGGGCCCGCAAGGGAAACCATTAGGTTGGGTTTGCTGTCCCGATTGGTCGAAGAAGCCTGTAGTTTTCACAGAACTAGTGAAACAGAGCACAGCATTACATTCTCCCATTTAGCAGATGAAGCCAATTGGGTGAGTCAGAGCTGGACTTGCGGCGAGATGAAGAGGAAGAAGGTGCCCGATGGACTGCATGAATTTAATGTTAAGCCATTTGGACTTAGCAATGTCTCCGATGCTTTGAAGAGATTTATGGACTCAATTCCTCACTGTCTAAAATGAGAGGTCTGTCTGTGTTATTTGGATGATGTCATCATTTTCAGGCATACTTTTGACAGGCATAAGTACTTCTTAAGCCTCATTCTAGACTGCATCGAAAAGGCTGGCTTGGTTTTAAACTCCAAGAAGTGGCAGTTTGATGAGTGACAGGCATTGGCTCTTGGTGACCTGTATGACAAAGATGGCATAAGACTAGACCTCCGGGCCTTGGATATGAAAAATTCATGAAAATATTAATTCTTTAGTTCTGTTAGCTTAGTATACTTGTCATGGCGCATCTGCCAGGCAAAAATTTATTTTTCTTTTCTTGCATTTAACAACAGGATCGAAGACACTGGTCCCCTGTTAAGGCTGTTCTACCACATACATCCACCAGCCGATGGCACACAAGTGGATGAAAACACAGACAACATTGAACTCGTCAAGGTAAGCAAATAAGTTGCTGCATTGCTAACCCTTTAAAAACATTAAGCCTTAGCTGTACTCATCCTGCTAGTTGGTACCAATAGAGCTCAGACGGCTATGACGCAGCTGCTTATGTGCAGCACCGGATATAATGCATTCTTTTATGACTTCCGTTTATCGTCCCATAAGACCAAATGTATACACATGCATTTATAGTGCAACCACGCGAAATGAAATAGCAGTTACAATGCAGTTGCCAAAAAATCTCACAGACAAGCGAGGCAGTGAATGTGCTTCTTAACGAGGTGTGCAGGCAAGGAAAGAACGATGAGGGTGATACAGCAAAAAAAGAAGTAGACGCAGAGTGAACGAGGCATGGAGGAAGAAAAAAAATGAAGCAGCGGCCTGGCTCAGCGGGCACGCAGGGGTTGCCTAGGCAACAGAGAAGCTTCTTGCTCCAGCAGCTTGTCATGTGTGCAGAAGTGCAGTTGCCAAACGTCTTTTTTGGACACTGACAGGCTCGTAAAAATATATGAATTATGGAGCAGGCAGGGAAAATGAATTTCAACGGTAAGTTTAGTGTTGTTTTTTACATCTCTAGCACAGCAAAAAAATTTATTCAGATCGCGAAACCGTTTCGCATTTGCTTGTAGGAGTGTGTGATGTCACCAAGTGCAGATGTGGTACGTGCCACCTTGAATTTGCGATGCTTTCATTTTAAACTGTGTTCTTCAAATTTATTAGTTTGAAAAGTTGCCCAGACGTGAACTTTTGCCGTTCCTACCAGTATTGTGAACATAATAGCTTTTGCAATACGTGTTCATGTTACTTTCTGGCTGATCGCTTGTAAACTCCATTTGACGCATGCTGCTATCAGTTAAGCCTGTACGCGTGATCCTGCGCCAGATCTTTGTGTATTTGTCTATGGGTCTGAGCATATATCAAGAGTGAGTCGCCCATGACGTCATGCCACGCGAGGCTCCCGCCAGCTAGGTCTAGGCCTAGGTTTAACTTTCGCTGTCAAGTTGGCAGCCAAAGTTGAAGTTTGGTGCAAAGTCAACGAAATGCTTTGCAGTGGCTTTATAGCACTTAAAAGAACTTCGCCAACGAAGGTGAGGGCACATAGAAATTGTTACCTTCGATTCTTGGACATTGGTTGCATGTTCACAGCCTTTGAAAAATTTTGTTTTGGTTATATACGTTACAAGCGGTCTATGCTGTATTACCCTCATGCGCGACCAATGGCGGCACTGCGGACGCGCTCCTGTGACGTCAGGCGGGGTACTCGCCTTTGTCTTCTGCTATGCTCCCGCTAAAATAGCTTCATTTTCATGCGTTTGCCTCCTCTCTGACTGTGTGCTCGCTTACCACAATGCTCTCCTATTGCCCATATTTTTTGCTAGTCTTAGATTTACAGATGCCAGCATTGGGAGGACAACAAACGTTGTATAACAAACGTTTTAATGTATCTTTTATGTGATCACCCGATATGTTAGCTCAGTGGTTATGACGTTGCGCTGCCAAGTTCGAGGTCGCTGATTTGACACCGGCTGCACTGCAATGGAGGTGAAATGCAAGAACGCTTGTGTGTAGTTATATTTAGATGCATGTTTAAAAAATCCAGGCGGTCAGAATTAATCCGCAGTCCTCCAAGACGGCATGCCTAATATTGATATAGTGGTTTCATCGCATGAGATCCCAGAATTTCTTTTTTTTTATGTAAAGACAGTTATTTTCATATAACCACAGCTCTCGTGGGCAGGGGTAGTCATAAAACACGTGACTCAGTCATGAAATAACACTCTGAGCGACTATGTGAGAGTCTATGCACATCTGAAAGTCAAGCCCAATTGCACAACTCATTCACAAAATTTTACGAAACACTAAGCGGCATTGTAGTTGAATACAAACTTTAGATTTCGCACATAATTCTAGTCACTTAGTGTTGCGAATATCAAAATTTTTATTGACAAGTGGTTTATCTCGAACATTAGGTGCGCTATTATCTATCATATTTCGCAATCATCAAGCATGCTTTTTCTTGCAAATAAATCACAACTTTCTAGCACAAAAATTTAATGTTTGATTAGGTCAGCATAACACTATTTCTGTTCAATGCACTTTCAAACTACTGGCAAATACACCGAAATCATCACTTTCTCAGCATTATAATGAAATATTATGTTATAAAGCAAAAGAAAATGCCAGAAAGCCTGTGAACATATTATTATGCCATTGTGTGTATGTTTAGTGTGCATTAATCTGGTGTGTCTTTAGAGCTCCAGCGACCTGTTTGGTCAAGTGTCAGCAAACCTGAGCTTCTCAATTTTCTTGTTTCAGTTCTAAATATGCATGATGCATTTACAGAACAACATATTTTGAAAACGGTAGTTTGAAGGGACACTAAAGTGAAAAATGATTTCTTCTGCATCGGTAAATTACCTTTATATAACACCAAAAACACCACTCTTACAACGATAAGACGTTTGGTGAGCCAGAAAAAGCACAAGAACGAAATATGGGTGGCGACGCCTGCTTAAGCTCCCGCACCTGGGGGCTGTGATGTCTTGGATTTTGATAGCATCTTCAAGGGCCTACTAATTATGTACAGCGGTACAGATTGACTACTTTGTCTTCTAAAGCAACCAAATATTCAACATGGCAAGTTTTGGGAACCTTTATCCATCCAACGTGGCCCAAATGCGAAAACATACTTTGGAATCCCTGGCGTCACGCTGACGTACCGGCGCTGGGGTTTCGGCACGAAATCCAAGTACTGATACTTGGACTTTCATTTTCTCATCTAATAATCAAACTGTTTTTTGAAATGCCTGCCTGCAGGGTTCTCAAACAATAATTCATTAGTCTAAACTGATTTATTGTTTTGCTTTAGTGTCCCTTTAAGCAAAGCTAGCTGCTTGTTTTTGTTATGCAATAGCAGTAATTCTCATTGATGGATGAACCTCGCCCATGCAATATGCTTGCTACCCATGGCAGGAGCAAAGAAACAATGGGTTACGCTGAACCGAGTAACATGCAGAGGCAAACTGTGTCACTGTGAAAGTAACCAAGTTTATATAAGATTATCTTGCAAAGGTCAGAACTGCAGCACAAGAGTACATAACTTGGTTTCCCCACTAACTTTGTCCGCCCTTGTATTAGACTGCATTTTGCTGCAATGCCACTAAAGCACTGTATTCCTCAACATGCCATGGTGACCACGTAGTTTTCTGTGAATGGCATCAAACGTCTTTCGTGATATGTTTAGCATGCTGGCAGCAAAAAAATGATAATGTCTGCGGCCAGCGGAGGAGCTGACCGGACACGCAGCATGCGCTGCTTTGCCAAACACAGTATTACAGTGCAGACACAGTAGCTGAGTGCCAAATGCTGCAGTTCATCATCAGAAAAGGGCTGACAAATCAATATGATTTCAACGATTTCGACAATATGACAACGAAACTGCAATGACAAAAAAAAGATACAGCGCCACACAAACTTGTGTACACGCTGATGACTGGCAGACGACGCCAGGAGCAATCCACCTAAGCTTGGTCACAACTACAACTCCGCTCAATTTTGCAGGGTACAGTGTCCTAGAACATTCTGTATAGTATAGTGTTCCACAAACGTGCCATCTCGCGTTTCAAATACTCGAGTAGAGCACATTGGCGGACAGCTTCAAATTGCCTTCACATAGCAACCCCACACATGGCACGACAGCGGAGTCCCCCTGCCGACATCGCATGCAAACGGGCGGCACTCAAAGATCTCGCTCGGGGCTAATTACCAAGGGTGAATCCTACTCGCTCTCGGTGAACATTTCTTTGGTTTGCTTTGTGGCAACAACTAGTGTTCCGCGAATATTCGAAGCTTCAAATATTTAGTTTGAATCGGTTGCTATTCAGTTCGATTCGAAATACTTTTTTTACTATTCGAAATACATACTCGATTTCCCCTAAAAATTGCTGCTGTCGTTTCTTTAAGTCAGCTTCGTCGCAATGCGGCCCTGTTATGCGGCGAAACATACAAATTGTATTGCGGTGAAGCTTCTATTAAAATTAGGAAGGGACACTGCCCCTGCTAGTGCTTAAAACACTACCAGCTCAGGCGCCCACACTGTACTGCCTGTTCGTGCATCTGGACAACACCAGCAGCCAGGTAGAAACCTCTGTGTCTTCTACTAATACAGCTAAGTGCCCAAAAAGACGATTTCCAAATTATATATATGACCAAGTGGCAAGCTTGGCAGTGTGTTTAGACCCTCATTCTAAAGTGGTTGAGTACCACCATTTGTGGATTACCTAGCTGTCTTTAGAAGCAGCAGGGAAAATTCCAACACAAAGGAACCAAGATATGTACTTAACAGTGAAAACTTGGGAAGAAATTCTTTCCATGTCAGCACCGTGTTCCGAAAGAATTTGATAATCTTAGCAACCAGCTGAAATTTTCACTGCCACAAGTTGAAAGATATGTGCATGATGACGTTATGGGCCAAAAAGGAGATGCATGTGAGTGGTGGTGCAAGCATGGTGTTGTACAGCAGACTTCGAATAATAACGACACCTTAAAACGCTACGCAGTAAGAAAATGACAAACGTACGTCTCCGGCCGCTCTCCCCTGCCAGCTCAACGCATGATGGCGTCTTATGCTGAAATGGTTCTTGCATAGTAGGCCCATCAAAACTTTCCGCCCAAATGCCTCAGCTGAAGAAGCTCCTGACACAGGCCGAATTTGAGGAGTGTAAGCATAAGCTTTCCAAATCCACAAAAATGACAGTGTGCATCTAAGGTTGCTTGAGCCTCACCATTTGGATGCCTGTTGGCATCTCGTGCTGCAATGATTTATGCAGCACTTTGCTTTGCATGGGTGTCAACTACAGTTGACTCTGCCAAATTTTTTAGGGACTTCAGGTTCTATGTTTTCCCGGTTGGTACGTTTTTTCTCAGGTTTTTTTACGAAACATATGGATCTATTCCACTAATGTAAAAAAAAAGTTCTCACATTTTGTGTGCAAAGTTGTGAGGTGGAAAGGTGCTAGCATATGCCACAGTGCTTTGGATATCAAATTATGAGTAAGTTTTGTTGGTTTCAAACTCATGCCAAGCAGTTAATAGCCATTTTCAAGGCTAGTTAACGAATCTGGTGACACAACTTGTTCAACTGCTCAGAGAGACGGGGCAACCTTAGCACGCAGGCTAGCGGTGGTCTAGGTGAGCACACATCATGAATTAGGCAGGAGTGTGGGAATACCATATTAAAAAATTGAAATAAAATAAAGTTTGAGTGCTCAATTTAAAATGACACCTGTTGCGCCGAAGAGGTCCCTGTCATCTAGTAAATGATTCCGAGATGTGTGCTCTCGATTGCAGTCGCGGCGTAGTGCATGACATGGAGGTGAATGATTGCTCTGGGTGATTAATTCTTCAAATGTGGGGAGCTCATGTGACTAAAAGCGGGGAGTGAGAGCACTTCTTGGCTTTTTTGGGGGTTACAAGCGGGTGTTTGTAAACCATAAAAAAGCATTTATTTACACTGTGGTCCAGTGACAGGTGGTGCACTAAATGGAGGCTAGCAGTGCTTCACCGATACAATTAAGATGAATTAAGCTGAGCGATCGCCGAGTACATGAACAATGCTCACAATTTGTAACGATGCATTAAATTTTTTTATTGCTATCATTCATCGTGCACAGTGCCCGGTCCCAGCAACAACAGTGGTGAAGCTTTGTCAGAGTGAAAGAAAAGGGGGTACAACTAAATGGGTCATTATAAAATACTGCCTCTTGGCAGCAGATGTTTGCCAGGAACTGCATTCACAAAAAGCTTTTGCACTAGAATTGTTTTTAAGAGGAAATTCCAGCCACTCCTATTGCTGGACTATATTTAGTGAAGGTGGCCAGCCAAATGCAAGGAGCACTTACGAAGGGAAAGCTTTGCGAGTTATGCAATGCACTATAGGAGCCACGGTTGAACAGGGCAGCATGCACCACATGTACTTAACTTCATACTGCAAGCCCCATGCTCCCTACGACCAAGGTGCAGTGTGCCGTGTGGGCCAGACATTACACAAGAGCGCAGGATCCGGCGTTCATGGCAGATTGCAGTTTGAGGTGGCAGCATTAGATTGTGTGTTTAATTGCTAACACAGCAGCTTGGCTGGTTGATGCATTGTTAGATAGGTGACAGCTTGGGTGATTTTCGAAAAGCTAATTCAAAGAACCCACAAGCAGCATCATGTGCTGCTAGATTTTGGCCTAAATGGCATTAAATGATCAGTAATTTTTCATTCTGAACTTTAATAAAAGGTTTATTATATCAATTTAGAGAAATATTTTGCTTCGTTAAAACTAGATTTCAAATGCATAGGTTTCTATTAGAATTTCAAGAAAAATTGTTTACTAGATTTAAGAGAAATTGATGTAATGCTCCATGGGTCCACAATGTGGAGTAAATGAATTGACGATTGCATTGTTATAGCACTCCTTAGTTTGTTATGACCTACTTTATTATAACAAGCTTTCACTAGTTATATAGTACATGTGAAGTTACCAGGACCTTCAGGTGTGCATTATTCAGGTTTGGATTGTCACAAGTAAATGGCAGTGTACTTACATGCTGTATTTTCTTTAAGAAAAAAGCAATTTTTTATTATACATATGCTCCTTAGACAGCCATTAATGCATTTCTTTTTGGCTTCCTACAGTTCTACACGAGGAACAACTCCCAGAAACGCAGCCACATGGAGCTAGCCCTACAGACCTACTTGGAGGTTCGCAGCAGCCGAGAAGAAGCAGAGAAGAACCTGGCCTCTGCCAGAGGCCATTAGTGATCACCCATGCATAATAAACATTATACAGTATAGTTGAACACTTTAGCAATTTTGTGCAAGACTCATTTTTAACCCTTCTTCTGCCGTTACATTAAAAAAATTTTAACGTGTTGGTTCGACAGACGCTTCATGCCGCATAAAAGCTGGTTCTTTGTTGTCACTTTTCCCGTGTTCAGAATTTACAAACAGTTTATAAATTCATTTCATGGTATGAATATGCAGTTGTGCAGAACAACTGAAGCACGAGAAGGACAACAGAAATGCCAACTGAAATGCATAGTAGTCGCCACTGTACGACTATTGTGGAGAACGATTCCTTTCATTTTACACACTAGGCAATTGGGTTGCCTCTCCTGTGCTTCCCGTGTCCGTGGCTTGCATGTCTACATATATGTGTACCACAAATCCCTACTAACTTTCTCAGCCATCTGTCATTCACAAGTCCTCTTGTCTCTCAGTGGTAACTGACCTGCCATACGAGCTTGCCATGGCTGCTCTGCCGAGACAGAACAGAGCATCGAGACGCGTGCCCCACCTTCTGTCATAAATTTAACCTGCAAGTTTTGAGTGTTTAAATTGTCTATCCATAGATAGCCGAACGGGCACAGTGTTCTTTTTTGCACAAATGCAGAGGCAAGGGAATGCACTGAAAACTTAAAAATGCGTATAGTAGTACTCGGGGAGAAGCAGGGTCTGTGCGAGGGTGGGCCTATAGCTTATTAAGGCCTTCCCTCCACGCCGCTAGATTTACATAGAAGCAATCCACAATTATGACAGAATTTCAGATGCCATATGGTGTCATCACTCAATTTTCCAAGCATACTTTGTGCATTCAACATTACAAACATGATTGTTGACAAGGTTTCTGCTATTGATGTTGTCCCCTGTCAGTGAAAACGAGAGTGGGTTCGTTTAGAAGGAATAAGAAAGCTTTATTACTCGTATGATTACACATTGGGATTTCACTAATATACAGTGGAATCTCGATAAACGGACATCGCTTAAATGGAACTGCCTCTTAATGGAACACCACCCTCTTGGCTGGTTGGTTTTGTATTCAGGCAGGTGTATTCAGCTTTGTCTCTCAGCAAGTGGAACTCCTGATAAACGGAACATATTTCCCTGGTCCATTAAGGTTCCCTTTAAAGAGCATCCACCGTAGTTCATTCTTCGGGCTGCATGCTGCACGAGACCTCTGTCATCCGTACCTCGAAGCCGACTGCCTCTCCTGTTTCTCCCACTCGGTTCCTCAGCAGACCATGGCGCAAATTGAAGCAAATTTGTGCTTCAATTGAGCGGTAGTATGGAGCTTTCTTCAGCGTTGCAATTTTGAACATGCTCAGTGATAGATGCATCCTGCTGAAGCATGCATTTTGCATGGAAGTCAAGGAATTCTTGCATCGTTATTTTTTGCTTGAAACGGGCAGCAAGAGCTTGTGTCCATAATTCTTGGGTTGTGAAATGTCTTCTGTAGATTGCATACCAGTCATGTGTTCAACCTTGTAGGCAGGTTATTGCGATCGCCAGTCTCGGGGACTGTGACTAGTGAATGAGAAATACAATACATTTGACTTCTGTTACCCAAGTCTGGATTTCTGAATGTACTGAGCTGTTGTAAAATGGAATGGCGACTGATGTATTGTTGGTCGAATGAACTTGTATAGCTTGCGTTTAGGTTATACAATCTGCCAACCTTGATTGGGCTGGGTTTCGACCATTAATGATTGACAGCAATCGAGTGATGATGTTAGGTTCTGTCACAGAGTGTTGAAGATTCCAGATGATCCATTAAAGACTTCACAAAATGTAGCACGCTCGGGTGAGTTTGACTGGGACACATATCTTGGCATCTTGACGAATGTTGTGACAATGTTCTGCTGGTTGTTTTTTGCCCCTCGAGATGAGTTGTCCTTCACTCTTTAGAGTTTCCATTTCGGCTTGCAGCTTTTCATTGACAGCATTAAGACTCTGGATGCTTACCAGCTGTTGGTTGCATCATTTGATACTCTTGAGTGTCGCGAGAGTGTCGCCATTCGTTGTCCTTGACGAGTTTAGTCATAAGCTCCTCTTTGCTGCCTGTGGGGCAGAGAAGACAAGACTTGAGTTCATAAGCAAATTCTTTCTTCTTGAGCATGCTCAGGTATTTTCTCTCATCGGAGAACAGCAGGTCACCGGTTGTGGTCATTGATGCAGCTTGAACGGGGTCTTCTGCAGCTTGGCACTCCATGCTTATAGTAGCCTAAGATATAGTTGAAGTTTAGTTACTGAGAATTTCACTGGTTTCATCCTGTCGACTGTGCCATGTTGGAGAAAACGAGTCGGTTCGTTTAGAAAGAACAGCGAAACTATAGTGAATGATTATGCACTGGGATTTCACTTGTATAGTTCATTCTTTGGGCTGCTCACTGGATGAGACCTCTGCCTTGGAGCTGACTGCCTCTCCTGTTTCTCCCGCTCTGCTCCTCGGCAGACTGTGGCGCCAACTTAACGCATGAGATTCACAGATAGTCTTCCAGAGATGTTTCTTGGAGGCACATTCCACAAACAATATAAGTGGTGCAGGTAGACAGCGGCCCCATCGTATTTTACATGGAGCTCCTGTGCTCTGTACTGACATGCCCATAGCCTAACACAACGTAGCGATTCTTTTCCTTCAGCTGTCGTCATAATGGTTAGCGCTGTCTTTCTGTAAGAGCTTGTATAAAATAACAATGTGATTGTATAACACCACTTGACATGCAAATCCAAAAAGACTGATAAAATTGCCCTATGAAGAACTACTGAAAGCCTACCGAATTCTGTAAAAAGTCTGCAGAACTCCTGCTAAACACAACACCACACACAAGAAGGACAGCACCGCTCTGTCAACTTACTTTTTGTGTTAGTATAGCAGGTTTTTTGAAGATGTACTAACTAGATAAATCTTCTACCTTCCTGAATGTCATAGGTGTGTTAGCCAGTGGTGGAAATGCCCTTCAGTGTTTTGCAGCAGCCTTCGGAGAAGGCAAAAGTGACTTTTGGAGCCCTCGCTCCTCCTGTGTTTGGATAATGTGCAATGTTTCCACGAACACACACACACACACAGAGAAAAACAAAATTTAGTCTTTTCTTTAGCTTACATAACCATTTCCTTATAAGAACTAGGAACAAAATAAGTGATTCACCGCAAATGCAACATTGGCGAGCCTACACAAAAAACGACATGCTACCGGCTGCGCTGCAGGAAAATGCACAAGTTAACTAACATTAAAGCGACACTACAAAGAAACTAAATCAGTTCAGTCTGGTGAAATATTCTTTCAAAACTGTTTTATTCAATCTCATGGCTATAGGTAGATTACATTAGAAAAGAAAATGTTCACAGCTCCACTTATTCAATTTTATGCTGAAAGCCTAGGCTGATATGCTGATATGCCAATGTGACCTCGCAGATATTGAAGTACTTTTTTGGCATTTGGGCCATTGCGGCACAGTAAAAGTTTTTGAAATTTGCCAAGTTCAGTCTTCAGCTCTTCGAGAATATTGTGACAAGGAAGGCGAGAGGAGAAATATGTAGCAGCCTATGCACAATAGGCGATACATAGTGAAATCCACACACGATCTGAGGCGTGCTTTCAACATCTTCCTTTTGCTGTGTCCTTGTGTGCGTGCTGGATAACTGTCCTGTGAAAATCTTGTGTAGTCTAACTTTATCAATAAACAGTTAAGTAGACTGAAGCACTCACCGTCAAAATCCATGATGTCATGACAGCGAGCTGTTGCAGGAACTCCAAGGTGGCGTTGCCACCTGGCTTTCATTCTTGCGTCTTTTCTGCCTTACCAAGCCTCTTTTCGTGGTATGAGTGGCTTTTCTGATATAGAAATGGGCAATCTGATATTGCAGCTCAAATTATTATTATTCTCTTTATTGCCCCTTTAAGGCAGGACCATTTCGCAAGCTTGATATTCTGCACATTCTGATTTTGTTTCATGAATCGTAGTGAGCAGCGCAAGCGCATAATGCTTTTTATTTTGCCACTGATACGCACTCACAGGAGGAAGTGTAAGGGCTACGCTGCTTGCTTGTTCGCGTTCTTTACCACGAGCGTTACCAAAGACTGTTGATGAAAAGCAAGAACCGTGGTCCGGTACCCAATCTCTGTGAGCATACATTAAGCCTGATGCTAGACTCAAGGACGCCATATTTTTTTTTAAACAGTGCAAACAGTTTTATAGAGCAGCAAGTTCCAATCAATGCAGACTGGTGCAGCATTCCCATCACTGGCCATGAAAGAAATAATGGCAACACAACATGGCAGGTATAAAATCAGCGTTAACTATTTACATAAATATGAAACAATGTATGGCAATCAGAAGTTCAAGTCATCATCCGGATCATCTTCTTCGTCAAAGTCATCCTCCCTTTCCATGACATAAGTGATCTCCCCTTTTCCAGTGCTGGAAGGTGGTTTCCTGCAAATGCGAAATACCAAACAAACTTGATGACATTAATTTATCGACTGAAGTATAAAAGCGCTTCAAATATTAGAACCCAACGTTGCACTAGAACAAAGTGACAATAATCTGAAATCATTTTCCGTTTTTAACAGAACACAGAGGGTTCAATGTTGGCCTGTACATGATTTGAAGCTGTAGCTTGTAACAACTAAGTAGGTGTGATGAATTGGTACAAATATTATGCCAGGTTACTTTTCTTCAGAGGACTGCCAATGCCAGAATGCAGCTTGCCCTATATTTAGAACCATGCAATGCTTGCCAACCTGTGAACTCGAAAATTCATAAAAATCCGAGACACAACAAAGTGGGAGGTGAAAAATAGCATGCATTTTTAAAAAGGTTCTCCTGAGTGCACACCTTTCTTGGGACATGTGCACACTTTATTAAAAACGATTTACTTTTATACACAGCCCACAAGCGGCAGCAAACGTGCAACAGCACAAACTGACAACCTTGTTTTTATATCACGGGGACTTTCTCACGACTTTGCCGTTTTCAATTTGGCATGCTTAAGAAACTTGTTTTAAAGGGCACCTGAACCACTTTTTATCGAAGTGGAGAAAGGCATTTGAAGTGAAAATAGGCTATTTCATAGGCACTGAGGCACTGAGCATGGAATGTCGGATATAGTAGAAACATGAATAATTTAAGGTTACTGTGTCTCGTGTGGTGCAAAAGAATGCTGTACTGTAATTCGCAAATTTTTCAGACAAAACAAAAGAAAAAAGGCAGAGGAAGAAATAATATGCACAGTTGCATTGCTCCACTTCTAATCTCATAGTTCTTCTGGGACAGTGCACTACATAAATGCTGTGTCTTTCATAAAACGTACAATGCTCCAACGTGCTTCAATGTGTAATTTACTGCAAAGGTTCTACTTAAACTACATACTTTGAAGTTCGCCTACACATCGCTTAGGCGTTCCCACGCGATTTGTACTCGGTTGTCCTGAGCACCTCCATGAAATCGTCATGTGAAAATGTCCCTGTCTACCTTTCAATTGTGCACAGTGATTTCAAAACCAAGAAAAACTTCATATGAAGCGATTTCATTCTAAAAGTGCTTAAAGTTTTCCATGATGCCATCTACCTATCAATCGCCTATCATCGCCGCATGACAACATCACACAAAGAGGTCACAAAATGTTGCAATGCATACTTGATATATGGCAGCACCAGGTTATCTTTGGCTGCTTTCTCCTCTTCGCTGAGCCGAAGGTTGAAGGTAAGGTTGGCCGTAGGATCAGGCTGCTGCACCTTAAGGAAGAAGAAGTAGCGTCAAGTCGCTATTTTGACTGCGCCATTGAAGCAGGTTGAAAATGGCTGTTTTCAGAGGGAGATAACACGTCTTCGACGCATTCACTTGACCCTAGCATAACCAAGACATGCGTTGCAGCCACTGGGGTCAGGTGTGTGCTTGCTGACCAGCCAAGTTTGAATTACCTGCCAAGGGCCAATTTCGTAATAAAATAAAGAAAGCTTAAGAAATAAAGAAATAAGAAAGAAATGTGCGGGCACCAGGAGGGACTCTATGGTCACAATTGAATTACAACCGAAAAATCTGACTAGCCACAGTTGAGTCTACTGAACCACAGAAGTCTACTGTATAAATGAACACAATTCGACAGCTAATTTTTACCACCACAATTGTTCAAAAACGTCTTATAATTACAACATCAGCACTGTACAAGGAAAATGGATGTTGCTGAACACACACACTTACAAAAGGTTTTGCATCCTGTTTTTGAGCTACTTTCTTGATGTCAGTGATGGACAGGTCTGGCTTGAGAACAAACTCTTCATCCTGAAAAAAAAACAATAGTGAGCAACAATAACAATGCAATAATTAATAGCTCAACTAGGCAGAATTGTATTTCATGTGCAAGTATTTCATGAACTACAAACTGCTTTTCATACATAGCCAAATCAAGAGGCGAAACTGCAAAAAATTGTCTAAAAAAGGAAGCACTGCACTGAATGCTGCCTTCTGTTTGCAATGCAATAAGTGGGAAATAAAAAGACTACGAACAACCACTGGCATTCAGCTGGTCACTTGCATGACCCAGTGGTCCTGACCCATGGTCTTGCTGCCCTGAGGTAGCATACAAAAGTGTATTGGCCAGTTGCCTGCTCCTAAATTTACGTACTATGTGATGCATATAGTTCCGGCCTGCTGCCATGGCTGTAAGTGACACTGGCTAACACTCCCAGGGCTATACTCAGTACACACACAAAAAAATACCCAAGAAAGTGGACAGGAGGATAGGCGCTGCCGTAGCTCGATTGGTAGAGCATTGCAAGCTGTCAGGAGTGAAAAGTGAGATGGGAAGAAAGTTCATGTCAGATGAAAGGAGAGCGAAAACGAGCCAAGTAATGGAGAAAAAAAGAAACAGGCAAGAAATGAGGAAGAAGAGCAGCCAGGTAGCATGTGGAAGAGAAAAGGCAGGAAAGAAGCCATTTTGGCGGATGGGCAGATGGGCGCATGCATCAACAAATGAATGGAAGGGGTGCAGCGTTCATACAAGTGAGTGCCACAGTGGGTTCCGCCACAGCGCCATGGTAACCAGAGATGTCTCCTTCGAGAGCTAGGCTCGGCGAGCCGCTGGTCTCCTTCATAACTAGCTCTAGTCCTAAGCTAACTGAAAGCTGTTGACACGTCAGCGCTTGAAGCGCTGACAGTGGATGTGCTGCTACTAGCCAAAGCCAGTGCCGTTCTAGACTGCTGGTCGGAGCTGTTCCAGTGCAACGTGAACACCAGCAGACACAGTTGCTTATCTGCTGAAGCCCTACGAGTACTGAGCAACAGTACTGAGTACTGAGTTCTCTTCGAAATGTCAGCAGGTGCGATCTGGGTCACAAACATGCTGCCGTCGATAGAGGGATAAGGCTATCAACACCCCCCGACAATGATGCTCCTGACTGGTTCATCGGTACTGCAATGATGTTCTCTGCTTCATAGAGGACCCAGATGCGAGTATTGAAGCATGCCTTGAGTAACCACAATATTGTGTAGAATATGTTTGTACGCTACAACACCACCTGTCTCTCCGGTGCATACATCAAGTGAGTTTCCAGTGCTGCTGCTGACGTCTGCGGAAGAAACACGGGTAGATGACCAACGAAAATATTGAAAAACAGGTGTTGGTGAAGGTAAGTGGACGCACTGAAACAGCCTAGTCAACTTGTTCAGTACTGCATTTGTGCAATGTTAATGAAAGGTGGGAGGAAAGTAACATAGAAGTAATCGATTACTTCTTTAGTAATTCCTCAGTACATTTCGTGGGCAGTAATGCGTCCCTGTGATAAATTCTAATTTTGAATGAAGTAATTGTAATTAGTTACCTTTTTATTTTGTAATGAGCACAAGTCTGGTTGGGGTGCAAGAGCGATTGATGAACTTTAGCACGCAAGAGGGATCAGTTAATACATGCCGTTTACATTTATATACTTTGATGCTTGTTTGTGTGTGCTTTGTTGCTTTTAACATGTCTCAATGAAGTGTTTGTTTGTGTAACAAGTTGCTGTCGAGCATTCATTCTGTTGACTCGAATAAACCTACCAGGCAGGTATATCTGTGACACACGCATTATGTGTAAGACCTGGGTACAGCTACTACCAGCAGCGAGTTGTCTTTTCATCCACTTTCCTTTTTCCTAATAAGTTGTACATTTCAATTGTTTCAAAAGTTGGTTTCACTGCACTCGCTTCTTTCAAAGTTGCATGGCAGGTGAAAAGACAGAGCAGCACGCTCTTCTAAGAGCAACTAGCTTTCCAAAATGACATCATCGTTTTGTAGAGGCTCTGACTGACGAGAACTCCCAATCTAGACTTCACGGAAAGGATGCAAATTCTCGGCTACTGACGTCCCGACTTGCCACTCGCCACTTCTCTAAGTATACATTCAGTCGTACTGCTAAAGGTCAAAGGCCAATAAGGAAGCACTTTGTGTAATCAAGGCAATGCTCGATCAGGTAATTGGAACAGAAACGCTTGAAGGCAGAGCAATGTGTCTGCGTATTGCCACTGTCTCTCGTCCCTTTTCATGCGCTAAAAAACCTCAGTTATGGAATACTACCAACATGCCCTAACCTAAGCGCTTGAAGGAAACCAGGGTGGGTGCAAAGAGTACGGCATGGCACAGTGCACCTTGAAGTGTCCTAGACGGAGGCCAACCTTTAGAAAGCTCGAAAGCCACTTTATACGAGCGCTCACCAGAGGGATAGTATCATCCCAGTTGAGAGCAAAAAACACGCCTTTTCAGCTTTCCTTACAATTTTGAAGTTTGTCAATAAAGTTTTTACAGTCAAAGCTTGATATAACGAACCTTGATTGAACAAAATTTGCAATGTATTGAACTATTTTCATTTCTCAATCTTAGTTGCATTAAAGCCATGTATTCCTTTTTTGCAATTTAACAAAGTAACTTCGTGACACAGTTTCAATTTAAAGAAGTTTTCGGGCATTTTATTCATGTACTTGGAGCCTGTATGGCCAGTAAATCTACCAAAAAACTATGCTGGCTAAGGCAAAAGTTAATTTAAGCATCCTTCTGCACGAAAAGTTCGAGTGGCAAAATTGCTGTCAAGCATGCACCAGGAAACACCACTGCACCATTTGTCGCGTTGGTATATAAGTAAAAAAAACACACGAGAGCTGATGATTCCTTCTGAGCAAAAGAGACGGGGAGGGAGTGAATGCGTGGTAACATGATCAAGCACGTGCTGGGTCGAGCAGGGGCAGGAATGCACCTATCTGCCTTTTTCTCCTCGTGCACATCCATGTGCAGGCCACGCACTGCTTCGATCTTGAAGGTAATCTCTCCGCGGCAAGCCAAAATGGATGGTGCCTCCACACGCATTTTGTTATTTCTGCACGTCTAGTGTTGGCAGTCGTGTAATCTCCAGTTTCCGAGACATGGTACGAACCGCTCACTCACGTTGTGACTGCAAGTTTGAGGTCATCGAGCGAAATCTGTTAATGTTTGCCTGAGCACACGTGACATAGATAAATCTATGAACCTTACTTTGTGTAGTCTGTTTGCTATAGCCTTCGACACTCCACATTTCTGGTGAAACTGACTATTTTTTTTTTGGCTCAGGACCAATATCAGTATCTTTTTACACATTAAACGTGGTCAGATATGGTGTCCAAGATTTATGGTGCCATGCGATGCAACACACACAAATTTAGGACGCCGTGAGCCGTGTCGATGCAATGCCTGTGGTACAATCTGCACAGCACGCGCTGGCGCTCATAACTGTGCTACAGTAAGACCTCGTTAAACCGTACTCGCTTAAACAACTGTTTCGTTTTAAAGTAGTAAAGTCAAATGCCCAACTCAGCGGCCATTGAACATAACGTGCGTTGTGTCCGCATAAACTGTACCAGCTTATAGCGTACGTATCGGTTAAAGCATAGTGTTTCCACTTTTTGTCAAGCAATCACTGCGGTCTTTCGTCCCCATCAGGCGGCCTTGGCAGAACTGCAAGCCTCAGAGATCAAAACAACGGCCTCCAAGTGCGCTGTGAGTTCGCGCGTGAGGCCATATCAACATCAACACCACTTCGGCGCCATGCCAGAGAGCATTGTGGCGTTGTGCAAGCTAGGACTCGCATCATGCCGAAGCTTGGACAGAAAACACTGGGTGCTCAGCATAGAAAAAAAAGTGGATATCGTTCTTGCTATTGAATGTGACACAAAGAAGTCGGCGCTGGCGCATGACAGGGATCTACTGTTGACTACGGTGTGTGGCATTTGGAATGCAAAGAAGCTGCTCGGCAGTGCTGCTGCGACCACGACAAGATGTCGGCTACGAGGTTTGACTTTTTGCCATCGTTATCTCTTGTTGCCGAAGTGTCACCTAATGACAGTGGTGAGGACGACAGGAAAGGCAACAGCATGGGAGATTCAGGCCTGACAGCGGTGGAAGCTGTGCATTATGTCAGCTTCATGAATGCAATTGTCACGACGAGAACAGCACCTCGCAATGAAAAAGGCGCCCTGCGACTTCTGCAGTGCTACCGCTTCCGTGCACAGAGAATTGGCAACGCCAACGAGGAATCAGCCATGCGAGTGTTTGCCAAGAAGAGCGTGCTGGCTGAAAAGCTGGCTCGCAGCTTCAGTAAGTTTGAGGCCGCTGTTGACACTGCTAGGCTGCCACGGTATCAAACGAAAATAACACTTTAGCAGTGCGAAGTGAATAAATACTGCATGTTTCTGCACTTCCATCGCACTTTCTCTGAGTTCCGTTTCCGACAGTTAAGTGGGTGATCTCGCACTATTTCGGTTAAGCAGTACCACTCTTCAGTATGTACTTTTTCCGAGCTCCGGCCAACTACGGTTTAATGAGGTTTCAATGCATTATGGCCTGACTTTCTTGCCATTTGTTTATAAGTGCTTACTTAAAGGATATTATCCACCCGGAAAGCTCTAGAATTTGCGAAGTTGTTTTTAATGCAGAAACTTTAAAACCTCAAATTAATGAAATTCGCAATGTAACAAAGTTTTTCGTGGCAGGTACAACTTTGTTCAACCTCTATATAACAAAGTTGTACTTGCAGCAAAAAACGTTGTTATATTGAGGTTCAACTATATTAGTGCTGCAGTGAAGCAAACTTTCACTTGTTTCTTTTTGGTGCCTTCTTACAAAACAGAAAAAACCTTTGGTATTATATCTTTTGGCTCTTTCTTTGCTAGGTGTTTGTTTGAATGAACAAATACAATTAGTATACATATTTGGGCCATTTTTTACAGAGAGTGCTTGGTAACAAAAGGGTTAGAAGAGTAAGCCTCATGTAGTAATACTTTAAGTTATGTCAGATTTGCGTGGGAAGAGCAGTGGCACACACGAGCACACTTACATCCCTCACGACACGTCCACTGGGCTTTTTGTGAACAATCTTACATCCAAGTGTGCCTGCCCTGTCGTGTGCATACGGTGTCAAGGTGGTGGCGGCAAGGTGGCATAGCTTGTCGACCTCGTGTTCCTCATGCACATCAGTGTGGAGAAGAGCCACGATCATCTGCAAAGCTGGTGAGGCAGTGAATGCATGAGAAGCAATCAAAGTAGTCATGGCATCAAATTTACAAGATGATATCTCTTTGCAGAAGCGTACACATTTAGGCTGGCTGATCCATGACTTGAGCAGAAAATAGCACAAAAGAACAAGACATAGGGAAGGGACAGACGATAGTGTCGACTAGCAATTGAATGCTCATTTGTTCTAGCAGCACTATTAGGTACGTATGCTTCTGTTTCATTTTTCCTGTTGTTTCTGGTTGAATGGTACACTACTTATGTTGCTTGAAAGAATAAATATTTGGTTGTCCGTCCTTTCCTTACATTTTGCTCTTTTGTCCTTTCTTCTCAAGATATTTCTTCCTTTGGGAGTAACATGCACATCATGGGGCATCACATTACTCGGCATGATACGCACAATGATGGCATGAATGATTTAAAGACACCTTCCAACAAAACATCATAAGCAGCGCTATGGCGTTAATTGAAACAAAGTGGCGGAGTACGAATCGCCATAGTCATAAGCCGAAATTGTATGCGAATGACATGACCTACAGAACGTTTCCTGCCTGTTTGTGCCTTGATTATTGAGTTCACCACCTTGTATATTGCAAGTTACACTCAGAGAGTGCCTATTCCACAAGTTTCTGCATTAGAATTTCAACTAGTACATGAGTGAACAAATCCAGGGTTACCAGCAGTTCTATTAATAAGCGCGTTCATGCTTGTTGAAAAAAACAAAGCGATTACTAGTTTGTAAAATCCTCCACTCATGTGGCACAGTTTTGTGGGCTTGCTGGCAATCAATCTTATTCAAAAAAAGAAAAGATGGCAAACTGACCTATAGTCATGCATTCCCAAGTGGCCTGACATGGAGCAACATCGAGACGGCTTCAAATGGAATGCTAATTTTGACCCGTTGGATATGAGAACAGCAACGCAAAAGCAATTGCCATCACTGCCTAGCACAAGGCTGCATTACAATTTGAAAAAGTTGGCTTGTCACTGTTTTCCTCAGCATAATCAACTAAGTCCCCCTTCTAGGAAAAAATCTACGAATGTGGAATGTGCAAAGCCCATTTTAAATTAAAATGAGGCAAGTTTCAAAGCACACTCCTTGAAATATGCTGTTTGCCTTCAGAAGCTTTTGCACAAGCTGCACCACTTATTTCAGGTAGTTTTGTGAGGCCTATCTGTTGACTGGCTCAAATTGTTTTGGGCACGCTGGCCCACTCCCTCTTCCTCGCAATCATCTCTCAATTATCCATCGGCTAACTTAGTCAGCTAGAGTAAACCTAAGCTTGCTGGTATTTTTTGTTTTTCACATTAACTGCAATGCAGCTGTGGCATCTGGGAGCCAGACCCACGACAAACGTGCTTGGTAGCTGACGCCGTGGCTACCGAGCTTTCGCGACCGGTACGTGCAATTCCATAGCTTGTCAGCTGAATGGAAGCAAAGTAGTAGCCAGATAATTTTTCTTTAGGGGCATGGCGGGCACAGGGTCGACAGCACCACTTTAATAGATGAGGCTGATTTGACTCTGAGGTGAGCAAGCAATTTTCATGCTGCTGCTGTGCCAAAACATAGGTCGTGACACCCACATTTGACTTGAGCGAGCCTAGCCCTCATATTCTAGAATGTCCCAGAATTTATTCCCAGACTAGCTGGCACATTATTATGGAAAAGTGAGCTTGTGTGGCCAGAATAGACAGGACACAAAGGAACATGAACATACAGTCGACCATAAACGTTTACAGACCAAGAGTTCTGAGACAAAGCTGAATATCTCCTCAGTCTTAAAACACAGCCTGTTATTCCCACTTTTAGCCTTTTGTGGCATATGCGAACAACATTGTGATGCACAATTTTACTGGCTGCTTTTAAAGGCTGCTCGTATATTTTGAATTTTCTGAGATCCCGTGGTCCGTAAACATTTTTGGTTGACTGTACATGAATGTTAGAGATGCTGCGCTCGACACTTTGCCTATACTTAATTAAGGAAGTAGAGGGCAGTGCCAAGCCTTGAGCAAAGCAGTCACTGCACTTCCATGACACGTGACACTTTGCGGCGACACCCGAGTGAAGAGCTTGCCACCCGGTGGTCTAGGCATCTTGTTGAATGCATTGGGGTGAAGGCACTGATGTTCCTCAACCAACTCCTCATTACAGGAATCACCCAGAAACATTATTAAAGTGCAGTGTATCCATCACAGGAAAGGTGGTGTTGTGGCACGACGACCTTCGAGTTGAAAAATTATGTGGAGAAGAAACCTCCAGAAATAAAGTGGTCGATCATGTCAAACATCTTAACATGTATACATCAGCACAGAGATGTCGAGCAAGTCTGTTGACCTGAGAGTTTGGTCAAGTGATGTTTAATCAGGTGTAGTACTTCTGTGTATGCTTTCTTTTTTTATATTTTCTTCTTGGCTCTTTTGGCTCTCACAGCAGCTGCTCATGAAAAAGGATAATGAGCTTCGTGCTCTCTTGCAGTTTACAAAAAGCTGCAAAAAACAGCAGACCACTTCAGAGTAAACGAACTGAAGTAACATCTGCCTTTTCTCAAGAATAAAGCTGTTACCACCACCACCACCACCTTTTCTCAGTGAAGGACAGAGAGACAAAGGTGCCCATCTCTACTTCTCTAGCTAAAAGGTTCCTGGGACCTTTGTTTCATCCTTTTATTTCCCTCTATGATAGATGGCCCTCTTGAACGTAAGACACATTTTAAGGTCCCAAAGCGAACCAGGGGCTTGTGAGACAACGTAGTGAAGTGCTCTGGATTAATTTTGACAAGCTGCAGTCCCTTAATGAGCACCCTGTGCTCGGCACATAAATGTTTCTGCATTCAACACTCATAAAAACAAGGTTGCGATGGTTAGGAATAGAACCAACACTATCAGACTCTGCAGCCACTCAGCCATCCCAGCAGGCGACGTGTGCCATCCACATGCTCACAGTCTTTGTCTCTTGCTGCGCATCCCAATTTTGGGCTACTAATTTTTGCAAAGAGAAACAAAGCAGTAAAAGGCCAACTGTGACGAAATAGTGGACCGCATAAGAAGACAAGTTTCAGACAGCATAGATATACAGCTGACTTTCTGGAATATTTTACGTTAGAAATACAGATGGATATGATAAAAACTTCTCCAAGGTAGATATTTCGGATACCAAAACATAAAACGAAAGCCATTATCACTTGCTGAAAATGAACCAGATCACAGGACTTTGAGAAACACTGTGACACATGAAAATGACTTCCGAGACTGGTGCGGTGCCCGCAGCGTGGAGAAAATCTTGGAAGCCATGTTATGAAATTTGTGTCATGCTCATCTGCTGAACCAGGTGGCATTTAAAGGCTGTTAATAAAAAAAATTACACAATTACCAACCCTGCAGCTTTGAAGCAATCTGCTTCTGTAGCATATACCAATAATTTACAACTAGTTAAGCAAAAGTGCAATTTCATTACGTGGGAAGGTGACCAGACTCACATTTTATCTTTCGCAGCAAGCACAGGAGGCCCATGTAGACATCGTCGAATGGGTGATAAATGAGGGCTGTCGAAAGTGAGTCAATGACCAGTGTAAACGGTTCCTTCTCCTTGCTGAGCATTTCGACCCACGTCGAAGGATTGCATTTGTCCGGCGAGCAAAAGGTATCGTGAATGGCTATCCTGAAAATATTTGATAAAGTTGCTTCTTAGTGCACATGTTTTTCCATTATGTAAGCAAGAAACCCTTCATGTAAAGAGTGTTTGTTTTGCTTCAATAAAACAACAGCATCAATTGTCCATGCTTGCAAAGCGGCTCATTATTAAAGAAAAAGTGGCACCATGAGACAGGCTCACTGTAAAAATACTCACAATACTTTGTTTATTATGGAGATGTATTCTCAGTTATGGCTTATTTGCTTCACTATTGCCCATACACATTTTGAGAGCATGATCGCACCACAATCTCTTAATGGATGCTTGTGTAATAAAGATGATTTGGTTAGTCCATGTGAAGTAAACCTGCATTCAACTGCATGTTTCTAATGAAAGCAATGAAGCTTGTCTTCTTTTGACCGAAAAGCACAAGTAATGGTAATGAATCAGTCATGGCAATGCTTTATGCTAGTTTGCACTGAACTGCTAGCTGCAACCTATCAAAAAGGATGCATTGATTTCAGCTGATAGAGGCTTGAAAGCTTAAAGGGACACTAAAGGAAAACAATAAATCAGTGTAGACTAATAAAGCATTGTTTGAGAATCCTGCAGGCAGTCATTTCAAGAAAATAGTTTGAATATTAGATGAGAAAATGAAGGTCCAAGTATCAGTATTTGAATTTCGCACCGAAAGGCCAGCGCCGGTACGTCAGCGTGACGTCAGGGATTCCAAAGTTTGTTTTCGCAGTTGGGCCGCGTTGGCTGAATAAAGGTTCCCAAAACTTGGCATGTTTAATATTTGGTTTCTTTAGAACACAATGTAGTCAATCTGTACCGCTATATATAATTAGTAGGCCCTAGAAGATGCCATCAAAATCCATGACGTCACAGCCCCCAGGTGCGGGAACTTAAGTAGGCGTCGCCACCCGTATTTCGTTCTTGCGCTTTTTCTCGCTTACCAAACGTCCTATCGTTGTTAGGGTGGTGTTTTTGGTGTTGTAGAACGGTGATTTACTGATGCAGAAGAAATCACTTTTCACTTTAGTGTCCCTTTAATAAAAGACCCATATAACTAAATTATGTATAAAAAGACACAAAGCATAAGCAGCTGTTTGAGTTGGATGTGGTACTTCCTGCATCCAAACATCACCTTTTTTGCAAAAAAAACTCTATCGTAACAAACACACAGACTTTGTGAAAAAGGCGTTGCTAGTGGCTTGTGTTTTAAATGTTTTCCCTATAAATGTATTGATTTTTAGCCTAGTTAATTTATTACTGATACTATCTTTTCCTGGCTATACTAAACAAGCATTTTAAGGCAAAATTCAGTGTTCTTAAGTTACAGTCAGTCAGCTTCAGTGAAACTGGGCGATCATTTTTGGTCAGTCATGAGTTTTGGATGCACAATTTTTCAGTCTATTAGAGCACTGCCAAACACTAAAGTGTCTTCGTGCGTGTAACAAGATAGTTTGACACAGCACCAAGAGCCTAACTAGAAAACTTATTTTTTAGGCATGTGCTCTAGTTAGATTAGATGCTGCACGCAGAGATCACGTACAAACCCATGAATTTAAAATATTGAAACTTGGGATCGAAGCAGTGCATCAACATACCTGTCGAGAGTGCTAGGTGGAAAGCACTTTCTGATCGTGCCTTCTTCTCTGTCATAGCCCAAGATGTGCACATTGTGACCTCTGAAAGATAGACAGAAAATATGTACGGGCAATTCTGGACACATTTTTCGTAAAATGCATTCGGGAATCAGAAAACGAAAGATCAGAGCAACAGAAGACCCTAGAGTTTGAGACAATGTATGCGTGAAGTCAGGGTCTGTAAACTGGAATAGGTTTCCCATAAAATAGCACTTACGTTTGGCTATAAAGGAAACAGAGTGACATCAACAAGCGTGCCAAGGCCTTTCTAACCATTCCTAGTTAATCCCGGACATGCCGCTGAATGCCTGCAGCACACTGTGGCACAACGAAAAATCTAAGAGCCTACTTGCTGGCACTTCTGTCATATGCTCTAACCACCAGGTACATGTGTCGTCTATTTAGGTGCTACTTAAAGGATGCTAATAATAAAATGAGACAATTACCAGCCCTGCAGCTTGCCAAGATTGTTTCAGTAGTACATACTACACATTTATTACCAATTTAGATAAAGTGAAATTTCATCACTGTTGGTCTTGAGCAGTTACTGCGTTTCAGCTTCGGGATTCCTGCTTGAGGTGTTGCTTATGGTGTTTAGTATGGCAGAGCATATGATTTGGTGCCAGTTCCCAATAACGGAATAACATTACAAGAGACAAGAAGGAGCACTGTGGCAAAATGCAACCGAGAATGGATTGACACGAGAATTGAAAGTAGGGATAGCTGGCGCTCGTTCATTATTGACTGCAGCGCGACAGGGTGACAACAGGCAGAAACAAAGCCAACACACACAGTGCTCTTGAACACACAGTGCTCTGCGAGTTAACTTTATTTATGTCCATTGTCTTCCTGTAGTGCTGCAATTAATAATGAGCGTGCACTGTTAGGCACACTACCAATGCAGCTAGGTATGAGCACTACAACTAACCAACATGTGAGCTGTGTAGTTCAGCTGACTGCTATTTCTTGTAAGTTCAATAATAAACTCAGTTTTGTTTACCAGCTTACCAGATGACCTGCATGATCTAAATCCAGTACTAGCTGAGGCAATCCTAAAGTGTTGAACAGTGCCGTGTGCCATTATGTGCTGCATGGCTTCTCAAACCTGTAATGCGTGGAACATCTAGTATAAGCTAGGAATGGCTAAGGATGGTCAGTGCGCCTGTTATCAAAACACATTCTATTTTTACTCCAGCGTAAACAGCATTGCAGCAAGGGTTAACGGCTAGAATGACCCTTGGTAACTGCATTTGGCCCAATGGCCCCACTTTCAAAAATAACCCCTACACATTTTTTTAAATTTTCTTTTTGCAAGTGGTACCCCATGCCTTTGGTATGCCTAGGCACTAGTAGTGAAGTTCTACATTCATTAATCAGGGCACGCATGATGAACGGCTGTTATGAAGATGCAAGGTTAGAAGTGTTGGTGATAGGCTGTGTATGGTAGTCCCTTTCGAGCCATCACTGCATCCACAATGTCACAAAATGAGGGACATGGCTAGAGAATTGGAAATCAGCAAAGTGGCCCAATTCAGTGCAAGCCAGGAACTATGGCAGGAGGGAAAGCAGCAAAAGAGCATATGCGGAGAGAATGCTGCTGAGGAGAGGGACAAAGTGGTTGCGAGTGACAACAAAGCTGACAAATGAAGATGTAAAAAGAGTTTCACATGGTGCTAGTAAGTAGTAGTAGTAGTAGTAGTAGTAATGAGTAGTAGAGGGGGTATTACCATTAGCAATAAAAGCAGAATAGAGGTTAGCAAGTCTTGCATGACTATGAGTAGTACAGAGTGGAGGAGAGACAAATGAAGGCCAAGAAAGACTGTGTAGGGCACCTTGTTTTACATTGTGGGTCATCAGTGAAAGCAGTACCTTGAAGGTTCTGCGCTTGTGATGCACATTGAATCGATAACCATGCTTAGAGCCCAAACTTCTTTCCAGGCACGTACCCAGGATTTTTTTTCGGGGGGGGCCCACCACCTCCATCATCATCATCATCATCATCAGCCTGTTTTATGTCCACTGCAAGACAAACGCCTCTCCCTGCGATCTCCAATTACCCCTGTCCTGCGCCAACCGATTCCAACTAGCGCCCGCGAATTTCCTAATTTCATCGCTCCACCTAGTGTTTTGTCGTCCTCGATTGCGTTTCCCTTCTCTTGGTACCCATTCTGTAACCCTAATGGTCCAACGGTTATCTAACCGGCGCATTGCATGACCTGCCCAGCTGCATTTTTTCCTCTTGATGTCAATTAGAATATCGTCTATACCCGTTCGCTCTCTGATCCAAACCACTCTCTTTCTCTCTTAACGTTATGCCTAGCAATCTTCGTTCGATCGCTCTTTGCGCGGTCCTTAACTTGCTCTCAAGTCTCTGCCCCATATGTCAGCACTGGCAAAATGCACTGATTGTACACCTTACTTTTCAATAATAATGGTAAGCTTCCAGTCAGGAGCTGGCAATGTCTGCCGTACGCGATCCAACCTATTTTTATTCTTCTGTGAATTTCCTCTCTATGATCAGGGTTCCCTGTGATTAATTGACCTAGGTAAACATACGTCTTCACAGTCTCTAGTGGCCGACTGGCGATCCTGATCACTTGTTCCTTTGCCCGGCTATTTATCATTATCTTCATCTTCTGCATATTAATATTCAACCCCACTCTTACACTCTCTCTGTTAAGGTCTCCAATCATTTGTTGTAACTCGTCTGCATTGTTGTTGAATAGAACAATGTCATCAGCAAACCGAAGGTTGCTGAGAGATTTGCCGTCGATCTTTACTCCTAAGCCTTCCCAGTTTAATACCTTGAATAACTTTGGAGAAATTCTGTCTCCCTGTCTGACCCCTTTCTCTATAGGTATCTCCCTGCTTTTCTTGTGTAGAATTAAGGTAGCTGTAGAACCTCTGTAGATATTCTTACGCGAAGGACGGTCAGTAAGACGAGAAACTATTTACAGATTATATTTACAACAACGGTTGCAGCGCTGACCGGTTAGATTCACAGCGCGAGCCCAGTTCGTTCTTCCTCCTCTTTTCTGGAGTTATGGCGCCTACGCGCCTCTTTCAAACAAACAAATACCACACGAATGTAGCAATATTTTCCAAGCTTTTTACGTAAGCGTTCTGTACTCCTTGATTACGTAGTGCATCTACGATTGCTGGTATCTCTACTGAATCAAATGCCTTTTCGTAATCTATATAAGCCACATTGCGAGGCTTATTGTACTCTGCAGATTTCGCGATAACCTGATTGATAACATGGATGTGATCCAGTGTGAAGTATCTCTTCCTGGAGCCAGCCTGTTCCCTTGGTTGACAAAATCCAGTGTTGCCCTTATTCTATTGGAGATTATTTTGGTAAATATTTTATATAATACTGGCAGCAAGCTAATGGTCCCATAATTTTTCAATTCTTTAACGTCTCCTCTTTTGTGGATTAGTATAATATCTGCATTCTTCCAGTTTTCTGGGACCCTTGCAGTCGATAGACACTTCGTATAAAGAGTCGCCAGTTTTCCAAGCATTATGTCTCCTCCATCTTTGATTAAATCGACTGTTATTCCACCTTCTCCTCCTGCAGGGCCCTTCTGACCTCATCGCTAGTTATAGGAGAGTTTCTGTATCCTATTCATTACTGTTTCTAAGTGAGCTATCGTGACTCCTCTGGGTACTGTATACAGGTCAGCTTAGAATTTTTCCGCTGCTTTTACTATATCTTCGAGATTGCTGATGATATTACCCTTCGTATCTTTTAGTGCATACATCATGGTTTGTCCTATGCCAGGTTTCTTTTTTACTGATTTCAGGCTGCGTTCATTTTTTACGGCTTCTTCAGTCTTTCTCATGTTATAGTTTCGAATATCAGTTATTTTCTCCTTGTTGATCAGTTTTGACAGCTCCGCGAATTGCGTAACGCTGTGCGGCCGCCAGTCCCATACAACCGCGTAGAGCGCAGGACTCTGCGATTCTAGACGTACTGCGCTCACCGCGAAAGGTTAGAAAAACACCCACATAAGCACAGCAGAGAAGTGGCTACGTGAGGCGGTTCAAAACAAGTAATTGTTCTCCACTTCCGGCGGTGTTTTCTCTACTTCCTTTTTAAATAAAAAGATGTTGATCCATAAATATTCTCATAAACAACGGTTAACTTATTTATTATTCGCTTTTGCTTGCAGTTTGGTTGTTGCCTTGGCTCTCTCCCTTAGTAGATCGCTTAATTTCTCAACTCCTTGCGATTTTTGTTTCCAGTTGCCAATTTTGCCCGAAAAGTGCTATACAATTAGGGAAAAACAGAGGAGGTAACGGGCGACAGTCATCTTACTTATGGGTTTAAGGATTATTGCAGGGTTTCATGATGGACGCTCTTTCACATTATTTTATTTCCCACCTTATCTAATCCATATCAAGTGTATATGGCTCCGGGCATCTTCCAGCGTCGCGGCGAGCCGTAACTCAAGGAAATAATGAAGCAAAGGGATAAGTTAAACGCAATTGGCGTTTTCTCCGGCCGCAACTCGTACCATGAGAGTACAGACCAGCTGAGTAACAGCCGCATCCCTCTCCTGGTCCCAGGATCAGCCCAAACAAAGAAGGTTGAACTAACAAAAGCAACAGCTATGCGCGGGACGGTTGAATAGATGGTGACAACTGAACGCATCTCGAGTTAATCGCGCGGGTGCAGAATCTATGAGAAAACTGTCCTTCACAACACAAGAGATGCCGATAACTACCGCCATCTAAAAGGAGTGAAAAAGGCAGCATAATGCTGACCGATGAACATCTGCCAAGTCTCAACATTGATCTGGCAGCGCTTTAGGAATGTGTGAGTAGTGGTGGCGTGGGCGGGGAGGGGGGGGTATGCCACTTAATTTCGGGGGGGGGGGGGGGCCGGGCCCCCCCGGGCCCCCCCCTGGGTACGTGCCTGCTTCTTTCAGTTTTACCTCGCATGATTTTATAGTGCAACATTTCGGTAGTTATGACCTCTCTATATTGTGCCAGAAGGCAAGTCTGACAGTCCTTGAAAACAAGCTCTCATCTGCCATTCTCTAGTGGCTCTCGAAGAAATCCGGCGTTTTTTTTTGTGTGTGTGTGTGCGACCAGGTATTTCAGGAATGTTCTAAATTCAAAAATTAGTACTTGCTGTTCAAAAGTAAATTCATTTGCAATGCAACCTGAGCTCATTTTGTATGTTACCTTACAAGACGATGTTTAAAGACAATGTATATCCTTACAAGACAATGGATATAAACAGAAGGATTAACGCTTGATATTTTCGCTACAAACAATGTTAAGCTATATATGAGTTGTCATATGCGCATTATGCAAAGGTTAAGTAACTCACATATGAAACACTTGCCTGTTGAACACGGCATTCTTACCTTTCAGAAACATTTCCATGAAGAGCGAACAATAACTCCAGAGTTCAGTGAAAATAATGAGGTACTTCTATCAGTACTTAGTACTAATCTCCAGTAATTTGCGAACGTCTTTCATGTATCATCTAATTATATGTTCGATCTGCTGCGCCGTAAGTTCATTAGCATCAAAAGTATGGACAGCTGGGTAAGTTGGTATGGCCTTTCAGTTTTTCAAGAATACAGTTTAATAGCACTGACCTGTTACTCTGTACAAGCGTCGCAAATCAAAACAACACAGAAAGAAGAACGACGAATTGCTGCGGATAAGCAGCTGTGCATCTAGCATCACGGCAACACGCGGCGTGTGCGTTGAGAGCGTTCAATGAAACGAATGAACATTTCATGAAACAAAATCTCCTGTATACACGAGAAACCTCATCTTTTCGGACAAACCTGTTGGCACATGTATTTGTCCAGGAATCCAAGAGCAAACGGGCTCTCTGTTCCAATGTGTCTGTTCAGAAACAAAACGACAAGCGACAATAAGGTTTTACAATTTCCTCAAAATAGATGCCATAATCGCCACATCTTCGAGTGAATTGACACAGTACCGTTTATCAGCACCAGTCCAGAAGTGCCTTGTTGGGAAAGCAAGCTTTGTAACATTACTGGAAGCGAATGATCGTAACTGCGAAAGAGAAAGCGGCAATCGAAACAAAACTGCGAGTACAGTACAAACAAAACTTATGGGGAGCGCCATATTAAGACAAGGTAGTGAACAGGGATTATTAAAAGCCGCCAAAAAAAATATTGCATCAAGAAAACTCTTTATTAATAAAGCTAAATAATGCTATGAATACTACTCCTGCCAATATGTTTTATAAAATAATTAGTTAGGCGTAAGAAAACTGAAATACGTAGCAGGTGGTGCCCGAAACTAGACCTGTATGACGTACTCGGTCTCCCCAAATCGCCGCCGCGTTCTACAAGCCAAAAGGTAGTGACTACAGTGACGGGGCCCGGCACTTTAACATCTGTACTACAGTGACGGGGCCCGGCGCTTTAACATCTGCCCTGCAGTGACGGGGCCCGTCTCCACTTTAACGTCAACACTGTAGCGACGTCAATGGCCGCACTTCTTTCAAACAGCATTCTATGCAAACAACTTCGAGCACTTCACGGCAGGCAGTGAACCTTATTAAGGTCCTAAGGAGCGACTCCGAAACTCTCTTATGAGGGAGGGGCCGCCGCGAGCCGCTCCCACGTTGGGACGGGCAGGCCGCACCTGGCCGCCTCCTCTCACTCTTCCGTGGTGTGATGATCGTGGTCCCGTAACGAGGGACACCGCCAGAGCATGTGTTCTAAAGGGCAGAATGGACCTCCGCACGGACGCGGCGTTAGGTTGCCCCTGTGATCCACAACGGCCGCTGCGAACCGGTCGGACGAACCGTATTAGGCGACGTCGACGAACGCGACCGATCGTGGATCGTCGGCGGCGGATCCGAGAAGTGCGGCCGCCCGGGCCCGGCGTCTGCCTACATTGCGTTGCGGGTGCACGTTGTGCGGGAACAGCGAGACCGTGACGGCCTCCCGCGACCACGCGTCGAGCGCGCACCGCCTTTCCCTGACGGGTTAAAGTCCAGCGCCTCCAGGATCCGCCTCCCCGCAGGCGAGGAAGCGAGCCTGACAACCTGGACTAATTTCTGTGACTCAACCTCATGGAAGGTGTTGTTGACCCCCAGCTGCATGAGCTTCGTGGTGCTGGCGTCTATGGGGATGCCGAGCACTTCACGGACCGCGATATTTTATTGCAGTACTGTCCCCATTATATTTCACATCCGGACCCAACCACTAGCTTGCGGTTATTGGGTCCAACAATCTTTTGCGTATGCACTGTAACACCTATGATGATTATAATAAAGAAAGAAGGTTCACTGTAATGGAAGGGGAATGATAAAAAACACATAAAAAAGGCACGGCACATGTTCGTGCTTGTGTAACGCCAGACAATGAATATTCTACTGAATTAAGAAAAAGAATCACTGGGTCGCTTAGAGAACCGATAAACATGCAGTTCGATGAAATTTGAGAAATAATGATATTGAAGCTTCCAATACTTTAGAAGAAAAGAAAAAGAAAATTAAGACTGAATCATCGCGACGGAACATCACAATTCGCCGTAGGCGTCGAATACCCTAGCTATAACGAAATTATTTTTGAACAGCTCCGATAGTGTCCATGCAACAATGGTTGCTTGCGTACTGTCAAATGCGCATATGCTGCGGCATAAAGCTCAGGCACGGTGCGAAAACGTGCTCGGAGCGAAAGCGAAACATCGTGCGAGGACATGCATGCAGACGCGAAGTCGGTCACCGTGAACCCGCGCGATCGCTGCATTAACTGTTATGCTACATTTAGTTACACAAACAGCCATCCCACCATAAGAACATACTTCACATAGTTTTCTCGACGATTGCTTACGTTTCACGCAAAACGGTTCGGGGGAATCGATCGCGGCGACCACGCGCAGTGTCCCAGCTTACTGTACGTAGTAAGCAGATAGCGTCTGTAAACCATTCTGTGCTTTCTGTTTGTCCAACATTATTATTTTAAAGGTAAAATACTGCCATTTCGAGAGTACTTGCACAATTGTTCAGGAGGGCTGCCGCGTAGTATGTTTATTTAGCCCCGACGCATGTGAGGCGCTTCCAACAGATGGCGACTCCGTAATCGCTCCCAATACCGACATCGTGACCGCCCCGTCGCTGCAGTGCAGTTGTTAAAGCGACGGGCCCCGTCACCGTAGTGTAGATGTTAATGTACCGGGCCCCGTCACCGTAGTGCAGATGTTAAAGTGCCGGGCCCCGTCACTGTAGTCACTACCAAGCCAAAAACATAACCTTCAAGATCTGCATTTTTGTTTGCTTCTGAACGAATCCTGAAGGCTATGTTTTTATCTGAACAATGAGGAGGAAGGAATTTCAAGAGCCAAAAATACGTCATAAACGTCGGTTTTTGAACATTTTAATCTGACGTCTCCCGCAACCGCTTCCGCCGCGTGCAACCAGTGAAAACATAGCCTCCAAGATTTGCATCTGTTTGTCTAGCGAGCGTGTTATGCTTGTTCTTGCTCAATATTGCATTGCATTGTACTGCACAATATTTTGAATATTTTGGCGTTACAAAAATGTGTCGTATGGCAGCGCCTTTGCGGTTGCCACTTCTCTCGCTCAGCTTTTCTTCTATAATACCTCTACGCCCTACTCTACGGGCGCAGACGAGAACCGCTAACAACGCGATCCCCAGCTTCTGTTCAGTATGGTGGCGCCATCTAGTACAAGAGTCTGCAAACGCATGTTCTCCCGTGCCGTAAAGTTCACATAAAAATTTTCTAAACAGCCATTAGAACTTAAAAAGAGATATACGGAATGAACGTCACAGAATGTCTTACGTGCGCTGCATGATTTTTCACAATAGAGTCAAACCTCGATATAACGAATTTTAACGAAATTCGCGATGTGCTAGGAATAAGATCACTTCCCGAGCTTAGTTGCACTGAAAACCATGTATTTATTTTTCGCGATTTAACGAAGTAACTTCGTGACACAGTTTCGATTTAACGAAGTTTTCGGCCATTTCAATCATATACTTGGACCCTGTATGGCTGGCAAGTCCAGCAAAAAACTATGTCGGCCGTGGCAAAAATTATTTCAAGCATCGTTCTGTACGGTAAGTGCGAGCGGTAAAACCGCTGTCAAAGCACGCGCGCCGGGAAGCGCTGAGGAGGAAACACCAGGATATGGAAACACCACTGCAGCATGTGTCGCGTTGGTAAAACAACTCGGTGAAACACGAGAGCTGACGATTGCTTAATTCGGTGCAAGGAAAATGGGGAGGAGTGAAAGCGCGGTAACGTGATGAAGCACGCGCTGGTGAGGAAGGGGCGGAACGCGCGTTTATTTGCCTTCTGCTCGCGCGCGTCTGTGCGCGGGCTACGCGACGTATGATGTTGGAGGTAATCCCTCCTCGGCAAGCCAATATAGATGGTGACTTCACGCGCATTTCGTTGTTAGCACGCGTCTAGTGTGGGCGGTCGTGTCATCTCAAGTTTCCGAGACACGGTACGAAGCGCTCGCTCGCGTTGTGACTTCGAGTTCTGGCATCGAGTGAGATTTGTTAATGTTTGCCTCAGTGCGCGTGACACCAATAAAAGTACGAACCTTACTTCGTGTAGTCGCTCTGCTATCGCCATCAATGCTCCACCTTTCTGGCAAAACTGACTTTTCTTTCTCTCTTTTTTTCCCCGCTCAGGACCAACATTTGTATCTTTTTACCCTTTTGTTTTCAATTGTGGGCGCCGGCTGCAGGCACTAAGTGTGGTCAGTTATGGTTTCGAAAATTTACGGTGCCGCGCAACCCAAAACACGCACATATCGGACGCCGTGATCCACGTCGATGCATCGCTCTCGGTGAGATCTGCATGCACCGCACGCGCAGGCGCTCATAACTGCGCTATTATGACACCACCTTCTTGCGATTTGTTTATATATGTTTACTAAGAAGATGTTATCCACCCAAAATGCTCTGGAAATTTGTGAAATTGTTTTTAATGTTGAAAATTTAGCACCTCGAATTAACGAAATTCGCGATTTAACGAAGTTTTTTCGCTGCGAGTGCAATTTTGTTATATCGAGGTTCAACTTACGTTAAATACATTTAGCGTAACAAAAATGAGTCCTAGCTATGGGTGTGCGAATGTTCGAAAATTTCGAATATTATGGAACATATTTTTAATCGTATTCCCTTCGGAACGGTGTTCGAAAATTTTGACATATTTGATTGGACATGAATATTCGAAACAAGTCGAATATATTGTTGGCCGGGCAGGACAAAACATGGTTCTTAGCGTTTATTTCTATCGAATCTAAGAATGTGTGTCTGATTTTGTGCTCATTTTTGCGATAATTTCATGCTGCTGGCGAAATTTCGCCTGTAAAACACGCTTAGATAATGGACGCCTAAGCATTGCAGAAAAGCCAGCCTCTCAGTGGCAAGGGGAATGGGTTTGTGAACAGCCAGGGTGCACTCTTTGCAGGTTCGACCCCATTCCTAAGCTTTTTGCTTGACAGCAAATGCAGTGAGTGACGACTGGTACAGGGTCAAATGCCTCTGAGCTTACGGGATATTGATGCGGTATAATAAGGCACAAGTTGCGAGAACAGAAAACTAGGAGAAATTATAAATAAATAAATAAATAAATTATGGAGCTTCACGTGCCCAAAACCATGATCTGATTATGAAGCACGTCGTAGTGAAAACCTATTTCAAGTACTTAATCAACCTACTCGTAATTACAATCTTCTTGATCTCATTTTAACAACAGGTCCAGAAACTGTCACACATATAACTTACTTAGATGGATTCAGTGATCACCAGCTACTCCAAATGACCATCGACAATCCGTGCGCGTCCACCGGTTTCAAAACAAAGCAAATTAGAGGCTACAATAAAGGTAATTATAGTATCATCGACTTAGAACTAGACAACTTCTTTATTGATGTATTGGAGCCATCCTTTTACAGCAGATCTGTCAACAATAATGGAGTTCTATTCAGGGATAAGTTGTCTGCATTAATTGAAAAGCACATTCCTTTTGTTACTATAATTTACGATAATTCCAACCCATGGTTTACTAAAGCTCTTCACAGAATGAGAAACAAGAACGCCTATTAATAAATACAAAAGCTATCCAAAAGTATCGCACAGCTTTATTGGTCGTGAAGGATAAATATTTCTCAAAAGACATACCAGGAATTCTTACAAGCAATTCAAGAAAATTCTGCAACATAGTTAGCCCTAGTAATAAGTGTAGTAATATTTCACTGCAGGATAAAAACAACTCACCTATTCCTGACAGTCAGTGCCCGACAGCATTCAACTAATTTTTCACATCCATCTTTACAAGAGAAGACAGTTCTAACCTACATTTTGTACGCGATTTTGATTTCCAGTACATGGCTCCCATCATTATCACTTTAAAAAACGTAGTCGATCTTATAGATAACCTTAAAATGTCTTCAACCTCTGCCATATATGGTAAAAGAACACAGTACTACTATCGAGCCCAATATTCTGCTACACCTATTTAACCAATCTCTAACAACTAGTATGCGTCCTACAGACTGGAAGATATCAAAAGTAGTGCCTGTCTTTAAGAAAGGTAACAGGAGTTCTAGTGAAAATTACCGTCCTGTATCACTAACGTGCATTTGCTGCAAAATGTTTGAACGCATTATCGCACCCATATATATTCTCATCTTGAATATAATAACTTTTTTTATCCGAAACAGCATGGTTTCCGAAAAGGATTTTCTTGCGAAACCCAACTACTAGAATTCATGTCAGACTTAAACTTTGATATGAACAGTAATGAAAAAAAACTGACTGCATCTTTTTGGACTTCTCGAAAGCATTCGATCGTGTAGCCCACAGTCGACTCATATCAAAGTTCTCTGCAATTAAACTTGAATAACTAACCTTATCATGGATTTGTAATTTCCTTTCTAATCACGAACAGTTCACTGTTGTTGCTAACTTTTCCTCTGTCCTGTCTGACGTCAACTCCGGTGTACCTCAAGACAGTGTACTCGGACGTCTTGTCTTTTTAATTTACATTAACTACTTACCTTAAGTATATCCTCTTCTGTACGATCATTTGCTGACGACTGCATTGTATACCGTTCGATTAACTGTTTCGCTGACCGCGCGGCATTCCAAAATGATCTTGCACTTATCAGTGATTGGTGTGCTACGTGGCTGATGTCCCTAAACGTGTCGAAGTGCAAAATAGTTTCCTTTTCTCGAAAAACCGTTAACTCTCACTTTTCTTATCATTTGGATTCTAACACAGTTGACCACACCACAGAATATAAATACTTAGGAGTGCTCCTTACGAACACTCTTTCATGGACTAATCACACAATCTCCATTTCAGCTGACGCCTCCAGATCATTAGGATTTCTGCGCCGCAACTTAAGAACTGCGCCTTCAGCACTAAGAAAACTAGCTTACATAACTATTGTACCGCCACACATTGAGTACGCCTCTTGTATATGGTCTCCTCATCAAAACCACCTCACCGAACTCCTGGAGAGCATCCAGAATAGAGCTAGCCGTTTCATTTAAAAAAATTATAGTAACCAGTCAAGTGTAACGCAAATAAAAGTCGATCTTTCGTTGCAACTCCTAACTACTCGCCTTGATATTATCCTTCTATTATTATTTCATAGATTCATTCACACAGTTGACCTAACTTTATCAAACCTGAAAAAAAAGCATCTTCGACGTCACAAAGACTGAACAATCAGTTCAACTACACCCGAATTTATTTCAACACACACGCTTTTAATTTTTCAGCTTTGCCCCGTGCGGTCCATTTATGGAACGCTCTACCAGGTAACATTGCCTGCCAATCTAAACACAGTGACATGCCGTGGTTGCTCAGTGGCTATCGCGTTGGGCTGCTGAGCACGAGGTCGTGGGGTCGAAACCATGCCACATTTAGATGGGGGCGAAATCCGAAAACGCCCGTGTACATAGATTTAGGAGCACGTTAAAAAACCCCAGGTGGTCAAAATTTTCGGAGTCCTCCACTACGGCATGCCTCATAATCAGAAAGTGGTTTTGCCACGTAAAACCCCAGAATTTCTTCAAACACAGTGCATTATTTAGCAATCTTTTAATCGATCAATATGCCGTTTCAACCGTCTAACAGGACTTGCCTTCTTTTAATTTATTTCCTGCATTTTTCTACAAGTTAATAAAAGAATTTCAGTGATCCTAATGTTTTACTATACTTACTACTGTATACATGCAAAAACGTTTATAATGTTATTATGCTAGTATGTTTGCCGTTTGTTGTTATTGCCCTACATATTGCATTTGCTAATGTCGTATTAATTTTCCATGTTGCGTGAATATTCCTTTCATTATACTGATGTTTCTTTCTTGTCGATTCAATAATACCATTTTACCGTATTTCGCCCCTTACACAATGCCTTCTCGAAGGACTGTAAGGTGTATGCCAATAAATAACCTGCAACACATCGAACTATATACACGTGCAGATGCGAAGCGATTTCAAAAAATGGCTGTGGCTTAGGTAAGGTTAAGCCCAGGATGCGAAGCATACTAGCCTTTATTTTAGTTGTTGAACCACTGTTTAGCCTGGTGAACTGCTGTTGCTTGGCTATATTTGGTTCGGCTAGACGAAGAAACAACTCATGCATTACTTCTTCGCCTTCAAGAGTGGAACGCGACAGCGTTCCCGTCGACCCGCCAAGGGGTGTAAGACAATGGGCTACAGGGCAGCGACTACGCGTCCCGCATTGGACGCGGTGAGCGTCGAGCAAAGCAGCGTTCGGCGCGGCAACGAAATGTGCGCCTGAGCAAGAGACGCACGCCTTAGAAACAGCGCGTTTCTAAGGCAACACCGCATTCACTAGAGGCGCTTTTGTACCGCTTTGAAGCGTTGTACTCGTGGCTCAGTGGTAGCGTCTCCGTCCCACACTCCGGAGACCCTGGTTCGATTCCCACCCAGCCCGTCTTGCAAGAGTTGAGCCAAAGCCACTTCTCCTCTGTCGTGACGTCACGGTGTCACGTGATTTCATGGTCACCGCCGCGCCTGAGGAGCTGGGTTGAGCCCTCGTAATATGCTTCGCATAAAAGCCTCCACAGCGTTGACTGCTATGTATGGAACGCATCATATTACTTTCTGAAACATTGTACATTCAAAATATATGCTATTGCAACGGAGCCCCGCACAATCATCGCCCAGTTTCTCAATGGAGCCAAATATTGTACCGACGGCTAACATATGATATCTTGGAAAGCTCCAGCACATGCTCTGGCTATAGTCTCCAAACTTAGTTTCCATATATAATTTGCATTGCAAACAACATAGGTGTAAAATTTTAAGGAGGACGATTTTTAAAATTTCATCATAGCCTTTAAAATTACAGCTCCACAGTCAAGGCAAATATTCCGGAAACTATATATTTCGACGCAGAACGTCTATCAGCACGGTCAGCACAGGGAGCTGCTTGCTGCAACGAAAACGTAATAACACGGACTTTCACCAAATTCTGTAAAAATATTAGGGAGCCTATACATGCATGTATTGGTTCCCTAGTAATACAGTTGAATCGCATAATTCCTTATTTTTATCCGGTGAAAGCATTTCACCGGCTAAGAATGTTAAAAGTTATGCGCAAGACGTGTTAAAGGCCCAGCGTAAGACGCACCTTTCTGTACCGGACGTTTCTCGAATGTTATATATATAGACGGTTCTATATGTTGTCACCGAGCCTCGTGTATTCGATTCCTGTGCGCGACGGGAATACTGGTGTACATTGTTCTATTGAGCCATGCGTTTCGCGTTTCGCCCCCATCAAAATGCGGCCCCTGCGGCCCGGATTTGATCACGTGACCTCGAGCTTAGCAGCGCAACACCAGAGCCGCTAAGCCACCGTCAGTGCGTTCTGCCGCTCACCAGTTACCCGTTTCACGCCAACTTGTGTTACCGGGAACGTGACCCTTGGGTCACTGGCTATGTGCCACTTAGTATGTTCCTCTTTTGAATGGCAAGAAATCATTTAAGATTTCTCCAGTGCCTCGGCGGAATCAAACCAGCTTCATGTATGCTCAGACAAACTTCTGCGAAGGCGTATCCACGTGAAACAGAAGCGCCACGCGCAGGCTTTGACGCGGCGCCGCTAAAAAGTCGAGGACACTTAAGATATATCCCTACGCGGATGAATGCGAAAGCATTGCTACGACTTCCCCATGACGACTCGTTTTAGGAAACGTCTTGGTTTGGTTTTCACGTTGCCTCGTATCATTTATCGCATCGCGTGCCTCGGCCTCGTTCGCGTACAGTACTTGCGTGGACGTCAAAAGGAGCCGGGCGCAGCTACTGACGGAGAAGTTGAAGGTTCGTCCATTGGAGCGCACGACGGAACTCACCGAAACAACCGCACCGACTGGCAGTGCGCCAGTGCCGCCAACACCTTCGCAGAGGCAGGGGCATTACGCTCTAAAAACAATTACACCGTTTGGGCTGTATCACGCAACAATAATCGTCTTCTGTCTTGCTTGCGTTTCCTTTCTTGAAAACGCTGCGCTCGCTACTTTCCTGTTGAGAACGCTCTGTCATACCGATAACGCGCATGCCGTTCGTGACTTGGAAGTACCGGGCTCGCAGCGTTAAAGAAAGCAAAGCGCACAAGACAGACAACGATTGTTGTTGTACGGCAAATATACACCGCGAAGGGTGCAACTGTTTTTAGAGCGAATGGGAACGCTATCATGGCGAGCGGCATCAGAGCCAGCTGTGGAAGACGATGACGAGTGGCAAGAGCGCGTCTCTGTGACCACGTGACCTTTTTTCATGGGCGATTATCTGCGCGTGTCATTTGTCTAGATTAGTTTGCACATATGATCAATGAGCATTTGTTCTTGTATTGGTTATTATGTTGTAGCATGCTCATTGTGATCACGTGACAGCTGTAGATATAAAAAACAATGTTCTCCTTCTGAATAAAATCAGTTGGAAGATGGCGAGCTTTCTGTCGTTGGTGTTCGTTGTCTTCGTCCAGCTTCCACCATGAATCAATATTTCAGCTGTTGTTTTCACGCAGTTCGAACTTGAAATCAAACACTTCTCAGCTTTTTTGATGTTGCTCTGATGCGCCGTAAATCACTGAACATTGCAAGAGTGATTTCGTCTCCATACATGCTGCCTAGTACGAGCGATACTTGCGAAGACGTCGCCTCTATACCAGCGTTAGTTCTTAGCTACACTTTGCCTACTGGCTCATGGCATACGACTTTGTATAGATCTCCTCAATGGGTGCATGTGACCGAACGTGCTGTGGTGTCATTGAAGCACTTCACCGTATGCAGGTAAGAGAGACCGAACCATGGTTGATACCACGCCGGGTATTTGTTGTCACTGTCACATCTGTTGCTGTGTGCGATGGTCTCTTCTTTCGTAATTCTTATCTGCCATGATAGGATGAATGAATGAATGAATGAATGTTTATTTCATCTTGAATAGAATTTCAAGAAAGGTGCAGGGGCAAAAGGCGCACAGCGCCTGACAGGGGCCCCTGTACCCACAAAACCCGCAAAATACGCGTGTATTATACATTATTTAGTGGCAGTCCATTGCCAGTGAGCGAGCACGCATAACATAACATATTTTCACCCATTACACATGAGTTTACACAGAAACTTAGAACAACAGAAATAGACAAATTATTGGGTTACAGTTGGTTTACAGATGGTGAAATAATTGATGTTTCCTTTTTCCCCCTTTTCCCCTTTCCTCTCCCTGTCCACAAGCAGTAAAATACAGGTTATAGAGGTAAATTACCATAGTGCACTAGAATGTACCATATCACCATGAACATGTATGCGTGCACGTAAAAGAGAAAAAAAATGAATAGAAGCGAAATATAATACATTTATGCTGCAATAATCACTCTCTCAAATACTGTGTTAGTAACAATTTGTTTACGTGGTCTTTGAATGCGTTTCTAGTCATATTGAAATCAATGTTACCTTCTAGCTTATTTAGGATTGTTAGTACCTGGTACCTGGTTGTTTGTTCACAATAATTGGGCCTTGTGTTGAGTGTGCATTTTCCTTTTATTCTCGTATCGTAAGGAACTTTATTAGTGTTTACGTGTATATATAAAACATTGATACATATGTACTGTAGTAGTTTAAAATCATAAACGTCGTTAGCTTAAAGCATTCGGTATTTAAAAAATAATGGTAACATGCTTTGTTCATAACATGCTCCCTGATAGTTTTAATAAATGCGCAATATCTTCTTTTTTAGAATTATGAGCGTGTTGTAGTTAGTTTTAATTGTGGTACCCCATACCAATATGCCGCACGATAATGAAGTATACTTCATTATACCGTATATCGCATGACAGTGAAGTATATTTGCTTTGTTTCAGCCAGATAGGTATTAAGTGTGCAATTTTATACAAGCATCCAACCAATCGGGAGAGTTCTGTAGCTAAACTATTAATGTGTACATTCCATGAAAGATGCTGTTGGAACCAAACACCAAGAAACTTTTGCTCCTATACCCTGGTTATCTGTTGCCCTTCAGAAGTTAAAACTATTTCCCTACTTAGTTGTTTGTTAAGTGCACGAATCATTATGTACTTTGTTTTCGCTATGTTAAGCTGCAGCCTATTTTTTCAGAGCCAGACCGAGAGGGATGCAAGGTATAGGTGTGTGGCCCTTCTTTCTAAATCTTTTAGATCTGTGGACTTTAAAAAGATGTTAATATCATCGGCATAAATAATAAGTTCAGGAGAGTTGGATATAGTTACAATGTCATTAATGTAAACAAGAAATAAAAAAACGGTCCTAATATTGACCCCTTTGGAACTCCTTGTGTTAACATGAGCTTTGGTGTTGTGGTCTCTTTTATTTTCACGTTTTGACAGCGATCACTCTAGTAGTTTTTAAGGAGTTCTAGTACAACTCCCCGCACACCGTATCTAGACAGTTTGTGCAGTAGGATATCGTCGTTTATTGAGTCAAATGCTTTCTTTAAGTCTAGAAATAAACCAAGCGTTAACTTCTTACTCTCAGTGTTGGTAAGTATGCTATCTTTAATACAGCACAACGCTTCTTCAGTTGATCAGTTCTGATGAAATCATTATTGGATACTAGACAAGGTTTTGTGATTGTCAAAAAAGACATGAGCTTTTGCTTAATCACACTTTCAAAGATTTTCGACAAAATGGGTAGCACCAATATCGGTCGGTAATTTGATAAATTATTTCTATCGCCTCCTTTAAATATAGCTGTCACTCGTGCTATCTTAAGTTTCTGTGGTATTAGCTGTGATTTTCTTGTGAGTACATACCTGCCAACATCTGAGTTTTATTATTCGTAAAAACTCCGCAGACGTATGAGAAAGGGGGAGGGAGAAGGCGGCAGGCATATTTTTTAGACCTTAGCTTAGAGCACACATTTTCGGTGGCATACACACGCACTTCATTAACAATGACTTGCACTGGCGAACTTCGCACTGCAGAAACCGGTAAGAACCCTGTTATTATTTAGATCTCAGTGACTTTTTTCGACCTTGATGATGCCGATTTTACCTGCTTCAGGAACTTGCCTGAATACACTTGCTCCAAGAAATTAAGTAGCTTTCTGCAGAATACATGGCGTCTTGCGCTGCCCCTAGAGGCCGGCTTAATTGCCATCGCTATTTCTCATTTTGCAAACTCGCACCGGCCCATCTTTACACTCCTTCAAAGCTTTTTCGCGAATCGAATTCCTTTTTTTCTCAAAATGTGGCGTAAACATAAGTCAAATTCAAGAAGAGGCCCAGAGTGCTTTCGCTGCCATTCCATCTTCACAGAGTGGAATGGGTGTCGTTTACTGCGTTGCGAGTCTGGCGTCGTTGCACGTTCGGAAGTGCATGGGCTCGCGATTGTCGTTTCTTTTTAGCGTCGCGGGGTCTTTCTTCGTCGGTGGTGGTTTCGCAGCGGCGCCGTTTACATTCTCGTTGCGGTTGCCTCCGGTGCTCCTCGTACGCATGTTGTCCTTCGGATGTACGAACTATACGTGTGCGTCCCATTGATAACGCAGCTGTTTTTAGCGTCCATGCCTCTCCTGCTTATATACTGCGATAACCTTGACGTCACGCTATTGTTCACGGCGAGCGTTCTAATCTGTTACGCATTTTCACATCTGCACCACCGCACTGCACCCGTACGGGTTTGTTAGAAATCGCTAAGTCCGTTTCTGTTGCCGGACGCCGAAAAAACTACCGAAGGTTGGTCATGAACCAGCACGCTCAAGCCGGTTCATGCTACAGGGTGCTATCTCCTGGGTGGTCTGTTCTCGGCTTGATCATCTAAGCCAGCACTCTAGTGTCAAGTTATCGCTACCGCTGTCTGCATCAAAGCGCTGAAAGCCGTTTCTGGACGAAGCTTGCTTCACCAACTGGCAACCCAGGCGTGCGACGACTACCCTCGACACAGCCTACGGAAGCCTTAAATGCCAGCCATCGACAGCGCACCTTGGCACCCGCAAGGCAACAAGCGAGGCGAAAATTAATCAGCTTTGCTAAGAATAAAAACAAGGCGTTTAAGTTGCATGTCGACTGAATGCGCATAGACTCTGAGACGTACACCTACAATTTCGCAACTGATGCAGTTGTCATGGTCAATAGATAGCTCCGGCACAATACGCATGTTCGCTATCACCATAAATCAAATCAAATACTGACTTCCTCCTCCTTATCATTATCGTTTGATAACATCCGTAGTATTGGGTCAAAGCGCGATCTTGTTTCTTCTTTTCTTGACAACTGTAATTTGAATGTTCTTGCTTTTACCAAAACCTGGGTAAACTCTGGAATAACCGACAATGAAATTTTCCCCGTTAACACAACTTACAACATATACTGGCGCGACCATGATAAGCAAAGAGGGGCCGGCGTCATGATAGGAATTAAAAAGAATATCACATGTTTTGTTGTTCAAACCCACACTAACCTCGAAATCATTTGAGCGGCTGCTCTGTATCAACCGTGAATGTACTGCTCGGTAACTGTTACCGTGCGCCGGATTCCGATCTTTCCTTCCTAACTGCATTACATGATAGTATTAATGAGGTAATTGGTCTTTATCAGCCAGACATAATGTATCTATTCGGAGATTTCAATCTTCGTTTAATCGACTGGGTTAATTTATCCTCGTCGTATCATATGTGCGCAAGCTAAATCTTAGTACACGGGTGTCTTCGCATTCAGCTCCCATGGAAATGCAGTCGCCGCGACGTCGGGCTTAGCAGCCCAACACCATAGCCACAAACAACCACAGCGGGTGGAAATGATTCAATTTTCCAAAGCTAACACGAGACAAATGAAAAATATTTTAGTATAATGGCTTATTTGTTTAATTTTCTTTTTACGAACGGCAATGTAATTGCAATGTTAAGAAATAGTAAAATAAGCCAAATTGTTAATAAATGCATGTGCACATCATTATTCGACATCGGATTCGTCTTCGAAAATTTTTATATTCGCAAACTCTTTGTCGCAGTAACATGGCGGCACTTCTGCGGGCACGACATTGAGTTAATTCCGTTGAGTGTTCACAGTTCCAAAGAATGTGCAGCTGTCCTGTTCTCGGGCATGATGTTTTAAGGATGGGCGAATGCGCAATATCAATGCATATTTGGTAAACTTCGCTTAGTCGACCATACATGGGTGAAACCGCGCTTGAGCAACATTTCTCAAAAGCTTTATTCGCACATAATGAAGTGGTGTGCGCTGCTGCTCTTTTCGCTGCTGAGAATGGTACTGCGTTACAGGACGTATAAATAAGTGAAATAACTGTTTCAAGCTCCCCATCGCTCAGGAAGTGCATCACTGTATCTGCAAACTCGTTAAAATTACCTCCATTCAGGATGCATAACATGTCACTTGCAGAGGCGATGATGTCGCTTGTCATGGCGTGCCCTGCTATTGCATTGTTTGTAAGTACTTATCCTTGTAAGTACTTGTGCTCCTCGATATAGTCCTGTGGGAAGAAGGTCATTGGGATCAGGAATCGCAGCCAGGAGGTTTTCTCTGTGGCGTTTCCGGAGGCAGCGCCTTTCCTTTTCAGGGCCTTGCTGTGGAATATCAGGGGAGGAGCCTATCAGTTGGGAGCGGTGATTGAGTCATCCCTCGTGGGCCAACTCGTTGCGGGGCTTTCCAGCATGGCTTGGCACTCACTTGATGCTAGTGTTACGACTTGTCTCCAGTAAGAAGAACCTTTAGGTTAGGCGAAACTCCGAGGACTCTATTTCAAATACAGGCAAAACGTAGAAATGCTTTTCTGGATAACCCCTGGACTGCGTTTAATTAAATTTGCTGAATTTGAAAGAGAAAGTTGAATTATTGTGGCTGTTGCAAGCGGAAATATGATTTAAAGGTTGATTCTTTAAATAAATATTGTAAGAAGAGAAAAATAGAAGCACATGTATTCGAATACCAAAAGAAAAAAATGGGGTCATACGCGGGCATCTTCCGTGTACTATCAAGCAACACTGGGGGCTGCTCCGTAAATTCTCTGCTACGCATGTATACAGCTCTCTGTGAAGGTCTCCTACGATACAGCCTTCCTGTGCTACAGGACATTTCCCAAACCAACATAAGTATACTAATATTTGCGCAAACAAAAGCCCTGAGGGTGTGCCTCAGCCTACCGAAAAACACATCAAGTGTAGGAACCCCCTGCAGAAAGCATACGCCTATCTGTTCCAGTGCTTCTGCAGCAGGAGTTCCTTCGAGTACACGTGCGCTTTGCTGACAGAGTGCCGGGTCATCCGCTTGCTTCAGACAGTGATCCTGTGGTGCGGAGCTTTCTCTCGCTGAATTATCAAAGCCCTTCTGTGCCGACAGAACCATCGTGGAAAATTGCTTCGTGGTCCATTTTCCCTTTCGTGCTTGGGTTCAAGAGCAAGATGAATACTCCTGGCCTAGCGCTGACATATGTTGCTCTAGGGCATGTTAACGCCTGTTACATGGCTCACCGTCATATTTAGGCTGATTGCTCCGTTACGCCTCCGTCATCTGCCATTGGTGTGTGGATTCGGTCTGCGAATGTCACCACGTCTGCCACTCTCAGTCACCGCACTTCAGCTACAGCCACTGAACTAGCTGCACTGCGGGACGCTTTAAATTACATCATCGGCCAGGAAGCTTAATCTTGGGCCATCTCCACCGACTGAACAGTAGTCCTGCAGTCCCTGAAGTAGCCACGCACGTAGGAACAACTCGTACTGGGCACCACACGCCTAAGGAATGAAGCCTGCGAACTGTAGCGTTGTGCTGCAGTGGTTACCAGACCACTGCAAAATACAAGGCAACGTCCAGGCTGACTATGCGGCCAAAGCTCGACACAATACTTCGAGAGAAACGGTTCATATACCTTTCTCGAAAAAAGACACGTGCGACGCTGATATCTGCACACGCTTAGCGTCTCCAGCGATACCTCTGGACAGACGCAAGCTACAGGTACAGACCTCTATGCAAAATAGGTCCTTCCTGAGACTTTTACATGCCGCGAGGCCTCAGTGGACAAGACCGAGCATGCCTTCACCGCATAACACTCAACGTAGCCTACACAAACTACTTCAGCTGTAAGCTTCAACTCACGGCCTTTCCAATGTATTCTGAACGTGACGCGCCTGAAGACATCCAACATGTTCTGCGCGACTGCTACCGCTACGCGTCAGAGTATGTGTCATTGGAGGAGGCACTGCACCTTCACTGGGGCTTGAGCTTGGAGATACGGCACATTCTCGGTCCGTGGCAAAGCAACACCTGCGCGTTACGCGCCACGAAAGCGCTGTTGACGTTCTTGCGGGCCACGAGCCTTAATAAAGAAACATTGTAATATCTGTATAGTGTGCTTATATGTGTGTGTGTGACTGTATGTGCTGCAAGTGTTTATCGCTGTATAAATACCATAATCATCACTCAGCACCTGCAGCAACATGACAGGCGAACAGCCAGGCTAACGTTTCCAGCGTACCATTAAAGCTTGTTTCTTTCACTCTCTCTCTCTCTCTCTGGAGCTAAAGCTCCCGGTTAAAAGGCGCCCGCCCGCAATCTTGATGCATTTGACCCTTTAGATCATGCAGAGACGTAGTATTGTCCGAGCAGATAATATTTTCGGTCTGCACTGGCACTTTGGCCGCTGTGGATGTTTGACCGAGCCAGAAGAGTGCGCGCCAAAGCATAGTGAAGTTCCAATTCTGCGGTCTTTGCGTGGTTCAAGATTTGAATCCATCACTCTTGTGCAGTGCTTCTGTGTGATTTCGCGGTATACTGTGACCACCGTTCTTTTGGTGCAAAGGCTCCAAGAACCGTAAACGTACACGCAGTTTGAGCGGTGGTTGGTCGATAGTGCAAGTGTATTCGTCGGTTAGTCTTAATTGGCAAGGACTTCGCGCCTGTACTACGAGCTCATATTCCAGGCGTGGTACGTGAGGGAAGGCTTTTCAGCACGCAACATTTATTGTAGTCATCGGTTATGAGCAGAGATTGACCTTGGATCGTGAGCGTACGGCATTTCTCTGCACCTTTATCACTTTGAGAGTTTTCATGCGATATAACTCTTTCACCTGTGTGTGTCGAGAAGACCAGCGAACGCGTACTGGCACCGTGCACATTGGTTCGAATTGAACAGTCTGCCTCTTTGCAAAACTGAAGCGCATGGCACCATATGCCACAGTGAAAACAAGAAGGATGGCCTGTACCAGAATGCGACTGATTTCTTTAGTAGCCACTCAAAATTTGGTCGAGATTACTTTGATGAGGTGGAGGAGTTGATGGTACTTTGCCTGAAGCTGTCGAATAATTCCCTTGCTCCTCCCTTTTCGTTCGCAGAAACCCCCAGTATTCGCATCGCTGAAGTTAATTATTTGCTGTTCCTTGGCTCGCTCTCTTGGCTCATATATCCCTTGGAGCGCCCTTGATGAGTATATATACTTTGTCTTTTCTGTGGACATCTACGTTATCGTGGGAGTGAGACCCTGCTCGAAGACCATTACTGCTTCCCGGAGATTGCAGCCGCTCTTATAGGTGACAGGGTGGCCTTTCACTTCTGCGCAGATTGTGACACCATCGAAATAAGCTGTGAAGTGGATGCCATCTACATGAGCCAGATGTCGCACTACTCGGGCCATCCCGACTTTACGAGCGGCGAGAGAATTGCCCTTTGTGACACCCCTGCTTGGTTGATAGATACTTGCATCAGGACGTCGCAGTTCTCAAATGTGCGGTCGCCTAGAAACTTCCAATTCAAAATTTTACCGGGGTACGCCATATGCCCCATACAAATATATATGTGCACATAATGATTTGATGGAAATTGTTTTAATATTTCAAATTTATCTGATCTTTTTCTACGTTGAACGATACCACCAGATCTCGAGCACTCCCACTTTCGTCTCACTTTAGGTGCACAGTAACTCCCGCGCATTTCGGGGTCTCTTGTACGCAACATTCTTTCTAGATAGAACATTTTTTCAAACGGCGCTGCTCCTGCCCTTTTTCCCTATTAATTTACACGATTGAATGCAGGCAAATAATAACGCAAAAGATAACTCTCTGTGTAATGATGATTTTGATGAAAATGATTTTTTGTTTGTTTCTCACAGGCCTATATTGGGTGAAGCTAAGACACTGCCGAGCTGGATAAACCAAAACATCGCAGGTCAAAGGGGACTGTTTGTGGGTATGTCACCAGAACTAAATTATGGAATTTTACCGTACCAAAATTAATCTATGATAATGAGGCACACCTTAGTGGGGGACTCCGGAAGAACTTGGACCATCTGGGGTTCTTTAACGTGCACTTAAATATAATCGTAGGGGTGTTTTCGCATTTTACCCCCCTCGCAATGCGGCCGCCGTGGCCGGGATTCAATCTCGCGACCTCGTGCTCAGCAGCCCAACACCATAAGCACTTAAGCAATAACGGTGCGTCGTGTCACCAGAATGAGGCACGTTGTCAAGAAATGTTGCGGAAGAGGAGAAATGGATGTGAATTGACTTGGTTGCCAAGCCGCATTTCAGGGAACTGAAAATTGTAGAAAAGATACAGAGAAAGCAGCGGTATACACATGTGTGCCGCTAATGCGCAAATTATATTTTCATTTAGGAAAACCCTTATAAAGAAAAATAAAACAAACGATGGCAACATTCCTTAGAATTCGCACAATACGCATGTTTTCACGAATCATTTAAAGCAGAGAAGTCTTGCGATCACAATGACCCGCGCATCTGCGGGAAAAAATACCCTACATAGCGCATATACGTATAGGCTTATATATTGGCCTGCCACATTTGCGCTGCGAAAGGGAGCGTCGGTGAAAAATTGACGCGATCCAAACGCCACCACGGAGAAAGTGAAGACGAACTTGCGCAAGTGTCCTTGTGCGTATCTACAGTTTTGTTCTATACAAGCACGCCAACTTCTTGAGCTGATAGGACGTCGATTCGTCCGGGGCGTAGCCAGGAGAAATAAAATGTCGCTCTCTCAGCAAGGTCCAGGATTTAAGACTGCCGTGGATAGGTTGATGGGGTGCGACACGGCGGTAGGGTCGTGCCATCTGAAGAAGTAGTTGCCCGTTGTGTTGACCGACACCAGCACCATTGCCAACAGGATGGATTTGCCGGCCAGTCCTACAAATGCCTGCGAGACAAGACAGACAGAATTTTTTTTTTTACAATTATCCTCGAAGGAGTGATACGTAAAAATAAAATGACGCATCACATTGGTATAGCATAATTGTAGGGCTTAGCGTCCCACAGCAACACGTCGCGGGTATTAGGCACCTAAGCATGTTCGCGCGCGGGTAGGAATCAAGTGGTGGTTAATTGTGTGCATGATGCGTAAGTGACGCCCGTACCGTATGCGTATGGGATTCCAACCACTACTGCGTTAACGCTACCCTTACCCTCGCTAGGAGCTGCCGCCCTCCAATGTTCACGTTGATATTTAAAGTCAATCTGCAGTTAGGTACCGACGACATCAAAATAATAACGATGACAATCGTGTAGCAATGCACTCTCTTATATAAGTCTCGGTGCACAAACTATCCTGTTGTTGCCTTCACTTTTGGACCATTGAGTGCTCGTGCGAAAATATTCTTTTACTTTACAAAGTATGAAACCAAGGTGGCGTTGCTCAATAAATAACAAAAAAAGAAGTATTGGCCTGCAGAAGCACAGAGAGATTTAGCCTGTGCGTGGGACGGCAGCTGCAACGCTGCACTTGCACGAACTCCTTTGATTTCTTTCTTAAATTACAGCGAACTAGAAAAATGTTTCGTAACAAAAGAGCTATACCGCACGCTAATTGTTGCCAATCCCTTTATACGAGCAACTTCTGTGTACAGCTTGATTGTTGCCCAAATGCTTCTGTGCGCTGTAGTTGCACAGCATCAAAAGATGGTACCACGAGAGCTGCGGCTCACGCCGTCTGCGTCTTCGCTATTACGCTATTGCAAAAAAAAAAAATAGACACGTCTACGGGCATGCTGAAACGCTACAAAGCTCTAGCCACACTGCATCGCCGAATCGGTCTCGCGGTGGTATTGCACTTTCCTGCTTAGCGTACGCGTCATTTTTTTGCGGGACAGAATGGTTTACAGCACGGTAATTCGGCGTGACTAACTTGGCGTGATTTGCAGCGTGAAGCACCGCGAAGTACGCACTTAGACCAGCTCATATGAATTGCTGTTAGTATATGCATTAATGAGAATAGCTGTTTCTTGGCGCTTCTGCCCCCGTTTCTGTGGTTCTCGGACTTTCTCTGACGATACAGAGAGAGAAGTGGTTCTTGTTGAAAAGAAGGAAAGGCTGGCACTATCTTCTGCAAACCATGCGGGAGCACGGCTCAGCGCCAGCAGGGTGTGGGAGATGGGATTAAAAGAAAGAGAGAGTAAAAAGCGCCCATGCGAAAGGGGCGTACTCTCACACAAACCATGTATAGTTGCGGGGTATACGTTCGCTGCCCAAGTCAACTATTATAGCCTTTCGAGATACAGGTGCTGTCGCGCGCGCGTAGTTTCCTGCGAACATTGCTAGATCGTGCACTCTATAGATGGCGCTGCGGTTGTTCAGCTATCCCGGATATTATGGCTACGGTACATGAATTCGTTTGATCTTCGTGCTTGTGCACTTCAGAAATTCTAGTGGCTCTAGTTACTACACATTTTTGCTACAAATACTTGCCTTCATTGACCTAAATTTCTACGAAGTAGTATTTCTCTATATACACAAGTCAATAAAACTCAAGGCACATGTCCATAATCATATGCAAGATGCCGCTTTTATAATGAACATTTTGCTGAAAATGATCAGGGGTGATAAACGTAAAGGTATTCCAAACTGTTTTTGTTGCATTTCTGCAATAAGTTCTCCACAATTGATCCATTTTTTTCCGGCCACCTTCACTTCACCTGCCTGTCAAACGATGGGGCAGAAACCGGGAAAACTTCTCTGATAGGGCGTGTACGAACCGATGAAGCACGATTGAACCAAACAAAAAAGAAAAAGAATATTTCCGATTCTACAACTTTTTCGACCTTAGACTTCCATGATTGGCAAATATATTTTCGGGCTGCGCCCACTTCGCCTGTCGGTCATGGGACGTCACGAAACCACCAACGCTCACCGCGTCAAAGTGGCGTACACGCATTAAAGATGGGTTATATGTCGAGAAAAACTAATTTCTTTTTGGAATAGCGGGAAACAGCCCCATTCCGAAAGAATATAGAGGACGTCTACCCGCCGATCGCTCTAGCACTGGCTACTCGGAGACGCCCGGTAGGATTTGAGTACAACAATTTTTTTTTGTGTGTGGCAATGTAACGTTGCCAAGCTCTTTCGACACGTATACGGCATCAATCTGGCAACTCTTTTTCGATGAAGGTTTCCTTTAGCGGCATTTTTAACCTTCCATTGCCCGACGCCGCGATTTTCGACCAGCGACGTCAAGCTAAGAAAGGGGAAGCGGTCCAAGCGGCCGGCACAACCCTCTCATCAGGTTACTTGTTTTCACTGCGCTAGCTCGGTCCTACCAAAACCCTCTCCACTTATGCGTGCTCCTCGCCTGTTGCCAGCCAATCAGATAAGAAAAATCTGTCAAAGTAGGCAATGCTACTTGCTTTGAAAGGAAACAAAAGGGATCTCATGTAATTGAGGAGAGCATTTGATTGGACGGTGCATATGATGCGAGTTACCGCCCGAAGCTTGCGTCAGCCGTTTCGCAAATTTGCCGTCAGGGGATTGGAACAAACAAAGATTAGAATAATTTTACGTTATAGGGCCCCAGTTTTCAAAGCCACGAAGGCGTATGAAGCAAGAAGGATGAAGTTTAGTCGTATCCATATCAATATCCATGGAGTGCTACTCAGGACATTGTCAATTTCTGTCACGTAGTCCAATTAGGTAATGGTCACATTTTCAGCCCATTAGAGAGGTCAACATCAGCCTCTGGGTGGCTGAAAAATGGCGTCAATACCAAATTCCACAACATGGCCAAATTCTACAATGTTCAGCATGGCACCGCATGAATCGCATACAGGCTATAAACCGCTCTATGCGTGCGAGAGCTTTCCGACGTCTGAAGGTTTAGCTGCTGGGGTGGATTTCTCGGGAAGGACAACTATTCTTTCCTTCCGCCACCTGCTTTCCCTGTGGTCGCTACGGGAGAGAAGGAGAGCTGCCGCCTTCCACGCCGGCGCATGCCCCGCTGGAGACAACACATGCATGGGGAATAGGCTTATATGCATAGCCGCCTATACTACAACTATATATGTGCTGGTTAACGATTATGTTCTTTACGGAGTTACGTGGTGAAACAAGAAAAATTATCTAAATATCTTCACTGAAACAAGTATGCGCCTTCAAACTCATCATTACCTTAATAAAGCGAGTGGTCTTCTAAACGGTTCGGCTATTCGCTTACATTTACGATCGTTCGTCAATCGTCTCTGGAAATGAAAAAAAAAGACGATTGCTAATTGGGCGAGTTGGTATTGATTCACCTTCAGCATCACCACTTATGACAGGTACATGCAAACAGAACACAGGACATGCGCTTGACCATTTGCAAGTGGTTGCGTTAAGAGGAAGCTTTAGCTCGGACCCAACTTCGACGCGGCCTATTCAATTACATGTAAAACGCAGAAACTTTTTTCTCAGAACCCCTTGAGCTATATGAATGAAAGTTGTTGCACTTGAGAGACAAAGTTAAATTATAGTGACTGTTGCAAGCGGAATTTCGATTTAGGGCATGAATTTTGTTTAAAACATTTTTAGAAATTCGAAAGTTCGGAAAACTAAAATAGAAGCACGAATTGAATTATAGTGTTTTATGTGCCAAAAACACTTTCTTATTATGAGGCACACCGTAGTGGAGGACTCCGGAAATTTCAACCACGTGGGGTTCTTTAACGTGCACCTAAATCTAAGTACATGGGTGTTTTCGCATTTCGCCCCCATCAAATAGAAGCACGAGGTTTACAAATTATTAGCTTTGCATCAAGAATAGATATGGTGGTTCTGTAAAGGGCATCTATTAGAACATTCATAGCGGACATATTTGTTATGCCAAGTCATATTTTACGTGAATTTGTTACGTTGTGCTCAAGGGTTCTGCAAAAGCTGTATTTATATAATACCAATTCTTGAGATCCGTGTGCAACGTATCCATTTTCTCCGTTTTAGATGTACTATTAGATGCAATTCACAGAATTGTGATACCATTTTTCATTGCTAAGTTACAGAATTGTAAACTTTATAGTTTCAATTTCTGAAAATATGCGATTTTTGCCAATATTCAATAAAATATTGACGACCTAAATGAAATATTCGAAACCAACAGTCACTAGAATTTAAGTTTTTCTTTAAAATGCTGTACACCCGGTCAAATTTGGTGGAGTGGTTGCCGAGAAAAACGAATTCCCATTTTATATGTAATTATATAGGAGCACCCGAGCTAACGCTTCTTCTTAAATATATATCGTGTAAATGCTGCAGTTTATGCTTTACTGAAAAACTGCAGATGTAGCAGCACTTTGTAGAGTTTTGTTCAACGGCAAAAAAGTGCGGGAATCGTTTTTGAATTGTATTCGGTCCTCGTGGAATGAAAGCAGAGTCCACTATGCATAACGGTACTGGCGCCTTTGTTCCGGTAATATATAACCTGTCGTTGCAATAACAAATACGTGTGCTGCGATGGAACCCTTTACTGCAACGTGGCATCACCAGTGCGGTGTTGCTCAAGTCTATGTCTCATGCATTCAATTATTCCGTAGATGGAAATAAATATACGTACAGGCTCTCTTACAGACGTGTTTCTAACACTTACAGCAGAGACTTGACGGTAACGACAGACGCGACGCCGAGTGCGCAGGCTAGCGCGCACTTACCAGCTGCTGCAATGAAATGTTGCGCGCACCGTGCAGCAAGGCGAGTGGCAGTGACACCGGGCTCAGCATGTTGCTGGACAGCGCCACGGACACCGGAACTAGGTAGTACAGCTGGCGCGTGCTTGACTCCGAGGCCTGCGATTGTGGAGGTCCTTGAGGTTTTGCAGAGAAATTTGCATGTCATATTGAGGCAAAACAAGGTACAGCGTAAAACGAATTCAGGATACATGCACAGATTTCTAAGCTATACAAGAAGGTTGCCCGGAATATGAAAACGAAAAACCTAGAGGGACACTAAAGAGGAGCAATGAATCAGTTCATACATTAAAAGGATTGTTTAAGAGGGGCCCTGAATCACTTTTCATCGAAGTAAAGAAAGGCATTTGAAGTGAAAATAGGCCATTTCAGAAATACCTAGCTGCAAGAAGTACCTCAATGCGTACCTCAATGCGTACCTCAATGCGTACCTCAATGAATACCTCAAGAAGTACCTCAATGAAGAAGGAACGGGAGCACAGCTTCCGCTGTGCTCCCGTTCCTTCTTCAACACCTCGTCTTGCGAAAACTACGGCGGAGAGGGGCGCCCCCAGAACTCTCCGTGTTCTAAATGTCACCGTCGCGCATAGGTCAAATTTCATTTTGGATGTTAACGCAGACATCATGACTTCCGACTTTGGTGCCTACTACGCGTTATAAACGCAAGCCGAACGCAGTTGTCTTAAGCGAGCCGCAGTGCGCTTAACTGGTGGACCCATGGCGGCACCCCGCCGCGACCGCGGTATCTACACTACGTAGGAGACTGCAGCTGACCATAGCAGCCGCATATGGGAATCCGCTTTATTACGAAATAATGCTTCCAGAAGAGAGTGAGGAGCAGGCTTCTGTTGAAGAGATAGAGTTTGATAAGAAAGGTGACTTCGCACTCCGCTTTCGAGCTACACGAACCGCGTACGAGAGCAAAACCTGGCTGAGATGTTCACAGCGGCGTATGCTACCCGCGCACAATGTTATTTCATGAAGCCCGAGGGGTGGTTCAGGGCCCCTCTAAGTACTCTATCTTCGGTAATTTCGAGATGCGAGGCTAAATATTATAAGAAAATGGAAGTGAAAATTACATTTTTGCGAATTATGCGACAGAACCACAGCTCAAATACGTCAGTCTGATGTCGCTGATTGCAATTTTTTTTTTCCTATTGGGGCCGTTGTGGTTTAGTAAAAGTTGTTCAAACTTGCTGAATATGGTCTTTGACTCCTTTAGGATACAATGTAGTCTATCTTTCCAATTAAAAATTAAATCCGTGCAAACGCCGTCAAAATGTATGACGTCACGGCAAGGAGGTTGTGGAAAGTTGAAAGCAGAGTCACCACCCGTTTTTTTTTCTTTTTTGAGTCTTTTCTGGCTAACAGACCTCTTTTCACAGTAAGGGCGCACTCTTTCGGTATTGCAGAATGATAATTTATATAAATATAGCTCAAGTTAGTTTTCTCTGCAGTGTCATTTTAACGTGAAAGTTCAGTGAAACATGTGTGTGCCACTGCTTTCCTTCTTTTGCTCAGGTCAATTTACGTGGTCGTTGCGCACCTGCGTGGTCAGGCTGCGCAATAATTGTAGGCAAGGCCCCAAGTGTCGGCAGTGGCGTAAGAATCACTAGGATTTCGCCACTTCCACTAGGAATCACTAGGAAGTCAGGCGAACTGCCCGAAGCCAGGCCAATATAGGCACAAGGTAGGACCGATATGTGGCTCTGTATACGACTGGGCGTATACAGTGACCTTGCATCAAGTGCTTGTGGGTTGTTATGAGAACAATTTTTTGTTCCCTTTAGCTTTCGCTGCGCAGACGATGGCATACGATAGTTAAGAAGACCGTTTGATCAACGCACGATGGTGACGATTATGGGCATCAGGAGTCGACACAGCGGCGCCACGCCCACAGCCTCGGCGAGCACACTAGAGAGGCCGGTGAGCAGCACCTGGTTGGTGACGCGCGAGTTGTTGCGCCAGAAGCTTCGGCTCACCAGCTCGAACAGGTGCTCCACCAGCCGGCCTTCCTGCACACACACACGCACACACAGAGGAGGCAAAAAGAACAACGAATAAACGCGGCCGTTTCGATGCTCTTTTAGTCGACTGCAAGACGATGCGTCTGGACGTTATATGTGAAGAAGAAGTTACAGGGGACAGTGGCTAAGCGTGTATGCATATATATATATATATATATATATATATATATATATAAATTTATATATATATGGATTATGGAGGAAGCAAAAAGACTTGAAGGGAGTGTCGAGTGATCACGTTGACTCCTATAGTCACAATAATTATAAAACATCCTGGGAAATAAACCCTCACCAAGATATAGGTCAGCGGCAACTTCTAGCCGCCGAGTGCGAGAGGAGCATGGGGGACAGCAGAGCGGAGTGTGGTTGACGAGAACTGACCGTGACCATAGGGCATCGCTAAAGGCTACCACGAATCAAATAATGCTTGAAAAAGGCATTTCCCAATAGTCAGCGCGCAAGTGGGCCCCACAGGAAAGGACGCGTGACATCAGAGGAGATTGGCTTGCCGAAGTTAGCTGCATGACGTCATGCTCCCTCGTAGTGTTTTTCTTTCCTCCGTGTACACAGATCACTGGCAGGCGAAGACACGTACGAAGTGTGGAAGATGAGTGGCACTAGACCAACACGCAAGTGCACGCAGTCAGGTATCGCGAAAAAAAGAACCGCATATGAAGATCCACACATGCGCAGCACAGACAAACGAACGCACTCGGCGCCGAGGCGGTGCTCAATGCTAATTGCACTTATCTCCTGTACACACTTCGTAACATGCGTTCCCGTTTACTTCTTAAAGACATAGTTTAGTACATCCATATCAAGATAAACATAACGCGAATTCAGAAACCCATTTATGAACGAGGACAGGACTGGCGCTTTCTTTCTGTGTAGTAGGCTGAGTTCGCGCTATTTCGTCTTAGTTTAATCTTGAAATCTAGTGCGAATGCCCCCGCCACACGCCCTGTGCACCTTTAAACGGCTCTCTTGCAGGGCTCTCCATGACGCGCCGAGTATGTAAATAGTCGGCTGCATTCGTACGGTTTACCGAACCTGTTGTACGTCTGAATGTACTGCGAACTTTGTATACTTAAGAGAATGAATTCTGGGGCTTTACGTGCCAAAACCACGATCTGATTATGCGGCACGCCGTAGTGTCATTTTGACACTATGGCGTGCCGAATAAATTTCGACCACACGTGCACCCAACGCGTGGTACACGGGCGTTTTTGCATTTCGCCTCATCGAAATGCGGCTGCCGTGGTCGGGATTTGATCGCACGAACTTGACCCGCTGTGGTTGCTTAATGGCTGTGGTGTTGGGCTGCTGAGTGTGAGGTCGCGGGGTCAAATCCCGGCCATGGCGGCCGAATTTCCATGGGGGCGAAATGTGAAACAGCCCGTGTGCTTAAATTTATGTGCCCGTTAAAAAACCCCAAGTGGTCCAAATTGCTCTGGAGTCCCTCACTACGGCCTGCCTCAGAATCAGATCGTGGTTTTAGCACGTAAAATCATATAATTTTTTTATGGCCCGAACTTGTGCTTAGCAGCGCAAAGCTAAAGCCACTAAGCAACCACGGAGGGTCTTTTTTTTACATACGCCCTTGTTACGCCTTGGTATTCTTGTGGATGCAGTTCTGGATTGGTCGACGCCAGCTGATGACTTTCCTAGAGCTGCTTGGTGCTTACGCAAAGAGAACATACAGTGGCGAGCAACAGTGTGAAGACCATGGCATCAACAAAAAATTGAAATTTTCTAGAGCAGCTCCATGGCCTGGAATTGGTTTTATACACTGTATGGGTCAAACACGCGCACATATGCGTGCGCTCTTGATTTCAGCCGGAAAGCGTAGGCAGCGAAAAAAACAAACAAATCGCGGCACCTTTCGTCCCCACACTTTTGCTCGCGACTGTACAGTTTAAAAGCGAAGCTTTTCTTTGCAAACTTCGCCGGGTTCTCGCGACCATGGGTGCTGCGGCGTGGTTGTTGTCTAGCCGAATAGGTCAACCAATCGCAGTGGAAGGCGCACTCCGAGCGCGTCGCTAAGTTCCTTGCACCACCACCAGGAGTGGTGGGGCAGGAGCTGTTCTGTAAGTGTCCACCTAGTGCACATGTCCATTTCGTCTGCTGCTGAAGTTCTGATTGGCTGAGCTGGGGCGCGTGTCAGAAAGAGACAGGCGCCTTGAACCACTCAGCACTTCAGCAGCAGAGGAAATGGACATGTGCACTAGGCCAACTGATCGACCAACTGGGGAAGAATCAACGCGAGGATTCAGCATTGTAGCGCGCCCCGTACCACGGTAACGTGCGTGATGAGCTGCGCTCCGCCGAGGACGCAGATGACGCCCCAGGGCATACTCTCGATCAGATGGTGTCGCTCGAAGGCGTGGCGATCGCCGAATCGCTGCGACACACTGGATGCTATCACGACCAGCGTCGCCAGAGTCCACACGTACCTTTGCAGGTAAGAAAAGCAGGGCATTGTCGGAGGCGCTGCAGTGGGGGCGAAAGAACAGCAAAACAAACGAGCGAAAAAACAAGCAAGCTACAAAGCAAAGAGACGACAAAGGGTGTATGTGGATGAACGGCGACGCTACGTTCATATTCCGTAAACAGATATTCCTCTGGCGTGAGAAATCGCGACAGGTGTAGACTCTAAATACAGTTACAAGAAGTCTAAAGCAGCTATGGAGGAAAAGGAAACAAAATAATAGTGCAATACAGTTCTTCAGGAACTGCAGAACCCAAATAGCAATAAGAACTCTCAACCGACGACAGTAACTTCCGCGCGTGCGCTTCATTTACAGGGAGAAAGCTAAGATGACGCTGGTGGGTGCTCAGCCAACAAGGCTTCAGTCGGCTTTCGATGGACGCGACAAAATATTGTCGCCACACACTCACACGAAAAAAATTACATGGAAGCGAGATAAAAGAACGTTTGGCAATGCGTACAGTTCTTCGTTAATGATAACTCTTGGGGCCCTATAACGTAAAACTATTCCAATATGTTTCTATTCCATTCTCCTGACGTCAAATTTGCGTAACCACCGACGCAAGCACCGGGCGGTCACCCGCAGCGTTGTCTGAACAGACCAATTAAACGCTCTCCTCCTTCATAGGAGGTCACTTTTGTTTGCTTGAAAAACGAATAACATTGCTTACACTGAGCCGCTTGTCGTATCTAATTGGCTGACAAGAAGCGAGGAGAACGCTCAAGTGGAGAGGGATTCACTGGGGCAGAGCCAGTGCACTGAAAATCGATAACCGGATGAAGAGGGTGGTGCCGGCGTCTGCGATTGGTCGGCTTTCCCTTACTTAGCTTGTGGTGGCTGGTCGAGAATCATGCCGGCATGCAACGGAAGCTTAAGAATAACGCTAAAACTGACCTTCATCAAAGAAGAGTTGGCAGAATGACGTGGTAAACGTGCCGAAAAGGCTCGAAAACGTTACACGGCCACGCAAGAAGTTTTATTTGCGCAACTGCACCCATGCTCTCCGGCAGGTGCCAGTCGCCAGCGTCTCAGCGATCGGCGGCGGCCATCTTTTATTCTTTTCGGAACGGGGCAGCCTGCGGCTATTCCGAAGAAAATTCAGTTTTGTTTGGCATATTAATGCATCTTTATCGCGTACACGTCACTTTGACGCCTGAGTTTGTGTGGTTTTGTGACGTCGCGAGACAGGCAGGTGAAGTGGGTGCAGCCCGAAAACTTTTTACCAATAGCCGAGCGCTAATGGCGAAAAAGGGTTGAATCAGAAATAACTGTTTCTTTTTTCTCTCAAATCATGCATAATCAGTGAGTACACATAATATCAGACGGGGAGGTATCGCGGTTTTCGTTACGTCGCTTGACAGACACGTGAAGTGGGCGTGGTCGAAAAAAGTTTTTGACCAATCGTGGAGGGCTGATAGCAGAAATGGAATAGAAAAGTTTGGAATAGTTTTGCGTTATAGCGCCCTTGTTTACACGTTAATAGGTCATTCTTTACGTTATGTACGCAAAGTCTCGAATTGTACTGATACTCTCTATATTACAGACAGCTAGATTATAGCAATTTTCTCAGCCTTGTGTTAAGTTCAACAGGACAATGCAAACTTGCTGGGTCATCTGCTATGCTGCTCGTCGTGCGGTCCGATGTAACCGTATGGCCGGCGACCGAGAGAACCGCAGTGGGTGCGAGAAGGTTGCGATTTCCAGATCTCACGTGAGCACCTTCTGTGACATGGCGTCACGACAAATACGCCTCCTTTGAGCTCAAACCGAAAGCGGTTCTTAAAAACGTTATCATAGATAATTATTTAGGGCGCTGTGATGTTTGTCAGGATATTTTTTTTGGGGGGGGGGGGGTTAGGATGGCGGAGTTGATTCGAGGTCCAGGAGCTTAAGTTAACGCGGGAAAACTTAGCAGGAAATACAATGTCACTACAATGTCAGGAACTTCAACTTTTGCGAAGTTTTCATGGCGCACCCACTCGTATATTTCAAACCGAAATTGTGCACGGGGGCCTGCTTTATAATTACGCCATTTGAAGTACGCTTTTTTAACGTGGCCTAAGATTTTACTGCAGTTGGCCATCGAGCTACCAGCTCAGCCGAGCTGGCCGCACTTTCCAATACATCTCAATGGGTTCATTGTTTCCAGTATTGAAGCGAGTCTACTCTTAACTTTTAGAGGAAGTTGCGCTTGCCTCAGATGGTATTTCCTGCGTGACATGTTTACCTCTCAAGAAAGAGAGGGCACTGAGAGAAACATGAACGACAGCATTGGGAACCACGTTTACGGGAGATCACTATTCAGGTGAGGGCAAATGCCAGACTGCACGCGAACTAATGGAAACACATCGTATAAACAACACAGCTTCAGAATGCATCAATCATACTTCCATTAGGTTGAATGAGAGGGAGGGGAACTGAGGGGGACCGATTTCCGTTAGCCACAACACATGTTGTAGCAGTAGATAATGCAGACAAGAAAAACAGGGGAAATTGTTCGTAGTTAATAATTACAGTGTAAAAATGACAAGCTAAAGGCAAATGAAAGTGGTTGAAAGAACAACTTGCCGTCGGTGGCAGCCGAAACCTCTCTGTCCTCTCTGGTGTCTTTCTTGGTCTTTCTCTGGCGGTAAACACGATCGTCGTGTTACTCGACGTATAAGGCAGCTTCGATACCAAGTTTTGAACGCATCTTCGCGATTTTAGAAAACGCGGCTACGTTTACCTGAGAGCAAGCTTCAGGCAGGCGAAGTTCGCTCTAGCTTCCAATTGGGCTATTCTGCCGCCGTCTTGCTTGGACAGCAAAGTAGGCTGCATCGTCCTTGACATCGATGGTGTCAGTCATCACGAAACTTTACAGTTTGCCGGCTTTACAGCGTCACAGTCGAAACAAAATATATAAAATGATGCCTGCCCTCTCTGCTGCCTATTAAGCCGTCTGTGGCCAGTGTTGTAACGCGTCCTTCAATACTTTTGAACCGTTACTGCAGAAACCCACGTACAGACGAGGGCCACCTTAATGTTCAAGAACCGTCGTGATCGAAAAGGGAATCCAACCAAGGCTATATTGTTGGCTGTGAACGAAGCGATAAAGATGACATAATTGTGTCCTGAATGAGTAAGAAGGACAGACTCACGTTGCGTGCGTATTCAGGGCGACCACGTAGGCGAGGATGACGCCGTACGTAGCGAGGTAGATGAGGAACAGGTACTTTCCCTTCCTGCGCCCCGATGGCAGGCAGGGTGCAGTAAAAAGCACTACATCAGCCGCGTTGGCGAGAATGTAAAATGGCACAATGCGATGGCTAGCGCGTCACGCTATAAAGGGACACTATAAAGAGAAACGCTGGATCAGCGTAGACTCACAAAGGTGTGATTTAAAGATTCCGCTTTCGTGCATTTCGTGCTAAATGTCGGCAGATCGTTAAGAGTGAAAAATGGTGACATTTAGCTTTTGAAATGTCGCGCCGAAACCTCACCACCTCCACGTGAGTGTGAAGTCACACATTTCCAAGTGTGTTTTTTTTTTTTTCGTTCGTACTTGGGCTGTTGGGGCTCTCGGCAAATGCCCTTGATAGTTTTGTTGAAAGCAAAAGTTTTGTCTTTGGCTCTTTGAGAACTGAATGTAGTGCATATTTGGACCGATAGAAAATTAACTAGGGGCGCTATAACGTAAAACTATTCCAAAATTTTCTATTCCAATTCTGCTATCAGCCCTCCGCGATTGGTCAAAAACTTTTTTCGACCACCCCCCCATTTCACCTGTCTGTCACGCGACGTTACAAAAACCGCAATACCTCCCCATCTGATATGATGCGTGCACACTCATTATGCATGATTTGACAGAAAAAAGAAAAACAGTTATTTCTGATTCGACCCCTTTTCGCCATTAGCCCTCGGCTATTGGTAAAATGTTTTCGGGCTGCACCCACTTCACCTGCCTGTCACGCGACGTCACAAAACCGCACCAACTCACCGCGTCAAAGTGACGTGTACGCGATAAAGATGCATTAATATGCCGAACAAAACTGAATTTTTTTCGGAATAGCCGCAGGCTGCCCCGTTCCGAAAGGAATAAAAGATAGCTGCTGCCGATCGCTGAGACGCTGGCTACTCGCACCTGCCGGAGAGCATGGGTGTATTTACGTATAATAAAACTTCTTGCATGACCATCTAACGTTTTTAAGCACTTTCTACACGTTTAATACCTCATTCTGCCAACTGTTCTTTGCTGAGAGTCAATTTTAGCGTCATTCTTAAGCTTCCGTTGCATGCCGCCGCGATTTTCGACCAGCCACCAAGCTAAGTAAGGGAAAGCCGACCAATCGCAGACGCCGGCACCACCCTCTTCATCCGGTTATCGGTTTTCAGTGCACTGGCTCTGCCCTAGTGAATCCCTCTCCACTTGAGTGTTCTCTTCGCCTCTTGTCAGCCAATTAGATACAACAAGCCGCTCAGTGTAGGCAATGTTATTCGTTTTTCAAGCAAACAAAAGGGACCTCCTATGAACGAGGAGAGAGTTTGATTGGTCTGTTTAGACAGCCCTATGGGTGACCGCCCGGTGCTTCCGTCGGTGGTTACGCAAATTTGACGTCAGGAAATTGGAATAGAAACATATTGGAATAGTTTTACGTTATAGGGCCCTAGGCCCGTGCAGGGCGTCGTCAGAACCCGTGACGTCCCTGCGAGCCGATGCGGGCACCGCACGATGGCGACGCCCCCCCCCCCCCCCCCCCCGTATTTCTATCCTTGCATCTTTTATCACTTATCAAGCCTCCACACATTGTAAGGATGGCATTTTTTTGTATTTTGTGAAGGCGCTTTAATGTTTAGGTCGAGTTATTTTTCAATTTAACGTATCCTTTAAATTTCTTTTTGAAGCGCAGCGGCAGAGACAGGAGCTTAGATAACGTGAACAAGGCGGGGCAAACACTTTTCCAAGTTTCATGTGCGTATACTACCCTCCTGTCTATATTTGCCCTTCAATACACCTTAACATGAACTTCGGGCGACTAGCTCAAATTTGCCATCTAGCTCGCCATCCTTGACGCGTTGCCCGAGCGTTTAAATATATACTAATGGGATGTTAAAATTTTTAATCTCTTCGGACAACAATAATCGCAAAATACGAGGGTCGAAGCTCGCACGAAACATTCTACTAAAAAGGAGGCATTATTTTTCAGAAGGCGGAGTGCTATTTGAAAGTTCGCTTAGGTAGGCTGAAGCAAAACATGAGAGGTCAAAACTGTTATGGTTGGTTTACAGAAGGCCACTCGGATTGTAGGTATATCACTGACTGCTTCACTTCCTTACCGACTTCTTCCTTTTATTAATATTGTCACGTGGTAGTGACGGTGAAGAAAGAAGCAGTACGGTGGAATACAAAACTAGCTTTTATTGGGCGAACCTGTGCCCACAAAACAGGCTACACTTATAGCACAACGAAAGCGGCGAACACGCTCGGCGATCGTCGAAAATCTGATCAGCGGGTCAAGCGCGTCGGCTTTTATACAGCAGTCATCGAATGTTCCAGATTAATCGTTGGGACCCGCATGCCTTCTACAAAGTTCTACACCATTCGTGTCAAGCGATGAAATCAGATAACACAAGGTTCGGCGACAACAGACAGCGGATAGAAGCGTCGATAACTTTCCAGGAACGTCGGATACATGCAGGCGCGTCCCTCGCTGTGCGATTACAGTTGTTAAGCGGCGAAACGTGGTTGCCCGATAAAGATAAGTACACGTGTCAATATTTAATCGATGGGCATGGTAAAGACGACAGTCTAGTAATCGCGGAACTTGATCAGTAGATAGAGTATCAATAAAAAAATTATACACTGCTAATAGTGTACACAAAAACGATTCAAAGGCATGCTGTATAGAAAAGGAGAGAAATAACGTTAGGCACAGTAAAGACTCACTGATTGAGCTGTAAGGGTCGCTCGCGCGTGATGCTTTACAGAATATTTAAATGTCATCTGGGACATGTAACAGAATTTTACTTCTGGAGTTGGACTACCACAAGAGGTCAACACAAGTTGGGTGATAAATAATAATCAATAGTCAAATAATTACCGCTATTTCCCGAATTCCAATTTAGATTACTTACTTAACGTACACATTGCCATTTAGAATTGTAGCAGGTGAGTTTCTAAGAAATCTCTACTTGAAGCGAATATCGGGAATGACATTTGTCCAAAAAAAAAAAACCCATCCCCGAAATGTGCGACGAAATACTGTGCTGCTTCAGCTATTTTCGAGCTTCAGTGCGTGAAAAGGCATTTTGTTAAATAAGGTAAGTGGAAGTACAGTGATTGGGGTAGTTGGAGAAGTATGGGAGAGGCCTTTTCTCTGCAGTGAGCGTAACCAGGCTGATGATGATGATGATGATGATGATGGAAGTACAGTACATTTTAGTCGCAAGTTTGAGGGCGCGCATGTCAAAACTGATGCTAGTTTCTAAATTCGTTTCAAATGAATCTTCAGTTGGAATACGTACCCTATACTAATTAGTTAGAAAGTCCAGTAGTGAACTTTTCTTTTAAAAAAATCAGCTGTGCATTTTTTTATTGTGCCAGCATTGTCCGAGTTTTCGAGCATAATCTACCTCAACACGTATATGCGTGCGATATGCCACAGGCGACTTAATTTTTTTTTGTAATGCTAAAAACAACATCAAATATTACACGAGAACTGCAGTAAGACCTCTGACTGCAGCAATCGCTCGTGATTCCACGATGCTACTCAAGAGGTTAACAAAATACAGTTACAGGAAACCGCGCTTGTGTATACGTAGCGAACATTGTTTAACTGCGCGAGCAAACGAACCACAAAGACAGCGAGGGACAAGGACGGGCGCAGTCCTTGTCCCTCGCTGTCTTTGTGGTTCGTTTGCTCGCGCAGTTAAACAATGTTCGCTAATACCTACCAACTCGCCCAACAACAAGTTCTACTAAACTGTGTATACGTACTTGGGACGACGGAAGGTCGCGCGATGGCCGTGTGAAGCGTGTTCGTTCGCGTGATCGTCGGGCGTGCGCCACCCATTCTCGCTGCAAGGCGACGCCATGGATGAATTATACGATTGCGAATTATTGACAGCTGGAGCCTCTGACGGCAACAGTTGCCAACAAAGTGATCGATTTGGGAGAACGACTGACCGTACATCGTTCGGAACTATGGCCTCAGCGTGATATCAGACGCTGCGGATCAAGGAAACGAGCTCCACCGCCAAAAGGTATTCATACAATGGGCATGACTCTGTCACTATTCCCTGACAAAGCATTAATTTTGACAGTCTCCTTATTGTCAATTTACTTGTAGGATGCTCTAACTTCATCGAAACGAAACTCGACCTTGACAAATGCACCGTAGACCAAGGAACGTGCGCGACCTCGGGGAGCATAGGTAAGTCTACCTTCAGGTGCGTAACGTGTCAGTAACACTTCCAGCGCAACTGGTGGCCGACCTCTGAACTATCCAGGATGCGCTAATGCACTTAACTTGCCATTGAGCAGTCTGTTCTGTCCGCAGCGTTTATACTTTATAGCATGTTATGCGTCTAACACAATCCTGCACATTAGTGGTTACGTGAAAGCTTCGTTCTTTCTCTGGCGGGGTTGACATGCACAAATGACAACAGAAGTACGGCATTGTTGATGGTGGCAGCACGTTGAACATCTGGGGACGCATTCTCGGACGGTCACTTTCGGCGACATCAATTTCAGCGCGCGCATATTTACTGTTTGAGCACTACGTCATGCAAAAGCGGTACTATCGCCAAAAGCGATTGTTCGAGAATGCGTCCCCTGGATTATAAACATTTTTGGAGCCTGCGCTATGAATGAAGAAGTGATCGCATTCTTGTACTCACTGGCGCTGCAGGTTTGCCACGTAGAAGTATCCGCAGCAGAATAACACCACGCCCATCACTCCCGGGAACGTCAGCAATGCCCACAACCACAGGGTTAGTTCGGGCGCGTGCTCAATATGGCTGCTGGGAGAGAGGAGAGAGGTGGACAAGCTATAGGGTGTCGCTCGGACTGTTGTACTCAAAAGGCAATCTTGTGCCTTAAGTATATCGCACGGGAGCAGGATCGAATCCCAGCCACGCCGGCTGCCTCAAGATGGCAGGTGGAAGGTGAACGTTCGTAAACCAAGGCTGCAGTACACACTAGGAAATTGTAAACATCAGAAATTGTAAATTGTCAAGAATGGACTCCTTCGGGCAAGCTATTTATTCGATAGGCTTATGCTGGCCCCCTACAGCTTCATTTGCATGACACCCCTTGATGTCCACGTGTGTATATAGACCAAAAATTTCCGCACCTGTTGGCGGCCGCCATGTTTTCGTTATGGTGTTGAATGATGGTGCAAGGACTGCGGGAATGGCGCGTGCGGCAGCGAGCCGCAGGCGTTTGCGGTTGTCAGTCGCCTGCGATGGCTGATTCCGAAAGCCCTGCAGCCCTGTTTCTACGCACGTTAGTCGTGTGCTGCTTTCTCTATTCGTGGTCACGTGGTCACGACTACTCGAATGCGGCTCATTCATGCGCATGAAGAACACAGGAGACGAAAACCGTGAAGTTCCATGCAGTCTTGTTCATTTGCCATAACGGAACATTGCTGCCCAAGTTAAGAAGTGGACGAACGCACGCTTGCGCTTACCGTTCTGTCGTTCAAAACGCGGTTTCGGCACTGTTTGACGTCCGTGCGCTTGCCGCAAGGAAAATCAACTCAGGAGGCCCAAAATAAAGACACCGCGAGGCAGTAAACTGCTCTTTTATGTTGCTATCGCAGGCCCGCAGCGTGGGTAGGCAAAACACACACTATCGCGTATTTTACGACGACGAAACGAATACCCACCGAGCAAGCCATTGCTGGGCACGAACTATTTTCCATTTAAAACACCCTGTCCTATAGTGCCGTTTCTCTGGCACCGCAGGAAACATTTCGGCGGATACGCACCACACAAGCACAATGCTCTTGTGCCTCTGTGAACGTCGATCGCAGGGCTTTTTGCATGAGGAGCCGCCTCTTTCACTGGTGGTTGTTGCAGCTCATGACCGCACAATGCCGTCCGGACGAATAAACTTTGTACATCCCGCGGCAAGAACACCTCAAAAAAAAAGAAAAAAAGGAAAAGAAACCAACTTGCGAACACTCAAAGCGACTGACGCCACTTTCTTCCGTCCACCGTAATCCCCACAGCCCTCACTAAAGGGACTTTAGCCCCCACCAGGAGGCAGCACCCGCTATGGAAGGTAGCGGCGCGGCTGATACTCGCCGCCTCTAGCGCTGCGAGGCTCTCAAAAATCTGGTCTATAGTTTACAGTTTCTGACATTTGTGGGGATGCGTGACCGTCGCGCCTCCCCTGATGTTTTTCCCGCATAGCGCGTCTCCTGTAGTGCGGCTTCGCCGCGCACGCGGCGGTCCGAGTGGTACAGGCGCAGTGCGAGAGATGGCGCTAGCGTTGCGCTGCTGCGGGGTTACTTGGGTGCGGGAGAGACAAGGCGCTCTCTCTTGGGTTCGAGACAGCAAGCAGCACGGACGTGCCGCGCTTGCAGCGACCCTCTTTCCCGGCGGGTCGGCGCACGGCGGGGACGTCTCCCGCGCGGGCGCCGACCGATGCTTCGGCGAGACCGTCTCGCCTGGCCGCCTTCGAACGCGCCACGATTCGCGTGACTATACACGCGAACGACCAGGCGTTGGGATCCAGCATGGGGCGAACATATTCGCTCGCGAGGACGCGGTGAGTCGGACTTCTAGATTTGTCGCGCGCCCATCGGCATGTTTTGTGGATAGCAACTCGGCTAGCAGGCATTGATCTATGAAAGGTGCAATAAATGCCCTTGTGATTGTTTGCACTACTGTGTGTTGTCGTTCCTTTGTCCCAAGAGTACGGTGTGAGAATCCCACATCAGACTCCACACATTCCAGACTCGATAGAGTATGGCCTTACGCGTGCGTTCGCTGAACTAGCAGTGACCTTGAAGCACCCCATGTGTCACACTATCCTTCTCTTCTAGACGCTGCAGTCATCATCAGCCTTCATAGCATACAATTTGTGCAATACGCGGTGTATCAGAGACATTTGACTTTTAAAAGCGCATTGGCCAGTACACGCTGTTCATACGGCGTAGTGGTTCCTAAATGGAACAAATTAAGTAAACATAAACAAACAAGCAAGCGAGCAAGCAAACAAAGAAAAACAACAACGACAAAAGAAAAAGAACACCTTCTTTTTAGTGGAGAAGCGAGGTCTGACAGGTGCTGCGTTGTTAGCGGTTAAGACGCAAGTGCTAGTTGTTACGTGTTCGGCTTGATCAATTGAATGCAAGAAAATATATAAACAGTAAACAAAATTCTGGACGTGCGCGGATCGATGATTCAAGTTTTCTCCATTCATTATAAGTACAAAGACTTAACAAACGCGACGAAGCAAGCCTTAAATCTGCGAATTCCACGATAGAGCCGAAAATACAATTACGCTTAAGTTACTGTAAGCGGCTTTTGTATACGAAGGCGACGAATCAGTCAAGAAGACATCATAGGGCCCTATAACGTAAAACAATTCGAATCTGGTTGTTACAACAAACAATCTCCTGACGTCAAATTTACTTCCGCCGCAAGCATAGGGCGGTAACCCGCAGCGTCGTTTGAAAAGTCCAATCAAACACGCTCCTCCTTTATAGGATGTCACTTTTTTTTTGCTTTCAAAGCGAATACCTTTGCCTACACTGAGCGGTTTTTATCTAATTGGCTGAGTAGAGGCGAGGAGCACGCTTAAGTGGAGAGGGATTCTATGGGGCCGAGCCAGCACAGTGAATGTATAGATAACAGGTTGAAGAGGGTGGTGCCGGTGTCTGTGTTTGATCCGCGTCCCCTTACTTAGCTCGCGGTGGCTGGTCGAAAATCTCGGTGGCGTGCATGCAACGGAACGTTAAAGATGCCTCCAGGACGGATCCTCAGCACAGAATAGTTGGCAAAGTGATGTCGCATACGTGCCGAAAGGGCTCGGTAACGTTATAGTACCACGGAAAAATGCTTATCATACGCAAATACAAGCTCCGCGGCCACTCCCAGTAGCTAGCACCTGAGCAATTGACGGGCAACCATCTTCTGTTTCTTTCGGAATGGGGCAGGTTACGGCTATTCAGTTTGTTCGGCCTATAATTATGTCTTTAACGCGAACACGTCACTTTGACGCTATGAGTTTGCGTGGTTTTCAAACATCGCGTGACAGACAGGCGAAGTGGGCGCTCCCCGAAAACGTTTGGTTAATGGCAGAGTACTGAATACTGAAAGATATCTATAGCGGCTCCCCAGCCACCGTAGTCCTCCATAAAGGAAGCAACAAAATTCCAATAAAGAAGGGCGTCAGGCAGAGAAATACGATCTCTCCAATGCTATTCACAGCGTGTTTACAGGAGGTATTCAGAGACCTGGATTGGGAAGAATTGGGGATAAGAGTTAATGGAGAGTACCTTAGTAAGTTGAGATTCGCTGATGATATTGCCTTGCTTTGTAACTCAGGGGACCAATTGCAATGCATGCTCACTGACCAGGAGAGGCAAAGCAGAAGGGTGGGTCTAAAAATTAATCTGCAGAAAACTGAAGTAATGTTTAACAGTCTCGGAAAAGAACAGCAGTGTACGATAGGTAGCGAAGCACTGGAACTGGTAAAGGAATACCTCTACTTAGGGCAGGTAGTGACCGTGGATCCGCATCATGAGACTGAAATAATCAGAAGAATAAGAATGGGTTGGGGTGCGTATGGCAGGCATTCTCAGATCATGAACAACAGGGTGCCATTATCCCTAAAAAAAAGTGCATAACAGCTGTGCGTTACCAGTACTCACCTACGGGGCATAAACCTGGAGGCTTAAGAAAAGGGTTCTACTTAAACTGAGGACGACGCAACGAGCTATAAAAAGAAGAATGATGGGTGTAACGTTAAGTGGGATAAGAAGAGAGCAGATTGGGTGAGGGAACAAACGCTAGTTAATGACATCTTGGTTGAAATCAAGAAAAAGAAATGGGCATGGGCAGGACATGTAATGAGGAGGGAATATAACCAATGGTCACTAAGGGTTATGGACTGGATTCCAAGAGAAGGGAAACGTAGCAGGGGGCGGCAGAAAGTTAGGTTGGCGGATGAGATGAAGAATGTTGCAGGGACAACATGGCCACAATTAGCACATGCCCGGGATAGTTAGAGGAGTATGGGAGAGGCCTTTGCCCTGCAGTGGGCGTAGCCAGGCTTATGATGATGAGAGTACTATGGCGAAAAAGGCGTCGAATGAGAAATAATTACTTTTCTTTCGATTGGTCTAATCATGCGTAATCAGTGTCCGCACATGATATCAGATGTGGCATTTTCGCGGTTTTCGTGACGTTGCGTGAAAGACAGGCGAAGTGGGGCGAGGGGGATGGCCCGAAATTTTTTTTCCCAAACATGGAGAGCTGATTGCACCGTTTTAATAGAAAAATTTGGAATAGTTTTACGTCATAGCGCCCTTAATATTGTTTCCTGAGACGCGAAGTAAAAAAAAAAAATGTTTGCCAGGTGTTGTCAATAATTTCTTTTTTAGAACTGGCTCATAAATAATCTCGTTAGTTGTGATCCTCCATTCTCCGTTTCATCCTGTTGAGTCTCTATCCCTTCTTGTTTCTCTGCTCTCATAAGTTTGCAGCGCAATGGACTCTATAGGCCTGTTGAATGAGAGTCCTCTGGGCGCCGCCGTGATGCCCATGATGCTCCTGGGATTGATGTGAATACGTATGGCCACGCTCGAAAGCAGTGCACCAGTGGTAGCATGTTTACTTTATACTCACAGGGTACAACAGTCCGAAGAGAAGATGCGCTTTCTGTTCGATCACCCCCCCCCCCCCTCCCACCATACAATGGTCTGTTCGTGCAAAAACAAATCAGTCCAAAGAAACGTGTTGCTTTTGTGTCCCTACCTTTCTTTCCCTTTACGCCGCATTTATCTAAACAGTTACTGATTAGCCGCGTATTATTTTGATGCACGTCACAAATGCAATGCCATTGCTTGTAACCTACGTTGTAAAAAATATTTTCTCAGAAGAAGCAGAAATTTTCTGGCAGTTGCCACAGTCAGAAAATTTCTGTTAAGCTCTTTTTATTTAACAACTGTTGTTCTGTTTTACATGATCGGAAATTTTGTCTTTAATGACAGTTGCCTGTTTTATCTGGCAGAAAAAGTATTTTCTGTTTTAAACTTTCTGTTACTTTAATAAGATTTTCCGTTTTATATTACAGAAGATGTACAGCCGTGAACAAAAGTATACGGACCAGGGATTGCGCGTCAAAGCCGATTTTTTCTTCTGCCTATGAATGTAACTTGAAGTTGACGACTGCAGTCGAAACTTGGAATTGCGAACTTTGTAGTGTGCTCGTAAATTTCAGGTTATGCGTGGTAATTACAAAGAAATTTAATTTTTTTGGCGACCCTGTGGTCTGTATATTTTTTTCTAATGGGTGTATGTGTAAAACAATGATCCATTCCAAGGAACAGACAAACTTATGCTGTTTGTTTATATTTTATGTCATTTCACGTTCTTTTTTCTGTTCCACTGTACAGAAATTTGCTATGTAAAGACAATTTTCTGTCGTGATGAGTAGTGTGTAAACCAGGATTGTACCTGAAGCCAACGTTTTGACAAGGGCATTTCTCTTCGTAAGGGCAGTTAGCACCCTGACAAAGAAAATTACGTTTGCCGAAACGTTGGTTGCAGCCGATATTCCGGTTTTCGGCGCCTGTTTATCACTTCTAGCCTCGATTTTCCAGTAAACTTTTGCCCCGTTTGAAATTGGTATCGTGCCTCACAGAACGATTTAAAGTAACAAGTATCCTGTGAATATGCAGTTTATGTTAAACAAGAGTTAGGCTCTGCGGTAAAAGCTGACAATATTTAATTGTAGGGCAAAAAGAGAAATGTCACACCTAGCGCTCTGGTGTGTCTCCATCTTTTTATTTTACTCAGTTTTATTATGCTGCTGTAAAATATGGTCAACACTTTTCTCTCAGTGGCCGAAAAGAAAGAATTTGTAGTTCAGGACAATGTAGAATATCTTATTTTATTTTTATTTTATTTTATTTACGTGTACCTCACAGGCCTTCGAGAAGGAATTGTGTAAGGGGGGGAATACGGTAAAATAATAGTATGGTATCGCGAAAACGAAACATCAGTATAATGAAAGGAACATGCACGCAATATGGAAAATTAATACGACATTAGCAACTAACAATATGTAGAGCAATAACAATGAACGGTAAATACAATAACATAATAGCATAATAACTTTATAAACGTTTTTGCATGTGCACCGTATAGTAAGTATAGTAAAAAATTAGGATCCCTGAAATTCTTTTATTGACGTGCAGAAAAATGCAGGAAAGAAATTAAAAGGCAAGCCGTATTAGACCGTTGAAACAGCATATTGACCGATTAGAAGATCTCGAAATGCACTGTGTTTAGATTGGTAAGAGATGTTATCTGGTAGAGCGTTCCATAAACGGACCGCACGGGGCAAAGCTGAAAAATTAAAAGCGTGTGTGTTGCCATTAATTCGAGTGTAGCTGAACTGATTGTTCAGTCTTTGTGACGTCGAGGACGCTTTCTTCTGGTTTGATAAGGTTAGGCCAGCTGTGTGAATGAACCTATGAAATAATAATATAAGGGCAATATCATGGCGTGTACTTAGTGGTTGCAACGAAAGATCGACTTTTATTTGGGTTACACTTGACTGGTTACTATCATTTTCGAAATGAAACGGATCGCTCTATTCTGGATGCTCTCCAGGAGTTCGATGAGCTATTTTTGATGAGGAGACCATATACATGAGGCGTACTCAATTTGTGGCCGTACAATAGTTATGTAAGATAGTTGTCTTAATGCTGAAGGCGCAGTTCTTAGGTTGCGGCGCAGAAATCCTAATGATGTGGAGGCGTGAGCTGAAGTGGAGGTGATGTGATTAGAGTTCTTGTTTTATTTTACATCAGAAGGTCCTTTGGTCGATAAATATGAAAGCAAGAATATTAATAGAATTGCTTATGCGCACTAGGCCAAGAAAACCAGCAACTTAAGTTTTCCTCTAGTTGTTATAATAGCATGAGAGTCAATTTTCTAGGCTATAGATCAGGTGCCGCTTGCCATGGATCGCACGCACACGTAAATAAGGAAGAACAAAAAAAGTACGTCCCCTTTAAAAGCCAGGTAAGCGAAGTAAATAAACAGCACACAATAGCACAATACTCAGTGTGCGGCGTGCATGAGGTATTATGCTAGCTGTGTTATGCAATGTGTATTATTTCATAGTGGTCCAGATATTGCGAAGTGCACATTGAACAGGTGTGCGTATCTTCAAAATGCAAATACAATTGAACGCTTTTTCGATGCAAAAGGAAACTGCAGTAGAAAGTCAGATATTCGTTTGAGTACTGTCGCTGACTGGCAAAATAGCGAAAGTGTTCTCAACTGAAAATCGTTCAATCTAATTTCATTTCATCACTTGTTTTTCTATAGACGAAGGAACCAGCTATTTCATGGAGCCACGTGTGACAAAGAGCACGGGGCAGCTCTAACATTGCGTGCGGTAAATCGTGCCACAAAGAGTTTCTTCATGCAGTTACAATAATTTTGGATGGTTGTATTTCAGTTTCGACTCGATTTGTACGCTGGAGATCAAGAAGAGCAGAATATTTTTATTTCTTATTTAAGCAGGTTTCTGTCACGGAGCACTAAGACAGTTTCTGTAAATTTTTCTCTGTATTTACAGGTAATGTTTACAGCGTAGAAAATGCGGCTAAACACCCAAATTACTCACTGTCTTGTCTCTTCCAGCGCCATTTCCAAGCGGGACGGCATTGTCCGGAAGCCGATCACGTTCCCCACCACGGCCATCATGACCGGTCCCACGAGGAAAGCTGTGCGGATCTCCCCGTACTTCCTGCGCTCGCGACGAGACAAGACTTTACCACGTAGCGTAGATGGAAGCCATTTTCTCTCGCGCAAGCTACTACACAAATCTCTCATCAGCAGTTGTGGTTCAGAACTATTGACATGACCGTTTTCACAGCCAAGCTGTACGCCTCTACCGTCCAAGAAAGTTTTCGTGCCGTTGTAAGCAAAAAAAAAAAAAAAACTTCACATACGTGGGCCGATCCCAGAGATAGTGCAATACCGGGCCGACCCACGGTGGTGGTGAGGCAGGCGTTATTAACACCCCTATACGTGCGCCTATCTGGAAGATAGTGCAATTTTATTATAGTGCAATGCCGGGCCGACCCGCGGCGGAGGTGCAGGTCGCCATAAGGGGCCACACATACACAGCTTCGCTGGTCATTTTTCTTCACAAAGTGGAAGGGCACTGAGCTTTTTTTTTCTGGTGAGCACCACAGGAGATCGCGAGGTCAACAGAACGAAACACCGCGGCGGAACTTTTTGAGGGAAAAAAAAGGAAACAGTCATCCATGTTCGACGCTAAAGAAGACAAGGTCGGCGGAATACATGTTTACACAAATAATTCAACTATTAAGTGTTGATCATGTTTCTTTATTCTTTAGCTTCCTCACATTTATTATTCGCTTATTTCGCATGTTAATGGTATCGTGTTTCACTCCGAATTACATCGATCTCCACCGGGTCACATTGGCTGTCCTGCAACGTAGAAGACACTCGTTGTATTCTTCATAAGTCTCGACAGCCAGGCGTCTGTGCTGGGCAACTTTGCTCCTGTTGGACAACTTTGTTCCACGTGTAATCAATACACCCTCATGCCTCCTAAAATCCGCAGCTTGCTGCAATTCCCGCTACCCGCTTCGTTGCGATGCAGGAAACAAACGTTTCTGAGTGCACGTTTATGTCAAGAATATTGTTGCAGCATTTAGAGCATGCCCTGAGCAACGTTCTTAATAGTCGCTTGTGTTCACAAAGGCGCCTCTACCAGACTTCACCTTCATACCGTGCATCAAGAGGTGCGTAAAGACCTCCGGTCTCAACGCAGCGGACATTGTCGCCTCTCTTCTGGCTTGGGTGCGTCCACCGGAGTCGTTCACAGTGCCTACACCATGTGTACGACTCGTGTACTGGACTTTAGGTGCAATCAGGAAACCTCAGGGGGTTGAAATTAATGCGAAGTCCAACACTACGGAGTCCCTCATTGTGCAGCTTTGGGACATTAAACTCCATAATTTTAACGCTAACCTGTGCAGTTAGTGAGCGGCGTTTCTGAGAACAATGTTGATGGTTCGGGCTTCGTCCTGTCTGCCCATGTTTCTCGGCTCTTGTCCATGTTTCATTGTGTAAGGCAAAGAAATGTTTGGGAAACTTGACTCTCACGTATTTGGTGTAGGAGAGTCCGCAGCCAGTTGGCCCAAAAGTTCAATATGCTTGCCGAAATGCGTGTACGAATGCTACGCAGATTGACTGACTCGCATGGCTTGTGCTGTGGGGCTAAGTTTAATATATTAGCAGCGGCAGGCCAAGTAATGACCATCAGCTTACCGGTGTTCTCAAAAAGAATTGTGCAGTTATTGCATTCCACCGGTATTGCATGTATAGGGGGGTGTGGAGTCCAAGATTTAACAAAGGAGCTTGAGACGAAGTTAAGGACCGTACAGCGAGCGCGGGAACAAAAAATGAAAGGCGTAATATCCAGGTGCAGGGAATCAGCAATGTGCATTAGAGAGCAAAATCGGGGTGACCGATATTCCAAGTCACATTAAGAGGAAGAATTGGAGTTGGGCAGGACATGTATTGAGTACGCTAGAGAAGTTCTGGTATCTTATAGTTAAAGAATGGCTGCGCTGAGAAGGGAAGCGCAGTCGGGGGTGGCAGAGGGCTTTGCATGCTGTGATGAATTTAGGAATTCTGCAGGTAAAAGCTGTCGTGAGACAGAGGGAAGCGGAGATCGCTGGGAGAGGCCATCGTCCGGATGTGGACGTAAAAATATGCTGCTGCTGCTGTTGATGATGATGGTTAGCAGCGGCATAAGTGCGAAGGAAATCGAACCTAGCATAATCTTAAGCAGCTCGCAATTTATTTTGCAACTAATTCGTACGAAATTGTGTGGGAGCGCGCAACTTATTTACCACGATCTTACTATATGAGAACTTGCTTTTTTCTTACCTGTGCCTGTGCTCTGCTCCTATTGACTGGTCGTCCATGCCGTAGTGGTGGCCTGCGCATAGTTACGGAATAGAAATGTCTCTGACATGCCGTCTGCATTTGCGTGTGGTGAATTCATTGTGTGGAGAATATTTTTTTTTTTTTAAATTTCAGGCTGCAGTGCAGCTGTGAGTATACATGTGTACCAACGGCGCCTTGTTTTCTCATGCGTTTCAGAGTTGTTCATTTCTAAACGCACTCCCAAACCTCAATTCGAAGAATACGTATTCAGTGTCTGAAAGGTCTTCTGGCAACGTACTCCAGTGACGCGGATGAGAAGCACGCTCTGTGCGGGAACTGATGTACATAGTGACGGAAATGTAACGAAGCATGCCTGCGCAGTCATGTATACCTACTAAATGAAAGAAAACTAACCATGACAGAGACGCGACATCTGCGACACAGGAGAGAAGCTAACGAGTATTCATTAAACCGCTTCCACTCGTACATTGCCACTAAAATTTGTTCGATTCCGTGTTAATAGACAACTTACGCAAGAGAAGTAGCCGCACAGGAGAACGTCCGGTTAATTTGCATAAGCAATTTGCACACGCGAGCGCGTGGCGAAACGGAGTGTCGGGCTGATTCGTACCAAACGAGGTGCTCGTCTTGTGGCAGACAGCGTCATCGTGGCCGGAGTGGCCGGAGCGGGAGCGGACCGGCTGCAGGCTTATCACGCGGCCACTCGCGCGTCCGCTGGCGTCGGTCGCTGCAACTGTCGTGGAGCTGCTGCATTTGGGACAGAGGCCGGTGTAGGCTACATTTTGCGTATCGTGCGCACAGGGGTGCTTGCAGTGCTGTAGATACAAACCAACTGTGGCGCACCTCAGTGCATTTGGCACTATGCTGCATTGCGCAGGGTCACAGTATTCCCGGCCATAGGCGGAGAGTTTTCATTCTTCCAGGGGGACCGCGCCTGGGACCCGACCAGCTTTCCGAAGCCCCTATATATATATATATATATATATATATATATATATATATTGTCGCAACCTATTAGGAGACGGGGAAGCCGGCGTAGAGGACGTGTAAAAGCACTTTTATGAGAGCAGTCAACGCGACGTCGTCGTCGTCTCTGTTTTTCCACTCGCGCGCCACTTCAGCGTCGTTCTCATCGCCTGGCACATACCCGCGGCGACCATATAGGATGTGGCATTTGCCCCCCCTTTGAAAAAAAAGGCATCGTCCCGATGCACTAACCGCCGAAGGCTGTGCACAGACGGTGCAAAGTGGAGGTCACGAAGAAATGTAGGGCTTCATACGAAGCACGTGCACAACCTCGGGCAGATGCCGCCGGCGTTTGGAGCAGTTATGGCTGTCGGGGACAACTTCATAATTCACATCGCTGATGCGGCGCAGAACTGTGTACGGGCCGAAGTATCTTCGCAGGAGCTTCTCAGACAGCCCCCGCCGACGAATCGGAGTCCAGATCCACACCTGGTCACCGACGTTGTATGTGACGGGTCTGTGCCGAAGATTGTAGTGTCGGGCATCGTAGTCCTGTCGTTCTTGGATTCGCAAACGCGCAAGCTGCCTGGCTTCCTCTGCGCGTTGCGTAAACTCGTCGGCACCAGTCTCGTCGTCACCGCACTCGTGTGGCAGCATTGCGTCCAACATTGTTGTCACTTCGCGTCCGTAAACGAGGTTGAAAGGCGTCACGCGTGTGGTCTCTTGGCGAGCCGTGTTATACGCAAATGTAACGTATGGTAAAATCTCGTCCCAGTTCTTGTGGTCGACGTCGATGTACATACTCATCATGTCTGCCAGTGTCTTATTCAGACGTTCTGTCAGCCCATTGGTTTGGGGATGATAAGCCGTGGTCTTTCGGTGAGTGGTACCACTCAGTCGCAACACGGTATCCAGAAGCGCAGCCGTGAACGCAGATCCTCTATCTGTTATGACCACTGCGGGAGCACCATGCCTTAGGACGACGGCCTCGACGAAAAATCGCGCTGCTTCGGCTGCTGTTCCACGTTGGATAGCACCTGTTTCGGCGTATCGAGTAAGATAATCAGTGACGACGATTATCCATCTATTGCCGGCAGTAGACAGTGGAAATGGACCTAAAAGGTCCATGCCAATTTGTTCGAATGGCGCTTGCGGTATCTGAACAGGATGCAGCAGTCCAGCTGGCTTGCCGGGTAGGGCTTTGCGGCGCTGGCAATCTAGGCATGTCTGTGTGTAACGTTTCACGATCGACGCAAGTCTTGGCCAATAGTACTTTAGCCTTATTCTTGCCAATGTGCGGGTGTATCCCAAGTGACCAGCGGTCGGCTCGTTGTGACAGGCATGTAGGACTTCGTCGCGAAGAGATGCGGGAATGACGAGTAGGTAGCTGCTGCCATTAGGTGAAAAGTTCTTTTTATAGAGAACGTCGTGGCGTAAGCAAAACGAAGGCAGCCCTCTCGCGAATAACCTCGGCACGCTGCTTGTTTTTCCCTCTAAGTAATTGAAAAGAGGAACCAGTTCTGCGTCCTCGCGTTGGTGGCGGGAAACGTCGACAGTATCTAGCACGCCTAGAAAACCCGCGTCATCATCGTCGTGGACTGCAGTCTCAACAGGGGACCGAGAGAGGCAGTCGGCGTCGGTGTGTCGTTTCCCCGATTTGTACACAACCGTGAAGTCGAACTCTTGGAGCCGAAGACTCCAGCGCGCAAGCCGACCAGTTGGATCTTTTAAATTAGTCAGCCAGCAAAGTGCATGATGATCACTGACAACGGTGAAACTCCGACCATACAAATATGGCCGAAATTTCAGGACGGCCCACACCAGAGCGAGACATTCTTTTTCTGTAGTGGAGTAGTTAGCCTCCGTCCTGGATAGCGTCCTGCTGGCGTAAGCAATCACTCTTTCGGTGCCGTCCTGCCGCTGTACAAGCACTGCGCCAAGGCCGACATTACTAGCGTCGGTATGAAGAATCGTAGGAACGTCTTCATCAAAGTGTGCGAGGACGGGAGGCGCCTGCAGCCGTTGCCGTAGGTCATCAAAAGCCCGTTGCTGGTCTTCGCCCCAGACAAAGGGGACATCTTCTCTGGTAAGATGGGTCAATGGCCATGCGATGCGCGAAAATTCCGCAATAAACCGTCGGTAGTAGGCGCAAAGGCCGAGAAAACGTCGCACGGCCTTTTTATCTGATGGCGTTGGGAAATTAGCAACGGCAGATATTTTATCAGGGTCAGGTCGGACACCTTCACGACTAACAACGTGACCGAGAAATTGAAGTTCTTCAAAGCCAAAATGGCACTTTTCAGGTTTTAAAGTTAGACCAGCTGAGCGTATCGCTTCGAAGACCATCTTTAGTCTTCGTAAGTGTTCCTCGAACGTTACGGAGAAAACAATCACGTCGTCGAGGTAGACCAGACAGGTTTGCCATTTGAGGCCTGAGAGTACAGTGTCCATGAGTCGTTGAAACGTTGCCGGCGCAGAACACAAACCGAAGGGGAGCACCTGAAATTCATAAAGTCCGTCGGGCGTAACAAAAGCGGTCTTCTCACGGTCTCTCTCATCAACTTCTATTTGCCAGTAGCCGCTTTTCAAATCCATCGACGAAAAGTAACGTGCGTTTCGTAGCCTGTCCAGTGAATCGTCGATACGCGGTAGCGGATAAACGTCTTTCTTTGTGATCAGGTTGAGTTTTCGGTAGTCGACGCAGAAGCGCAGGCTACCATCCTTCTTTTTCACCAATACGACAGGCGATGCCCAAGGACTCTTAGATGGCCGAATAACGCCGTCGTCAAGCATCGTCTTCACTTGTGTTTGGATTGCCTCGCGCTCTTTTGGTGCTACACGATAAGGGTTCTGCCGAATTGGTCTGGCGTCGGCTTCGGTGATAATACGGTGCTTAGTGAGCGGCGTCTGGCTAACTCGTGACGTGGATGAGAAGCAGCTCTTAAACTCATCGATGAGCTCAAGAAGGCTGCTGCGTTCGACGGGCGATAAGGTGGGACTGATATCGACCACAGGGGCAGGCATAGCCCCAGTGAACGTCGCGTGCTCCACTGAGAGGCAGTCCTGTATTGATGTAAATTCGTCGAAGTAAGCAACAGCCGTGCCTTTAACAATGTGTCGACGTTCCCCGGTAAAATTCGTCAGCAGGAGTTCAGCACGTCCGTCACGTACGTTAATTACGGCCCTGGCGATGGAAACGCCTTGACGCAGTACCAGTGCGTCGATGTGTTCAGCGACGCCAGTGCCAGTGTTGAAGTTGTCGCAGATGACAGGCACGAGGGAACAGCTTCGCGGCGGAAGCGTGACGTCGTCGTCGGCGGTACGTAAGCGGGGTCGCTGGTGCTCCGCGGGGTCGACGTCGTCTGAACTCGTAGAAAATGTGACAACGAGGTCACGGACATTGATCACTGCACCATACTCTCTCAAAAAATCCATCCCCAATATAAGTTCTTTACAACACTCAAAGAGAATGACGAGGGTGGCGACGAAGGTTGCACCGGCGATTACTATTCTGGCTGTGCATTTGCCAATCGGCGTCATCAACTGGCCACCGGCAGTTCTGATGTTGGGCCCGGTCCACGGCGTCTTCACTTTTCGCAGCCTGTCGGCCAGCTTTTGACTGATTATCGAAAAATGCGAACCAGTATCGACGAGAGCGGCCACTTGGTGGCCGTCAATGGAAACGACAAGATCGGCGCTGACGGCGTCGGTTACAGGAGGTGTGGTTGGAGTCGTCGGAGTTGTAGAGTCGTCGATCGTCGGAGATGGGGGCTCTTGGGTAGCTAGCCGGTTTGCAACCTCACCCCCGGAGGTCGCTGCGTCTAGTTTCCCCGGCGCGGGCTAGGGGACCTGCCCCTAGAGGCGTCAGAAAAATCGCGACGGGTCGGTGGGGTGTAACGAGCAGGAGAGGGGGAACGCGATCGAGGCGTCGTTGAACCTTCTGGCCGAAAGTTTGTAGAATTTCCGTCGCGGCTACGTGCAGCATCAGACACAGGGTAACTGCAGCTGGTAAATTTTGGATACCCAGCCGCGCGGTAGTGGCACGCGCGGTAAACATGTCCTGCTTCGCCGCAATGAAAGCATAGCGGCCGGCGGTCAGGGGTGCGCCACAAATCAGTCTTTCGAAGCGGGTAGCCGGCAGAGGATTCACTGTAGAAACGAGGCGCAGCGATCGACTGGCGGCGATACGGCATAGTTGGCGGCGGCTGTGACTGTCGAAAATAGGGCGTCGGGGATGGCGGTGATGGCTGCGTCGTAGTGGGCGACGGTGTCAGCAACATCGAAGTGGCAGGAGGTGGACGGCAGACAGCTTCCGCGTAGGTCAATCGTCGCGGCACCGCCTGCCAGTCGGGCGACGAAAAGGCCTCTCGAACTTCCTGCCGAACGATATCAGCGACAGAAGGCACCGCTGGTGCCATGGGAGAGATCCCGAGCTGCCGGATCTCCTCTCGCACAATCTCTCTGATGACTTCACGTAGAGACGTGCTGCAGCTCTCAGGTAGAATGGAAGCATTCACCGGCGAGCTCTTGCGATCATATTGGTGGTACCGTTGCTGTAGTGCCCGTTCTATAGCGGTAGCCTCCTTGGTAAATTCGGCCACTGTCGTCGGTGGGTTCCTCACGAGCCCGGCAAACAGTTCCTCCTTCACTCCGCGCAAGAGATAGCGCAACTTCTTTTCTTCGGCCATCTCAGGGTCTGCTCTGCGGAAAAGGCGGGCCATATCTTCTGCAAACATGGCAACGCTCTCGTTTGGTTTTTGAATACGAGATTCAAGTAGGCGCTGTGCGTTGTCTCTTCTGTCGCTACTAGTGAACGTGTCTAGCAGCTGGGTGCGGAAGGCATCCCACGTGGTCAAATTTCTCTCCCGGTTCACAAACCACGTCCGCGCACTGTCTTGAAGCGCAAAATAGACATTAGACAGCTTTTGCTGGGAGCCCCAGTCATTATAAGTGGCGACACGCTCAAATTGGTCAAGCCAATCTTGGACATCCTCAAAAGCGTCGCCGTGAAAACTTTCTGGTATCTTAGGATTCTGCAGCGTCACCTGCGATGGAGTTGCAGTAGCCATGGCGGAAGTAGGTTGACGCGTTCCAGCAGGGTCCTGCAAAGGGTTGAACTCGGGCGTCAGGCCTAGCAGGCGGCGACTGTACCGGTGAACAGGAGTTTCGATGAACGAAGGTGATTCCGCTTTCGAGGTATGGCTCCGCGAAGGGGTGCCGAGCATGAGACAATCCTACCCCGCACCTCCACCAGTGTCGCAACCTATTAGGAGACGGGGAAGCCGGCGTAGAGGACGTGTAAAAGCACTTTTATGAGAGCAGTCAACGCGACGTCGTCGTCGTCTCTGTTTTTCCACTCGCGCGCCACTTCAGCGTCGTTCTCATCGCCTGGCACATACCCGCGGCGACCATATAGGATGTGGCAATATATATATATATATATATGTATGCATTACACTTGAAGGACTTCTTGTGACCTCGAAGAATAGAGAGTTGAAGTGACGGCGTTATATGAGCGTATACAAGACCTCGTAGTAGGAGACAAATTTCACAGCCTGAGTCCTCTCGGAGGTGTAATGCTCCTTCGTGTAATTGTCGCATAGCTGGCTATCACTAATACTGCTTCGAATTTCCGGTGAAACTGCAGCCTCTGTCTCTCTCTCCTTTTATTTTTTTTCTGTGAGTCCGAGTATAAGCGCTGCTGCGCATGACTGCTGTTGTTTCTTATTTCGAGCGAATCCGACTTGGCCTCATTTCAGTTACTGAGTGAGTTATAGTGTTCCCCAACTACCATGCACCAAGGCTTAAAAAAAGAACAGTTGCGCTACTCGAAGAAAACCTACCGCATATTGTTTTCAGTACAGTGGGGTAGCCGCCAGTAATTATTTTGTTACTAAGATTTAATTCGGTAATTGCAACTAATTATCGAATTTGAGAAGTACTGTCCTAATTTTCAAAGTGTTAATGAGGCATTTGTCCCCAAAGTGACATCCAACTGCGGTGTTTTCAGCGACATACTAATTGCGTAAAAATTTTTTTTTCCGGCTGGCAAATAAACTTCACGAAGTATGAAAAATACCACGTGAGTGCGCTCCCACCCGCATCATGAAGCAGCGCCCTCAAAACAGCTGATTGAAAGGAACTGCAGCGCCTGTCGCAAACCCGAAGAGGAAGCGCATCACCTTGAGCTCACCGTGAGCCAAATGGCAGCACACAGAACCTAAATGAAACCTACGCTTAGTCCCTTCAGAGAATTTGGTAAGAATGCATGATTGAACAAGAATTGATACAGAAAGCCAGCACAGTGTTTCTAAAGTGTTTTTCAGATAAGTTGTGGTATTATATTATACCAGAGCACGCTAGAATTCTGTGCAGCTTACTCATGCTCATCAGGATGTCGCACTGCGGCTAGCGTAAGTGATATCAGCAGCTTTCCCGCTAGTCATTTAACGGTGACACACTACCGGTTGCTGGCTTCGGTGGAGAGCGGGGGTTCGTGGCGTCGTGGCTCTGCCAACACCGAGCTGGCACCGGAAATCTGCGAGCTGACTTGAGGCGCGAGGGTGCCGTCCTTGACCGGCTCCTCACAGGGCACGTAGGAAGGCTCTCGACTCGCAAGGTCGGTGGCCGTCAAAGGTACCCTCTGCACATGAGGGGTACGACGTGGTCATGAGGGATGGAGCGCTCTTCGGGCACAGATATGCGCGCAATCAATCAATCAATCAATCAATCAATCAATCTGTGGAGATATTACTGAGAGAGGGAAAGAAACATATCATAACGGTTTAGTGCAAAAGTGTTTTAGTAGGAACCTAACAATGTGCCTGGTTCTAGGTAGCACGTTGTGAAAGAACTGGAGAAGGGAGCTTGACACGTGCAGTAAAGTGATGCGTCACTGCTATAAGCGCGTCACGTGTCACCCGAGGGGGAACATGCATCACGCATGACTCGGGAAGGCGCATATCCATGAAAAATTGGCGGCATCTTTAGTTGACAACCTTATTGAAAGCAAGGAATGAGTGAAGGAGCTCCGACAAATGTAGCCTTTTGGTGTGATTTAGTGCACAAAGTTTCTCAGTGCTTAACGAAGCGGCAGGAGAACTGCGCGGCAGCTCTGTGGTTCTTGCTTCTGCGAAAGATATGACTCGCGCTGTTGATTTTAAGGGAAGGAAAGTGGGGCACTGAAACTACGCTTTTAAGGAAAACGAGTAACCTGCAAAAGGACAGGTGCGCGAGTGGCAAGCACCGCGGTGTCATGCACTCAGCGCGTTCTGCGTACCGTATTTTGCTGACAAATGCAGCACTAGAAGTATTTCCGCGCAGCTTTCGCTGATACAGGTACTGGAACCATAAAAAAATATGTTCTGGGGTTTTTACGACTCAGAAGCACGATCTGATTGTGAGGCACACTGTAGTGGGGGACCCCGGAAATAATTTTGTCCACCTGTGGTTCTTTAGCGTGCGCTCATTGCACGGACCATTTTGCACGGTACATGAACACTTTTGCATTATGCCCCCATAGGAATGAGGCCACCACGACCGGGATCGAGCCCGCGACCTTGTGCCTCTTTCACTCGCTAGCCATTGAGACTTAAATCGAAGAATTATAAGGGGCACCAGAAGAAGTTCACGTTGCTATGAAAGGTGGCCAAATCGGTAATGTAACAAAAATATACCTTTTTATCATTCAGGCGTCCATAGACTGTTTGTGTTACAATCATTAGGTGCTTGTAAGCCACGTGTCATGCATACATAAATGAGTGTACACGTACGTTGAAGGGCCAAGCAGTTGTCTCTACCAAAGAAATCAGACTGCGCTAAGCGAAGTATTGAGTAGCAACTGCTACGCCTATGGATGCGGCCTAAGAGGGCCTCCAAGAGTGTCATGCAAAAGTGAGGCTTGCCTGTGCAAACCGGCCCATCCACGAGGCGGGCGCGTTGGCCGACGCGAGTGACCACGAGAGCGTGTTCCGAAGATAAACTGGTTACATGTAGTTGCTTACTGAGAAATATAATTGAATAACAGAGATCATTATAGAGTAAAAATTTAATCGTGAAATCAGAAGACTAACACACACACACGCACACACACACGCACGCAAGCGCGCGCACACGCACGCACGCAAGCAAGCAAGCAAGCGCGCACACACACACTCACACAAGCGCACGCACGCACGCACACGCACAAATACACGCACACACGCACGCACACGCTCACACATACACACGCACACATGCACGCACGCGAAGACACACACACACACACATACACACACACACAAGCACACACACACGCACGCACACGCGCGCGCGCACGTCGTAGCTCTTCCATTTCGTTTCCAGTTCGTGTTACTAAACGCGTACCGCATTGTCGCGAGAGGCCTGTGGCCCAGGCATCGTTCCCAGTGGCATCTTTTCCCCGCTGTATCCAGAGCTGGTTGCGGGCCTCGCAGCCTTGGCACTTGTCGGACGTTCCAGCAGTCGGGATGGCGAGTACTTGTTGAGCGGGTGGTCGACCATGAGGTGCGGCGTGGGAGGGCCCGCAGTAGAGTGCGGAGATGGGGCCGCGTGATGCAGCAGCATTCCGAGATGCTCCGTGTCGTCGGCGATCAAGGGAACTGACTCGCCGGACACACGGGTGTCCAAGTGCGCCTCCTGGTGGTCGGCCCGGAACAAATATACTGGCATCAGGCGCTGAGTCTGCCACGCTCGTCCAGTACTTAACACGAGGTTAGGTTGTGCTAGAGTGTACTAGAATGGGGGAGTGGGTCCAACGGAGGCCCGGACAAGCGGAGAGGGTGAAGCAAAAAACATTGAAATTTGCGGCGGCGCTGCAGTCGCCTTCTTCTGATGTTCCGGCCAATCCGGTGCCTCGGCGGCCCGGCGGAACCACGCCTACCGACGGAGGCTACGGCGGCGCCCAGCTGTCGCCTGCTCGACGCGCCGCGTCTCCTGAACACGCCGTCGTGCTTGTGTTTATTGTTTATTTCGGCATTTTCTCCATAGTTGATTTTTGTACTTAGTATGTAAAAAAAAGAGAGAATTCAATAAAATTACTGCTTCGTCATGACTGGAGGTTCGTCGCTTCTGTCAAACGATGCCGTCTGCACGATGTACACGCGCGCAGACGGCCCGCGCGCAAGTCTATGGTTTGTCTGGTAACTCGGCAGAGTGTTTGAAATATGAGAGGATGACCACAACTAGTACATCCCGGCGAAAGAACTACTGTTGCGTAGCGGGTTGTGAATCCGCATACAGTAGGTTGAAAGGTGAGGCCAAGCTCTCGCTCTTCGGCGTCCCGAAAGATGAAGAAAGGCGCCGAGTGTGGGAGCGCAATCTTCACCGCACCGATCAGCCCTTGGAAGCTACCGACGCAATTTGTGAGCGGCACTTTGAGGCAGAGTACATACTGAGACATTATGTTCATATCATTGACGGCCAAGAAGTATCTGTGAAGCGTGGAAAGCCTGCACTGCGGCCTGATGCCGTACCCACAATCTTGCCGTCTCTTTTAGAGTGTCACAACGAGCAGCCCCCACACAAACAGGCCACGCGAAAGAGACCGGCCTCACAAACAATAGATGAAGGCCTACCACCAAAGAGAACGCCCCAGCTAAGAGCTGAACCATCACGTACATTGGAGTCATATGAAAATGGAAAGCTGCGCGAGCTCGAAGACAAGGCATTTGAGCTCGGGGATGTCCTCCCGCCAACCGAGCACTGGGCAATCCACAAGTTTTGTAATTACGATGGAATTGCTTATGTTTCGGCCTCCCTCAGCCGTGATACTGAAGTCGTCAGCATTGAAAAGACCGTGCTCATGAATTACGGGCCTGATCCAAGTGTGGTCATTTGTCGGACATATGTTCGGAAGAAGCAAGTGTCCGAAACAATATGCGACAATGTTGATGATGCAAAGAAGGTCCTGTACGCCGCAGACTCCCTCCATCCTTGTAGAGGTGCAGGGAAACCGAACGATTTCACAAAGGTAGCCCTTACGAAGACACTCCAGCAGCAAATCTCCCATTCAGATGACCTTGTCTTCAGTACCAAGTGCACAGGAGCAGTAAATCAAGCAGGTGAATATATACAAAAATTGTTTGAGGTGTTGCTTGCACGTACATTTTGAAATTAGCTAATCGTCGGCAAGATCTAGCCAAAGAACGAATTCGTATGACCCTCAATGCGACTATTCACGAACAGTACATGGCTATGTTCGGGACAGTTGCGCGTGTAAGAGGACGAACAGAGGGAAGGAACGAGGTAGATGGAAAGAGCGCAATTATCAACTGGTGTTATTGGTTTGGAAGCGGTATATATATATATATATATATATATATATATATATATATATATATATATATATATAATGTGTGTGTGTGCGTGTGTGTGTGCGTGCGTGCGTGTGTGTGTGTGTGTGTGCGTGGTCATATCCTGTGTTCGTCCTTTCATACACGCAGCTCTTCCTAACACAGCCATGCACCAACTCTCTCAGAAAAAAACTTTTTCGAAAGCACATGGCTTGCCTCTAGACAGTGAGTATGAGTACATATGAGCACATATGAGCATGTGTACCAGTGAGCATGAGTACCTATATACGCGCCCATGCACCCATGTTAAGCGATTCTAAATGTCTTTCTTTAACTTCCAGGTTCTGCGTGCATGTCATGCAAGTACCTGAGAAAGATCATACTGACGAGAAGAAGCTATGTAAAACGCAAGGAACAAAGAAACAAAGCCTCCACAAAAGTGCGGTCCCTTAGTCAGAAAAACAAACGAATGGCGGCAAGGCTACTTGATATTGCAGGTCGTCTCGAAGAAATGAGGGCTAAGAATGCGAGTGTGGCGGTGGAACTACTGGAGGAAAGAATTTCATCGTTACCGCAAAAGCAGCAGGCCAGTGTTCGCGCATGCTTCCAAGCTTCAAAAAGAGCCAGTAGGAAGGGCATGTGCTACAATCAGGAATGGATACTTGAATGTATCCTGATTAAACTGAAAAGCCCTCGACTTTATCAGCACATCAGAAAGAACGAGATCCTCGTAATGCCCAGCAAGACCACTCTGAAAAGGTACATGAAGTCATATCGGTCGACGTTCGGTTTTAATGTCAAAGCATTGGGCATCCTAAAGAAAAAAGCCAGCAGCATGACAGACCTCGAGAAACATGGTGGATTGTTGGTAGACGAAATGAAGTTATCAGAGCACTTCAGTGTGACGGCCTCTGGACAAATTCAAGATTTTGTTAACCTCGGAGAATTCACAAGGCCCGAGGACCGGTACCAGCAGTGTGATCACGGGATGATCATTATGTTTGTTCCATTCGCAGGAAAATGGAGCCAGATTGTTGGCGTTTTTGCTACCAAAGGAAATGTTAAAGGAGATATGCTGCTGAAAATTCTTCTTGAAGCAGTGATCCTAGTTGAACAGGCAGACTTGTTCGTTGATCACATCACGTGTGACGGGGCCTCTTGGAACCGGAAGATGTGGAGACTAGCTGGAGTTTCCGCGTCTTCTAAAGAAATAAAGTGTGCTATACAGCACCCTGTCAACGAAAAGAGGAAACTGCACTTCATCTCCGATTTTCCCCATCTGCTTAAATGCCTGCGAAACGGGTTACTCAAGAATGGCTTTGCAACACCAAAGGGAATGGTACGTTCGTGACTCCCGTTTCACACAGACGAAAGAAAAGGTTGTACTCATGAAATAATTGCATTGTTCGTATTTTATATTTCTAGGTATCCGTGCGGCCAGTTCGGGAAGCATATCTACGGGACTGCAGCGTACGGACACTTAAAGTAATGCCAAAGTTGACTGAGACACACCTGGATCCAAACTCGTTTGAGAAGATGCGAGTTACGTACGCCTTCCAACTTTTCGGATCACATATCCTGAGGGGCCTGGCCTTTTACAAGGAAGAAATTGAGAAAAGATGCGGCCGAATTGAAGCAACGCAAGAGTTGTTCGCGTGAGTGACCATTCATACTTCATTTACATAACGTAATTAAAAAAACACATGAGCACAGTTCTGACGTGCATTCCTTCAATTTCTTAACCAGGAAGATCAACAGACTGATCACCGTGATGACATCAAGATATCGCGTCAAAGCACTCAGGCCAGCTTCCTCTGATGCTGCATTTTTGACTGAATTTCTGGACTACCTCGACAAGTGGGAAGCGTGTGATCCCAACAAGCGTCACTTTCTAAGTGAATCCACTGCAACAGGTTTAAGGGTCACGATAGCCAGTACCCTTTCATTGTTGAAGTACCTCACAGAGAGCCTTGGGTTCAAATATTTAATGACTTCACGGCTTAGCACCGATCCAGTAGAGCACTTGTTCGGCATCGTTCGCCAGTCAAGTGGCTGCAACGCCCACCCTTCTCCAGATGAGTTCCTAATTACGGTCAATTGTCTGTCCTTCTATACCTTGGCCCGCAGTGTCGATAGTTGCAATGCAAATCCTGACATATTAAGCGCTCTTGTGACCGTCCATGACAAACAAGGTTCTGATTCAATGACCAAGAGGATCAACGCACTTCTTTCCCAGGGTAAGCTAGACGAGGTTGAAAGCTCGATTGCCGCAATGCCAGCTGAACCTGTGGAGCACGCTGGTGTGATTGTGGAGAAAAGCGACTCGAGGCTAATTTATTACACTGCAGGGTATGTGGCGAGGAAGTGTGTCTTAAAGCTAGCATGCTCGGAATGCAAAGATGTACTTCTCTTTGAGAAATCTGTCGCCACAGCTGAGCGGCTACCCTCACAATTTACGGAACAGTGCGACTGGGGTGGACTTCTATACCCCTCCCGGGAGCTCTATAAGTTCATTGCCGCCCTTGAAAACTTGTTTAGTGAATGTTTCAGCCTTTCAGAGCTGCACACAGAGAGTATCTCCGATATCCTCTCTCTGGTAAAAACAAATTTTCTGAACTCGAATGCTGTCGGCTGTCCAGACCACAAAGAAGAAGTAAGCATTAAGCTAGTTTCTTTCTACGTGCTCACTCGCCTTCACTTTTTAGTTAAGGGAATCAACAGTGAAAACACATCAAGGAGAGAGAGGGCGAAGCACCTAAAGCTAAGCAGGATTAAATAGAGGCTCATGTTTCCGCACATGCGCCTATGCGTTCTGTTAGATTTGTTCAGTCTGATTCCAGTGCGTCAGTGTATAAAGCATCGGTAAGTACAGTGTCTCGCGAAGACGTGGCTACTCGACAAATGATTTTCCTCATGAGGAATATGCTCGTCTGTTCATGTTCTTTCTTTCAGATTTTATTGTTTCACGGTAGACGGATCGTATATAGATCAATCTACTCCCGCCTTATAGTTTGTTTTATGCCCTGCACATTTTTAAAGGACGATTTCTAAGCTATCTGAAGGCTTTTAGTTTTTCGAAGAGTTTAATATTGTTTTTAGTGCATCCTTGTAAATAGCAGAACTTGTAAATAAAGTATCATACCTCGTCTTTGATTTCAGCGCTTTTGTCATTGTCTTTTTGTGCTGGATCTGTGAGAACATTTTCGTGTTTCCAGGAAATGGTCGAATTGCATGGCTTATTATACAACCTCTTATACCAAAATTATGTCAATAATTATAATAGTGATAACTGCATATTTTGATATAATAATTGTATATATGACCGCATTAGTTCCCGAAAAAATCATGCTCACCGCGTGGCACGATTGCTGGTGAGAATGAGCGCGTTGCAGGACGCGTAATAAGAAGAGAAAAAAATACAAAAAGAAAAACAGACTTACTCTACAAGATCAGAAATAAAAAAGGAATAGCAAACTTACTCGACCTTGCATAAAAACAGCCCAGCTTTCATCAGAGCGGCTACTTTCAAGCTGTTGCATTAGTAATATCAGTTGCCTGCATTTAAACCAGATAGTTTAATTGAAACATCGCCTGTATGATTGACCCTTTGAAACGTGGCCTTCTCGAACACGCCTTGAAGCCCTTGATTATGCAATATTTAGCTAAGGCCGCACGTCACCGAGACACATCTAATTTCATATGCGTACCCGCCATAATGTTCCCCTATTTTTACCGCATTTGATATTTCAATCTAGTATAAACAATGCGTTTTGCATTATTTACCGAGGGGACCTCGAAAAGCAAGTGCGTCTCGGGTGCAGGTGGCATAAAAATACGGAAAAAATGGCTATTGCGTAAATATTTTCCAAACACACAGTCATCCTACACACGCAAAAAAAGTGCTGCACGTAACAAATAATGTACGTGACCCACATTCTCCCTAAATGTGAAATTGGTGCCGTTATTAGGGCATCGGGGAAATTGTTAGCATTCAATATATCGACCTTACGAAGGAAGAAAACAAAGGTTTACCAATTCTTATTTGACCCCTTATTATGCCACACAGTTCATTTTAATTCCTGTACCTCATCCACTGCACATGATCCCCATTTCTTCGGAATATGAGCCCTGCATTTCGTTATCTCTTGACACAGTGAAACACGCACATAAGGTTTAAAGAGGAAAGCAGACTGAAAACGCCATCCATCTGACTTCGTGGCTCCGGCTAATCCAGGCACAGTCATCCTCGAACGCAACTGCAACGCGGCGCTCGACCGCGGCCGTGCTTTTTTTTTTTTTTGTTGGGCACGCTCTCCGGCCGGCGCCGCCGCGGCCTCCGCCGCGCGCGGGGGCGTGGCCTCCAGAAGAAGGCGATGGTGGCGCCCTCTGGATTTTCAATAAAAAATGCCTCAGCGCGGAGCCCTCGTTGGACCCACTCTCCAAATCTAGTAAACTCTAGTTGTGCTGAGCAATATCGGATAGCCATTTTGATAGACTTAGCTGTTAGATATGTTGTCGTCCATTACGCAATGGCGTTAATTTTTTTAGTATTAGAAGAGAAAATGAAGGTGAAGTTAGCTTGTTGGAATTTTTCGCCAGGACCATAGTGCCTGTGCGATAGGGAGGCGTCTTGGATTTCAACTTCTTTTTTTTTCAATTATTTGGGCCGCTGTGGCATAGCAGATATTCTTGTAACTTTCTCGGTTGATACTTTGGCTTAGAATACAATTTGTTTGACTTCGCCGATAAAAAAAATATTACAGGCCGAGAAAACGTTAATAGCTATGACGTCACGGCGAGATGGTGCGGGAGCTTGAAGGCGGCTTAGCCACCCGTCTTTCGACTTTGCGTCTTTTCTGGCTTAGCAAGCGTCTTCTTGGGGTAAGAGTGGCTTTTATTTTGGCATTGTATAGAGGTAGGTAACAAAGTTAAATTACAGTGAAGCTTTCTATGGCTAAGATCCCGGGATTTCTTCGTGGGGTAACGTCGACAGAGAGCAATGGTGGGTCGATCTGCGTCAGTGCAGGGCAGAGCAATGGATCGTACTCCCGTTGGGCAGAGGCTACGAGTACTGAGCGCAGTAATAGTGCATGCATTCTTTCGAATCATGCAAAAAGCATACAAAACAGCATATGTTTAAAAAAAGAACAAGCTCAAAACAAGCGTCCCAACCACATAACTGGTGATAAGGCGCTCTTGATAACAATGCATAGCACGCAGCGCAGCCCACATGCGTTTCCCTGCACAGACTACTGCACAAGCTGCCACTGCGACACCAGCTTGCAACTGGGGGAGAGACGTCCCTAGCTTTTCGTATATAAAATAGCCAGCTCAGCAACTGATTTCAATGCTGTTGCAGCACCACTATATGGGCTGCGGCGTGTTGTCAAAATTACCGTTAGTTCCATTGCTGACATTAATACTAATGGTAATACCATTAATAGTAATGGTATTGCTACCATTACTATAAAACAAACGATAAAGCATTGCGTACACTCCTCAGCTGTTGTATCAGTGGTTTTCAACAGGTTCGCTGGACATGCAATTTCTAATGGCCGGAATGGCGAGTTATTTTTTTTCTGACCAGTTTCTATTCAAAAGAATGTTCAAGGCTGTATGGTGCTCTAAGTAGCATTTCTGAGGTAGTGGTGTTAGTGGGCAACACGGAGCAACCGCGGGGAGGGCTGGCGAGCGAGTTAGCCCATTTCGCGGGGTATCATCGCAGCATCTTCAGGTGACAGAATGACTTGGGCTTTCTTCCGCTGTGCTGCCGCGTGCTGCGTTCGAGTCGGGAGGAATTCGTATTCGAGAAATGGCTGTGAGGCGAGCGCTATTGGCAGGATCTCCAAGGAAGGCGGGACGCGTGCGATTGCCGACGTGTTCACGGCAAGGAAGTCAAAAGATTTTACAAGTGATTCGGCAGAAAAGCAACCGATAACAGAAACCAACTTATAGTCAGCTGATGTATAGTTACTTTACAAGGCTGTATAGAATTGGTAAGTAAAAAAAATGGCCAGGCTTAGCTTGGTTAAGCCAAGAATGCATTGCATATTGCGCGGCCGCGCGATATGCGGCCGCGCGCGACCGCGCCAGTTGGGGCCCAGCTTCTCCTCCGTGACGTCACGTGCTGGCGCAGCGCCCCTAGCGGGAGGAGCGGGAGTCAGGTGGTGGCAGCGGCCGCGCGCGGCCGCGCGAGTTGGGGCCCAGCTCTTCCTCCGTGACGTCACGCGCCGGCGCAGCGCCCCTAGCGGGAGGAGCGGGAGTCAGGTGGTGGCTGCGGTCGCGCGCGACCGCGCGAGTTGGGGTGCAGCTTATCCTCCGGCTGTCGTGACGTCGCGTCACGTGGTTAAATGGTGGCTGCCCGGCCGCGCCCAAGGGCTGAACTAAGTGATTGCAATATGCAACGCATAATATACGACCAAAGGCGTTGCGGGTTTCGGAGAGTGCTCGATGCGTGCAGTAAACACGCACCTCCAGGGAACGCAGCGCGTGGTCCACGATCGCGAAGAGCACGACGGTGATCAGAGCCGCTGAGACGCACGTGGCCAGAGCGAAGGTGCCCAGGCACACGGCGGGGAAGAGGAAGCGCAGCCGCATTCCTTCGGCTTGGGAACGCAGGCCGAGCCACGGCGCTAGCCGGGAGCGAACCTCACGGTCAGCGGTCGACAGGAGGAGCAGCAGCGTGGCCTCCAGCACCTCCGCCTGGGTTAGGAACGCGTGCGATTGAGAAGCAACCAACGTCTCCATAGCGCAGGCCTAATCTAGAACTTACTTCGTTCTAACGCTACGATAAGCTTAAATGCAAACAATACCGAAAATGAACACGCCGATGGAAGGAGGACCTTGAGCGTGCGCTAATTTGGACGGCTAAATATGAATAACTACAAAATATCCTTCCAATAAGCTTGCCGCAATAGCACAAAATGTTTGCCAAAGATGTTTGCATCACGCTTCACTGGGACATGTGAAGGGCCTTGGCTACATAAATTGAGCACGCCAACTTTTGCAGCAGAGCAGCCGGTGTCCTCCACATTTGGCGACTCTCACAAGCATATTGCTAACTGTCTTAAATAGCAGTCTTTGCTTTCGCTGGCTGCGGAAAAGAACGGAGGATCATGAGTTTTTTGTAATGAACAAAAGGCAGCATACGCACCATGTCGTTTTTCCGTCCGTGTATTTATTCTCGTCATTGCTTTCGACGTGAGCGACTAAGGTCGGATATATAAGCATTCTCAAAGAAATAAACGGTCAGGACAGCTGGTCAAGAAAATAGTTCTGTAGTATGTAATGTACTGAGATTTAGAATGCCAGAACCATTCCGCCACATGCAAGTTTTGAGTGTTCTCACTAAGACGGTCTATATGTACCTATGACCCAAGATAGCTGTTACACGGAAAGCAGGCAGATGACAGGGACAATAGCTAAGCAAAGGTAAATTGGTAGTGGATGGCTAAAGCACTCTACCATCGAGTACATTGATATTTTTTTTACGTGCGAAAAGAGCTGTGTATGAAATCTAAATTCTTCAGGAAAATATTGCGTTACTTGGTGTTTTAAGCGTGTCAAAGCACTTTGAAACGCGTTTCTCAAATTATCACATAAATGGGCAGTTTTGGCCGTAAGGCCACAGCATCGACAATTATAGCAGGGTTTTTAAGGTTGAGCTTGGACTCCTCGGATGGCGTTCTTACTATATGCGGCTGCTACATCATGGAGCAACGCACGCGCAAGGCAACTACAGCTGGGCAGAAGGAACAGTGCCTTATCAGTTACCAGGCGTCTCACAACGCCAGCGTGATGAGCGTCGCCAGCGGCGTTGCAGGTGTTGCACCCCAATGGTGCGCAAGGTGAGACAGACGAGAAACCCTCGGCAAAAGTATTGTGCTGCTCACGTTACACTGAGTGAGGTGCATGGGGAAGTAATGTACCCCTCGACTACGCCCACCACGCACTCCCACGATGTCAGAATTCCCAGATACTCAAGGCACACCGCCCGCTGCTTGGGAGTCCAGGCTGCACGACAAGCGCTCGCCTCGTCGGGCGCATGGCATATTTGGCGACATTAGCATGGAGCAGCTTTAAAAACGACAATTTTCTCCGACATCGGTGTGTCAGAATGTTCTCAGGACGAGCCATTCAAGCTGTCGAGTTGCGTCGCTTCGAACACTGCTGCAGCGTCTCCCTCGGGCCGTATTTTCTTGAGGCGCGATGGAGCACACGAGGCAACATCGAGGTACAGCATCGGTGAGGTAAGCGGCATTAACTGCTATTCGCATACAATGCTAACGCAGTACCGAGAAGAAGCTGGCAGCCAGGCGCTCCGGGTCGGCGACCTGGAGGAGTGCGGGGCAGCACAGCAACAGGAAGGCGTTGGCCACCTTGGGCAAAGGACCGAATATCCACCAGCTCATGACCAAAATCACACAGTAGAGGGACCGGGAACCCTGCGAAGAAGTACGGCTGCATCAACTACGCATCGCAATGTAAAATGGCTTGACGCAGCCCGTAGCAATAACAGTGGTCTTTGCACCATGAAATGATTTTAGCCAACTGTTTTTGATAAGGAGCAGTTGACGCTTATCACTTGGCAGAGAATCGTAAATTATTATTTCGCAGTAGCTAGGTGACTGACAGTGGTGGTTGCTCTCACTTTCAAAGTGGCGTGCTTTCCAGGGAATATTGGAAATACATATTGATTTTTATGCTCACCGACCTAATTGTGAAAATTCAAACAAACAATACACGTTTACAGGCGAGAAAGGAACAGGACAACTGCTCCGTTTCTTCTTCCTCCGTCAACGTTCTTAATTTGTTCCATTACTATGAGTATGAGCGCTACCTCCATAGTACCATTCATTTACTAAATTGAAAGCAAACAGTAAATGCAAAATATAATCTTTGTTGATCAGAATTGATCTGTAGCACTCATCCACGGCGTCGGTCAAGGCCGAATTGCGGCTTTCGCACGTTAAAACCTATATATCAGCCTGCTGCCGTTATTGATATTTGTTTGCGTCACAGTCGAGGTAAACTGCACTATTCTCAATGACAAGTGACTTCCACAGCATTTAGTGGCTATGTGCGCTCACGTGTGTCCCGTAAAACAGCAGTGGCAACAGGTACAAAGGCATCAGGTAGCCAATGTTTCGGAAGTCATGTTGGTACCCTGCGAAGAGAAGCAACAACGTATTGTCCCCTTGAGCTTCACAAAGGGCGTCACAAAGGCACTGAGATGACAGTTCGCGCTGCCATTTATTACCTTTGTAGAAAACGATATTACAAGTGGTGAGCTTGGCGACCATGCTGCCAATTGTATCATGTACGTTGTGACACTCGTAGGGCATGCTCAAGCATATTCGACGTGAGGGGAAGCTACAACATCGTCGCTCCCTGAATCCAGATCGCCCTGCGCAGCGGCGGCGATATGGCACCTTCCAACTGCCCTGAAGTTACGTCAGTTAACGTGTAGCGAGTATGAGAGTCAAACAGATCGGATATTTTGTAGTGAAATATGGCGAATCTCATTTACGGATGAGATTACATAAAGAAATGTTGCACAAACATGCCAGCCTGCACTTAAGCAATGTCTCTCCTACGACAGCAACGACCTTCTTTTTTAATGCTAGCCGCATACGGAGAGATTTCTAAGGCTGATAGTTTGAAGAATAACCACAAAACGTTCACTAGAATGCGAGCATACGTAGCGCACGGGAACACGCGAAATCACTTTGTGTGGGCCCTGTGCAGAACGCTTGATTAGTGCCTAATCATCGTCGGGTCACAGTGTGGTTCCCTTCTAAAGGTGGGCGCTTTATGTGTATGAGTTCAACAAGACGCTTAAGTGCTTCGCAAGGGACAATGTGCTCATTATTATTATCATCAATAGCCTGATTCATGTCCGTTCCAGGATGAACGCTGCTCCCAGCGAATCTTAAATCACACTGTCTTGCGTTAGCCGGTTCAGCTCCACAACTGTAAATTCATCTCATCACAACATATCATCCTTTGCCTTCCTTTCACTTTGGTCTTTTTCTGGTGGACCATTCCCTGGACTGTGCATCACGACATGGTGAATCATATACCCTCCTATTTCCTTTTCCGCTCTCCTATCACGCTGAAAGCAGAGTGAATACACCTTTCATAGATTCAGCGAGAGGTGCGTTTCTGAATGGGACATAATTGCAAAGGCTGAATGAAGTCACCATTGAGCATCAACGGTGCCGGGCGTCAATTAATATAAAATTCTCCAATGTTTGGCCGCGTTCAGCATATGAAATGCTACGTTGATGCATGTCATGCGGATCGTCAGATGAGTTACGACAGTTCGTCCTTATTTCTTGCGAATTGTAGATCAGCCTCCATGTTTCGCTTCCGAAAGAACACCTTAAGGTATAGCAAAGAATCTTGACAGTGGTGGCGCATCAGGTGTGACTTGCCTTTGTGTTCGGAGCTCCTTTTCAGGTTGGGCATCGAAGCAGCTGTCTGGTGGACACCGTATCGCGCAGGGCTTCTTCTTCATCTGCTTCCACGTAAAGCACCTGCCGCGTGCGCCCACGTGGTGTCAGCGCGCTTTGTCGTCTTTTTGTGCAGCTCGGCATTGTAGGCCAGCAATTATGGCTTTCTGCTGCTGAGAACAATCAGATGAACTCCACGGCTACGGCGACATGGAGAAAGAAAAGGAAAAAGAAAATCAGAGAGACAATCAGAGAGAATTTGGGACATGTGCGCATCTTTCTCTGGCTGGACATCGTTGGTCAAAAAGGAGTTATGCTACCGGATGCAGTGATGGGACATAGGTAAGTATACCAATATCGAAACTCTGTGGTTCATTAACATTTAAATCTTGGATTACTATCATTAGATGAAAAGATGACGTCACACTAATTTTCTAGCCCCTCGCCGCTGGTTCAAGATTGCGCCGTCCACTGCAGTGCGAGGGAGAACAAGTGGTTCGTCAGCCTATTGCGTTCATGCTTCGTCTATGTCGCAGTGGTGCTCGACGAACAAAATGATAGCAGCATTAGCCATGGTGTGGTTGACTGAAGCGCCAAATCTTAGAAGAAAAACGTCTTGGTTTAGTTACGGTTACGTTGCCTCCCTTTAAAGTGATGCTTTCTTTCAACCTCCTAACTGTTTGGCGCCTGATTGTCTAGCTGCCTAAGCTCAACGGGGATTTAAACACAAGGTGAAGCTCAACAACAACAACAACAACAACAACAACAACAACAACAACAACAACAACAACAACAATCTTTCCTGCCAAACATGCCTTGCAGAGACGATGTCCCCAAGAAATGTACCGGTGTCTTGCAACACTAGATGAGATTAGACCCAAAAATTTACCCCTCGCCACTTCCCAAGCTAAGCAGGGAGGAGGCAGTAACATTCAGACGACTACAGACTAATGCCTACGTCCACGGGATCTCAATGCGCAAAATGGCATCCGCCCAATTATTTTCGTACTCAGTGCAAATATATATATATATATATATATATATATATATATATTCGGAAATTCCCGAATATTCGAATATGGCCCAATAACGGTAGAAACGGCGAATATTCTGACAGGCGGAATAATTGAACAAGTAACGAATTATATGCTTGCTCCGCATTCTCCTCAGAACATGTTTATTCATTGAGAACTTCGCATGACCGGCTCATTATTTGTATGCTCTGTTTCAGTCTATCTGCATGACGCCCGTGAGACACGATCAGTTTCAGTTTATTTTTACCAAGCTTTATTCTATGGTTCTTTCCTAACCATATATGATGTCCTTTAAGACTCTGTAACTATATGCGATGAAATATGTACCCCCAAAGTGTTACCTGGACAATCTTTAGATGATTGGAAATTAAAAAGAAATAAATATGCCCGAGGAGAACGTTGCATCGCCATCGCCGACCCCCGCCTTGTGTTCCCGCTTTTCTCATGTAATCGCCGGCTCTCTGCTACCTGCTACGCTTCTTCTTCTTGAGACAAACGCAAAACGCGCTAACTTCGCCACTGCGCTATTTGCAACTATCTGAGTGCTGATACAGCCCCCGATGGGGCGTGTTCTCCAAGAATGGCATCAACTGCGGATGATGAGCCACCGAGCAAGCAAGAAAAGAAAGCCGCAATAAGTCTCCTTTGGCGGCACTACACAAAGCTCTCGCCGTCGACAGCTCGGTGCAAGTCGCGCGAACATACTCTTGAAATACCAACGGGAATGACCACTACTATTCAAAATCAGATGAAGCAGCACCTTTTGTTGATGGAAGAGTACAAAAACGAGGCCACTGCAAATCCTCCGTTGAAGAATCAACCGACACTGGACGATATACTTCAGCAGAGACAGCAGTCATTGTCTCAGAAGAAAGAAAACGCACTTCCCCAGAATGTGGCAGCCATTCATTTCTTCACCATTTCTGCTGCATCAGTTTAAAGCACTGGTCGAAGCAGCTGTAGAGTCGTGCTACAGTCAGCCACCTCGAACAAAATTGTCGCGTGTGCTCGTCCCGCGCATGTACGACGACACAACAGCAAAGGTAGGACACGAGCTGCGAAAAGTACTTGAACATGGAACAAGCACTCTCGCTATTACGAGCGATATCTGGACGTCGCGTGCCAACGAGGGGTTTGTAAGCCTCACGTGTCATTTTCCTGCGGTGAAGTTCAACAGGAAAAAGTCGACTTTGAACACGCGACATATGCCGGAGAGTCACACGGCTGAGAACATAGCTGCGTCAATGGAGCAGCTATGCACCGACTGGGAGATACCAATCAACTGCGTGAAGTACATCGTGACGAACAGCGGCCGCAATATCCAAGTGGCCGCAATATCCGAGCGGCTGCAATATCTGAGCGGCTGCCAGGAGACTGCCTTGGCTCCAGCGAGCCTGCTTTGCGCACACTCTGCACCTAGTGATCAGCAGTGAAAAGTCGTGTACTCCGGCAATCAACACACTCTGCAAGAAGGCTAAAGCGATTGTAGGGAACTACAAGCATAGCCCTAGTGCACACAAAAGACCGATCGATCTGCAGATGTAGCTGAACAAAAACGTGCTCTGTGTTGTGTAGGATGTTGACACAAGATGGAACAGTCAGTACCTCATCCTCTCAAGGCTCCTTGAACTCTAAGAGTCCATCAGACTTGAACTCATTTTTTCGGACACGAGCTTGGATACCTTTAACTCTGCAAAGTGAAGAGACGCAGTGGAGTTTTTGGAGGCATCGAAGACCTTATTTGACGCAACTGTGATCTTAAGTGCTGAAAAGTACACTGTAAAAAAAAATTGCCTTACTTTACAGAAAATTTGCTGGTAATTTGTGACCGAACACTCTTCCGTAAATTAAGAACGGTCATTTCCGTAGAACGGACAACTGTAAAAAAAGAGACCGTAGTACAAGATACGAGTGCTTCTGTATCTAGAAAACGGAAGACTCTGTATTCTGAATCTGTACTATAACCGTTAAAAGTACGGTGCTTCTCGTATTCAGAAAACGGAACACACTGTATGCTGAATCTGTACTATAACCGTTAAAAAGCAGGTGCTTGCCGTATTCAGAAAACGAAAGACTTCGTATGCTAAATCTGTACTATATCCGTTGAAGTACAGGTGCTTCCCGTATCTCATCTTGCAGAGCATATCCATTATTCGAAGAATGTGCCATCGGGGAGAAAATTGCCCAGGACGTGCGAGAGTCGACCGAATTTTATTGGTGTGCTATTTGCTGGGATCAGCCGTGCCACCATCTGCGTTCGGAATGTGCATACGTGACCCACTGTTTTCAGCGGTCTTGAGCAGAAATGCAATTTGGTCAATGCTCGCACTTCCAGGGTTCTTTTGTCCACGATAGTACAGCTCCTTTAATGCAGATGTCATGAAGGCAGCGCATAATCAAAGCAGCAGGTCACCATTGAGAAAATTGTCTTGCCAACACACTGACATGGCTGCAGAGATAAAACACTTTGCACTTTGTGATATGAATGCACTGCATAGCATATATACAAAAAGGTGCAACATTTCAGTCCTCAAGTTCTTAGATCACAGAAGCAACTTTATTTTCTTCAATCACTCGTCTTGCACTTCTTCCTGGTGAAAGTTATTCTCGACTCCAAACGCTTGCAAGGATAAACTTGCTGCTGTTAGGAGAAACAAATAGTATTCGTGAATATCCATCCTAAAGAAAGCGGCAAAAAAGTATAATCACAGAACACGACAAAGCAGTAACTTCTGTGTTAGAAAAACATGTAAGTAGATCAACATTGTTGGAACAAGGGATGTTGCTGTAGCCAACATTTCGACATAGGTGCTTGTCATTAGGGTAGCAAATGTTTTCTTTGGCTGTGTTGTTTTGGATTGTGCATATCTCACTGGCCCCTAGCCTCATTGGGGGAGAAGCAACTGGTGCATATAATAGGTCAAGAGAAGCCAAAGTGTTAAAATAAAGGAAGGAAGGGTGTGCTTAGCAGTGGTGATTGTGATGGAGCGGGTATGAGCAATGCTGTCAGTACTTGCCAAGAGTAGGGGTGACCAAAACAGAAAACGATATACACATGTAGGCATTCATTAATCCAGTAGACCAAATCTTCCCAGAAGACAAAATAGGTATCAAGATAAACAGTTTGCACTTTTGGAAAAGGAAAACGAAGAATTAAGGAAAATAAGTTTTGTATCAAGATGCATCTGGTTAAGATCACTGCAAATGGTAAATGAAGGCACATTATGAATATATATTTTGTTGAAAGCCGATGAAGAAAATATCTATTAACCAAATATTAAAAAATAGGGACATTAAAATTAAACTGGGTATGACCATAAAACAGTAAAGAACAGCCTGTGGAAAAAAATGGGATGGATAATATAACCAGGTGCAAGATTGCAAAACGTCGAGCGCTGTTTATATTCATGCTGCTGTTGATGGCTTCAAGTTTCTGTCTTCCTGTGGAACCTTTGTCTTACTTGAACAAGGAAACGGGTCATTTTTTAAACAAGCCAGTTCAAATGCAGTTCAAAGCTTCAGCAGTGTTATAATGAAAGAAAATATTATGGTCAGTTCTCCTGGGTGTGCTTTCATTCACCAGTTATTTCCACCGGTAGTTCAAAATTTAATGGTCTAAATGGACCTTAGCTCCTGGCAAACCATTAGCTGGTCTTTTTTTCAACACAGATGCCTGCACATTATATGTGTTGGCTGGAGTGCTAGCGAACTACATTATACTTGTTGCCACAACCAAAGTGAAACTTGGTAACAGTGATTGAAAAAAAAAACAGCATTCCACAATACTGATTCAAGTCATCTGGAAAAGTTGCTTAAGTTAACGTACACCCCCTACTCCACCAGACACAATTATTCACCACACTGACTCTCATGGTGTCAACCATGCTATTACAACACTAGGCATCAAGTGAGGAGAATTAGGGGATAAGAGGGCACAATGCTTTTTGTTAGAACATCAAGGGTGCGATCTTGTACGCGTTCCAAACTCGAACGGAGGCGGTCCGTTCTTTCCGTCGCGAAATTGGCGGTCCGTTCCGTTGCGTTCGTCCGATAGCAGACAACACGGAATGATTGACAGCAGATATCACTTCACGATTGACGTCATGGCGTTCTTCACCGTTCAAACTGACCAACCGTGTGCAGCTCGGTGGAACGGACCGCCTCCGTTCTATTTTTGAACGCGTACAAGATCGCACCCCAAATGCGCTTTACATAAATGCTACATTCCAACTAACAAAGGAGCAACCGGTTTGTGAGATAGTGACCAATGCATACGAAAGCTAATGACATTCTGTGCAGCAGAATGTTGACGATGAGGTGTTATGCGCACAAGTGTACTCTTTCACACAAAATGACACCCTGCACTCAAACCTTGTGCCAACATTAGAGTTTGAAAAACACCATAGTGGAAAGCAAAGAGTGCTAAATTTGTTGAAAATTACTAAAAATTATTCGATTATTCATTATCCTTACTGTTCGTTAAAGATTAACAGATTGTTCCCTACGGGTGCTGTAAACAGGCACCCTGCTTTTACAGTGGTAGCAACAATGATCTGTGGCACAGACAAGAATAAATGCTCATGAAGTTTATGCAAGAGTATATCCTACAAATTACACCCCATTTCACATTCCAATATGGTAGAAGAGGAAGACGAAAAAAACTACTTTCTGGTGGAGGATGCATACTGCAGAATAGAAGAAACAAGTGTACCCTAACCATTGCTACTGACGATGCCTGTGCACTAGCAGTGACATATAATATGGCAGTTACAATTGTTTTTCCACAAGCACTGCAAGCTGCGGCCAGTTTACCAGTACACAGCTGTAATAAATTTAGGGCAAGCTAAAGCTCTCAAATGGATTTCTCATATGACACAATTGGAATGCAATATTCTGCAAATAAGTGAAGCGCGATGTGCCATCCCATACAATGAAACACCTTTGAAGAATCTGAATCACCACCTGCACTCTCAGGCAAAGTTACACCCTTTGGAGTGCCCCTTCTGCCACACAACAATAATCGTTATCTGCCTTGATGCGTTTCCTTTCTTGAAAACGCCACGCCCGCTACTTTGCTGTCAGGAATGCTATCATGCTGATAACGCGCATGCCGTTCGTTACTGGAAAGCACAGGGCTCGCAGCGTTAAAGAAAGGAAATGCATAAAGGCAGATGACAATTATCGTTGTGTGGAAGAAGGGGCACTTCAAGGGGTGTAACTCTGCCTAAGAGTGTGAGCCGTGACGAGGGAAAAGAGTGTGTTCCGTGTAAAGTAGTGCACCTGTATAACCTAAAGCTTTGGAGAATGCATTTAGTATGAGCTGGGAAGGTTCCTAATTTTAATTGCACACAGTGAAAACCTCCACGCAGTTTATCAAAACGCAAACCCCCTACCTTTTTGTTGTTCAAACGTAATGACACGTAGGGCCATAACATGTACATTATGGGTTTCGTTCCCAAACAATCAAAGTGAATAGCACCACCCTAAGTGTTATGTGCCTTCTTTTTAGTGTCGAATGCTGCGATCGGCAGAGAAACGGTTTTCTGGAGCAATATAAAGTATTAGGTACTGTGATCTCAGTTCTTTCACTGCTGTTTAAGCGTTATCGGGTCCTAAAGTAAAAAAAACGAGGAATAAATACATGCATATTTTACGTCACAACCCTCATAAGTATTTAGTAGTCTGGATTATAAAGCATTCCAGATTTACAATGCAGGACAGATTTTATTCCACTGAAAGAATGGCATCATGCCAATGATTCTGCATTTGGTGCTATATTTATTTGTATTTAGTTCAGTTGGAATGTGTGTCTATCGTCAGCGATATCGCTTGACATGTTTTATATTGACTGTTTTCTAAATTTAGGCAAATTCGTATTCGCAAATAACCTTGTATGACACCAAGAACTTGCTTAGCAGGAGTATTTCTAACATTTGCAAGATATGAGGCTCTTGAATGCATATCTAAGCCTGGGGTACACGCCGCCCCTTAATCTCATCAGCAAGTTTCTGGAACTCATCTACGAGGTTTCTTATGATGAATGTAAAGTTGCTTGAACAGGAAAAATAGGGAACTTATAACAGGTGAATTATGCAGCATAAGAATGATGTCAGCAAGAAGCAGGCATCAAGAACTATAAAATGAAGACTATAAAATGCAAGAATTATTTGGGATGATTTAAAATTCTGGCATTGGAATGAAATGTTTTTCCATCTATATATAAACTCTGATTATTCACTCTACTACCACTACCTTCATTAGAAACATTCATAATCATTATCCTATCTATGCCACATCATCCTAGCTAATATTCAAGCCTTCATAAGCTGCTTTTTTTACTGCTAATTCTCTGTGGGAAAGAGGTGTCCGTATGAAGACCATATCATATACTTATTACCCGTTTTTTGATAAATGATAAGGGAAAAACTTCACACCAAAAATGCATTGAGCTTGAGCAAGTTCTGCGTTTGATGCTGTTGATTCTTCTTTCCTTTTGCCATCATTGACCCACCTGGTTAACTAAGTAGTCAGAAAAGCTGCAGGAGAAAGGTCGGGGTGCCAAACCAGACTTGTGCCCCAGGGGACCTTTTCACGGTCACTGGAAGAACTGCCTGTGGCCTCGGCATCTTCCTTGACAGCCATGGCCATGTCTAAGAAACCTTGTCTCCACAGGCTGCACAAAGAAAGATAATTTGCTAAGTCTTTTTCTTAAAAGAACCCATTTAAGTTGTATTCGTGGCTTTGCACCACAAAACTGACACATGACTGGCCACTCAAGACACTTTATGTGTATTCGCAGGCTTATTCCTTGGAAAAGCACTTTTATGTAGCGCACAATGAGTAACAGTAACAAAAAAGTGTATCAGGAGGCTTTCATGTTGCTCTACAACTTTTCATTGACAGATTTCATTTAATTATTTGAGATATTTAATAACTAATTAAGAATTATGTAATTAGGCAGAATGCACAATATTATCAGAGTATCTCCAAGCGATGGCAAACATTACCTTCATTTTGTCTAGTTACATCGCATTTACATATTTCTAAATCTTGGTGCATGATAGTTAAGACACCCTGTAGATAAAAAACCAAATTTAAATTTTCATAATCATCTCTTGCGTGTCATTGGTGGCTATGGCTGCTTCAAGTTATTCTTTCAGTATGGTACAAGCAGTTTTGAAGTGAAATTGTTTTGCATCGAGGGCATGTAATCTAGACAATCAAGCAAAAGGTCAAGTTGTGTTCACTATTCAGATGTTTAACTAAGAAGCTGCAGGAAAAGGAAACAGGACACAACACCTAATAAAAAATGCAAAATTTGAAAATTTAAACTGAACAAGAAACCAGTTTTTGAAAACAGAAAAAAAGCGAGCAGCTTACATCGAATACACCCTTGCTATGTACTCCAAGTGAAGTTGTTACCGCAATGCTTGGGCACCATATGAACGTAACAATCAACAACTTCGAGCAGAATATTAACACCACTAAATGAACTGGCCTTTGAAGATACTTGATCTGAAATCCTCAACGACTTGTTCTGGCGTTTAATCTGTCAAGCTCAATCTGTATTCTCAAAAGCTGGCTCTCGGCCATAATTTCTCTAAACGCAACATCAGCTTAAATCTCAAGACAGGGTTGACCTGTAAAGTGGATAATGCATGGCAAACATCATGAACTCTCTTACATGTTAACCAGAGGGTTCACTCATGCAGCCATGAAATTGTGATGCAGACACGATATATTGAAGCTGGTTTTTTGAAGTGTTTCATGCTTCCAAGGCTTCTTCAGTTGTGAAAGCTGTCTCCATTAGCTAAATAAGCGATGAGAATAAAAAAAGAACTTCAACATGCTCACAATATGTTGGCCATTTGCAAGTAAACAGCAGCCTTTTTGGGTGCCCAGGTTGCCTGGTGCAAATCTACTATGCCACAGTACTTGCGTTACCCAGTACCAGCCACTTTAAAATGCAATGTGTTCAGAGCCCTTTCCCTCTGTTTGTCTGCTTTGGAAACAGTTTAACATGTCTTCAGTAGGCGTCGAGAAAGGGGACAGAAAACACTGTGCACCACTGATTTCTAACATGTTTCGCTGGATGCAGCACACCGCACCGGATGCAGGTGAAGCCAGTGGAAATGCGATGTCATGCAGTTGCTTGTCCTGGAAGCAGGGCATATGGTGGACTAACTAGTGCGTGCAATCAGATAATATTGCTCCCGAAAAACTTTTCTTTGTGGTTTTTCACATTTTAGGAGGTCTCTAGATGTCTGGTAAGCACTTTTATGGCAATCCGAACCCGTATACGATAGTGTTCTTTTACATCAAGTTTTTTCTGATTTACCAGTGTTTCCATTGCACGCCACTTATGTTAGCGACACTGTAGACACTACAATGGAAAAATTCTGGACACCTCGAAACACTGCTTGGGTAGTTTATGGCACATCAGGCAGGCATGTTAGGGGAAGAAATGCCACACACCCGTGCAACAAAGTGCTGCCGCAAAGTTGTGAAGCACCAACTTCCGGGACAAGGCCGGCTTCAATCGAGGGTGCTCGATGAGCTGTTCATTCCCTGTAGTAGAGATCAGTGGCGTGGACCCTTTTATACTGGCTGTCTTTTCTGGTCAGAACCTTGGCAACAGCTTCCACCATACTTTTTTTGAACCTGCAACATGTGCAGAGAAAGTCACATCACTGTGCGTTGATTGTATGGCTTTATTGTGCTACATATTCTATCAAATCATTAAGAAATACAGTTCCCACATTTTTACTACTGTATATAGACAGTCTAGTTGCTATACGCGCGAAACATTACCATTCCTCTGACAGAATGCAACAATAGAAGCGCACACTGTAAAGCTACACTAAAATTTAAATTGATGTGACACCGTATGAGCATACATTATGCTTACAGTATGCTTACTGTATGCTTTAGCCCTGTGTCAAGTAAAAGTTAATTGTCAATCATTTATGGTGTATTTCTACTTATTCTGGGTCATCAAACTGTACAATCAATGTTCCAAGTTTACACATTGTTGGCTTTTGATTGCCTATGTGACCCGTTTCCTACTTACGCATGCAGTAATCACACTGTAATAAGGAAAAAGAGAATAGGAAATGCCGTGATAATCTTCCACATTTGATGAGGGCAGGAGCAATGGCCAATAGCATGTGGGTGAAGCTACATAAATACTCAGTTTTCACACAGCTTAACTATTCAGCAAGTAATAAAGAGCTATCCTGTGCACCTCTGCATGACCAATAAAATCTGAGCACTTGACACTGCACTAAGGCTGCCGCTTGGTACTGTTCGGCAGTTCAGCTTTGGTTTTCTGATATACAGAACTGTTTAGGTACCAGTAGTTTACTTTGCGATAAAATGGAGCTTGGAGCACTGGTCATTTGCATATAAATAATGCGACAGCAAATATAACACAAGGATAGGAATATGGGTCTCTTGGAAAAAGTACACACACATTATTATAATGTGATGTGATGCCACAATGAAACAGAAAGCAACGCATAGAAGTGGACGGCGCTTCCATGCCACCAAGGTTATTGGACAGACAGTACTTCAGAAGTGCCCGCAACACAGTGTGTAGGCGGGCTAGTTGGTGTGAATCCATAAATACTTTGTTAAGCGCAAAACAATGGACACAAGAAAGACGGCCAGCACAAGGCGCTACACTCAACTGACATCACTTTATTGCGTCGCTCCTTTATAAATAGTAGAATCTAGAACATGCGCAGTGAGCACCATGTGCAGAGACCACCAACAACCAATCACAAGAGTGTACTCATGCGACGAGATCCAAAAAACCATATTGAGCACTGCACAAGGTTAAAGAAGGCACACTAATGCACTGTGACCCCAATGACTGCATGAAGAAAGCTTCCGATAACTCTCGGGCAGTGGTATCACAACACTTTTTCAAAATCGTAGTATCACGAAACATGGCTTTGCACTTCCATATTTTACAATGTTGAGCCAAATGGGAACCTGTGCCTGTTGGTATGGATCGCTTAGGTTCGCAATGTTCCATGATGCTATGATTTTGAAAAAGAGCCGTGATACCACCGCCAGAGAGTTATCGGAAGTTTTCTTCATACAGTCATTGGGGTCACAGTGCATTAGTGTGCTTTCTTTAACTCTTTCGTTACCACGCCTATTCAAATCGATCACCGGTGATCGATGCTTTAAACGGCCGATTTCGACATGTTGGAATCGTTTCTCGTGCAGCTAGCGCCATCCAGTGGTTAGTCTAGGCAGTGCACTTGTAGAACCAGTTTAAATTTTCCCGCTCTGGCGACGTTCTGATTTTTGATGCGCCTTTTTGAGAACTAATGTGCGCGTGTTGTTGCAAAAGGGGGCGTGGCGGCCGCGCTTGAGAAAAAATACTGCCACTCGTGGTAATTCAGCATTAGCGTCAAATTTTTGTGATCAAAAGGCTCCCAGCAAGTCAAATATTGAATCATATTGTCGGCTTTGTTATCTGGCGGCGTTGAGTGGGGATAATTACCCGAAAATGACGCCAGCTATTCACTGGTGAGCTTTGACTTGGAGTCCGGGTGGTTTTATTCCACGAAAACGCATTCCTGAAGGTCCGCCGCATGTCCAACATGTATACCTAGCCTTTACAGCCAGTTTGCAGCAGTTTTGGTTTCGCTTCTCTTGTTAAATCCGCCAGAGGGCCGCATCCGGTGTTACTATCGCAACAACGCCAGTCGCTCCGGTCTCTGCCATGGCGTCGTCGTCGGACGCAACTGCGCCGCGCGGAAAGCGTTCTGCTCGAAAGTATTCTTCACCCGCACCTGATTTTAGTGACGAGGATCCGAGCTTCGAGTCCGAAGATGACAGTACTTCTGCTTCAAGCTCTGACGGCGACGATGTTTCGAGTCAGCCCGGGACATCCGCAGCTGCTCACCGGTGAGTTACCTTTACGGCCTTGAGCAGTCACCGGCGTCGCGCGCGCTTATCTGCCGACCTTTGTGCACAAGCTTAGAGCTATTCTTGCTATCTGCAGGGTCCGTACGTCGCTAGGCCAGGATGTGCTGCCACCGGCTGTGAAGAAACTTCAGTTCACGCCAACAAGGCCGCCCGGAGCACATCTCGGCCCAGCACTTCGGAGCAGCGCAAGACGCTTTACAACGGCGCGCGATTTTTTCCTCCTGTTCTTCACCGCAGAAGTAATAAATACTATCTGCAAGAACACGAATAAATATGCTTGGATGCATATTTTGGAGCTTCCAAGCTATGCTGAAAGAGATGGGTCGTGGAAGGAAGTGACTCCCAACGAACTAGTGAAGTTCATTGGACTGCTCATTTATATGGGCATTGTGAACGTGGCACGCATCCACCTTTACTGGAATACCAGTAGGCTTTTTTCAGGGCTTCTTCCTCGGAACGTTATGCCAAGGAGACGGTTTTCTGCACTTCTGCGCTTCCTAAGTGTCACTGATCCGGAGGCGACTACTGTAGCTACGCACGGCAGGCTGCACCGCGTATTGTGGCTTCTGCAACACGTGAACACTACATCAGCAGAACTTTTTCAACCTGCGCGGAACCTCTCTGTGGATGAAAGAATGGTCAAATCGAAAGGAAGATCGGGTATTCGGCAATACATGCGGGACAAAATTGTAAAGTGGGGATATAAATTGTGGGTGCTTGCTGATTCGCAGACTGGCTATTCCGTTCAATTTTATGTGTACGCAGGCAAACGGGAAACAGCTAGTACAAGTGGACTAGCATTTGATGTGGTGACACAACTGTGCGATAAATACCTCAATCAAGGATATGTCATCTACATGGACAACTTTTACACATCTGCGTCTCTCTTTGCTCACCTGCTAAATCGCAAAAACCCTCGCTTGTGGCACGACACGTAAAGATCGTCGGTGCTTCCCATCTGAATTGAAGGACGTGTCATGGGAGAAAAAGGCAAAGAGAGGTGATGTTCGGTGGCTCCGACGGAACAACATCCTGTATTTGCAATGGAAGGACAGGAAGGTTGTTCACATGATGTCAACAGCGCACACTGCCAACAGGCATGTTACAGCCACAAGGAAAGAGAGAAGAGGCGGCGTGTGGACTATCATCCCAATCGAAAAGCCGGTGCTGATTGACGACTATAATTCCGGGATGCTTGGAGTTGATAAGTCCGATCAGCTGATTGCATCCTATAACGTTTTGATGAAGTGCGTGAGGTGGTGGAAGACGCTCTTCTTTCATTGTATTGACATGGCTGTTGTGAATAGCTTCATTCTTTTTCAAGAGCACCGCCAGCAACACCTCTCAACACCGGAATTGCAGAGGAGCGCCCACTTCGACCAACTTTCTTTTCGGATGGAGCTCACCCAACAGCTGCTCGAGCTTGATGATGAAGAGGTTCCCAGAGTACATCCTGTCCCAAAAGAAGTGCCGCACCATCCGCAAAAGATGCCGAAAAGGCGAAACTGCAGGATGTGCTATCAGGAACGCAAAATCGAACAAAAGACAAACGTTTTCTGCGAAAACTGCGAAGTGCACCTGTGCCTCACGAAAACGCGCAACTGCTTCACCGCATGGCACGAGCGCTGAAGCTGTTCCCGGCCTTTAGTTTTTTTTATGTAGCTGAAGAACGGCGCGGTACAGAGAATTAATTTTTTTAGACAGTATTCCTGAGTCATTGATCTTCAAAATGTATATTCTAAATTTTCTTTCTAAATAATGTGTATGTAGATATTGTGCCTTTTCTTTCTTGTTTTTATCAACTCGCCACAAAAATGGCACTTTTCCGAATTTTTTGTATGTTCCCTAATAAATTGTTTGCTTTGTAACTTATGTTTTTGGAAAGAGCATTTCATTATGTGCAATTTGGCATGCTGCAACGTGTTCTGGAATATTATTTGTACTGGCAAAAAAATTTCTTCCGAGACCTATGAAAAACGGCCATTTTCTCGCGGTAACGAAAGAGTTAACCTTGTACAGTGCTCAATATGGTTTTTTTTGGATTCTGTCGCATGAGTGTGCTTTTTTGATCAGATGTTGGTGGTTCCTGCACATGGGTGTTCACAGCGCATGTTCTTCTAGATTCTGCTGTCTATAAAGGAGGGACACAATAAAGTGATGTCAGTTGAGAGTAGCGCCTTGTTCTGTCGTCTTTCTTGTGTCCGTTGTTTTGTGCTAAAAAAGCAATGATGTATTCCTTGTGTGTGTTTGAAGACAGCTCCACACACAGTAGCGTATCCAGTATTGCTGCCCAGTGGTTTAGCTCACCGCAGTTTGAAGTGCCACAACACATAAGGAGAGAAACCTGCATTATAGTCTTGTTGCAAACAAGAATATAACGTGAAGTGCATTCTGAGGCCAGAAACAATAAAAAAAAAATTTCATGATGCACCGCTGTGCAGGGTTTTATAGCAAAGTCAAATACATTTAGTGTAAATATCACACTATGATGGTGCACAATGGTGGTAATCTGTAATAATATAAAAGGTGGCTTAATGTTACAACAAAAGCTGACATTACTTAATAATAGCCCTGTAAAATTTAGCATGCAGGGGCACCGCTTCGTTAAACAATAGTGATGTATTGTCTATGTACACAAGTATTACCCACGCATTTCTGCCATTGTCTAAATGGCATAAATGAATGGGTAATACTTGTATACATAGATATTACATCTCTATTGTTTACCCACTGGGTAAACTATGTCTGCCTGACACAAAGATTAGAATTAAACCATAAATTATATATAGTCACCCTAACAGTAACACCTCATTTGAACTTCACAGTAAGTAGACGCCTGTTGACGCCAGCCTCCCCCAATGCTAAACTGTGCTGCATGCTCTACAGAGAAATTATAGTGGTATCACTCAACTCTGAAGCAATTCAGGACTGCAGCACTGTAGAAGACATCTACAAATGTCCCATTTCATGTATAACAGCCTGAATTGCTTGCACATCTTACCAAGTGCAAATTAAAATTTCTTCTTGTTTAGCATTTTTGCCTGCTAGACCACAATCCAATGTCATCAATATATTAACATATTACCTCAAAGAACCTAATTTGGCTTATAGATTAACACATTTGCATACTGCCACAGCTGCACCCTGTCATACGCATTGCAATCATAAATGAGTGCTGGTCCACCAGCACTCCAATGTCACTAACAGTGATCACCTACACAGCTAAGTAAACGGTCATGATTCAGGTGGCAAATGGCTAAGAGAAAAAAAAATCCACTCACCTTGAGAGCTACAATACTGCAATAACTTGGGAGAGATGGACCCATTGCAGGCAGCAGACCTCTTCTCAGCTCCAGCACAACAGCAACTTGCCTTTCAGTAAAAGAAAAGGATTGATTAGTAATGATAAGTTACCTTGTTTTTGCTGAGTATCAATACAATCTGACTTTCATGCATATCCACTCTCCGCTTTAGTAACACAACTGAATTATTCGTCAAATAAAAGAGTCTATGATGATACCATTCGCTTCTCTTGTATGTCCAAATTTTTTCGCACTGATACCCCGTTTACTGCTTGCGTGCACCCAAGCAAGAAAGTAACGATCACAGGTAGTGAGCGACTGCTATTGCCTCGAACATTTATTTCCGTATTTTAAAGTTCTTGTATCGGATACAGTATGCTCTCAAGCCAATACAAGCGTCAATACAAGAGCTCAACTGAACGCAGTTTTATTCTACGCTTTTAACGCGAGTAAACAAAAGGTTAGAAGTACCTCACGGAAATTGCGATCGAGCCAATCGCGCTACGACTGGAATCGATCTGAAAAGATAGGGTGATTGATCCCTTTCCCCATTCATGCGTCATTTTTGCCCTAAGACGTTGCATAGTGGTCTTTTGAAACAATATTTCTGTTCGCGACACCGGCTTACCACACATCATTTTAACATCTACGTTATGCAAACCAAATAAGATTAAAATGGGCTTACCTCATGAGCAAGTTACGAGCGCGCGTGGACTGTTGAACACCCGTTGAGAGCAAGCAGGCTATCCGTGTCCAAGCGCATACGTGCACCCAAACACAGGAAAACTTCTTCGATGCCGCAGCGTGCAGAGTTTTGCACACGAAGTGAAAGACATCCAGCGCAAATATCTCCGCGCGATGACGGCAAATGACGAGCGCACAAGCGTACACAACACAGCGACAAATTCGGAACTTTGCCAATTCGAACGTGCCGAGACCCAAGCAGCGTAACCATCCATCGTTTCTGTTCTTCGCTCCCGATGCATCAAACTCTCTTCCTTGCGGTCTTGCTCCACTCTTGAGCACGAATCAAGAGATATTTACGGCGAATTACCAACATTTACAACACGACTCGAAAAATGCCGGCTGACTACACATGTGCAGCTCCGTCTGCCACTCCAACGGACGCGCAGCACGCGCTGCCCCCTGGTGCCGCACTCTGAGCGCGGAGAACCGAACAGAATCGGTTTCGTTTTCGCATTTGTGCTCTAGTTACTGGAACTGCAATATAATTGCTTGACAATTAATTGAATTCTAAAAGAGGAGAACGCTTTCTCTCCCACAAGTTAGTGCGTTTTATACAAAGGGAGAGAGAATTCAAAAAGCAGAAAGGCAGGGAGGTCAACCAAAGCATTCGCTACTGGCGATAGCAAACCCCTGTGCTACAATGAAGTGCAAAGCAGTGCACTGCGATGCGTCCATAAGCTCTAGTACAGTGATAATCTGGGCTGGTTGGTGCATGTAATGAACGGGTAAATAATGAGTTGTGTCATAACATTACCCATGCATAAAGCACATGGAACTAATGGTGTTGCATTCTAGGTCAAAAAGAAATAAAGCTTGAATCGTTACATCTCGACACTGGGCATTCTTTCTTTCCGTATTATTTTTTTCTTCTTTTTGACAGTATACACAGTACTAGCACGGTAATAGGTCCTTCATCTTCAGTCACCTTCCAGTAGTTTACACACATGTCGGTGCGTGTTCGCGTTCTTTATTCTACCGTACAAGAACGAGCGCGCTTACCGGTCTTGTTTCAAGATGAAGCGCCAAATGTTTGCGATTACATGTTATCGCAAGAATTAACACATGAACAGCGAAGATTATGCGTAATCGATTTGTCTCAATGAATGGGCAGTTATTGTCAGAGACGAGATATTTTGTAAATATCATGGGAATGAGTTCAACCAACTACATTGCAGTTCAGCAGTGCCCTTTGACACTTGGGTTAATTGCTTGCCGCATTCGAAAATTTCCTCCTACCGTTATACTTGGATCTATAGGCCGCCAGTCCCCTTCGAGACCATTTATTGCCAAATGTAAACGCAGTTACGGTCATTATACCACTCCCTGCGTTTCGGTACTGATTTAGAGTGCGCACAATTTTTGGCGTACAGAGCACCAATGTCATTCCCAGTGCACCAGCACCTGAGTGCCGCAAGCTTGTTTACGTATGCACATATGTCCCAGGCTCTTCATTCACTTAAACATATATGCTGTGTTATTAACTACAAAGCGCTTAATTTGAGAACATTGCGAGAACACGCATATATTTGCGCATATGATCAGCGTTACAAAGCCCATATGCGCGGCAAACTGCGACCGGAATAGAAGATGCGTATATATATTTATACGATCTGTTATTGCAGCTTTTGGTAGAAGGCTAGCTCTCACATTTTGTACGCAACTTTATAATGCGTACAGTTTGCGTGTTCAATAATGTATTGTTAGCTGAAACTTTATGAGTACGAGCGCTCATTCAGACAGCTTAAATTTTCTCACAATATACGGATGTTCACATAACAAAAATACGGAATTCTCTCTGTTTCGTCCAAAACAGTGTATAGCCGTAATATGATTACAGTGAAAATGTCCGTAAAGCTGAATACGGAGAGCACTTTCCGTATATTAACGGCAGATTTTGCCGTATTTTTGAAATATGACATACTTTCCGTATTTTTATCTGCAGTTCTCCGTATAATGACAGAAATCCCCCGTAAAATTACGGAAATTTTTTACAGTGTACCCCTCATTGTCCTGTCAAATTACAATTATTTTTGGAATGCTGCATTGCCTCGAAGATTGCAAAGGCAACTCAGCGTTTGCTAACAATCTCCCAAAATCTGTCAAGACTCGTTTCGCTGAGTGAGAATTTGACGAAGTGGTCAATCTGGCCTTGTTTCTTGATACAAGCTTTAAGGACACAGTACATCAGGCATCTGGTTAGATTATCTGGCTGAAAGACATTGCAACAAGGGAGCTCCGCGCAGCTGGCGTAGAATCCAGTGAGGACGCTGCCATGCCAGCGTCGAGTTCGCGTCCGCTGGTGTCCAGTGTATGGAAAGCTTTTGACGGTCTAGTGATGAACAAGGAGAACGCACATTTGGTATCTGCCTCTAAGAGGGAAGTTACAGACTATACGGAAAAGCATCTTCTCGAAAGGGGCAAGGATCCTTGTGAGTGGTAGCAGTCCATTGCCGCTTCACGTACCCGCTTTTAAGTACACTCTTCCACAAGTACTTCGCCATCGCTGCCACCTCAGTTCCAAGTGAAAGTCTTTTCTACCGTTTGAATTGTTGTCACAGTGCATACAGCGCGTTTACTTTCCGAACATGTTGATCAGTTAGTTTTCCTTCATGATAATCACTAAAAAGTGCATTACTTGACTGAGAGCATTACCTGTCATTAGCTGAGCGCATTATCTGTAATGAGTGCCTTTTTAACCTGCAGCAGCCTTGTAAAATGCAATATTTTTAACAAGCGTTATAAAGCTATTGTTACCACATTTTGCAACTCTTTAATACTACGTACGTACATATTCGATATTCGATTGGGTAATCGAAGACAGTTTTTTGCCTTATTCGTATTCGATTCGTATTCGAAAATTTCAATATTCGCACACCCCTAATATATATATATATATATACAGGGAGGTTTTACACCACGCAAAGAAAAACACCTTGCACTAAACCTAAACGGACAAGAATGCCTTAACAACGAGGATGCACATTTGCATCGTCTTCCTCTAGGGCAGGGTAGCAAACGGGAGGCTTTAACTCTGGTTAACCTTCCTGCCTTTTGCTCATTTGCGTCTCTCTTTCTCTCTCTCACGTCGAAATATGCTATTATCCTTATGGTATATAGAAAATGACGGTATTAAAAAAATTCGTTTGCAAATTAGCGCTTTCATATTCTATATGCCGATGACCTAGCTGGTACATGACTTGGAAAAACGAACTGCGCAAAAAATGGGGCCATACAAAAACCAGACCGCGCACTATCGTGTTTCTTCTCGTTTGCAGGCCAGACTAGTCGCAGCGCAGGTAACGGTGGAGTTCGCCGTTGTATTCCAGCCAGACCTTCTAGTGAGTGGCACCGGCCACAGCTACGTACGGGAGAGGGCGGGCACTATCTTGCAAATTTCCTAGCACTCAGTCACGCTTCCGGCGTTGTGGCCATGGTGTATCATTCTAGATTTTAAAATAAAGGAACGAAGCCTTGCGCTATAACTTCGATGGTATCATATATGATGCAAGTTTCACTCACTTTTGGTGACCTGCCGTCCGTCTTAATTGAAAAGCTGTTTGGAATTAACTTGTGATCATGGTATTGTAGTCACAACGCGACGCATATTGTCATCTATTCATCACACTCGGGAACTTATGAAGCAGACAGTCCGAAGCAGGGCTGCTTCCTGCTTAGAATGCTTTGTCAAAATTATGGCATCCGTTGCCCGCAGTAAAATAAGGGCCAGTAGCTCAGAGAGATTTCAAAGCGTCGTGTCTGCTGACACCCGTCTATTCTGAAAATTGCCGAGACGTTTAGTGAGGTGGGCTCTCCACAGCAAGCAGCACGTGTTACCACGTGGTAGGTGAACCTCATCTAGGCGACTGGCCAAGGCTGTCTGGTGTTGAGCGATGGGGCAGTGACGAGACGCTCACCCTATGTACATAATTACCCACGAACTTTGTCCTTGACGCCTACTATGCGCGTCCGTCTCTCCATATACCCATCATGGCACTCCCATTCTTAACATTCTTCTTCGTTAGTGACTGTCACACTCCTCAACATTCAACGGTTTGTTTATCTGTGTGCGTGGACTTTGAGGCCATTCTCCTACCTGCAAACTCGCGTGTTAGTTGAGGCGGTTCCTTAGCTTCCCTGGCCCAGCACCAGTGTCCTTGATATATTTTGCCGTGCGAAAATCAGCGTTCCTTTAAGCACACCTTTCTTTTAGAAAGTTTGCCCGCGTCAGGAATGGTTCAGAGTGTGTATATACATGGAAGGAGAGTGGCAGAGAGGAAAGAACATGCGAGAAATTCGTTTGGACCTTTGCACCATGTCGATCGCCACATTAGCTTCTTGACAGTTGTAATTATCCGTGACCTCCCGCAGAACCACTGCAGAAATTGCAGCGCTTACCTTTCTCTATACCCAAAACGGGAGCTAGATAGAGTGGTAGAATGAGGAGGCAGAGAATGGGTAGAATCAACGCTGTCGCAAAGCGAGTGAATAATAGCCTTGCCACTGTTCGCTCGGAGTGCCCATGCAAGGGGAGGGAATAGGGAAAAGGTGACAGGAGAGGGCAAGGAAATGCTCCTACTATAAACACGACAGCGGTTGCCGGGAAACTGGAAAAACTTAAGTTTTGCGTAGGGTGACATGACAACCCCCTCCTCCCCCTTCGGACTGCCACTAGCACTCACTTTGATTTCACATTCAAGCTTTCACTTTCATCCATGTCGCCCTTTCGGAGCCCACCTGCTGAAAATTTCTATTCTGTGGTATAGGTAGGGGGGGGGGGGTGTTTCGTCAGAAAATTTCGGGGAGGGGGCTCAACCCTTCCCCTACTCCGGCTGCGCCAATGGTGCCTGTGATTGAGCAGCGCAATGAAGATTTTATCCAGTACTGTAAAGCACAGATAACCATCGATGCGCGATGGACGATGGCCTGGACCGCGAGTATATGCTTGCTCGTAAACGAGGAGCGGGCCAACGCAGGTACGCAGGGATGAGACAGAGTCGAAGTATGCTTACTTAAGTAAGCATACTTACTTAAGGAAGTAAGTAAGTATGCTTTGATCAGTATTTTGTGCAGGGCGAGTTTAGTTCGTTGGTAAATGTGCGTTTTAGAATCTGGTTCCAGTCGACCGAGTCTTTGCTGTTGGAGCATCACTCGTTTATGTTGAGCGAGATGATTCCTGCTGAAAGCGTCTCCAGTTTTGTTGTGCGCTGTACTTGCAGATTGTCTCCAAGGAAGGCTGTGCGTCGTGAACACCAACTAAAGCTTCAGTTATACTGATTGCACTAGTGCAGGTATCCCCAAAGATTTTTGTTCTACCTTTGTATTTAATTCTGTGTACTTGATTACTGCATGATGATTATCGTTTGTTGTTACCGAGAATACAAGTCATGTCACATTCAGCAAGTAGTGCCACATTAAGGGCTCTTCGGTGTAAAAGCCATTCTTGCAAATATATAAATATAAGCCTAGTAAATAACTTCAGGTGGTAAAAGCTAATGTTTACTGTTAGTAAAGGGTTGCATCAGTTAGTAACAAAAAACCAGTAACTGCTTGACACAATGTTGACTAAGAATCTCTTTGGGGTAGTTAGTAACGGCTCCGGTAGCTGCATTTACTACTCCAAATAGGTGGTGTATGCGACTAATACAGGTAGTCAGTTTACGAACCACAGATAGTAATGGCACCGGCATGCTACTATTTACACACACAGTTGATTTAGCAGAACTTCTTTTGTTAAGAATTGGCTCTTCCATTGTCAAGAAATAATGACGTAAAATGTGTTCTATAAGTGTATTTTAAAAGAAGTCATGTGGCTAGGCAACCTCATTGCGCTTGTTTTTTGCACGAGGGCCCATGTAAAAACAGCTGAGTAAACGCGCCGCAATGCAAAACCCGAGGGTCTAATAATGGTGGCTGTGGATTCTTATTGAGGACGCACTGCTTGCTGCCATCTCGCCATTTTGTTTGCGTAGGATTTAGCTTAGCACACGTGGTGGCGGCAAGGTATGCGCATATGATGGACAGCTCTATGACAATTGTAAACATTGTACTCTGAAGGATGTTTGAAGCTCTGTGGGACGTTTGAGGAACAGTTTCTCCTCAAGGATCTGCCGTTACACTTCATCAACTAGATACATTGGACGTACCTTTAGGCACTTTACTTGCAGCTTTCAGGTATATTGGGTATATACCTCAGGTATATGCATGTCCTTTAATTTTCTTGACAATGGATTGCTTCTGCGAGTTTCCTAGCTGTTCTCTCCATGGTTCCCACCTAAAAACTTGTTGCGCAGTGAAATGTAGGCCTGTGTATTTTCAAGTGTTCATGTGTGCACGTCTGCGACTTCGTTCGCAAGTTTGTATTATGTGCGAGGTTTCGTTGTCCCTACTAATGGTTCACACTCCTGAAGAATGGTGCACGTGTGTCCATGCATTCCCGCATTCTCTTCTAAAATCAGCAACATATAGTTGAGCGTTCGTCCTATTTCTTTTCGGCCCTGTCTTTCGCTGCGGTGCGTCGCCGAAGCTTAGCATTCAAATGCGCCTTTGAAAATAACCTTTAGAAACTTTTCTTCATTTCCTCACCTGTATAATGTGGTGCATGTTGTGAAATTCAGTGATCACAGTCCTCGCAAGTCGAAAGCGCTGTTGCATAATATTGCATGCTGTATCCAGCAAATAATTGTGATATGTTCAATTCCTTAGTGCGAGTGTAAGTACTGTGGGAAGAGTACTTGGATATGCTTCGTCGCTTGCTGAAGCAAAAATAAAATTTAAAGGAATATCGGGGGTCACTCTCTTTCACAGTCGATCTCTTTCGCAGACGACTTCTTTTTTACGGAATAATAGCTTCGGTGAAAGGTCACTTTTCTCACACTAGTGACCTCGAAATTACGCCAATGTGCGTCCTAGATTGCTTTAAGTTACGCCACGAAGAGTATCCTATGTAAATGACTTTCTTGGTGGCTGTAAGCAATTGTCTGTGCAACGTTAAAAATGCAATGGAGTAGCCGTGCGGCAAGAATAACTCCGGCAAACTCCGGCAAATTCAAGAATTCACTGCTTTTTGTTATATCAATTTGAGCTGCTAACTCTGATAAGCTTCTTGTGGATGGCGCAGCACAGTCGAACTTGTTTTGGTGTCATTAAACCGGATTGATTCAACTGTCTGATGAGGTCCACTAGGTTATTCCGTCGAGAAGGACTTGCAATAAGCACAGGACCTTTTACTCAACGACATCGACAATGTTCGAACTTGTTGCGCAATGCAGCGCAGCCTATTATGTTGCTCAACAAGCAACCCAATCGCTGGGCTATATTCTTCAGTTCGACTGTGGCGCTACAATCTGTTTTGTCGGCCCTCCATTCCGTCCTTTATGAGCAACCAGTGTCGGTGATTGGTATCCACTGCGGATTGATGGTTGGCAGGAGCTACAGCATACTTTATTTCAATGACTATTGGGGCACTGTGGTACCTAGGGCAATAAATGCGCTGACGAAGTTGTCCACGCAGCACATGAAGAAGACGAGTACGTTTCAATTCCGTTGTCGAGAATGGAGCGTTATTAGTTGTACCATTGCGCTAAGAAAGTAGAATTCATGAGGTTTCACTAACTGGTGTCGGCATGGTTAGGAACCAAACATGAAAATAAGACATTTACTTGATCTTATTCGACGTGAAGAAACTTACTGGGTCCACTGAGAGTAAACATTGCTTTTACGAATGCCTTTTCACTCCTAACAGATATGTGTTACAAATGGCGCAGAACAAAGCTTTTTGAATAGGCCTTGCAACACTTTTGGACATAATAAGAAAGCATTGTCGATCTGTTGGCAAGGCTTCCGTGAATATGTGAGCCAAATAATATTGAGCTACATAAAGTAGAGAAAGTAAGAGTTCGTGTAAAAAAAAAAACATTAAAACTTGATTGCTTTCTCCTTCGATGTCGTCAGCAGCTACGTTAAGATCGGGAGCAAGTGGGCCGAACAGCTATTAGCCATATTTCGTGCTCCTTTGCTTCAACGTGCCGATTAATTTGGTCTCGCGCTGCAATCTGCTGGCCTCCTGGTTAGCACTGATGGCAGAGCGACTGTCCCGTAAAGGCACTGGTCCCGGGTTCTATCCCCGGATCAGAACGAATTTTTCTTCAACTGCGAAGTTTTCTCTCCGAGAAACCTGTACAGGTTTCCTTCGTAACTTTGTGCTACAGTTGGGCGAATGCCAAATGTTCCCTTTCGTGATTATTTCTCCACCTTGCGGCCTCCCGCAGAACTGATTTGCCGTACTATGTCTGGTGTTTCTCAAAAATGCTATGAAAGGAACATGTTTTCCTTTGCTCCGTAAACGTATCAAAAAACAGCAAAAAGAATTTATAGCGCTACTAATGGTACATTTGCAGTTCTTAAGCGGCAGACGCTGTTAATGGGACAAAAAGAAGGCCAAGTAACCTTCCTGGCCCCGTAGAACATCTTCCTCGCATATTAATGCCATAACCCACAGACATGAGCGCTACAGACTTTCGCTGCGAAAAGAGCGCTCGAAATGATCTTTGAAGTGTGAAATGGGGCAGTCAGGGGAAATGGTCGAAACGTGGATGGGCTATTGCGCAGAAAAAAACGATTTGCAAAGATGTTAGGTCGATTATATTTTTTCGCGGGTTTGAGGAATTTCAAGCATTTCGCTTAGAGCACATGGTGTGCAAGGTTACCAACAAAAATCAAATTAGCGCTTATTTATTTATAAAATATAGGGGGTCATAAAGGTATTCGGCAAGCACTGCGAGTCTTTCTTAATAACTGTGACAGACATCAAACAGTTGCTATGCCAGAGCCTGCGGTGATGACGCGTTTGCATTTACATCGACATACATATTTGCATATTTCAAATTTATTTATTTATTTTATTTATTTCAATACCCTAAAGGCCCTAGTGGGCATTATATAGGGGAGATTTCAGGTGAGTACATAATTATCATTTATAAGCAATACAAATCGAAGACAAAAATACTAACAACAAAACAAGAAATAAGAAACAGCAAATTGATTTGAACGAAGGTGGCCACAATAGCATAGTTAAAAAGAAAAATCAATCAAACACGTTGAAGACGAGTATAGAACATTTTCTTAAATAGCCCTTAAAACATTGATCATACATACGTTGCAAAGAACACTGCATACATATAGCGCACAAGGACTGTATATAAAAAGAAGACAGGCAAGGCAGATACGGGTTAGCAATGTTTTTCATTTTGTAAATGGCCCAGAAGCACTGAGTGAGATATTGAAGGATCTGACATCTCGGCGATGTTGGATGGTTGGGAGTTCCATTCGCTTATATACAATGCAAAAGGCGAATTTGGTACTCCTTCGTCCGGGCAAAAATGGGCTATATTTTGTGCGCGTGATCGAGACGCGTTGAAGTATGAGGGGCTGGAAAAATGTGCGATTAGTTTAACGATGTGTTGCTGCTATGGTAAAGTGAGTAAAAAAAAAACGATAGCGGAGTTTGTTGCCTGCGCATGACAAGTGTAAATAGATTAAGTTCGGCATTTAGTGACGAAAGCTTATGCAATGTGAATAGGATGATGTGAGAAACCGCGCGGCCTTGTTCTGTACCATTTCGAGCATACTAGTAAGACCTGTCAGGTGAGGATGCCATACGATACAAGCAACAGAACTGCTTGTTGGCCTAGCTGGTGCTTGCTAAACGGCATGTATTTTGCCGCAAGTTAGAACACATACAAACGCCGCCCATGTTGTCTTTACTTGTCTTCCTTTTGTGTGTGTTCTAACTTGCGGCATAAAAACACGATACAAGCATATTCTATAGACGGCCGAATCAGGCCGAATCAAATAAAAACCGAATTCATGTTTACATGCGAGGTGGGACCTGTTCATGTTCAAGGCTTCACACATCACTTCATCTCCGGAATCCGAACTCGCCGCTTACTACGCCGCTGTGGTATGCAGGGTGTCCCAGCTAACATTAGCCAGAGTTTAAAAAATTTGCCGATGCACTAGAAGACGACGCGACCAAATGCATCTTGCTGAATATTGCATGCCGTAAGTTTTTGTATTCTGCTTATTATTGTGTATAATTAGTCAAGAATAATTATTCAACATGTGAAGCAACGAAGTTAGGCAAGGAATTCTAATGAGAAAGTTGTAGAGCACTTAGCAAAGCGTTTGATTAAACAGTTTCTAACTGTCTATCTATTAGGTATTACCCTTTTCCTGCTTATTGCAGATGCCGGCGAAATAAAAAAAGAATGCCACGTGACATGCCCGCCTGAGCGTCGTGATTGCAGCGCTTTCAAACTTTTCTTGCACAAACGAACATAGCAGCTAGCAGGGTGTGCAGACCCTGCTGACCAGGGTGTGCAGGGTGTGGAGGCCCCTTTGACGTCTAAAGCCAATATTGTGCCTGCTCTGTTGTGTGTGACGTTGCCAGGAGATCTTTGAGCTGTTAGAGGACGTCTTCTGTTGAAAGATGTGGTCAGAGAATGAACAGCTGTCCATCGTCGACTCGCAGAGCCAGCTCGACCTGGTCGGGATAGCGCACTGGGCAGCCATGGCTCCTGGATGCCTGGGGAGGGGGGGAGGTATTCTGTAAGAGTCCACCTAGTGGACTGTCCACTTCGGCCGCTGCTGATTGGCTAGGGCCACTCGTCTCCTCCTCTCTCATACAGCTGCGTCCAATCAGCAGCGGCCGAAATGCACAGTCCATTAGGTGGACTCTTACAGTATACCGCCCCCCCTCCCCCCCTCCAGGACTGAGCACTCCCCTCCCGCTTAGAGTCCCGGCGGCTCTCTACGACTTATACGCAATGTTTTACATCTCTCTTTTGCTCGCCCAACCCCTTTCCACGTGAAGGCTAGCAAACTGGACATAACATAGTTAACCTCTATGCCTTTCCATTTTCCCGCACACCTGTCGCTCTATATCAACACTTGGCGGCTCTGAGCTGATAAGAACATTACAAGTCTGCACTATAATAATGAAGTGTGGCAGGCGGGGGCTCCCAGGCATCACTATATTGTAGTTTACCTGCTTCTACCGCAAGTACACTGTATTTCCTTCACTTGTAGCTGGCTGAGGAGGGAATAGTAAGGTAAATGGTTTCACTCAGTTTCTAGTAAAAAAAAAACAACAAGAAAACAGACTCCTTGTATTATAAAACTGGTACAGCACAACATAGAAAGGAAGAAACAAGCCGGCCAGATGAAAGAACACAGCGCTGTATTACACAGTGATCTGTTCGTTCATCTGGCCAGCTCGGCTTGTTTCTTCCTTTCTATATTGTGCTGTAACAGTTTTATAATGCAATACCAACTTCCCCAAACCTTACCCCTAGGAAACTCCGTGTAGGTACACGTAAATTAAACATTTCGCCTGCTTAAGGGGAATGCGATCTCACTGAACTTTCTTTTTCACCCTCAACAATTTTAGTTTATTCCAAAATTTTGTATACATTTGAGGCAGAGGCTTCAAGTTTCAATGGAATTTTTTTCATAAGCAAATGCCTAGATAATCCTTCAAATTGTAAAAGAGTGATACCTTCAAACGGCCCCTGAGAGAAGCAGGCTTATACTGTCCACAAACAAGAAATAAAAGTATTGCACCCACTTCTGACAGCCTATAACAGGAAATCTTCCGGATTTGGATGTTATAGGTCATGAAATTTAAAGATTTCCAGTAGAGTTTTTTCCTGGGCGAGTTAGCTGAAGACTGCAGGATACATATTACCATCCGTGATTATATATTCGTTTCGATGCTCGTCTCAAAACAGCGCCCCGTCCTGTCTAACTCCTCCTCTCGTCTTGAATAAGACTTTCTTTACCGCAGACGCCTTTCGTCATGATCCCCGTAACACACACACACACACACACACACACACACACACACACACACACACACACACACACACACACACACACACACACACACACACACACACACACACACACACACACACACACACACACACACACACACACACACACACACACACACACACACACACACACACATATATAGATATATATATATAAAACGAGAAGAAAGGGGGTTAACCGATGGGCCCGATTTTTATTAGTCACATCATGAGAAGCCAACAAACACTGACACCAAGGACCACATAGGGGAAATTACTTGTGTTTAATAAAGTGAAATAATCGTTGTGGGTTCGGTTCCCACCTGCGGCAAGTTGTTTTTTCATCCACTTTATATTTCCATTAATTAATCGTTTCAATATTTAATTTATTAAACACAAGTAATTTCCCCCTTGGTGTCAGTGTTTGTTGGCTTCTTATGATATGACTATATGATTATATATATATACATATATACGCATAAAAGTAGCACTGTTGGCTATATATCGACCATAAACACAAAAACCTCTTTAATCTGGCGAATACGTTTTTACTGAAGACACATCATGACAACTGTGGAATTCCGAGATAAATTGAAATACTGAAGGAGCCAAGGAGCAGCAGCGCGATGAAAATCGCGTCCATTTTTCTTCGAAAGACCCCATACCTCTTTTCGTTCCCCAAACTCCCTTTGTTTTTGTAGCATAAGACACGTACTACTTCACCATTCCCCATTTCTTCTTCAACCCTTCCTGCTGTAATGCTTAAGCAACAATCCGATTGAAAACCCTTCCAGAGAAACACATTTGCCGACGTACCACCGAGCCTTCAATATTCCTCCCTTGAATACGCGGCAGTCGATTGGCTACCGGGGTCCGACATGGACGTCTTCGAAAGTCGTCGAACAAAGACGATTCCCAAATAGAGTGCCATTATAAGAGACGACGTAAGAGCAATACTCTATCTACGGACAGCGACAACAGCGTCCTGTTAGAGTCGATGTCGACAGTCGGTACACTTGTGGGGATCGTGCCGGCCAGAAAAAGTATAATTATGTCGACGTTCAAGCGCAATCGTTTGACTAATGAACTTGAAACAATTGTTACCTTATTGCATCCCCAATGTTCGGTGGAAAGCCAAGGAAAACGTTGGGAGCAAGGAACGCCCACATTACAAGAGCACTTCCGCGTCAGGCGATTCTTTGTGGGGAAGCCGTCCATATATTGGAACAACATGGGCCAATGAAAAGAATCGGCGTTTTCCCCGACGTCGACCACTCACTACAGGAGTCCCTGCTTCGAGAAGTCACCCGTTGTGCTCTACCAGTAATCAGGCTTCATCCCATGGGTAGGCATTCAGCGCTGAAGGCAGTGTACGCACGAGTTCTGTCAAACGTGACACTAATAGATTACCCACCGCGGTGGCTTAGCGGCTGTGGTATTGCGCTTCGAAGCACGAGGTCGCGGCATCGAACCCCGGCCATGGAGGCTGCATTTCGATGGGGGTGAAATGCAAATACGCCCGTGTCCCGTGCATTGGGAGCACGTAAACATTCGCCTGGTGGTGAAAATTAACCCGGAGCCGCCACTACGGAGGTCCTCATAATGAAATCGTGGTTTTGGCACTTAAAAACCCAAGAATTCGTTCACATTGTTCAATTACGTCACGTAGTACAGCACGCACAGGCAAGTGCTCATCCTCCACGTAGCAGCGGCATCATGCAAGCGCACAACCAAAGAATTTGAAGATAAAGAAAAAACGCAACAAGAAGAACCGATTAAGAGACAGTGTATACAATAAATGTTGCATGTATTTGCTGCTTCATATACAATATTTCTCTTATCCTTTCATCCCAAGGCCACATCCTCTGGGAGTTATTTATAACATGAGTCGACATTGCTACTACTCGCCTCTTCTTCGTCGCCTCATGCTGGGCTCATTTAGGAGAGCGTCAGAAGAAAGGGAAAATGTAAGGACGTTAATCAGAGAGGAGATCCAGTTTGCTATCCTAGGCTGCGGAGAGAGGGAAGGGGAGGCGAAGTGACAGGAAAATAAAGATAGAGAAAGAAAGGGAGCACAGATATGCAATCATGATCTGTCACTATCACTGCATACAATCAGCGCACAACACAGTAGCTCCTTGTTCACTGTAAACATCAGGCTACAGCCACGTGGCCAAGTCTGTTGTCTTTAAAAACTGCAACAGAGCCCTCGTCGCCCTCCGCTGCGATGGCTTATGATGTCGGAATTGAAAATCTTCCTCTGTTAAAAATATTTGGTCACAGTGCGCTATCGCAATTGCAAGTGATAGTCCCTGTAAACTGTAGCGAGGACAGTCACGGAGAAGGTACTGAAAAATCTCCTCTTTACCACAGTCATCATACGACTCGTCGTTGGTCCATCCAATTCGGCAAGCGAAAGACTTTGCTAAGGCCACTCCTCGGCATACTCGCCAATGCAGGGTAGGTTGTCGTCGGCAGAGTCTAGCTGAGATACGAAAGCGGAGAAAAGAGCCCAGGTGGTACAGCCGGTTGCTTTGAAAATTTCGTGTGTTCCACATGGACAATGTGATATTCTGGGAGAGCATTCGAAGTTTTCTAGCAGAATCTGTCCTTCATAAACTGTGTCGACTCCTCTTTGTGGCCTTAGAGAGCTGATCGAGCAGCGCTTTCGGCGTGCTCGATGTACCTATGACACTGCAGGTACTTGGAAGTCACTGAAGTGTCCCGTGGTGTTCTTTATCAGCCAAGGTATAGACGGTTTCACCTGCGCCACAACAGCAGCGAGAGTCCGGCCCCAAGAAACTTCCGGTCACGGGCCTTACCATTCTACTACGTTGGAACACAAAGCGCATTTCTAAGTTATTTCGTTGTGCGGAAAGTCTATTTTTGAGTTTTGAGATAAAAGACATGCGAATTGCGCCTCAAGGCTAATATGTAAAATTTTCGCGTAGCTCACGTCAATATTCCCTTGTAAAATGGTTGCTATGAACAAAGGAAAAGTGCTAGAAATCGGCGGCCTCAGATTTTAACGCACTACTGCTACTCGATATCGAAGCCAATGCCTTTCTTGCTCGCTAACTTTAGCGAGCTACGTCAATGAGTCGTCCAGGGCCTATGCTTGTAAAATGAAAGGGTCCATAGATTAGTTCTCTAATTTCGAAGACAAGTTGTTCGTGTGGTCTGCGTCGCAATTTTGGTGTTGCGACCGCACTTTGTTTCATGATTCTTTCGCGGTGTTTCTCGCACTTATACCAAATATAGCAAGATACAACGACGAAACAGGAGGTGATTAGCAGCAAATGCTTAGGCATCATTTAGATGATTCCCACAGGAGATATTGCGTGTAATTTTTTACGTGATACACTCGCTTTATACACTCATCACGTGGCGCCACCTCCGCCTCATTGGCTGTGCCGTCAGGCTTCATTGCTTCAGAGTAACGGTAGATTTGACAGCACGACGCCTCTTGTCGTATTGCCGTTTCTTTTCCCTTTGCTGCTCCTCGTTTCACTCTGCTCCTTGGGAGTCCTAACTAGGCGTTGCCTACCACCCTTAGCAGTGCTGCAACAACAAATAATCAGTTGCTAGGCTGGTTCTCTTATATATAGTAAACTAGTGACGTCACTCGCCACCAGCTTGCCCAACAGTAATCTTTACTGGGAAACGTATGCTGGAAGCACTACGTGCTTACAATTCTTATCAGGAGTGCCTTATCATCACTGATATGGTTTGGGTGCTTGTTTTGTGCTTGTTCCTTATAGAAACTATTGCCGGGCTGCATGTTGTATGCGTGTGAGCAAAGAATTTATGCAATTTTTACTCCAATCGCTGTTGGTGTTTTTTAATCGCTGAAGGTTTTTTTTCCCGTGCGGACGCACCGCGATAAATCCTGACGAACTAGGGGGAGGCTAACAGCTTCGCTGTAAAACACGTGCCAAGTTCCTTGACAGTCAGGTAAGTGCGAAAATTAGGCAATTTTATTGGGATTGCTTTTACCACAAAGGCGTGAATATCAAAATGACTTGGAGTAGTAATTAGACCGGTAAGTACGTTAATTACACGAAACGTAACAAAACCAGCCAGATTCTTTAATGCAATACCTTGAGCCCGTCACCCGAGGTGTTCATAACTGTTTTCAGACATGCAGGAAAGTTGATGTGGCTAAGTTCTGCAGCCTAAAAAATTCCGGCCAATTTAGCGCATAGAGCCGAAACTGAAATACCTAAGCACGTAAGTGACACACCCGTAAAAAGCCGCCGATGGGTAACAGGACCGCTTATGCTCCACCGCCGGGCGAGCAGGGACTGTACGTCTTTATCAAGCTGTGATTTCGATCTCTTCATGCTCGCCTGACGGTGAGGTGCAAAGAGTCACTCAAGTGCACCTGCTAATGGTGTGCCAGTTTTCCCCATAAACAATTTAATTTTGATGTTTTTGTGTAAAATTGGCCGGAATTCATTCAGCTGCAGAACTTAGCAACATCAGAATTTTCTGTATCTGAAAGCAATTCTGAATTCCAGGGGCACCGGGCTTTAAGTTTTGCGTTATCTAGGATCAATTGAAAGCCTTCTGTCATATAGCTTATTAGTTTAATTTGAATACTTACTTATTTAGTTGATTCTCGAATTATTTCGAGATGTATTCTGGCGACGTAAAGCAATCCGGATGGTATTCCCTAAAGTTTGTAGGAATTTATAATACATTTACGTAAATACCGTACGATACGTTATGCCAGTCTATTGTTTGGTCATGAAAAGCTGGTCACTTGTATATTTATTGCAAAAGGAAGAGTAGTCTTATTTCTTCTTCAACTCCGGAGCATCGGAGGAACAGTGAGCGTTCCCAATGGCTTCATAGTTTCCAGCAAAATCCAGGTCCGTAATGCTTTCCGGTGGTCTTGTGGGCGCATTGGCATCCATCCGGGCAAGGAGTCCGGCTGTTATTCTGGTAAATGGTACACTGCATAGACAAGTAAAATATATAAAAAATGAAATACTTACGGCAAACAAAAGACAATGCTTGAACAACACACGGAATTTCCGGAAACAAAAATTGACTCCATGCAGTAAACTTTCCATGTGGCTGCGCCGAGGTATGCCATGAAAAAAAAATGTATGTAGCAGAAGAAAAAAGAAAGGAAAGAGGTACGCATTCCTGTTGGCACTTATTTTACCTCTGCTTCGGACCCGTAAGCAGCCCCTCAGCTAGGCAAGGGCCAATTTATTTGTGAGGCCTTCCCCCGCAAAACGACTACAATACACGAATACCGCTGTCCAACATTAGTGACTACAGGTATCAGGAAAGTAGTGACTACATGATTACATTGAGTGACTACATGTATCAGGAAAGTATCTACAGGTATCAGGAAAGTATCTAAATAGAGAGGGTGAGTCTCCTGCGAACCAAGTTGTTAAAGCTAATCACGCTTGTATGCAAAGCACATTTGTTGCGAAATAGCATGTAGGAACTGAGACGACGTAAACAGAAAATAAACCCAGAGCAGCGCGCAATTTTGATACAGATTACAATCATGAAATTTATGTGCACAACGTATACTCTAGGAACTAGAGACGCCATACCTTAATACCACAGAGCTATTCATTATTCAATATAAAACAACAAATGAAGAATAAGTGGTAGAGAGTGAGCGACTGTTGCATCCTTTTTATCAGGAGTAAATCTTTTGCCCGTTATAAGGAAACCACAGTTATCATATATATCATCGTGGAGAGTCGCAGAAGACTTGCGTAAAACTTAGGAACAAGTTGATTTGTTCAATGGGAGCAATGCACTAGGTAGACGAGCACCTCCACCCTGTGTTTTCTGGTCCACCTCACGTATCAACGATGTGGATGCAATGCAAATAATTTAGACGTAGAGGCTGAGTTCAGACAAGGACAACACAAGTATTTTCACGAGTGATCAAAGTGCAGCGATTGAAATAATTAAAAAGAAATCAACCAGAAGCAGCTACGATCAAAAAATCACCGTATGCGGAACACAAGGGATGAATTTCAGACGTCATATATGATTCTGCCTCTTAGAGAACGAATAAAGTGAAAGTTGGCGCTCTTGATGGCAACTCATATGACGCGATTTCTTTGCTCATTCCTGATAATTCCAAAATACTTCGCAATTTAGTGAAGAAAATGCGGCAGGAGCCAATCTCACGATGAATATCCACATTATTGCAATTGGCACGGAAGCAATGTTGTCTAAGAGCGTATGCTCGATGCACAATCTGGTCACATTGTGTTCGCTTCACTGTTTTCTCCCCACTCGAGTGATTTTAATGCCGACTTTTTTCGTTTCTGTGTAGCTGACTTCTCCCATTTTTTGCTGCCGACTTCATCAGTTCTTGCTTCTTGTTCTGCTTCTCTATCCGGACGCCTACCCAGTGGCGCAGACCAATTCTGCAGAGTTGGCCAAGAACGTTTTCATGCTTGTGTCACATGCACAGTTTCACGCGCCCAGCAAAGAAAGTTGTCCGGTGGGACACATAGCCAGCGGTATATGCCCAGTCGCATGTGTCCAGCGGCCCAAGTTGTCTGTTCGAGAACATATACAGTGGCACATGTCCAGTTGCCCATGACTAATAACCCGAGTTGTGCATATCCAATTCAACTGAAAATGTTTACTCCTTTTATACTTTCGTATTCTAAACCCCTGACTTGATACTTGTGCTCCAAACAACCGAAACATCTACGTTGACTAAGAGCCGTATAACGTAAGACTATTCCAATATGTTTTTATTCCAATCTCCTGATGTCAAATTTACGTAGCCGCCTACGCAAGCATCGGGCGGTAACCCGCAGGGTTGTCTGAAAAGACTAATCAAACGCTCTCCTCGTTCATAGGAGGTCTATTTTGTTTGCTTGAAAAACGAATAACATTGCGTGCACTGAGCGGCTTGTCTTATCTAATTGGCTCACAAGAGGCGAGGAGCATGCTCAAGTGGAGAGGGATTCGACGGGGCCGAGCCAGTGCACTGAATATCGATAACCGGATGAAGAGCGTGGTGCCGGCGCCTGCGATTGGTTCGCTCTCTCTTACTTAGCTTGCGGTGGCTCGTTGACGATCGCGGCGGCATGCAGCGGAAGCTTAAGAATGACGCTAAAACGGATCCTCAGCAAAGAAGAGTTGGCAGAACGAGGTCGTAAACGTGCCAAAAGTTCTAGAAAATGTTACACGGCCATGCAAAAAGTTTTTTACACGCAAATAAACCCATGCTCTCCGGCGGGGGCGAGTAGCCGATGCCGGAGCGATCGGTGGCGGCCACCTTTTATTCCTTTCAGAGCGGGGCAGCCTGCGGCTATTCGGAAGAAAATTCAGTTTTGTTCTGCATATGAATGCACCTTTAACGCCTACGCATTACTTTGACGCGGTAAGTCTTCGCGGTTTTGTGACGTCGCGTGAGAGGCAGGTGGACTGTGTGCAGACCAAAAACTTTTGAGCAATAGCAGAGAGCTGATGGACAAAAGGCGGCGAATCAGAAATAACTATTTTTCCTTTGTTCGGTCCGATCATGCATAATCAGTGTATAGACGTCATATCAGATAGGGAGCTATCGCGGTTTTCGTGACGTCGCGTGACAGACAGGTGACGTGGGGGTGGTTCCAAAAATTTTTCACCAATCGCGGTGGTCTGATTGCAGAATTGGAATCGAAAAGTTTGGAGTAGTTTTACGTTATAGCACCCTAACTATCCCGAACTGCCATTTGGTTGGAAATTATCATCTGCCCAATGGCGTCATTCTGCAAAGTAAGTAAGCTTTGTGAATTGCAAGCGTTAATTTTTTTTTAATGAAATGGCCCCCACCTTGCAGATTCTAGCTGAGCATATTTCTTTGAAAACAGAGTGCTAGGTGAATTTGATGCATTATTTTTTTGTCATAGTCAGCCTGCTTTAATTTTTTTACCCACCTTTCTTGTTATGGTTCGAAGTGACGGGTTCGATCCCAGGTGTCGCAGGCACATTTCGATGCGGGTGAAATGCAAATACACTCATGTACTTTGATTTTGATGAACCCCAGGTGGCCAAAATTATTCCGTAGTTATTCCCACTGTGGCTGGCCTTATAATCGTATAATGTTTTTGGCCCGTAAAACTTCATAATTAGTTTTAATTCTTTTTCATCTTCTTTGTTGTGGTCAGTATATCAAGGTTCAACCGTAGTTTGCCAAGTTTTTGCTCTTAGCTTTGATTAGTGGCTGTTATGCTTTCAGAAGCCCCACATTGGAGGAATTCGCCATGCAGAATCTGGTTTAGATGAAGATCGGCGGTGCCTTGTGCAGAGGTTTGAAGGTCAGCGCTTAGCTCAAGAAGGCTGTGAATATGATGTCGGTACTATAGGATTTTTTATTGCGCTATTTCGAAAAGAAGGACTGTGACTCACGGCAGCTTGTGGCAATCATTGAATGTCAAAAAATGATTCACCATGGTTGCCCTTGAGCCATTTTTCTGCTTAATGTCGTAGAACAGTAGATTTTCTGAAAGTCTCATTTATTCGTACGATGACGCCACAGAAAACTATCCACTGAACATGTTTAAGTAAAGCTTTCTCCCGATCTAACCAAGGAATTGCCCTTCCCCGGCAGGTACCAATAGGGTTCAGTGTTGTCACCAACCCGAATCAACAAAACTAATTTAGGGCCCGTACCCAGGGGGCCAAGATGGCGTTAAAGAGGTTACATATGGATGATATATGGAAATCGTGCGTCAATTTTACAAGCAATGCTAATCACTATACTAAATATTGAGCATAGATGTTCCGAAAGAGCATGCAAAAGATGCATCGTACAGAGAAGTGCACTTTGCGAGCAGTAAGTGAAACCAATATATCGTGTGCTTCATCTTCAAGGGCTAGAAAGGAACTAGACAACGGTTGTATGTATGTATGTTGTATGAAAATATATTCCAAGCTATATTAACACTCCGTTTAATTATTGAATCAGTATCAGTGTGTTTAGCTCTTCGTACTTTACTTAGCTAACACTTTTAAGCAGCACCTTCTTAGGTTTCTGACTCAGTAAAGTTCCACGGGTTGTTACTGTCTGATTATTATCTTCTGTCTGATTGCTTGCTGGTGTGCGCAGTTGCGACAGGTTAGTTCTTGCTGGGCACAAGGCTTGTAACGTAGATATTCTGTAGGTCGTAATAGCTTGTAGCAAATACGTATTATTGCTAGTCACTCGCTTACTGTGCGGACCGTTACGAGACGTTCAGCTTCGGGCAGTAGTGTGCTGTCGGTGTAGTCACCGTCATCCATGCTTCGGCGCATTGGTTCAAGTGTGCGCCCACTCACTTATTCTTGATACGTTGGTGATAGAGCGGTTGTAAGCTTGCGTCAGAGTTGGGGTGGATGTGTGCAGAACACGTGCGAGAAACTTACTTATGCCAAGAAGCAGCGCTACTCCCTTTGTCACCGCACAACGAGTGGTGCTCAATCACGCAGACATTTCGATGCTGAAGTAATTTTCATGGAAGTTAGCGCTACAAGGCTGGCGAGTGAGTGAACTCTGTTTATCCTCGAGTGAAGCCGTGCACCGCGAAGACCCGGAAACACAGGCACTACTTATGTAGCAGTGGTGCGTGAACTTGGGCACACAGATTTGTTCCGTTCATTAATATGCCCGTCACAAATGTTGCAGCCACCTACTACACACATCTTCCCTCCACCGCTCCAGTTTTTCAGCGTGACTGGAACACAGCACGTTAGCGAAAACCCAGTTTTATTTCGAAAGCTGATCGCACAGAAGTAGGGCAGAAGAGGTAATGGTTTTGTACTCGTGCGCTTTCGCTGAGGCAACGTGCGGCGCACCGCCGAAAGCGCCACCTCGTTTCGCTAGAGCAGAGTGCTTCACGAAAAGGGTCAATATAGCTTTGCTGTGTGCAGGCGTCCCTCTTGGAAGAATCCAGCCTTTAGAGCAATGACCGAGCTCTGTGGCCCAGCAAGGCCGATTCCTCGCAGTGAGGACAGGCCAGGACTTATCCATAGCAGATGGTGTGCTGTAGCTGGCACACCCGTGTCGAAAGTTCCACAGGTTGGGTCAAGCGACTTGTCAACGTATTGGGCTTTGAAAGCAGGCATGACTGCCGTGCCGGTGGGCAGACGGCGGAGTGCTACGCGTTCCCGGCGTGGACGCATAGGAGGGAGGAGGTCATGTCATTCGGGCCAAAGTTCTTGTAGAGAAAACTTTCTATGCTGTCGGAGCTGCAGGTGAGCATTGACAGGGTCCACATGTTCTGCTGATCGGGCTGCAGCGGAAGCGGGGCAAGGAGAATGAGGGGTTGTAAATTTGCTCCCCGCGCTAGCACATTCGCTCGCACATCCTCTGCTGCGCCCATACGACTCGGTGTCGAATGAATGCGCAGCTCAGTTCACTTGTGCCGCAGAACTACAGCTTCGTCTTGGAAGGCGGATGCCAGAGGGTGTGCGTCACTCTTGCTTAGTTCACGCGAGGCGTCTTACGCATCCATGTTTACTACCTGTAGAGGGCTGCGATGCTCGAGGGAACCATTTCTGGCTACTTGGACAACCTCCAAAATCGCTTGTAGCTCTGCACCTGTCAAACTTAATAGTGTGCTATGAGTAGTTCTTGCCGCATTGCCGTATTGCCACCGTCGCTATTCATCCAGGCTGTACTGACGCCACTCTGTGAAACAGCGGCATCGCTGTTATTGCGTTGAACGTATAATCGCTAAGAATGGCTCTGCGATGATGTTAAAGCCTCCAACTTTGTTCATTTCCTCCACTTGGTTGGAAGGAGGTTAACAATAGCCGCCATCACGGGCAGCCGTGGCGCCGAAGGTGTTGGGAGAAAACAAACTTGTGGATTCCGATCGACCTGGGCGAGTATTCTTCGTCCTGAAGACGTAGCGGCTAGCCGCAGCATCTGAGCACATCCTGCGCCCTCACCCAGTTCAAGTGTGTCAATTTGTGCCTCCGAGGAAAGCACGCGGTTTGGAATGTGCTTCGGTAAACCATAGGCCATACGTATACTTTGACGATGAGCTGCTTCGAAGCAACAGCGCATCATTGCCGTGGTTCGCGTGTAAGGGAAGCAGTACTGAATTCTATATGTGATGAGGTTTTCCATGATAACGAGGGTGTCTTCTCTGAGGCTCCACTTACGGCAGGTGAGTCTTTGGAGGATCCCTTCTCTTGCTCGGCAGTTGCTCACTGTGTCGTGAAGGCACGCTGTGTGGTTGCCTGTGTTCAATATGATCATTCGTAGGATTTACTTTTACTCGTACTTTTTCTATCAGGCTTCCTTGTATTTACGGCACATTCATTATGACTGCTACTTCTCCCCTTGCCATTATTGGACCAATCACAATATACTGCGATTTTGTCGGGGAAGGAGAGATCTGGAGTGCTGAAAGATGACACTGTATTGCATGTAGAGCTGCTTGGATGACATCTTGCTGCACACCAAGTGACCCTCTCGTAGCCCGATAGTCTGCGTATGTTGAATGAGGCAACCTTTCTATTATTGCGAGATGATACGAGAGACGATGCGTGGCTATGTTAAAAAGAACAAGCGACAACACTGAGCCTTGCGGAAGGCCACATATGATGTAATAAAGCAGCGGGAATCGATCTCATATCTGGACTCGAGAGTGCGGTGTATATATATATATATATATATATATATATATATATATATATATATATATATATATATATATATATATATATATATATATATATTAATAAGATACCGTAGTGTAAAAACATCCTGCCACCGTCGAGGAGTTACACTGAGTCCTTCAATCTCCCATGCATTAAAATAACTACAGTGACGAAGAATGCACCGGCAAACAAGTTGTCATAGGACAGACATACGGAAATACGGAAAGCTTTATATTCGTAAGTTCTTAGGTGGAACCAACCACAACTTGTTGGCGGATCAGCGATGCAATCAGCCGTTTCCATGTCATTGCCAGCTTCGTCGATAAGCGCACTAAGCCTTTGTGACTGACTCTTTGTAACGAATTAAATACTCGTATAGCGTCATTGGTGGAGCGTTAGAATTACAGAATGTGTGCCAAGGGAAGGGACATGAAGTCGAGGACGGCTGAAAATAAGGGTGGGTGGTGAAATGAGTAAAATTGCAGATGCAAATTGGAAACAGCTACTGCGAGACAGGGATAATTGGAGTTCGCTAGAAGAGGCATTCGTCATGCAGTGGACATAAAACTAGGTTGGTGATGATAATGATGGTGATGTGGATAGTGGTACCGATAGTAGCTTATATGGGGAAGCAGACTTCGTCACATCGAATGAAGACTGGTATCAGACGATGGATGTGCAGTGTTTGCAATTTGCGCCACTATTTTGGCCTTCGTTGCTGGTGAACCAACTTCGATTTCCCACTCACGTCAGATTTCATCCGACACGCCGATTATCATATCGTATTTGCGCTTGAGAAGGGCGCCGTGCTCACTGAACATCTGCTGTACGAAAATGCCTTGCTTCCAGCTCACCGCTAGCTCGCCGGTGCTAAAGTTCGCTGCTAAAGCATTTCAGCTTAACATTGTGGCTACCTTTGGTGGTTACATTACGGACGAATGAGTCGGCGATACCTACCAGGGAATAAGCAACCAAGTTCCGAACTCTGTCAGGTACTTCGATGGTAATTGTACCTGTGATAGAGCGAGCGCTAGTTCACGGCCGCTTCAAAGAATATATATTTTGCATTTTAGTTATGAAAATCTAATTTCAATCAGGCAAGAAAGTTATGAAGTTTTAACGCAAGGATGTTCTGAAAAATTTTGCAAATATCGTGATTTAACCTATAGCACGCCTTGCTCTCCCATACTTTGCATCTTGCCAGCGCTCTATCTTTACATCTTCTTCTTTGCCCCTCTTTAATACAGCAAAATTAAGACAGCAATTAGATTGGCGTGCCTAATGCCTAAAAAAAGTATTGATGTGGCACACAAAAACTTGAAAGCTATAAGCACGTGAATAGATTAACTCTTGATGATCAGTTGCTGTTACGCAGTAAGACCTTGCTAGCTACGCAAGTAGCGGACAGGAGACAGAGGGATGCTAGACTTACTTTACCACCGACTGCGGTAGCTCAGCGGCTGTAGCGCTGTGCTCTGGTCACGGGGTCTCACATTAAATTCCTGGCCGCTGCGGCAGCATTCCTACATATGGACGCTATAAAACAACACTCGTGTGCTTGAATATCGGGGCACATTGCTAGTCTGAACTGATCAGGAGACACCAAGACGGTATCCCTCATAGGTATGTTCATAAGCCCGCATGCTCCATAGTGCCATTTTGCCTGTTTTACAGCGAAGCGTTCTATCACTAGGGTTCCGGGATTTCTTCGAGGCGTAACGTCGACAGAAAACAAAGGTGGGCCGATTTCGGCAACAGTTAAGGGCAGAACAATAGTTCATATAGCAAGTAAGCAAGCGAGTTCATACCACCGTAAGCAAAGCCCCGTAAGGCAAAGGCTACACGCATTCAGGAAAGTGAACAGTGCATACATTCTTTGGAATCACGGATGCAACGTACCGAACAGCATACGTTTCAATAAAGAACAAGCTCGAAACAAGCATCCGAAGCACATAATTGAAGTTAAGGCGCTCTTGATAACAATGCGAAGCATGTAGCGCTCCCCTAATACACTTCCCGGTAAAAGTTACCGTTGGCAAGCTGCCGTGGGGATGACAGCTTGCGACGTGGGTAGTGACGTCTCCAGCCTTTTGTATGTAAATAACCAGCCTAGCAATTGATTTTAATGCCGTCGCAGCACCGCTTTCGGTGGTGACATGCTGTCAAAATTACCATTACTTCCATTACTACGATTACTCTAAAATAGCATTACTACCATTACTCTAAAGACATAAAGCATTGCACACCCCCCTCAGCAGTTTTAGTGGGGCTTTTGAACAGCTTCGTTGCACATCTACTTTCATATGGTGGGGATGCCGAGTCAACTTTTTCTCTGGGCACGACTTTTCTGTAGACGACGCTTGGAAGTAACAGAAATATATAAAAAAATGCTTACTGGCTGGTTGCAGTGCTGCAGAAGCTGGCTGTGGGTGTGCCTGTACCTGTGGGAAAAACAATAGTCAATAGGCACCCGTTAAAAGGAGGCTGGTTAAGCGAAATTTTCGGCTATTGGGAACAATGCGTGAAGATTTGGTTGAGTTCACATGGAGCCAATTCGAAAAAGTCAGTTTAACACGTACCACTCATTCGGATAAGCAGCACCTCTGCTTTCTTCACTGACGGTTGCTACTCGGCTCAGCGAGAGGCACAGATTGGTTGAGTTGGAACGAAGCAATTCTGCTAATCACCGGAAAACCATATGGTGCATGCTTCTGTGAACGTGCACCATGAACATGTTTCTGTGAGCATGCACCGTAGCTGTGAACAGGTACGCCAGCGTCAAGGATGACGTTGAAACATACACGGCTGACAACGTGGAAATCATAATTAAAGGGACACTAAAGTGAAACAGCGCATTAGCTTAGATCTATAAAGTATCCTTGAACAACTCTAAGTTCATTGATTTCCATGTCGGTTGATTATTAGAAGAAAGAATGACGGTCAAAGTTTCATTTATTCAATGTCACTCCGAAACCGCAGGATTGCTTGTCAGTCTTACGTTGTAGATTGCAAATTATTCTTTCGCATTTCGGCCGTTGTTGCCAAGCTTTAGTTTTTGATACTTTCCAGATTCACTCTTTGGCTTCTTTATAAAGCAATGCACACTCAATCTTTACCGATAGAAGCTTAACTAGGCTAAGCCAGACGACATCAACATCTGTGACGTCACGGCGGGCGGGTGCGCCAACTTGAAGGCGGCGTCGGCACCCGTAGTTCATGTTCGCGCTTTTTCATGCTATAGAAATTATATCGACACCGCAGGTGCACTTCTGCCGTCGCCGCCGGCGTCGCTGTGATGTTCCGTGTGAAGCCCAAGGGTGATAACATCGTCGTCGCGCGCCGTATTTTGCATGTGCGAATTAAAGCGTGCGACGGTGAGAGGACGATGGCGGCTTAATCTCTCGAATGCAAGGGAGGAAAGTGAGGAGTAAGCGCGCTGCCTTCCGTCGCTAATAAGGCGCCAAGGGCAGGAGGCGGGGTGTTCAACTCCGGCGGCTGTATCGAATGTCGCGGCCGCGCGCAGTCGCGCCGGTCCTATCTTGAAAGCGATCTGCGATGAGTACAGAGTCTACCTTCGCCGGGCGCTCATAGCTTAGTGTGCGCTGTGTTCTCGCCGCTAATAGTTTGCGTTGACGCGCTAGGCAGCACGAAGGTCAATTCGCTCGCTGCTGCTGCCGATTTTCCTAACGGCAGCGTTTACACAGCTAGTGTCCGGGCTCGTCGAGTGAGATGTGCCAATGTTTTCCTGTGTGCTGGTGAGACCATGCTTGGTAATTTATTTATTAAGCGAATGTTTAGGATATTATACGGTCAATAAAGCTACTATTCTTACTTTGTGTGGCTTTCTAATTATTTGCTATAGCAATCGATACTTCGCCTTTCGAGCGAAACTGCGACTTTCGTGTGTCACAGCACCGGCAAGCATCGATAACTCAACTACTTAAAAGGACAATACAATGAGGAATACCTTCCACTGCATTAGCGAATTGCCATTCTACATTGTGCTAAAAGTCGCTCATACCACGGGGCTTGGTAAGCCACAAGAGGTTCAAAAACTAAACACGGGTGGCAAGACCACCTTGAAGTTCTTGCACCAGCTTTCTATCACGTCAAGAATTTTGAAGGTGTCTGTTCGTGCCTAGTCAATTTTTTTATCACTAATTATGAAAGATGCACTAATCTAAAAGAGCCAATGAGGGAACTTGCCAAGCAATAAAAGCTTGTGCCAAGTTGCTGTGAACCAAACATGAAAAAATATTTCGAATCTATGATGCCACGTTGATGAACCGGCGTTAGGTGCTCGAGGCGAAATTAAAGAGAAATGTACCTGAGCATAATTTTCTGTCTGAGTAATATACCCATTAGAACATTGTTCGCGAGAGTATTTGTGAAAGAATGCTTTGTTAGTACAGAGTTATTCAGGGTTTATATTTATTGTCCGTTAAACATGCCTAAAGCAATGCTTTGTTTACCGGAAAGCCAAGAAAAGTATAATATAATGTCTGTTATTTAGTTTTATTACTGCTTAATTTGCTATTTTGTGTCGTGGATTTGTGTGCATCAGGCATTGCAGATTCATAGTACTGCGGAACACTTCTGTTAAGATTAACTTCTGATAAGACGACCATATTTTCACAGTCTCTTCGAGTTAGTCTTAACGGGAGTCTACTGTGTGCGCTGACAAACAGTTAAACTTTATATTTGACATACACTTTGTTTATAGTCTATATGATTGCCGCACGACAGTATTGTGCAGAAAACCATCACGGTTGCTTTAGAACCAGTAGTGTCGGATGGCCTGTTCCGGGGAGAACGGAGGTGTGGTGTCATGCGAGTCAAAGGTGAATGAATATAAAAAGTCGTAGGAAAAATAGGGCTTAGGAAGGCGCTTTTTTCTGACAAGTTGATTTCAAACGAAAAAGCTAAAATAATGGTGAAAAATTATTGTCGGAAAAAGCCAAGGATAACAGCGTAATCTCAATCACCGACCTGATTGTTGTTTCAACATGCAAGTCTTGAGTTCAGCGCTTGTCCAGTGCAGTGTGTCTATGGCTTCGTCTCTTTAGCACTATGATTTTTTTTTACTTTGTTTGGAAAAATAGTCGCTACCAGGAAATCCGGCAGGACCGCTTTCACGATGAATGTCGACGCTAACGCGATTAGCATTGAAGCAAAGTAGCGGCACACCGTATTTCCAGTGCCAAAACGTGTATGCAGCCGGGCTCACTCGCGCTTCTTACTGCACACGCTACGCCGTATCCTCCTTTACTTTTCCTCTTTCTTTTGTGCTCTTCTTCCCCCCCTTTTTTGTAACATTTTTAAATAATATATTTGATTACCCTTACCCCCTTCCCCCAGCACAGGGTATCCAGCCAGTCTGAGAACTGGCTAACCTCCCTGTCTTTCTGTCTATTCCTCTTTGCTCCTCCTCATTGAAAACCGACAAACACATAGTGGAACATACCCCGTGACCTAAGCTTGTATCAAAGTCGTTCATTGAAAAGCGACACAGAGCGAGTTACGCATATCCAGTGTGCTCCAAGTCGCCGACAAGGGGGTTCGTTGGAGAACAGTAATACGGAGTGTCAGATTCTCAATGCAGCTTCCTCTGTGGCCTATGTCAGAGTCAAAGAGATTCATTGAATAGCAGCACATAGGTACACGTTGCCACATACCCAGTGACCCAAGTTGGTCCGACGGTTGCTTTTGTACCCTTTTTCCCCGGCACAGCAGACCGCGAACAGTCGCAGTCACAACGCTGGCGGGATGGAGGTGCGCAAACAGAGGGGAGTGAACGCTTCTTGCTGCCAGTCACTTCAATGCGTCCCCAAAACTTGAGATTATGATACCTTCAGTACTAGGTGCGCGAGAAGATAGCGCATGTCAAGCCAATACCCACCTCTGGCCACCCGAAATGGATATCAACCGCCGTGTATTGCCTACAAGATAGGGCGCAGTAGCCGCATATTCGCTCAGCCGAGAAAGCAGTGCCATGTGCAGCCACGGCTGGTCTAGAGGAGGAGGGGGCCTACGCTCACCTTCAACAAGATGGCAAAGAGATCGGCAGTAGGGTAATGTGAGAAAGCTATCAGTGGGTTTAAAAAATAATCTAGGAAGGTTTCTGTCCGAATTTCTTGTTAGGGCAATGGGCCACGCATCCAGGGCCAACATTTTTGCGGAACTATTAACCCGATTCACAGCATTAAGGAGCATGGCTGAACAATTAATATCGTTGAAGCTATGTATATTAGTACTTCATCAGAAGTACTAATCAGAAGTACTTTCTGCCATCAAGCTACATGGAAGCTGTAACATCGTGAACGAAATGTTATTACTGTGGCAGCTACACTTCTTAAGCCTTTAAGGGAATCATTGCTATTTCTCCCTATCAAGGCCACTGGTTATAAATTGGCTAAATTACAACTATAAAATTCTGAAGTAAACTAGTGACAAAAAGAAAGCACGAGTAGATACTTGGGGTCACCGGGTTTTTAAGATGAAACTATAGTTCAATAAACAATGATGCAGAATTTACGTACAAGCGGAGAAAACAGAAACGTTTAAGTTAGGTGCGGAAGAAAGCAAGGCAAACTTAGTAAAATGTAAGAAAACAATTTTTCGAGATTACCTTAAAGCAAAATGTGAAGAATAAAGGCAAAGGCGTGGAAAATAACCCATTAAGCATCAATGTCGTAACTGCTCAAAAGTGCGGAAGCACGCTCAGTAAAGCAATGAGATTAGGCGCAGATGCATAACAAAGTCAGAGTCGCTGCATGAACGTTTGAGATGTGAAGGAGCCTCTTGGTGCAAACTGTTGTACATTGACAGCAGAATTTGCGTATATGTACAGTAAGCAGAGTAATGAAAGCCGGGAACAACGAATACATTTCTGTTGTTGCAAATGTAGGGGCAGCACCAGTAAAAAAACGTAAAAAAGATGATAGTTAGTGTCTCTCAGATATTGAATTGTCCATACGAAAAACAAGCCATGTGGCTCAACACAAGCCAAAAGTGGCTCAACTTCTTACAGAAATCGCAAGAAACGCAAGTAACTTAACGCCTCACTCAGCGCTGTGGGGTACATGCGCACGATGAGGGAACGGAATAACTTCAGAACGAGAAGGGAATCCTGCAGATAGCTACCATTAAAAAAAATGCATGCACATTTCCTATTTTCAGATCTAACTACGCAACATTAGTTGCACCTTGACTTACATAATTGCCAGTGTCACTATAACGAAGATGAAGGGCAATGCCTTGAACACAGACATTGTACGGCCAATAGCGGCGAGTCTTCTGTAGTGCTGAGGTAGAGTTCCAGCTGGAAATTCAATGGTCAATAAGGTAAGGATGGCATTTGAGTCCGGTGCGTCTGCGATGGGCATTTATAGAGCGCCGCACCAAGAATATAATGTCACAGCAACCAGTTATTGTCCTTGCAGGCTGTTGACAATAGGTGCCCGCCTGAAGCTCCGAAGATAAAGTAGTGGCCTGAAATATTTTATAATCTGGGCATTGTTTAGGCAGCAGGCTTCGAGGGCTTTTCGTATGAAAGTCATACGATATCATGCTTTACCTACAGTATCAAATGAATCATTTACATAAATGAACTCAATATTTTAACACAGGTATAACTGCAGTGCAGACGTGAACGCAGGCACCGTGTATTTTCGCTGCAAATAGTAAAATAAATAATTGGACTCTGGAGCAAAGCCCGAATAAATTCTGACTGCTAGGTATAATGGAGGAAAGCTTTCACATGGAGTGCGATGGCCAAATGGTAAAAGAATGAAAACGAAGTGTCCTTGTGAGATATTTGTTTGCATCACATAAAACACTGTAATTCGGTGAAGTCACTTCAAAGTACCTTGAACAACTGAACAGCCCCTTGAAAAATGATAGTCCTGGGGCCCTATAACGTAAAACTATTCCAATATGTTTCTATTCCAATTTCCTGACGTCAAATTTGCGTAACCACCGACGCAAGCACCGGGCGGTCACCCATAGGGTTGTCTGAACAGACCAATCAAACGCTCTCCTCGTTCATAGGACGTCCCTTTTGTTTGCTTGAAAAACGAATAACATTGCCTACACTGAGCGGCTTGTTGTATCTAATTGGCTCACAAGAAGCGAGGAGAACGCTCAAGTGGAGAGGGATTCGATGGGGCCGAGCCACTGCACTGAAAACCGATAACCGGATGAAGAGGGTGGTGCTGGCGTCTCCGATTGGTCGGCTTTCCCTTACTTAGCTTGTGGTGGCTGGTCGAAAATCGCGGCGGCATGCAACGGAAGCTTAAGAATGACGCTAAAATTGACCCTCAGCAAAGAAGAGTTGGCAGAATGAGGTAGTAAACGTGCCGAAAGTGCTTGAAAACGTTACACGGTCACGCAAGAAGTTTTATTATACGCAAATACACCCATGCTCTCCGGCAGGTGCGAGTAGCCAGCGTCTCAGCGATCGGCGGCAGCTATCTTTTATTCCTTTCGGAACGGGGCAGCCTGCGGCTATTCCGAAAAAAATTCAGTTTTGTTCGGCATATTAATGCATCTTTATTGCGTACACGTCACTTTGACGCGGTGAGTTCGTGCGGTTTTGTGACGTCGCGTGACAGGCAGGTGAAGTGGGTGCAGCCCGAAAACTTTTCACCAATAGCCGAGGGCTAATGGCGAAAAGGGGTCGAATCAGAAATAACTGTTTTCTTTTTTCTGTCAAATCATGCATAATCAGTGTGCACACATCATATCAGATGGGGAGGTATTGCGATTTTTGTAACGTCGCGTGACAGACAGGTGAAGTGGAGGGTGGTCGAAAAAAGTTTTTGACCAATCGCGGAGGGCTGATAGCAGAATTGGAATAGAAAAGTTTGGAATAGTTTTACGTTATAGCGCCCCTGGTCGTTTGTTGCGCATCACAAAAGCATTGCTTAAGAACATTAAACAAAAATTGAGCTGCTAACAACACAGGGGATAAAAAATTGCAATGTGTACGTTGGTAGGGCCATATATAATGTTTTCTGCATTAGCTGCAGATTGTTTTATAGTACATATATGTTTACGAACTTCAATTATCGACGGTAATAATACCTGGATTGTCGAATATGTTCAATATGATTTGTACGTGCTCAGACCAGAACATTAGTTGCACCAAGAGCTTTTTTTTTCTAGCACGTGTTTTCCCCCACACGGCATCATTATTATATATTTTTTTATTAACTGCGCATAAGGAGATGTTCTTTCCTATTAGATGCCTCCACCTACGGGTATTCTCTTAATGCACCGATGAGCTGAAAAAAATCTCCTTACAAAGAACAGCAAAAGTACTGTTGTGGCAACAGTTCTGAAGTCCACATACGCAGAGTGAAAACAAGTGTATATGAGCACTTCACAAACGTTAGGGGGTTCATGTTGGCTCACGCCCAACGGCCTTCGTTGGGGAAAAACGGAGCGCACGAAAGCACACACAAAAGAAGCACATAATTGCGATAATATGAGCGAATATGTGAAAAACGTATATATGAAGTTGTTGAAAAAGTAAGTCACCGTGGCAAATACGTCTCCACCAAAGTTACAGTAACTAAATTTATTACCTTTTAGATAGTAACGATTGTTGAACAACTTGTACGAACGTACATGCTGCGCTGTGTTGCAATCATTCTGATGGTCATGCAAGCGGTATTTTAGCTACTGACACTGGTCCATTACACAGAGCAGGTTTCTTCTCAAAAAGCTTCTTACCACGAGTAACATGATCCTTCCGAATCTAAGGGCACATGTTTTATGTCTTCTCCAGCCTCCTCACAAGAGCACATAGCACTGTCAGTCTTTTTGTCTTGTACAAGAAACATTTAGCATAGACTGTACCTATTCGAAGCCTAGGAGTTGTTTCTCTGGAGCGGCTTGTTTTTGAAGGTATGGTGAATTGCATGCTATGGTTTTGCGCATATAATGTGCAGCTTTCTGCATCATTTGTGAAGCAAGTTTCTCTGGACATTCGACCACAGAGCTTGATTAAAGTACAAAGCGTATCACTCACCGCTTGGGGCAGTAGCGTTAGTGCTGCATTATGGCGGGCTTCGCGCGTTATGTCACCTACAGTAACGCTTCCTGTGATTAGCAAAGACTTGGTACCCACTGGAACACGATATAATGTAGAAGACCCTCTGCTGTAGCGCAAGCCTTTTGTATTTCGTATAATATTGCACTGTTTAGTTTCCCCAAGCTGATATTCACTATTCAGGATAGTGGAGCTTCCATATCACTCAGAATTAGGCATCGAAATTATCCTGTATGAACATATGAAGCGTAATTCGGGAAGTATAGCAAGGAGCTTTGTCGTCGTAGATGTTTAATAACACTGTGCGAAGGTTCTTCGTGTATAATACGGTGGTACAAGGGACACCGATGCATAGCTCCCATTCTTACACGAATGATCCGAGAAGACTTGAATACGGTTCCTGTATGCAGTGTAGAGGTGTGACAAGGTTACCCGTCTGATCGTAATTACTGACATGTCGCACATGTGAGCTAGGGAATGGAAGTGATGATTTTTGTAATTTGGAGTAGCCACTGAGGTACGATACATATGTTGGCCAGTATTCATGAACAGATTTCGGTACTGAACTATTATCTCATACCTGAGAGCCCCATCTCGATCGTGATTGACTTTACAAAGAGAATGATTGGCATGCAGAGTTGCTAAACAAAAGTGGTGACATGTTCTGGCAAATCTTAGCGTCTGAAAAGCGAACCGGTGAGAGTCGGCAATAACCAACGCTCTTCCAGATGCCCGGGGTCCCCTCATGAATATTCGGAGGCTTCTTGAGAATAGTCATTGATGTGTCTCTTTTAGGGTTCGACATTGCCTGTAAAGCACAGGAGCCTAACAGGCTATCCTTTCGTCTAATAATGACCTAGTGAACACATATTAAGGCTGGTGTCGTCGCACCTTGATTCTAGCAAAGCAGCAAACGAATTTTATAATGTAAGCGAATTCACTTTCTCCTCTAGTGTTTTTACGCGCGGAACCCATGACAGCCGCCTGTAAAAAACAGTGCTCAGACATTTCTGTAGACGCACAAGCACCCGGAGCTGAAAGTCATGTTCTAAACAGAAGTACTTGCAAAAGGAAGAGGAGCAGTTTCTCTTTATTTGAAAGGCCCATGCCTTTACTTATTAATACCTCATTAAGAAACTCTAGCCCTCTTGTAGGCCCTGCTGAATTTCAGCGAGTACTGAGGCCAGATGCTAAATGCACAAGTCGTCTGGGCTAAGAGAATAGCGCAAGTTAGGCAATATATGGGCCAACTCAGCCATTACATTGTTAGAAAGAAATGGACTGAGAAGTACATTTCCTTGCAGAACACTTTTCCTTACTTGTTCCTTGCTATTTTAATCAGACTTTCTATAAAGATTTTACTGTCCCTTTAGAGCTCAGCGATCCATCTAAGTGTTCGACCTGTCATACATATTGTGTCACATTCTCACTTCGCTTGAACATACACTCCCCCACCAGGACAGGAATTGGCCTCCCTGGTGCAGTATTCGGCTACTACCTTCCACATGACTCTTACAACTAACCCATGGCTTTCAGTCCCCAGTGGCTGCGGAGCACCTTACCAAGCAGGCGGTTAGACCTGTGACGCGGCCGAGGGTGCTAAGAATCTCTGGACCTGGACAGGTCGCCAGTGAAAACTGCACCTGGAAACATCTAACACACGAGCCCTCTCGAGTGACGCTAGCTTAGCAGGACTCGTTGAGGAATTATGAGCTATTGCGTGGAAGTTTATTGGCTTTAGGGACGTTAGAAGAACTGGAGAGGCTTATACAGTGCTGTCTAATGGCCACCTCCTTCGCTGCAGAGGACTTCGACATAAGAGAGAAAACGGGGCAAGATTCCTAATTCATAACGACATAGCGGGCAACGTTGACGAATTCTACAGCAATAATGACAGGGTAGCAGGAGTCGTTATAAACCTGAATAAGGGGTGTAGAATAAAAGTAGTACAAGCCTACACTTCAACCTGCAGCCACGATGATCGAGAAATAGAACAGTTTTACGAAATGTTGGCTTAGCGATGGGAAAAGTGCAAAGTCAGTATACTTTAGTCATGGGTGGGTTCAATGAAAAACTGGGGAAAAGCAGGCTGGTGAACAAGCATTTGGCAGCTATGGCAGCGATTTTAGGAACACTAAAGATGTGGGTAGAATTCGCGGAAAAGAATAGGCTCCGAATAACGAATACTTTCTTCAGAAAGCGTAGCCACAGAAAGCGTACGTGGAAAAGCCCTAATAGAGAAACAAGTTCATACTCTCTGCCGATCCCAGCATAGTGCAGCATGTAGAAGTGTTAGGTAGGGTAAATTGCAGTGATCATAGGTTAGTTAGGTCTAGAATTTCCCTCAATATTAAGAAAGCAGGAGTAAAATTAGTCAAGAAGAAGCAGGACAGCCTACACGCAGTAAAGGTAAAAGCAAACCAAGATATCTTAGTGCTCATCCAGTCTGGGAAGAAGGATGACCAGCGAAGCTGTGTATGTGGACCCCTTACTGGCGAAGTGCACCTCCGCCGCGGGTCGGCCCGGCATTGCACCATTTTCGGGATCGGCCCACGTATGGGGAGTGCTTCGCGCATGCTTCACCTCTGCCGCGGGTCGGGCCGGTATTGCACTTTCTCCGAGATCGGCCCACTATGGGGAGTTTTTTTCTTACAACGACGCGAAAATTTTCTTGGACAGTAGACGTATACAGCTTCTCTGTGAAAGTAGGCCAAGCAGAACAAACATGCACCTTTAGAACAGAGATATGATGACATAGAGGCACTGAACGAAACCGTGACTAGGCTGGCTTCAGAAGCTGCAGTTGAAGTGGGAGGTAAGGCTCCAAGAAAACTCGCAGGTAAGCACTCCTAAGCAACAAAGGAAGTTATAAAGAAACGACAAAGCATGAAAGTGTCCAACACATGAGATCAGAAAGACTTCACGGAACTGTCAAAACTAATCTACAAGGAGAAAGTGATGGATACTCGAAATAATAACTTGAGAAAGACTGAAGAAGCCGTAAAATTGGACGCAGTCTGAAATGAGTGAGAAAGATACTTGGCATAGGACAAACCAAGATGTATGCACTAAAAGATAAGCAGGGAAATATCATAAGTCTAAAGGTGTTTATTTGGCAGAGCTCGGGAGAAGCGCAACGTCGACGGGCAGGGCAGTCACAGCTTCCAAACACGAGAGCCATTGCTGAGCAGGAGCGCTCGACCCACTAGCGTTTAGAGCCAGTAGCAAAAATAACAGTAACAGTAACAGTAACAAAAATAGCTGTGGAGCGCTGTTTGACGTTCACAGTCGCAAAAGGCAGCAGTAGACGCTTTCGAGTGTAAAAGCGGCCTGATGGAGAAAGTAGTGCGATGGCGTCAGAGAGGCTGCTGCATTGCATTGATACAATCACTGATGAGTTGGGAGGAACATTGGTGTCGTGCCTGACGAGTAGTTTGTTTGCAAAAGAAGCATTATCGGCAAGCGTCATATGTGCGATCGGCGACAGTTCTAGTTCAGCCCGTGCGCAATGAATGACGGCATCGTGGCGGGCGAGAAAGTCCCACCCCAGGATAACTTCGTGGGAGCACGAGGAAATCACAATAAATTCGACGGCGTATACAACGTCCTCGATGAGAACACGAGCGGTGCACGCCGCAATCGGGTGAATACGCTGTGCGCCTGCTATGCGGGGGGCGAATCCAGCAATGGGCGTCGTAACCTTTCGAAGGAAGCGACAAAGCTTTGCGTCCATAACTGATACAGCGGCTCCGGTATCCACGAGGGCATATGTGCGCACACCGTCCACTAACACGTCTATCACATTGGTCGGGCTACGTTGAGGACTTCCGCGTTTCGACAGCGTCGCAGCCCTTGCCTCATGGAGTGCGACAATTAGTTTTCCTCATCCCGAGCTTCGGGACGAGGCCGCATCGGTGATGGGGAGCGTCGGCGTGGAGAAGTTGAGCGGCGGATGTTGGCGGACCGGCGGAATGGTGGTGACGCAGCCCGAGGTTCGTCGTCGTAATAAGGGCGCGGAGAACCCACCATAGAACTTGCCCCATAAGGTGTAGCGCTAGGCGACTGCACGCGACTACAGTAGCGTGCGACGTGGCCTGCATAGCCGCACGCAAAACATATTGGTCGATTGTCCGCTGCACGCCACCGAGTCGTTGCGGCAGGTCCCATCCATGTGGAAGGACGCGTTGGACGTGGCGCCTGGTGAAGTGATTGCATAGCAGGCTGTTGTCGGAGCATAGCGAGGACTTCGGCGTACGTGAGAGGTCCCCGTTGAGGGAGTTGTTGAGGCTGGGTGACGACTTCCGCGTAGCTGAGTGGCACAGCCGTCGGGATCTGTTGGGGCCTGGCCATGACTTCGGCGTAGCTGTGAGGCGCAGCCGCAGGAACACGCTGGTGGTGCTCAGGCAAAACCTCGTGCAGTTCTTGCGCTATGACGCGGCGAAGCGGAGGCGCAAAACTTGGCGTAGGCGCGTGTACCGACTGCGGCTGTGCAAAATCCATCAACGAGAGTTGCCGGGCAACTTCCTCGCGGACGAACGCCTTCATTTCTGCGAGCAACGCTGCCTGGTTGGACATGGCAGCCAAACCAGCGAGGTGTTCGTCACGCGGTAGAGATCGACGGGTCAGTGACCGCTGCCTGCGGAGTTCATAGCTATGGCACAGTGTGACAATTTCAGCCACAGAGCGTGGACTTTTGGCCAGCAACATGTTAAAGGCGCCGTCTTCTATGCCCTTCAGTATGTTTCGGATTCGATCAGACTCCGCCATGGTCGAATCGACTTTCCTGCATAGATCCAGGTCATCTTCGATATAACTGGTGAATGTTTCGCCTGGCTGTTGAGCTCGTTCTCGCCAACGTTGCTCGGCACGCAGCTTGCGAACAGCAGGGCGACCAAATACATCGGCGAGGGAAGTCTTAAATTCCGACCATGTCTGGAACTCCGCTTCATGGTTGTTATACCACAGGCTGGCCACTCCAGCGAGGTAGAACAGAACATGGCTCAATTTGGCTGCTTCATCCCACTTGGTATGGTCACCTACCCTGTCGTACGCCGTGAGCCATTCGTCCACGTCAGTGTCGTCCGCTCCAGTGTAGATAGGAGGGTCGCGATGACGAGGCACCCCGGGACACGCAGTGGGTGCAGGAGGAGGCGTTTGCTGGGAGGCGTCTTGGGGCATGGTAGATGGTAGGGTACGGGACCGGAGTTCCAGGATGATCGTCTGAGGTTACCCCGCACACTCCACCAATTCTAAAGGGGTTTATTTGGCAGAGCTCGGGAGCAGCGCAACGTCGACGGGCAGGGCAGTCACAGCTTCCAAACACGAGAGCCGTTGCTGAGCAGGAGCGCTCGACCCACTAGCGTTTAGAGCCAGTAGCGCTGAACCCACTAGCGCCTCTTCTACAATCTCTTCGCTACATAAGCAATTTCAAAGATATAGTGAAAGCAGCGAAATACCTCCATACTGACCTCCACAATACCCAGAGCAGCAACGCTGCCTTCATTTCAAGTAGTAATGGACAGGATACAAAGGTTCCTTCTATAACTAACGATGAAGTTAAAAGGTCCTTGCAAGACATTACCTGGGGAAGAGCGGCGGAGGATGGAATAACAGTGGATTTATACAAAGATGGAGCATACATAATGTTTAAAAACAGGCGGCCTTTCATATGAACTGTCTATCGACTTCAAGGGTCCCAGAGAACTGGAAGAATGCCAATATTCTACTAATCTACAAAAAAGCAGTCCTGAAGGAATCGGAAAATTATACGACCATTAGCTCACTTTCAGTATTCTATAAACTATTCACCACAATAATTTGCAATATAATAAGGGTAACACTTCAGTCAACCAAGAAAGCAGGCTGGCTTCACGAAGGGATAGTCTACAATAAATCACATCTATGGCATCAATCAGGTAATCGAAAAATCTGCAGAGTACAATCAAACTTCCTATATGGCTTTCACAGATTATCAAAAGGCATTTGATTGAGTAGAGATACCAACAGTCATAGAGGTCTTTCGTAATCAAGGAGTACAGGAGCCATACGTGAATATCTTGGAAAATATCTACAAGGATTTCACAGCTACTTTGGTTCTCCACAAGAAACGTAGAAAGCTAACTTTAAAGAAAGGGGTCAGTCAAGGAGACACAATCTCTCCAATGCTATTCACTGTATGCTTGGAAGTGGTATTCAAATGATTAAACTGGGATGATTTAGGAGTGAAGACCAAAGGCGAATATTTCAGCAAGCTTCGGTTTGCAGACGACATTGTTCTGCTCAGCAACACTGGGGGATGAATTACAACAAATGATTGAGCACCCTAATTGAGGAAGTGTAAGATTGTGGCTGAAGACTAATATGCAGAATAAAACTTGGGCGAAGGTCAAGCCATGTCCTTGGATTCGGCAAACTTGGGCAGAAGACAAAAATAATGATCAATAGCCGAGCAAGGGAACAAGAGTTAAGGAGTAAGTTTACCTAGGTCTATTACCCACGGGTGACCCTGATCAACAGACGAAATTTACAGAAAAATAAAAATGGGAGGAGTGCACACGACAGTATTGCCAGATCTTCACTGGGAGCTTACCGCTATCATTGCAAAGAAATGTGTACAATGACTGCATTCTACCAGTGCTAACGTATAGGGCGAAAACTTGAGGTTTGACAAAAACAGCTCGAGAACAAGTTAAAGACCACGCAAAGAGCGACCGAACGAAAAATGTTAGGCGTAACTCTAAGAGACAGGGAGAGAGCGGTATGGATCAGAGAGCAAATGGGGATAGCCGATATTATAGTTGCCTTTAAGAGAAAAATGGTGGGCAGGCCATGTCATACGCAGGATTGAGAATCGGTGGACCATTAGAGTTAAAGAATGGGTGCCAAGTGAAGGGAAGCGCAGTCGAGGGAGGCGAAAACTAGGTGGGGTGACGAAATTAGGAAATTCGCAGGCGCTAGTTGGAATCAGTTGGCACGCTACAGGGGTAATTGGAGATCGCAGGGAGAGGCTTTTGTCCTACAGTGAACATGAAAATAGGCTGATGATGATTACAAATGCACAGAAACACAGCAGCGGTGATCAAGCCGCATCTTCATTCCCTGCTTTTTCTATAATAAATTCAGTGTACTTTGGTAGATGCGGAAACCTGCCACGCTTTCAGTCAGTACTCCTTTAATTTTGGCCACCACTGCAGTCTCACATCTGTCAACTTCTCCACTGGTTTACACAGGTAGCTCACAAGATTCAGAGGTCGAAATAAATCTATAGATAGCGGAGACTTGGCATGTTTACCTACAGGAACTGTCGGTCCAGTTTGACAAGATGTAGGGAGCCATTCTGTTGTACAGAGGCCATTAGGTATGTTCAATAAAATATTCGTGCCCACGGGACAGATTGCTCGAGGCAGCGTAAGTAAGCCCGTTATGTCGTGCTGCAGCTTTCTGAAGGCGAGACCCAAGTGTGTTCTTGAGATAGTTCAAATAGTTGATTTAGTTCGGGTTGTTACCGACCGATGAAAGAGCTCACATATGTTTTAAACTGCTTTACAGAATTTATGAATGGGGGGTTTTCAATGCTGTACCTGGGTGTGCAATTAACTGCCAGAATTATTCCGCGATGCCTGCTTCAGACACTTTGTGAGCTAAAGATGCGGTCCTGAATCGATGTTGCAGCGTTACAGGCCCACTAGAGCAGAAACTTCCATAATTTTGCTTCAGATCTTGGTGCTGTAAGTGAAGAGTAGAATTCCTATCTGGTTTTAGTAGTTACCGACTCATGCTATCATGAGTATTTTCGCAAGTCTCTGTGATCCTCAAGAAGACCTGCGAATCTATATTTTCTCTCAGCTTTTTAAAGCATGTGTTAAAGCCGATTTAATTCACAATTTGTACCAGCATTGTCTTCAGAAATTTTAGCAAGCTTGGAAAAGCGGTTTATGCAGCCTTGAATGAGAGATAGACCGTTATCTGCGTCAGTGACCGTTTAAGCTTGGCTAGTAATGTAGGACCAAAATGCCTGCCGAGGTGTTATCTTTGTAGCCTGATTTTGAGACAAAACACAGAAGCGAGAATTTCGTATTAGGATAGGGTCTTATTAGGACAAGAAAGGGGCCCCTGCCTTGCGTTTCCATATTTGTTCTCCATTCTTCTCCACCTAGAAGGTAGAGCACTGTGAGGTCTAAGCAGCTGCAGGAAACAAAATGCCGTGCGAATGCCACTGACTCATCATTCAACAGCCCTAAACCGCTCTTCTCAATTTCTTTTTTTAGCACGTTATCACGACCGTTAGGCTATGAAAATAGATTTGATTTAGTAGAGATACCAGTGGTGATGGAGGCATTGCGCCAGCAAGAAGTGCAGGGGGCATACCAGAATTTATTTGGGAAATATCTTCAAAGATTCCACTGCTACCTTTATTTTCCACAAAAAAATTGGAAAAATACATATAAAAAAGAAGTGAAGCAAGAAGGCAACATTTTTCCGACGCCATTCGCGGCATCCTTAGAATTGTTCAAGCTTTTAGACTGGGAACAATTGGGGGTCGGTATCAACGGCGAATTTCTCAACAACCTTCGGTTTGCGTATGACCATGTTCTATTCAGCTACGCTGGGGTGAACTTCAAAATTGTTTGATGACCTTAACCGAGAAAGTGTAAGGGTAGGGTTGAACATTAACATGCAGAAGACAAAGATTATGTTCAATAGTCTCGAAAGGTAACACGAGTTCAGTAATCGCTGGTCTGCCCCTAGAGTCTGTGCAGGACTATGCTAAGTCAATTAGTAACAGGGTACCCTGATCATGAGAAAGAAATTTACAGAAGAATAGAAATGGGCTGGAGTGCATAAGGCAGGCATTACCAAATCTTGGCTGTGAGCCTAATACTGTCCATTGTAAAGAAAAAGTGCACAGTCATTGCATGCTACCCGTGCTAACATACGGGGTAGAAACTTGGAGGTTAACAAAGAAGCTCGAGACAAGTTAAAGGCTGCGCAAAGTTCGATGGAACGAATAATGTTTGGTCTAACATTCAGAGTCAGGACGAGGGCGGTGGGAAATAAAGAGAAAACGGGGATAGCAGATATCACATTCTAGCGTGCTGCCAAGGTCTATGTTGCGGACGGCGCCGACGGCACAAAGCTGACGAACGATCTAAGAAAAGTTAATGCTTTAAAGAGAGACCTCCAAGATGACAAGCTTGTGCTTCGGGGTGATGTAACACCCGCGATCGCGCTCCTGCGTTTTCTCTTGCAACCACGTATATTTTTAAAGCGATGAATATGAAATGTCCTACCTAGGTTACATAATACGGCAGACGTCCAATGCCATAGCTGCAGCTGCGTAAGCTGTTAAGAATAGATGGGCTCAGGGTTTGCGCGAAATGAATGCATGTTTCCCAAGATTTCAGTGACATTGCCACTGCAATTTCTTAGGAAAGCATTAATATGCAGTTTTCGCACTATTATTGCTAAACTTGTAATAAATGACTCCCGAGAAATGCCTTTTGTTTCTACACAACTGAAGCAGTTACCCTTGAGGTTATTATGTAGAAGCGCTGTGTAATACCCACGGAAATAAGTACGTACACGCCAGAGGCGTAGCCATGGGAGGGGGGGGGGGGTCTTATGGGTCTTCAGCCGCCCCCGAAATTTTTTCGTAGTGTCCATGCGCCGCCGGCCAAAACAACCCCCGGCGCCGGAAATCATGCCCGATTTTGTCTAGAATGTCCTTTTCCCGCTCGAAAAAACATTTTAGCGCGAACATTGCGAAATCGGGCTGGATTTCGCGGTGACACCCATGCACCGGGAGTCACATACCGTAACGCAAGGAGCTCCATCCGAGCACAAATTTCCAAGGGCGTGGCGGCCGAGCTCGCCGCGGCATCTCACTGAGGCCGCGAAATTGGGAGCGCTTGGATTTCAATTCTGACACTTTATGGGTATAAAGTTTTAATAAACTTTTGATGCGAAAGGTGCATTGATATTTCCAAAGTCGTGCTTTAGATTTTCAATTCCGGAACATTGTGGGCTTAATGTTGGTATAAACATTTGACGCCAAAGGTGCATTGACTATATAATCTTAGATCGGAACATACAACGAGACAAGCCAAATCAACACACTATCAGACAAGTTGACAAAACACGCAGCGAGATACGATGCGACGAAGCGTTAAAGTGGTTCATTTGTGCCGTCGCAGTTGTGTCGCATAAAAAAAATATCAACATTATTTTTCACCTACGCCAAAGCATCCATGTCACGACACTAAAGCCAGCCAGGGCAACTACGTTCTTATTTATTTTTTCTACTTTGACTTTTATTCGTGAGGACACATTGAGCTTCTTAAAATTTTTTTTTTCGTTCGCGCTACCCTATACCCGCGGGCTGCCAGAACCAGCCAGAGCGCATGCGTTTTTCTTGTGCTGCCCCGAAACCACCGCGCGGCGTACTTCGGTACGCGTGTTGTTTTCTCTGGCCGAGTGAATTTTCGCCTGGCAGAATTTCCGACGCCTTCTTGCTAGCAGAAAAGAAAAATAAACAATGGTCGCTCAGCGCCATCACTGTGAAGACTTGACGGATTACACCGTGTTCGCTTGAGCGCAACTTCTCGGAAAGTTTTGTCTCGCCGGTGTAAAAGACCGAGCTCTATGCGTATGGTTCTCGGTGGACCAAGCGTCTCACGTTTTCTTCGGTATTCATTCAGTAGCCACATTAAGTGTCTAAATTAGGCATCGGATTGTGGACAACATACTCTCCTTTGCGTTTATTTACTTTATTTCGGTGCCCCCGCCCCACAAAAGAAAAAAAAAATAGATACATTGTTGCGGCGTAGTGAATTGTCGCATCGTGACAGTTTGTTACTTCTATTGCGGAAAGTAATCGGCCACGGCACGCTTCGGTTGCCGGATACTATTAGTATATTATTGTGATAGCAATTATATGATGACTTCAGGCGCATTCGTGCTGTCGCCGTCGCCCTCAAGTTTCGTATGAAGTCTCAGCGCAATAACGCCGTGACCGCGCGCCGCATGCTGTATGCGCTAGTGAAAACGTGGGGGGGGTGGAATGGGTGAGCCGACGATGGTGGCTCAGTCTTGCGTGCGCTAAGGAGAAAAGCAGGGAGCAAGCGCGCCGCCATCCGTCGCACGTGATACATCGGATGGAGTGGATCGAACGGGGGTGGCATCTAGGATTCTGTGAATCTGTGATTGCACTACATGTTTATTTGCCTTGTTTGACGCATTATATACAGGGACTTTTTCTTATATACTTAGATTTATTGGAGACTTATACGTATATTTAAATATCTTGTTGCGAGGTTTTGTGTATACGTGCAGTGAACTTTCTTTCCAGTGACACTTTTTTGGCCTTTATCAAGCATTTGAATATTCCATTGTATCTTCGCATTTCTAATGAACAAGGGTGAGTTAAATGAAAGTGAGTCTACCCACCCCGCGCAATAATGGTTTGGTTCATTATCTGCAAGGCATGCGCGTAGAACACAGGCATCTTTCATTTACAAAAGTGACACGCAGATGTGAGGGTAAATGCTCTACAATGCTCTCATAGACTGGATATAACATGCTTGCGTGACGTAATGAACGCTTCAGAAGTTGAGCAGCGGAGTGCCGTGAATGTTTAGACAGCTGAAGGTGTTCCCCAAATGGAAATTATTCGCCGTATGGCTGCCGTGTACACTGAACATTGCATTTCATTGGCCACTGTGAAGCATTGGAGCAAACGGTTGAAAAAGGACGTGAAAGTTCCAAAGACGATCCAAGACGGGGCCAAAGCCATCGTGCAATCACCCCCAACACAAGCGCAAAAGTTGATAAGCTGATGAGACAAGAACGGAGGATAAACATCGATGAACTGGCAGAGCATGTGAACATCATTCGCGGTTCGGTTCACACCATAATTCATTACCATCTTGGTCATCGGCTCTTGTGTGCGCAATGGATGCCCAAGATTTTGAACCACCGCCAGAAGAAGGTTCTGCGCTGCCTTGACTCATCTGATGTGGTATCACAATGAGGGTGACGGCTTCTTGTGTGCATTTGTGATCGAGGACGAACCATGGTGTCACTACTACGAGCCTGAAACACGACGGCAAAGCTTACAGTGAAATCATTCGAATTCATCGCCCCCAAAGAAAGCAAAGGCCGTCATATCCGCCGGAAAGGTGTTGTGTAATTACTATTTCTTTTCGATAATTAGGGGTCATTACTGATAGAATTTTCTAAAGCCGGAGAGACTATCAATCGTTTCCGATATTGTGAAACGCCGGATCGGCTGCGTGTCGCAATTAAGAACAAACGGCGTGGAAAATTGACGAATGGGGTCATCTTGTTCCACGACCTGGCTATGGTGTTGGCCTGCTGAGCACGAGGTCGCGGAATCGAATCCCGGCCACGGCGGCCGCACTTAGATGGGGACGAAATGCGAAAACACCCGTGTACTTAGATTTAGGTGCGCGTTAAAAAAACCAAGGTGGTCGAAACTTCCGGAGTTTTCCAGTACGGCATGCCTCATAATAATAAAGTGGTTTTGACACATAAAACCGCATAATTTAATTTTTAATTTTTCCGCAATGCCCGTCCCCACGTCGTCGATGTGGTTAATACAAAACTGGCAAAGTTCAAGTGGGAAACGCTGCAACATGCGCCATACAGCTAAGACCTGTTGCCTTGGAACTTTCACATTCTGGGGCAAATGAAAAAAAAACAGCGTAAAAGAAACAGATTCGTGTCGAACGATGACGTGAAAGAGTCAGTTGCGGATGTGTTGAAGCAGCAACCTAAAGAGTTTTATGAGACGGGAATCACTCGACTCGTTAGTCAAAGGGATAAATGTCTAAATGCTCATGGATGCTACTTTTAAATGAAATACCCCGTTTGTCACATATTTGCATTGGCTCACTTTAATTTGACTCGTCCTCGTATATCTTGCAGAACGGCTTTGCATAGGTGCTCTCTGTTGCGACAATAATTTCGGTGCAATTACTCACGATACACGACCCATCACAGCTGCTCCTGCGTAATACATTGGAATAAATGACAGCGTCATTGAGATTTTTCACTGGCCATTACATATGTAAAAAAATATTAACAAGGTTGTTGATTGACAGAGTTTCATTAACATGCTTGTCCTCAACTTGTTCATTTCATGGACTTTACATTTTTCATATGAGTGGAATTCCCTGCTTTGCTGGTTTCGAACTGATATAGTTCTGAGAATCGCGTGATATTTTCTTTACTTATTAAATAGACAAAAACATGAAAGCATTAATATCTGTTATTCTGAGCACAATTTCTGGCACATACGAGTATATCTTTTTATTAAAAAATACATATATTACTTGTTTTGACAGTGCTTAGCGTTGAAGAATTCATTTGCAGCATCTTTGGCAATGGAAATGCAGTTATTATTCATGTATTTGATCTCTCGACAAATTGTTTAAGTGGAAGCTTTAGCTCGGGCCCAACTCCGACGCGGCCCATTCAAATAAATGTAAAACGCACAAACGCTTTTCTGAGATAACCTCTGGATCATATTTATTCAAATTTGTTGAACTTGAGAAAGCTAGCTTCTAGTATCTGTTGGAAGCGGAGTTCGATTTAGGGCCTGAATTTTGTTTAAAATATTTTGAAAAATTTTAATGGGCAAAAAAAAAATGGAAGCACGACGTTTACAAACTAAAAGCTTTTCATCAAAAACAGATATCGCGGTTTTTCAAACGGCATCTATTATAAGAGTCAAAGCGGACAAATTCAGTATGTCAATTTGTACCTTACGTGAATTAGTTACGTGGTGCACAAGGGTTTTGCAAAAGCCATACTTCGGTAATGCTAAATTCAGATTCATTTGTAACATATCAAATTTTTCCGCTGCAGATGTACTATTATGTGTGATTCACAGAATTGTGACATTATTTTTCATTGTTGAGTTACAGAGTTCTAAACGAGATAGTTTCGTTTACTGAAAATTTGTGATTTGTGCCAAACTTGAATAAAAAATTGACAACCTAAATGAAAAATTCGGAACCTCAAGACAGTAGAATTTACGTTTTTCTTTTAAATGCACCAAACCTCATCAAATTTTGTGCAGTGGTTGCCGAGAAGGACTAATTCACCTTCTACATGTATTTAGATAGGAGCATCCGAGATAAAACTTCCTCTTATGGAGGAGGTCAAGCTGCAACGTGAGCCCCCCCCCCCCCCCCCCCCCAAGCGAAATTTCTCGCTACGCCACTGGTACACGCCACCAGTGTAAGGCGTTTTTGATATGTTGTGACTGTTACGCACGGAGGTATATATTACGAAAACCAAATGCACTTGTAATACCCTGGCATGGGAAAGTTAGCGAAATATTGTTTGCGGCATGAGCAACATAACGGGGTTGGCTTTCTCTACAATGACAGTATTCAGCTTTTCTGTGCACGTGCCAAGTAGCGCCCCAAGCGGCCGATATCAAAAAGATGTCTCGAAGCTGGTATTATTGTGAGGATTCGTTACAAGTAGACACGCCTTGCTAGATCACCAGCCAGAATTCGTAAATTTTAATGTATGCAGTAAGTATTTATTTAAAAGTGAATGAGTCAAATTAAATTCATTATTCAATCGAGTATTCTGATTGCTCACAGAAGTATTACGCCCGCCTCATTGAGTAAGTTAGTTAAAGGTTGACAATTGTACTCTCTTCCACATGCAATCTTTAATAATTTTGTCGTCTAATGTGGCGTGTATAGACCGGTCGTCTAGTGTTGCGTGTATACACGCGAATGCCAGGTTGTACCAGTAATAACCCAAACGCGGAGACCAGCATTCGGGTGTATACATGCAACTCTAGACGACCGATGTGGACTAGACAAGTTAGCCTCCACTGCAACACAGCTAGGCTTGTCTGGCGCTGAATTGCGTGAGCGGATGGAAAGAGAACAGGCTAGGCAGCGGGACGAACGAGCAGCTGAACGAAAAGCAGCCAAAGAAGCAGCAGAAAGTCAGCGGTTAGTCGACGCAAGACAGCTACAAATCTTGCAGCTGAAGCTCAAGCTTCAAGAAGGAGCGAAGAGTCAGACATCGGCCCCAACTGCTCCGGTAACGTCACGAAGCCAAACCTGCTTCAATCCCCAGAAGTTACTGCCGCTGTTCGATGAATGACGCAACGACCTCCACGTGTATCTGTAGAGGTTTGAGCGCGTTGCCACTGGACAGAACTGCGCTAGAGATAAATAGGCTGTCAGCCATTTATCTCTGCTGCATTAAGCTAAGCTAGAAAAACCGACGTTATCGACACTGCAATTCATAAAAACGTTACTCACTCGCTGAAATAACTCAAAATTTAAAACATTAAGAAATTCAGAATATTGAGGCTACTTTTGGGGCTTCCCTCATATCTGCACACTGCGATTTTTATGCACCGTCTCCTCAAGTGATATTTTCTGGTTGTGATAATAAAAAAAATCTGACAATTACCAGTCTCATATCTGTGCTAATATTGCTATGATAGCACATACATGTGCGCTAGCCATTTATAACCAACCTAGCCTAACTCAGATTTCATTGCTACTGGACTTCAAATGGAATTTGAAATGCCTTTTGGTTTTGAATACTTCGAAGCGGTTTCGACGCTTCCGGCAGGACGGAGTGAGAGTCACAGTTGTCTAGAGCCATGCACGCCCTTGCGGGTGCCTTCCGCAGGCACCCGGATGTAGATATCCTCAAGCTGGCAATGAGCACTAACCCGTGTTTCGTGGTTATTCTCATGGCTAATGAGCCAGACAATCAGCTGCTTAAGTTTTATTACTTCCTCTAATGGCTACTTGTATTGCGGTCTTCTGGTCGGCACGTTATCTTCCAATTTCGGCTGCACTCAATGCGCACACAGTATACTCGCAGCACTTGAGATCAGGAAGTATAGCTGAATACGGGGCAACCAATTAACGGTCGCACTAAGACGTAAACCATATGTCTTAATTAAACATGTTGATCACCTGCAGAAACCGGCAGGTGGAGTATTAGGACCGTAATCTTGCAGCGGCGCCTTTTCTGGTGACGTGCCCTTTCGCGAATTTCGCGTGGGAGCGACGTTCCGCCTGCGTTATCATTTGGACCAGTTGGCCGGGAATGCTGGAGCATCAGAGTTGGATATAATGGAGTGGAAGGCATCGCTATACAAGATTGTGTGGCACTGAGTGTTGTTCCGCGCGGAGCTGATGAGGAGTGAATAGTTACACTGATTCTCACGGGCGGCCTCAAGCTCCACGCTAACACCACCATATTTCTAGTTGGTTGTGCGAACCCCGATCAGTGGTGGGTCGGTTGTAGGCATGCGAGTTCTAACGCAACACATTTTTTGTCCATTTGCACAGCACTGCAGTTGTGAGGCTCACGTCTGAGGTCATATGGGATCCTAGTTACTGCAGTATTTTGCCGTTTGCTTTTGTTCTTTATTTAATTAAAGAGGCCTCAAATCAGGTCAGACTCCAACCTGGTTTGGGGCCTCTTCAATAAAAGAGAAAACTTTGCAGAGGTGAGATTAGAACAAGCACCTTTTAGCTTATAGCCAGATGCTCCACCGATAGGGTCATATACGCAGACATATATAGCGACAATAACTGTAAATTCGATGCTTTGCTCAGCACTGATTCGCCTTGTGAACGAATCTGCACAATTTTCTTTCTCGTTTAAATGGTAACGCCTATTAATAAATTTGTAGCAATCGTCATACAATTAAGGGCTGACTAAAACGCTGCCCGTCAGCCCCTATGCAATTATCAAGCCAACATTGTTTCACTTAATGCGAGTACCGTCGGCGCTGTTTGTTTGTAGAAAATGGTTGGCTGAAAAGAGCTGCGAAAATTTATCGAAGGCTGGTTGGTGCCTTTGCTGAGACGAGTGAACCGAATAGGGTTGGTTTCCAAGTACAATTCAATATTTGCATTCGTAGTCTCATTCTTTGTACCTTTCCTTTTGCAGTTTCAGTATAGGTGCGCTTACAAGCGTTCATTAGAGCATTAGGCGAGGAGGCAACAGCTTTCCGATCTGATTCAGGAGACCGTAAGCGGGCTGACTCACGCAGCGGCAAGAATTATGCTACGTCATTTGGTGAACTCTAAAGAAAGTGGCGGTTTGGGTGAGTTAGTCATCATCATCATCAGCCTGGTTACGCCCACTGCAGGGCAAAGGCCTCTCCCATATTTCTCCAACAACCCCGGTCATGTACTAGATGTGGCCATGCCGTCCCTGCAAACTTCTTAATCTCATCCACCCACCTAACTTTCTGCCGCCCTCTGCTACGCTTCCCTTCCCTTGGAATCCATTCTGTAACTCTTAATGACGATCGGTTATCTTCCCTCCTCATTACGTGTCCTGCCCATGCCCATTTCTTTTTCTTGATTTCAACTAAGATGTCATTAACTCGCGTTTGTTCCCTCAACCAATCTGCTCTTTTCTTATCCTTTAACGTTACACCTATCATTCTTCTTTCCATAGCTCGTTGCGTCGTCCTTAATTTAAGTAGAATCCTTTTCGTAAGCCTCCACGTTTCTGCCCCGTAGGTGAGTACTGGTAAGACACAGCTATTATGTGTCTTACCAGTACTCACCTACGGGGCAGACGTGCAGCGGTGGCGTAGAGGTAGAACACCCGCCTCGCGTGCAAGAGGTCCGTGGTTCGAATCCCGGTGCCGGCAATTTTCCACCGGATTAAAAAAAAAATCCGCGTGTTGATAAAATTGCATAAACAGGCCTGGAGTGTGGCCTGATCCCGGTGACCAGAACCGGTAACGCCCTCCCTCACCAGAGCAGGATTGGCCACCCTGGTGCAGTACTTCGCCACAACCTCCTATATGAACAGCACAATACGGGGTGAGTTAGTATTGTATTTTGATTGTAAATCAGCGTAGCAAGCAAAATAAATAAAACAGAGTGCTTGTGTTCATCCGTTTGTTTGGTGCGCTGATATGCAATCGATATTCCGAATCTCGACATTTCGATAGTATAGTTCGTTTAATGGGGCTAAATATAGGGAACTTTAATGCAATTAGGACATGATGGCAAAGCTAGTGACCTTTTTGGCTAGAAAAGTGAGGTTTATATTCGCCTCTCCTTTATCAGGAGTTAGCGTATGAAGATGAAATGCAGCTTTATATACATTAAATGCGAAACTACAAGGTCTGGCTTAATCTCCTAAATTTTTTTTCGTAGGGGGGTTCCAATTAGGATCGTAAGCCTTTTTTTCTGATATAGGAACCACATAAGCCAAAGACGTTCGCCATTTTAAAAGAAACGCCACTATTCCGTTATTCATAATCTATCTTCCGCTGCCATCCGTCGTTTAAGAGGAGCCAAGTTGGACCTCGGATTTTGAGCTAAAGGATTAAAAATTTTTTTCGATGAAGACCTTGTACCGATATAAGGTGATATTAAAGCCAAATGGGGGAGGGGTGCAGACGGAGGACACATGCGCCTTAATCATGCAAGGAAATTTGCTGGGCTACTTACATTAGCACGACAGCAAATACAAGAACGACGAAGATCACAGCTTTGGTTGCATCCAACGCAAAGAACGAAAATTGAAGCTAAGTTCGAGATAGCGTGTCTTGCGAGTTGAAGCTAGCGTTAGCGCGGAGCCTTACGCCACTTGTGTAGCTTCTGGTCGCTCGGGATGTAGACTGCCTACTAGAGAACCACGCGAAGTGACCCGAATCGCGATGTCGTGTACATGTCCGGTCGTAGTGAGAACAATAGTCGCCGGTGGAACTGTATCATCACTTGCTTGGCTATAGAATCGCTCAGCCTAGTTTGTGTATGCAACGGAATGGCTATTCTACGTTCACAACAATACGCCGATTAGATATCGTTTTGGTGGCTTGTCAGCAAATGTCATTGTAATGTTTGAGCGGAAATACATCGCGCGAATATTTCTACCATGTAGTCGGAAAACAACTTTCAGGACTTTCATATGAAAACAGGTGTTCGCGCGCATGGCAGAACACGAAATGTGAGATATGCAACTCGGTTGGGCATATGACCCAAGTATAACATCTGGCGTATGTTTTCAATACATATCTTTATTTTTAAATTTCGCGACTTGTTTGTGCAAAATTCCACATTTCTTGGCAAGTTTCACAAACGCGAGCGCACAGCTGCAAGAAAAAAAGAATGTGTGGTTGCTAGGTGACAAGAAATTGTCGCAAAACTACTAAGCTTCTTAATATTGGGTGATGTTTATTTGTAGCAGTTTGCACTATCTATAGCTTTATTACACGGTAAAAACATGCTCGTTTACTACAATACTCCATGATGTATACCTAAGAAGAAAATTTAAGATACGAACATGCCCATTTCCTTAAGTGCGACGTAAACACAGAATGCTGAATACCAGCAGCAGTGCAGCAGCTTTACGGAATGAAGTTGTTCAAGGGTTCATAGAGAATTTGCCATTAACATTAATGTGGTACGGCCAATCGAGAACATTTTATTTTTGTTTTCGACCTTCAAATTCCCAGTGGCTGGTAGGAAAAAAAAATGAATAGAGCTTATATTGAAGCACGGAATCTATGCTAACGTCTTCGTGTCTGTCCACATTGCGCTTATGATTTTCCGTTCCATGGCCCGTTTGGTGGTGGCCTCCTTGGCAAGAAAGTTGTGTAAAAGAGCTTGAAGGGCCCAAGGACTGACTGAGAGGTGAAATAATACAAATAATAAGAAAATATGATGGCGAAAAATATTTTATTATAAACAATGATTCAGGTATAAGAGTGAAATCTGTCTACAAAGCAGCATATCTGTATAATTTGGCAATCAAGTGGAAGATTTCTACATATTGAATACGTGAAATGCGGAAAAATTTAACACGTGAAAAGATTTTGTTCATAATACTTACCTTCTGAAAGCTTTTCGTGTTCCACAAGCCTCAGTCCCTCAGGTGAGTGCTCGCAAAATACACTGATTATATGCTTTTATGTTTACGAAAATAGTAATAAGTTGTAAGTTACTCTTGACAACATCTGTCATATCTCCTACATCTCCTAAGCTGCTTCCAAGAATATTACATGTAATTGGACAAATGAATATCGAATATTTGAAGCTGTAACTACAAATCAAACACAATTTTCTTGAAAAAATTTTATATGACGCAGCTGCTCTAGCGCAGGTGGATAAATAATGTCTAAGCTTCAAGACTGCTGGCAATAACAAAAGACTGGCAGCGGGCTCGATAATATATCGAAGGACTTATTGCTTGAACTTATAACCCATTAAGTATATGTGAAACCAATTCATGTGTGTTGTAAAACACACATGAAACACACGAACACTTCATCAAAAATAAACGGCACAGACAAAATTGTTACGGGGATGTTGCGAGTGCAGAAAACTATGTATGTTTAGAATATATATATCGAGGAAGAGTCACAGGAGTTAAGATGACTGACCGCCAACAACATGCAGCCGCCAGCGTCTCCGATCTTCTTCCTCTTTCATCTTTCATCCTTCCGTAACAGGACCCCTGGCTGGCGAAGCGCCGTGTCGGCCCATGGCAGGCGAAAATTACGAGTGAAGTATGGCTTTAGCCGCGAAACGTCCATGGCGTCAACAGGCGTCTGACTTGAGGATTCATCAAAGTGTAGCGGTGAAATCTCGTAATTTACGCCGTTAAGTTGGCGTAGGACTTCATAAGGCCCTGTGTAACGAGAGAGAAGCTTCTGGGAAAGGCAACCCGACAATATTGTGACCACAGGAGTGCCCACGCACCTGGTGCGAACTTAATATCGCGATGGAAGCGGTCGTAACGCTCTTTCTGTATATGCTGCGATGCTAATAAACGAGATCGGGCGACTTGACATGCCACCTGAGTGCGACGGATGACTTCACGAGCGTACTCATTTGTAACACGTGGCACAGGAGGGAGGATGATATCAAACGGCAGCGTGGGCTCGCGACCACACAAGAGATAAAAGGGTGAAAATCCTGCGGTGTCACGTCGGGACGAGCTATACGCCAACGTCCTGTAAGCCAGCGTGGCGTCCCAGTCGCGGTGATTGTTGGAGACGTACATCGACAGCATCTCTGTGATTGTTCGGTTAAAACGTTCCGTAAGATCGTTCGTTTATGGGTGGTAGGCGATGCACAGCTTGTGCTCAGTGGCACAAGAGCGGAGGACGTCGAGCGGCCGCGGTCTCTAGGTAACTGTCGAGGTGCACCGTGGTGGAGAATGACGTAGTAGAGGAGAAAATCGGCCACATCAATTGCGCAACTAGTCGGCAATGCCTTTGTTATCGCGCAGCATGTCGCGTAATTAGTAGCGACGGCGATCCACTTGTTCCCTCTAGTCGTTGTCGGAAAAGGGCCAAGCAGGTCAAGGCCTACGCGAAAAATAAAAGTTTAGAGGGAACTTTAATGGGATGGATTCGTCCGACAGGTGCCAGGGGAGGTTTCTTCCGGCGCTGACACAATTCGCAAGCTGCGACATAATGACGCACAGAGCGGTAGAGGCCCGTTACGAAGAACCGGCGGCGTACACGGTCGTATGTACGCAAAACTCCAAGGTGTTCTGCCGTCGGTGCATCGTGAAGTTGTTCGAGAACGATGGGTCGCAGATGACGAGGAAGGACAAGGCGAAACCCCGGGCCATCAGGGTTGATATTGCGGCGGTAGAGGATGCCATCATGCAGCACGAACAAGCGGCACATGCCGTCGTTGCTGCCAGATTGCACTCAAGCGTTAATCGACTGTAACGCTGCGTCGCCTTCTTCAGCGCGCATGTCGGTCATGTCAGTCCAAGGCATATCACGCAGGTCACCGGATCATGCGCAACAGGATTGGGAGAATCCACGGGGTGACGCGGGAGGCACTTAGCGTGCTTGTGCAGGCGTCCAGTCTTGTCATCATCATCATCAGCCTAGTTACGCCCACTGCAGGGCAAAGGCCTCTCCCATACTTCTGCAACTACCCCGGTCATGTACTAATTGTGGCCATGTTGTCCCTGCAAACGTCTTAATGTCATCCGCCCACCTAACTTTCTGCCACGCCCTGCTACGCTTTCCATCCCTTGAAATCCAGTCCGTAACCCTTAATGACCATCGGTTATCTTCCCTCCTCATTACATGTCCGGCCCATGCCCATTTATTTTTCTTGATTTCAACTAAGATGTCATTTACCCGCGTTTGTTGCCTCACCCAATCTGCTCTTTTCTTATCCCTTAACGTTACACCGATCATTCTTCTTTCCATAGCTCGTTGCGTCGTCCTCAATTTCAGCAGAACCCTTTTCGTAAGCCTCCAGGTTTCTGCCCCATATGTGAGTACTGGTAACACACAGCTGTTATACACTTTCCTTTTGAGGAATAGTGGCAACCTGCTGTTCATAATTTGAGAATGCCTGCCAAATGCACCCCAGCCCATTCTTATTCTTTTGGTTATTTTAGTCTCATGATCCGGATCCGTGGCCACTACCTGCCCTAAGTAGATGTATTCCCTTACCACTTCCAGTGCCTCACTACCTATCGTAAACTGCTGTTCTCTTCCGAGACTGTTAAACATTACTTTAGTTTTCTGCAGATTAACTTTCAGGCTCACCCTTCTGCTTTGCCTCTCCAGGTCAGTGAGCATGCATTGCAATTGGTCTCCTGAGTTACTAAGCAAGGCAATATCATCAGCGAATCGCAAGTTGCTAAGGTATTCTCCTTCAACTTTTATCCCCAATTCTTACCACTCCAGGGCTCTGAATACCTCCTCTAAACATGCTATGAATAGCACTGGAGAGATCGTATCTCCCTGCCTGACGCCTTTCTTTATTGGGATTTTGTTGCTTTCTTTGTGGAGGACTGCGGTGGCTGTCGAGCCGCTATAGATATCTTCCAGTATTTTTACATATGGCTCATCTACACCCTGATTCCGTAATGCCTCCATGACTGCTGAAGTTTCGACTGAATCAAACGCTTTCTCGTAATCAACGAAAGCTATGTATTAGGGTTGGTTATATTGTGCACATTTTTCTATCACCTGATTGATAGTGTGAATATGGTCTATTGTTGAGTAGCCTTTACGGAATCCTGCCTGGTCCTTTGGTTGACAGAAGTCTAAGGTGTTCCTGATTCTATTTGCTATTACCTCAGCAAATACTTTGTAGGCAACGGACAGTAAGCTGATCGGTCTATAATTTTTCAAGTCTTTGGCGTCCCCTTTCGTATGGATTAGGATTATATTAGCCTTCTTCCAAGATTCCGGTACACTCGAGGTTATGAGGCATTGCGTATACAGGGTGGCCAGTTTCTCTAGAACAATCTGACCACCATCCTTCAACAAATCTGCTGTTACCTGATCCTCCCCAGCTGCCTTCCCCCTTTGCATAGCTCCTAAGGCTTTCTTTACTTTTTCTGGCGTTACCTGCGGGATTTCGAATTCCTCTAGGCTATTCTCTCTTCCACGATCGTCGTGGGTGCCACTGGTACTATATAAATCTCTGTAGAACTACTCAGCCACTTGAACTATCTCATCCATATTAGTAACGATATTGCCGGCTTTGTCTCTCAACGCACACATCTGATTCTTGCTTATTCCTAGTTTCTTCTTCACTGTTTTTAGGCTTCCTCCGTTCCTGAGCGCCTGTTCAATTCTATCCATATTATAGTTCCTGATGTCCGCTACCTTACGCTTGTTGATTAACTTAGAAAGTTCTGCCAGTTCTATTCTAGCTGTAGGGTTAGAGGCTTTCATACATTGGCGTTTGTTGATCACATCTTTTGTCTCCTGCGATAGCTTACTGGTTTCCTGTCTAACGGCGTTACCACCGACTTCTATTGCGCACTCCTTAATGATGCCCATGAGATTGTCGTTCATTGCTTCAACACTAAGGTCCTCTTCCTGAGTTAAAGCCGAATACCTGTTCTGTAGCTTGATCCGGAATTCCTCTAGTTTCACTCTTACCGCTAACTCATTGATTGGCTTCTTGTGTACCAGTTTCTCCCGTTCCCTCCTCAAGTCTAGGCTAATTCGAGTTCTTACCATCCTATGGTCACTGCAGCGTACCTTTCCGAGCACGTCTACATCTTGTATGATGCCAGGGTTCGCGCAGAGTATCAAGTCGATTTCATTTATAGTCTCACCATTCGGCCTCCTCCACGTCCACTTTCGGCTAACCCGCTTGCGGAAAAAGGTATTCATTATCCACATATTATTCTGTTCTGCAAAGTCTACTAATAAATCTCCCCTCCTATTCCTAGTGCCTATGCCATATTCCCCCACTGACTCTGCCTGCTTCTTGCCTACCTTGACATTGAAGTCGCCCATCAGTAATGTGCATTTTGTTTAGACTTTACCCATCGCCAATTCCACGTCTTCATAGAAGCTTTCGACTTCCTGATCATCATGACTGCATGTAGGGGCATGGACTTGTACCACCTTCAATTTGTACCTCTTATTAAGTTTCACAACAAGACCTGCCACCCTCTCGATAATGCTATAGAATTCCTGTATGTTACCAGCTATTTCCTTATTAATCAGGAATCCGACTCCTAGTTCTCGTCTCTCCGCTAAGCCCCGGTAGCACAGTACGTGCCCGCTTTTTAGCACTGTATATGCTTCTTTTGTCCTCCTAACCTCACTGAGCCCTATTATATCCCATTTGCTACCCTCTAATTCCTCGAATAACACTGCTAGACTAGCCTCACTAGATAACGTTCTAACGTTAAACGTTGCCAGGTTCAGATTCCAATGGCGGCCTGTCCGGAGCCAGGTATTCTTAGCACCCTCTGCAGCGTCACAGATCTGACCGCCGCCGTGGTAAGTTGCTTCGCGGATGCTGGGGACTGAGGGCCGGGGTTTGATTGTATTCATATGGGAGGTTGTGGCCAAGTACTTCATCAGGGTGGCCAATCCTGCTCTGGTGAGAGAGTGCTTTACCGGTTCTGGTCACCGGGATCAGGCCGCACTCCAGGCCTGTTTGTGCAATTTTCTCAACACACGTTTTTTTTATTTTCCGGTGGAGAATTGCGCGGCACCGGGATTTGAACCACGGTCCCCTTGCACGGGAGACGGATACTCTACCGTCCCCGCAGTAGTTGAATTATAAAATTTAATTATGGGGTTTTACGTGACAAAACCACTTTCTGATTATGAGGCACGCCGTAGTGGGGGACTCCGGAAATTTCGACCACCTGGGGTTCATTAACGTGCACCTAATTCTAAGTACACGGGTGTTTTCGCATTTCGCCCCCATCGAAATGCGGCCGCCGTGGCCGGGTTCCGATCCCGCGCCCTCGGGCTCAGCACTCTAACACCATAGCCACTGAGCAACCACGGCGGGTCCCGCAGGAGTTGTACGCCTCATTTAACCTACTGTGGTGCCCTATTTGATCAGTCAAGGTTGACCAATCTGAGCTCGGTTATACCGCACGGATGGTACTCGGCTACAGAGCCTGGTATTTATCACTTGGTATTTAGTCTTGTAATGGACACTAAATAAAAATTCGTGGAGCCGCAAAGCCCCGCGACCAAGCCGTCCAGTCGGGTCCCGTAAGGAAGACAGCCAGCAGAGTGCGTGATGGTCTCTGACGACCGAAAATGTGTGGCCGTACAAATATGGCCGGAACTTGGCGACAGCCCAAACTAAAGCCAAGCACTCCCTCTCGGGGATCGATTAATTTCTCTCGGCAGGTGACTGCAGGCGGCTGGCGTAAGCTATCACGCCCTCGGTACCATCTTGTGTTGGGCGAGAACAGCGCCGATGCCATAGCCGCTTGCGTCAGTGTGTACTTCGGTCGGTGCAGACGGATCAAAGGGAGCAAGTATGGAAGGGGTGGTCAGAAACCTGATGAGAGCGGCGAACGCGTCCGTCTGCTCCGGGCCCCATGAGAATGGCGTGTTCTTCTTTAGAAGATCTGTCAAAGACCGAGCAACGTCGCCAATGTTTTTGACGAAAAGCGGGAAAGTAAGAACACTGGCCGACGAAGCAGCGCACGTCCGAGGCAGAACGTGGCACAGGGAAACTGCGTACGGCGCGAACTTTTTCCGGATCTGGTTGGACGCCGGACGCGTCAATGAGGTTTCATGGCGCCCGAATTGACACTTCGTGGAGTTCCGTTCAAAGCCGGCTTTTCGGAAGACAGCAAGAATTGCAGTCAGTCCGGTAAAGTGGCTGCCGAACGTGGGATAAAAAAAAAACAGTAACTTTATCAAGGTAACAAAGGCAGCCGGTCCATTTGTAGCCCTGCACAAGAGAGTCCATCATACGCTCAAATGTCGCAGGAGTATTGCATCGTCCGAAGGGCAATTAATTTGGACTCGTATGAGCCATCAGGCGTGATGAAGGCCGTCTTCTCGTGGTCCATTTCATCAACTAAAATCAGCCAGTAGCCGGATCGAAGATCGATGGACGAGAAGTATAAAGCTCTGGGCGTACACAACACGCTCGAGGAGATTGCCGAGGCACAGAGTATCGCGCAGCTGGAGAGGCTGTCGAGCACCAAAAGGGGAAGGCGAATCCTAGACCTGCTCGAGATCCGATATCACGAGGCGCGAGGGCTGATGCAAACACTGCTACCGGAAGTCAGGAATTCCATAAAGACGGAAAACATGGCGAAGAAAATGCACCCGATGTATGACGCGCAAAGACTAATCCGCAGGGCGGTAGCAATCCCCGAGAAGCACGGAAGGTGATAAAGCGTCCTCTGCGTCGTTGCAGCCAGGTACACGCGGCCAGCCTATAACTTTGGTGCTGACGAGGGACGTCGACTACCACCGCCGCTACAACGGAATGTGCGAGACGAACCGGAGTTACCAACACCACCATCACTACTACTACTACGGCAGAAACGGCAGCAGCGACAGCGGCAACATCGACATGGTCGGCCGACGGCGGTGGCGCCCGGTTTCTTCATGGCAGTCCTAGATTACAAATGGCAGATTACATGGCACGATTACAAACAAGTCCCTCCAATGGTTCCCTGCGCACGTCGGGCAGCTTGGCAACAACAACAACAACAGCCGCGACAACAACGAAAACAACAATGCTAACGGCCGAAGACGCGCCGACACCATACCCAAGCACAATGAGCGCGCCCACCTCGTTGCGAGGCAGCTTACCCGCCGCGACGCGGTCCCCCAGAGGGCAGCCACTGCCATTGTTGTGCGGGTCCCGAGTGGAGGAGTGACAGCGACGGCGGCGGCCAGTTTGTCCGGAGCCGCCGCTGTCGTTACCAACACAACCCAAATCGCGACGGACGGAGCTGGGGACCACGGGGACGCCGACTGCGATGCCGAGGAGTTTCCGGCAACGTACCGAGAGGTGCTTGGCCACTACAGGGAAGAACGAAGGAAATATCCACAACCCCACGGGCGGCTGGACAGGACCCAGGCGTTCGATCTGAGATGGTTGCAGATGGGCACTTTCACCAACCCCTACCACCTGCACCGCCTGTGGCCCGCACTGCACCCGTCGCCCGGCTGCCCGTGGTGCCAGCACGAGCGGGCCGATATGGCCCATGTGCTTTGGGAATACCAGCGCCATGAGGAAGAAGGACCAAGGGGAAGTGAAAGACAACTGCAGGACCCTTTGAAGCAGGGCCGCCTCGCTGAGAGATGGCAAACCACCCTCGTCAGCGAGGCACCCGATCATGAGAAGTGGGCCGCCCAGCGGGCCAGGGCCATTGCCGAGGGTCTCGGAAGATTTTCCTCGGGCGATGGACCCGTGGCAGCCTCGCCCCGGGCGACAACAGCAATAACCGTTGGACAAATATAGTTTATTCGTATCCTATCCTATCCGTGCAAGCAGTCCAAGGCGTCATCGATGCGTGGTAATGGGCAGACGTCCTTTCGCGTGATCTTGTTTAAGTGGCGATAATGAACACAAAAACGCCAGGTACGATGTTTATTTTTCACAATCATATTTTTGTCCACTTCTGATTGTATGACTCGACGTTCAGCATGCAATACCCGATAGGGGCGCCGACGCATAGGATCCGTGTCTCCAGTGTTTATACGGTGAAGAACAACAGAAGTTTGGCCTAAAGGCCTATCACCGATATCAAAGATGTCACTGTACGATTCAAGCCGGAGTGTATGTCCGTGGCCTGTGCCGATGTGAGCTCAGGTGCAATCATTTTCGCGAAGTCATCCGTTAAGGAATCAGAGCTATTAGCTGCAATCGGCGCCAATTTCCATAAACTTATCATTTCTTTACTTCGATAAGTAAGTACAAGTAATTTCCCCTATATGGTTCTTGGTGTCTTTGTTGGCTTCTTATATGATTAATAAAAACGGGGCCCAACGCTTCTCTTTCTTCTCGTTTATTGGTCTCTAACAGTGCTTCTCCTATGGGCGCAGCATGTTCCACGTAAAACTCATGCATATCGGGTCATTTTATTACACAACTGCATTGATCTAACTAAACAGAAATCTGTGATTCACATTACGCAGACAACGACACTGAACATATCTAAATCACCACAGACCCTTAACAGTTGTTTAGCATTGCGATAATATTCTGCCGGCCGGTACTGCGAAAAATCTGAGCATGCCACTTGCAACACTATACAAAAATTGTGGTGCGAGATTTTAAGTATCTACGGATTTGTGAGCACATACACAACTTTACTGACATCATCATCGTAGAGGCGATAACAAACACGAACACGGGAGCCTTTGATACGGACAAGGTCACTTCAAATGAGGCACAAAATTTCGATGCTTCAGCGACCGCTTGCGGGGAAATTTTAGCCTTTTTGTACATGATCGCCTACGTCAATCGTGGCTGGCACTGCATGAGAGGGCATCTTTAGGAGTGGACGAAACAATAAACTGCCTATCAGTTTTGATTGCGGAGGCACAATCGCTGCCGGCGCTACAGTCCAAGATTACGTGAGATTACGCAATAAGCGAGAAAAATAAATGGAACGAAAGGGCTCGATTTTTAAAGCGAACCTCTCCTTCCTCCCCACGCCTGTCCTTGCCGTGCGTCGCTGATAGGGCGTCAGCTTCTGACGTACTAGGCGACACCAGACATGCTCCAGCAATGTGACTTAAATATGTAGAACTGCCTGCTTACTACCAATTTGGTGCCTGTGCGCGGTCCTCTGTTCCTTAATATAGAAGGATAAGTAATAAGACAGATCCTGCATATAAATCGTAGGCTCTCAGCTATCTCTAGAGTACACGGAGCTTTTACCGGAATAGCGCGTCATAACCAAGGGCCTCCGTTATGTTCTTAAATTTGTTATATATTCACGAACTCAGTCTTGAGCCTTTACGTATGTACCAGTGGGTATGGCCGCATTCCAGGCTAACACTTCAGTATGGGCAGTTATATTTTGATACAAAGGGCATAGAATACTTCATTGTATTTCGAAGTCATCGACCGCAGGCACCAAAAATTTCTTTCGTCGTTGTTACAGCGTCGCTAGACGACTCACATGGGGCATATCTGCTTTAGTGTTTGAATTTGAGCATAATTTGCTAGCGATGTAGAGTATTGCATAGGAATACACGTTGCATGATATAATTGGTGTAGCCTGTGCGGTGCATAACCGTTAGGATCGCAAGAGTTACACGTGGCATAGGATGAAAATGAACACAATGGTATGAATCTCACTTAGTTGTGTAGCATTGTATTACCATCTTTGCATAGCTCCGCATAAATTTTCACAAGGGCACTGAGTTTGTGTATCTTTCTTTTGGTATTACGACCACATGAAGCCGACAGACAATGGTGCATTCATATAGAGATATAATGGATGTGCGGCTTATGCTGGAAATCATTATTGTTCCAGATTTTAAGTTTTGACTTTTGAATACGATAACTTAGGGGCATATGTATGGAGTCTTTGAGTAGGAACTTCCAAACATTATGCTCAGTTAAAATAGTGACGTATTTCTGAAGTTCTCCATGTGCAAGCGGTGTCCATATTCGAAGTTCAACTGAGAGTAATCAAATTTGAGCTACCCTGAGATTGCTTAAGGAATGTTCTTGTGACGCATGGCGTATTATGTTCATGAAAGTAATTAACCCTAGTCTGTTATAGTATACATGTCATATAACGTGTGCTAACAAGGCCTCACGACACCGGGACTTGGCTGTCATCTGAATAACTGTGTTAATTAGGTCGAATTGTGAGCATCCTCAAAAAGATACGCACCAGTGGTAGACGTCGTGAAAATCGAAGTGATATAAAAGTGGCCTGCCTTTTCTTTACGTTCTTTCCAGGGGTGAATGTAAATTCTGCGGCAATACTTTCGCTTCGTGGCGAAAGCTCACAATTGTTCGACGAATGGAATCTTCAGCAATACGCACAGCTGCCCTTCGCTGCTTTTTCGGCAACAGCTCGATGAACATGCAAGATAATACGCATTTAATAAAAAAAACACTTGTCTGTGAGACATAACATCTGGCCTGCAGCTTACTGCATTCTCAGCTTTGAGCTCAGAACGGGAAACATGTAGATACAACGAAATAAAGTTTGGAATTTTTTAGCTCTTTTCTAATAAAACAAGAGCTTGGTCAGAAGAATAGGAGCGAAAAAGTCTAATAAGTGGTGCAGTGCGAGAGACGACAGGAAGACATAAAACAGACACGAAGAAGTGCTTACTAAAAGTTAAATTTATTGCTGGAAAACAGGCATTTATATAATAAAATAAAGGCAGGAGAGTTCAGAGATCTGCAAGAAGATCGCATCAAATTTAGTAACAAGAACAAAGTGCTAAGGAAAAGAGTCGGCAGATTATCACAATCGCGTGCAGTGCGGGATGGCATTCTGAAGAAACGCCGACTCCTTTTGCGATTGGGTGAATGATGGCTTAAATAGGCAAGAGCTTATGTCAAACGCTCTGCTGGTTGCTTCGGGAATGATGCGAGTGCGATGATCTCTATGTCGGAGCATGACCATTGTGTGCTGGAACACGGGTGCGCTGCCACGTGAGCGGCAATGGCGGGCTAAAAAGCTGCCGTTTCTTTGGGGTGTTGTTCGCCTGCTCATGCACTCATCATTTAGGCACCTGCCCGTCTGGTCCACATAGCAAGCGCCACAGCTCGAGACATTTCTATACACGATCCCTTGAGCGAATTCCACGTACCGATTAGGGTGCTTCACGTCACATGGTCACGTCACATGCTGCACGTCACATCTTTGTTTCTTGGTTGGGATGCTTCTCCCTGTAAGCATGGAAAGTTTGTGCAGGGGGCCGGAAACAAAAACCGAACACTTATGCGCTAGCCTAGCTTCTTTAGCCCATGTGCTACTAGATGTTTGAACAGAATTGCAGCGACCATTTTGGGATTATGTGTTGGTTGTTCTACAGCTACGGTGACTTCCTCGGTGCCATTCTTTCACCTGCAGATTACCTCAGCTTCTGATGCAAGGAAAACATCGAGAAAGCAAGAGGACCTCTGGCATAATGCCTGTGCAATGAAGCTGGAGCACACTGCGTAATGCAATAACGGTATAATTCGTTGGAGAAGCAAACTATAAGAATTCCCGCTTTTAGAAATTGAATATCTGCTGTCGAGAATGACCGCAGTCGTTTGTGCGTGCCTAGTTAATAAAACCAGCGCACAGGGCCAGTGGAAAAAAAGAAGTCTAAGGTCGAGGTCAGGGATGGAGCTCTTTTTTGTCATTTCATGCTTTACGCCACAAGAGGCGAGATGCACTCATGAAAATTATGTGCCATTTGTGATGAGCCATTAATAAAAGAAGCGGGGTCACACTGCAATGCCGCTATAAATTAATCCACATAACTGACGTTATTTTCTTAAAACATGGGTGCCTTCCAACTGCTGTTTCAAAGGCCTACTTACATTTGTTAGAAGTCGCTTAACAAAGGTGCGCTGCGTGGCATGATCGGCACAAATTTGTTTCGGGGATAAGTGCTCTTGTTCCACTCCAAGTACGTTGACGTTAGGTGTAACTGCGCTAGATTCAGGAAACTTCGAGTCCTTAAACAAGCTCAGTCCTGTCATTTTAGCTCACCAAGTATAACAGTGCTTTTGTTAAGGCAGTTAATATTCAGTTATGTGGAAGCGAGTAATAAAGATATTGTATGTCCGCTACGAATGTGAGCAACTTTCATTCTTGATTGAGCTTGAAGAATTCTAGAACTTCTTGGGAATAATGAATCAGAAGATGGTCAGCCGTTACTAGCTTCGCTTTTATTGAGGAATAATTCCAATTTTCTTGCAAACGTTCTTTTTCCTAAAGAATGGCACGGAATGGAACTTCACGTTTATGAGTCAGCCGAAAACAGCCATTCGCAACCCACCGTCTCGCTTGGATCAAAGCGTTTTTCCAAGACATGTAAATTTATATTGCAGCATAGATAATTCGCTCTGGAACTTCCTCTGGTTAGGGTCACGCCGGCACAGGTGCGAAGAACCAAGCTTATGTCACTGTGAGCCTTTGCACTGTGCAAGCTAAACAGGAGAGTGGCAAACCCGCCATAGTTATCGGAAATAACAACGCAGAGCTCATTGTTTCATAGGATCGGCAAAACTTTGCTGAAAGGGGATACTTTCTGCGATACTTGCCAAGCAGAAACACGTCAACGCCTTCGGAGAATAATTGTATTATTGTTCTTACCCAACCCTGGAGCAGCTGCGAAATCGGTGCCCTGGCAATATCATAGAAATAAAAATCGCCCACAAAGTTATCGCATTCGGTATAGGACGCACGTTTTGCATTAAAAAAAGAAAGAAAAAGGCCTTACATCGGCACTTTTCTCCCGTGCGTTCCCTTGTGCGCTATCTGGGTTTTTCTTTCGCGCAGATTGAATGGCGTGTTTCGAGTGGAATAAAACTTCGCGTTTTCTTTCTAGAGATTTCTGATTAATTATTTGAATCTGAAATGGCTCAGTACGATGAGACTTCCAAAATACGCGATTGACCTTTTACATTATGTACACGGGCAAGTGGTCTCCTATGTTTTCTTGAATTACACCAGACTGCATATATCCGTCCGAACTATTTGTGATAAAGAAATCAAGCAAGCTTTCGGAGTAAGTACCAATTAGTCTGGATGCCGCAATTACGTTTCTGCAGCAGAAAGAATCAGGAATAACCCCCAATCTTTGCGACTAAAATGCTTAATTGCTTAAGCAGCAGAGCTCCTGTAACGGCATCCAGGAGTTCGAGCTTTGGTAGCGTTAAGTACTTCATGGGTTCTGCACGTGGCTTGCCACAGTGAATGCTGCCACAGCATAACTGCAGCGATCGACTGCCCTCATGTAAGTACAAGCTCCATATTAAGCTCTTGAGCTGGCGTCAACGAAAATGTACACTTGAGGCGATGTGAGATATCCTTGAAGCGGCTTCCTCATGCAACGCCGTGCCTAATTTCAGCAGAGGTGAACTAAATCACCATGCTACTTGTTTTATCTTTTTTCAACGCCATCTGGCAACTAAATATAACACGTTACTCTCAATGACCACAAGCTCTGAAATAACAGCTTGGATGTTGCGCTAAAAGGTGAAAAAATGCCGAGGGTGTTTAACTTCCTAGACGAAGTTCTTAGCAATCTGCGCTTTTGCTTCTCTTAACGGTGATCAGAAAGAGAATAGGATTATTTGAAGAACAATGAAAGTAGTCAATCTCTGTGTCCCGGTGCATGCTTACAACTGCAGCTTTGTTGGATGATCCTTTTACGCATTCTTTATTGTAGTAAAAACTATTTGCAGTGTGTGGTTGTTTATTGTCCATTTGCGAAGGCCTACTCCTACGTGCTCCATAATCGCCTTCAGTCTTTTTTATATCTCGAGACCTTCGTCAAAGCCCTGTCTGCTCCTATAAGTAAATCATCTACGTGCAATCCAATTTGAAAATCACTTGCAAGCCTCTTCGTTTTCTTCATGACGGTGTCCAAGGGATGATGTAGTCTCGGCATCGGAAGAAAAGAACTGGGCGTTCATCCAAATGGCACTCGGATCATTTGGCACTCAATAATGTTGTCCGGTTAGTATTCTGTCATACGAGAGAAACCGGAATGCATACCAATCCGGTTCTTGTATGCGCATCTGTTGGGATACTTTCTCTATATTAGTGTTTAAGGTGATCGGGAGCCGTTAAACCCAAAGTAGATGTACAGTGGTTCTGGATTGAGATTCAATCCTCTTTTGAAGCAGTCGCTGAGAGACAAAAAATATCTGGTATAGCATGACGCATCGAAAACCACTATTAACTTTCTTGTCAATGAGTCTTCCCCCATTGCCTCTAGGTGTGGCATATAATAGACAACTCACTAATCAGAAGTCACTTTAGGTACAGCCTCAGCATGTCCCAGAAGCAAGTACTGTCGTAAAGCGCTATCGTAATGCTGAATCAAAACTTAGTTTGTACAGCCTCCTCATGAGCCTCTGAAAAGATTGACAGTTGTTTCGCTGCTGTTATTCAAAATATGTTCCTGGTTATCCTTCTGCGGTAAGGTTACTGTGTACCGGTCATCAACTTTGCGGACATGCATGACATGCATATGGCATACATGACATGCATATGACATACATGACATGTGCGTGGTCATGATGCATTCGTGGTTGTTCCTTGAGGTGGATATATATGATAATGTAAATGTCATGACGGGATAAGAATCACATACATGTCATGTATGCGTGAGATGATATTACAGCGAAGACGTATATGGCTAGGAATCCCCGCCTTTTGTTTTCCGTGAACGAAACTATCATCATCAATGGCTCATACCCCCGTAAGTATTCATGCTCCCACAAGCAAGCGAAGAATGCAATGCCTCATGGCCCCGTAAGGCAGAGGGGACAAGCATTCAGCAAAGTGAAACGAACAGTGCTTAAATTCTTTCTAATTACACTTGCAAAATGCAGAACAGCATTTCGAAAGCTGTCATCATCAATGGCTCATAACCCAGTGAGCAATGAATGTCTCGTAAGCAAACAAAAAATGTAAATACTCAGAGTGCCGTTAGGTTCATGGGTACTCACTTTGCGTGAATTAGCTGCAATGACACTACTCCTGTTGTCGTTGTCGGTGATATCGAAGTGGATGGGCTGGTGCCGAAAAGGAGTGGTTTACCTGTGCCATGTTGGAGACATATTCCTTGCGATGCCACAATGACCCGGCCCAACCGACCACCCAGTGGCGCACGTGCATCGATTTGACGTTATCAAAGAATGTGATTGCAGTTGTGAGTGAAATAATGACCACTGATCAAGACAATAAATCAGTTCGTACCTTTGTTCAAAAGTATGTGTCACCTCCGTCCTCCCGTGCTGAACAGCTTCGCTGGTCAACCACTTTGACAGAGTGGAATGGCTCATGGTTTTTATTGATGACTGGTAACACTTTATGAACCGTATGACAAGTAAGTCATGCTCATAATTATACAAATCATGGTAAATAAAATACCACGACGGCATCATCATGTCATATGCATGTCATGCATGTCCGAAAATTTGTTGACGGGTGAACCAGTACCTTACCGTGGAAGGATGACCAAAGCATATTTTGGATGACAGCCGCTAAACAGCAGTTACTCGTCTTCAGATACCTAGTGGCCCCTCTGTGATGACATACCAGGTCATTTGTGGTATAAATACTAGTGACCCAGTTAGAGAAACGGTCACGATCGCATTATGACCATTAGCTGATACATACCAGTTGCCTAAGCTAGCGGAAAAATTGGGTCACGCGATTGGCGCAGGAGCCTCGATAGGTAGATAGACTCACGTTAACTAAAGGTAACAAGCAATCATTCACAAATAGACCGACAAATATATATACAGGCAGACAAACCAGCAGAGGGACGAACGAACGCGCTGACGAACAGACTGACAGACAGACAGACACCAGAAGGTGCGCGAAGCACAATAAGAATGCTATAACAATAAAACTGACCAAAAGGGGTAAAAAGAACATATGTAAAACCTACGTCACTTCCATCAACAGTTCACAATATAATAAAATGCACTATATGCGTAGCACTGCTTGTGGACACGGGCCCATGTGCTGGCAGGCGCGTAATGGAAAACGACTTCCGGGAGTATCCTAACTACTATAGCCGTATACTGTAAACACGGTATACCGTGTTCGTAAATATCTTAGTATTTTGGCAAAAATGTACCCACATGTCTGCGCACATATTTATCAGCGTGACAACATATATATCCTCATGTATTATTCATATTTGCCTTATTTTTCTTTACTAAGCAGCCCGTGTTCCGATTCTGCTGCAGAATATTGGAAACGCAGAGACGTACGCGGGAAGGACGCCATAGCGAAGCGACCGGCGCAAATGCTGGCGTGATCCCTGTTGCTAGTAGCTTAGGAATCAGCCGCGTGCTTTGCAAGAGCGGGATGTATTGTGAGTTTTCTCTACAGCTCGTCGGCCGTTTACATGTTTCAAAGGGAGAGAACTTCCATGGTGGCGTAGGTTCAGTGGAGCAAGATGGTGCATCATTGGTCAGGCTACTGGCTCCCTGATGTTTCATTTCGGCTCACTAGGCAGCGTCCTTGCCTTTTCACGTCGGTGCTAGTACGATCGTTATGGGCGGCTTTCCAAGTTATGGTTGTTTTCAGCGTTTGTAAATGTGGCAAGCATAACTAGTAGCTAGGGTCTCTGTAACATATTGCGGACAGGACCGTGGAATTCTAGCATTAAAGGGCAACTCCGAGATACGAAAACCTAAAAGTGATTGTTACGGCAAAAAATATGGGCCTTCATGCACTAAAAATACGGCTATAACTTTATCAAATAGAATGACACAAGAATGATACATGTACATGTACACGCACATGTACATGTTGCATAAGTCTTGTTTCCAGACACAAATCTTTAAGGGCCACCGAAGCAAGACTTCTACACCAGTGTTGGCATCTAAAGTTGTTTTTCTGCGGAGCCTTGAAATACTGCTAAAGAAACCGTAGAAACACGAAAATTGCAGCAATAGGTTATAGCAGAATTCCGGTTGGGACCAGTGCTGCCACAGGGAATGTTTGCACAGAGCTAGAGCTTCAAGCTCAAATAATTTAGTTTCGGATTTCGAGACACACTCAAGCATATTTTTTTGGCATCATTGCTAGAAATGTTGAAAATGGAAGCTTTCTGTTAGAACTGTGAAAGTTAAGTACGAAATATGGGATCATAGAAAGCAACACCGTGCGCAGTGCGAGGCACGTTCTAGCGTATTACCGCTGTTGGGTCCGCCCTATGCCTTCACAAGTAGTGGTTAGCTCCACTTATGTAGTATATGTAGACCATGGTGCCATCTATATCGTAAATCCGACGAAGGAAACAGGGTAATAGAGGCTGTCTGAGGGATGATATGACAGTCATATGACACAAAAAACCAATTTACCCCGTTGTTTTTAAGTTAGCGAGAAATTCAATACATTTATCAAGGGCTATTTGGGTCTAACCTAGCCGCATTATTGTCCTGGCGACATTTACTGCCTCTTTGTTGGCCATTTAGCGTTTCTGGCAGCAAGGTGAGAGCAATTATTTCTCATTGAAGAGGAGAACGTCTTGCCACTAAGTCGCGAGATATCTGTTCAGCGCGAACTGCGATGACTGGGGAGACGACATGAATATCACCAGGTGTCAGTGATGTTGCACCTTGATTAGGTGATCGCGAATTCAGCTGTGCTGTTGTTTAGAATTGAACGCCTTTGTAGCAAATGTTATGCTTGTGGGGATGTCTCATTTTCCCTTCATTAATTACTTCCCTCAACCTTGCGGGATTCCGCAGAACTATTACGTCAAACTCTTGCCTTTGCTTCAAGTTGTCGATAAATTCGACTTCGCCCTGCCATCTGCTAGCCACTTGATTAGCTCAGATGGCAGAGCGGTTTCCCCGGAAAGGCGATGGTCCCGGGTTCGAGCCTCGGACCAGGACTGATTTTTTTTTTTCAACTGCAAGGCTTTGCTTTCGAGGAACGCGTACGGGTTTCCTTTGTAGCAATTGCTGCCACTTGGTGGATGTCCAATTTTCCCTTCATTAGCCACAAATATAGCCAGTGAATAACAGTAGAGAAGATTTGTTAAGCTTAAGACGCTGTCTCCATTAAACTAAACATCGACATGTAAATTCATTTGTCGCCTCATCTGAAGGCACACAAAAAAGCTATTTGATCTGCATGAATGAAAGCTACTTTGCTAAGAAAAACTTGTCTTTAATTGTTTTAGAAAATCATTATTTTCTTTTTGGGTTTCCGAGCTTGTACGCGCCACAGCAGAATGCGCTTTAAGCCCATAGCTTGAAAAATATATTGCATGGAGGAACAACCAAAACAAAAGTAAAACGGAGGAGAAGCGTAAGTCATTATCACGGAAATAACATAAGGAGCTATCATTAAAATACATTGTTTGAGGCGGAGACCTCGAGAGATTCTTATTAAAATGACATTGATCTGTCTTCTTCATTGCGCTCTTGAAGGAACCATTAAAATATTGGACCATGCACCATCCCTAAATACTTGAGGCAACCAGGCCATTCGCGTTATGTATATTACAACAGGTGAGCCTGCGCTTTCAAACGCTTTCAGTCGCGTATAGCACCAAGTGGTGAGTACGTGGTCCACTCTGGCAACATCTCCATTTCTACATTTACGATCCAAGATATTGTATCATTTCAGACCATTTAAAAACACACAACACTCGGGCACGTGACTTGCAGCGATTTCATTCACACCGCCATCCCTTTAGAGCCAGCCGATTTCTGCAATAAATTACGCGTAAAGCCACAGCCGACCGATCAGCTTACTGTCCGTTGCCTACAAAGTATTTACTAAGGTAATCGCAAATAGAATCAGGAACATCTTAGACCTCTGTCAACCAAAGGACCAGGCAGAATTCCGTAAAGGATACTAAACAATAGACCATATTCTCACTATCAATCAGGTGATAGAGAAATGTGCGGAATATAACCAACCATTATATATAGCTTTCATTGATTACGAGAGAGCGTTTGATTTAGTCTAAACCTCAGCAGTCATGGAGGCGTTATGGAATCAGGGTGTAGACGAGCCGTATGTAAAAATAGTGAAAGATATCTATAATGGCTCGAGAGCAAACGTAGTCCTCCATAAAGAAAGCAACAAAATCCCAATAAAGAAAGGCGTCAGGCAGGGAGATACGATCTCTCCAATGCTATTCACTGCGTGTTTACAGGAGGTAGTCAGAGACCTGGATTGGGAAGAACTGGGCATAAAGGTTAATGGAGAATACCTTAGTAACTTGCGATTCGCTGATGATATTGCCTTGCTTAGTAACTCAGGGGACCAATTGCAATCCATGCTCACTGACTTGGAGAGGCAAAGCAGATGGGTACGTGTAAATTTTATTCTGCAGGAAAGGAAAGTATTGTTTACCAGTCTGGGAAGAGAACAGCAGTTTACGTAGGTAGCGAGGCACTGGACGTGGTAAGGGAGTACATCTAGTTAGGGCAGGTATTGTCCGCGAATGCGGATTATGAGACTGAAATAATCAGAACGATAAGAATGGGCTGGAGTGCGTTTGGCAGGCATTCTCATATCACGAACAGCAGGTTGCCATTATCCCTCAAGGGAAACGTGTATAAGAGCTGTGTCCTACCAGTACTCACGTACGGGGCAGAAACCTGGAGGCTTACGAAAAGCGTTCTACTTAAATTTAGGACGACGCGACGAGCTACGGAAATAACAATAATGAGTGTAACGTTAAGGGATAAGAAAAGAGCAGATTGGTTGAGGGAACAAACGCGAGTTAATTACGTCCTTGTTGAAATCAAGAAAAAGAAATGGGCATGGGCAGGACATGTAATGAGGAGGGAAGATAACCGATGGTCATTAAGGGGACGGACTGGATTCCAATTAAGGGAAGGAAAGCGTAGCAGGGGGTGGCAGAAAGTTAGGTGGGGGGATGAGATTAAGAAGTTTGTAGGGACAACATGGCCACAATTAGTACATGACCGGGGTAGTTGGAGAAGTATGGGAGAGACCTTTGCCCTGCAGTGGGCGTAACCAAGCTGGCGATGATGATGATAAAAGCCACAGCGGCTGCAGATGAAACACGTACTGAAGTCACATCTATCATTATTATATGTAAAAGGGTTGGCTTTCTCATTTAAGTTTTCTGAATTATCCAACCAGTAAAATCATTTCCATGCCCACCTTATCCCCCGTTATGAGGGCCATGATGCTATACTCGCCGTACAAAAAAAAATTTAAAAGGCACCTATTACCGCGGCCAGCAAGAATACGTGTTCTAAGATGGTTTCTCAGCGATGCGCGTCATTTGTGACATGCTTAATACTGCTTAAGACTTATTGAGCAACTGTGCCGAGGCAGAACAGGGCTGTGAGCCAAAGTATTTCTTTCTGACGAACACGGGTAATCTGAAGAATAACAGATATTTGTACATCAAGATGAGTTCCTAAAATCGGGTACATTACGTAGTAAAAATGCTCATCTGGAGGTTTACGTCAAGGGAAGGAAGAACGCGTTTTAATATACATGCACTTGCATGCATATGTGTGCCTGAGAGCAGGGCACTGTCGTAACGCACAAGCACCTGGCGAGATAGGCTTCGCTTACTCAATGCCAGGATGCTCGCGCCTGGTTTCCCTGTGAAGCGCAGCGCTTCATTGTCGCGGAGGCTTAGAGAAGTACAAACAAAATGAACAAAAATGACCGGCTAGACCGAATGGAAAAGTGAAAAAAATTGGCCACAGATTATTTTCTGGCATCAGTGTCCGAAGTGGTCATCACTGTCGAGACGTAGCAGCACCAGTTCAAATTGTCAGCCGACATCTGCCCTACAGTTCAATTGAGGTAACAAACACTGTGCTCCCGTATTCGCTTAACATGACATGTGCATCCGAGATGCTGCTGCATTACACGAGCGCAGGTATTTAATTATAGCTTCCACCGAACTCATGTGCTCAAAACTGCGTCGCCTGTTACAGCTTGCCTCATTAATAAAGTAGCTGGTTTCATGTAATTGGTTACCGCAATAAGCAACTGCATTGCAGTGAACGTTACCGAGGAAAAAAAGAAAGCGTAATCGATCGATCACAACAAAACTACCGGAATCTGGGTTTTAGCAAGTATTTAATAACGTAATTTGTTACGTACAAGTCTGGTCATGATTGACAATGGTTGTGTTACAACCGCAGAGAAACGCAGCATTGCTTGTCTGCCTTCCCTCATTGCCACACGTTCAGACATTCCGGACACTTAGGTGCCTACGTAACAATGTAAGATCCCAGTGCTTGTTCCATTGGTAGGATACGTTTAATGCATAAGATACCAGAACGTTAGAATAAAATTAGGCGCAATATCTAACCAGTCGTGTAGGCATTATTTATGATATCGTATAATACATATTTTGGCAAACTACTCTGGTTGCTTAGCGGCTATGGTGTTGCGCTGCTAAGCACAATGTCGTAGGATCGAATCCCAGTCGTGGCGACCGCATTTCAATGAGGGCGAAATGTAAAAACGCCTGTGTCCTGTGCATTGGGGAAACGTTAATGATTGCCAGGTGGTCAAAATTAATCGAGTTACCTCATAATAGAAGCGGGATATTGGCGCGTGAAACCAGAGAATTCAATTCCCAATTTCGTTCTTTGGTAAATAAAACTTCGTCGTCCTGTCTTTGCTGCGCTAACTATGCGTTCGACCAACCTGGCGACATAGGAAAATTAAAGCAACATTATTCGTCCTAATGGAGAATACCATGGTTGAAAACTGTCGTGGCTTTGACACGCATGAAAGAATGCTGCTTACGGGACACTTCATTACAAACACGCACACGCACACACGTGCTTGACAAACACTGAACTCAGGAACCAGAAGACATTTATAACATTTGAGCAAACACAGAGATTCGTATATCATTGATATAGGCCACTCAGCAACCGGTGTAGAGGATGTATCAGCATTGCGCACTGCGGCACGCTTTACTCGAAAGACAGACAATGTCGAATGGGGTGTCTAAGCGCACTCGTTCGTCGTTAGGCTCCTACATAATAAGTGCATTTCCAGCCCAATAAATAAATCACAAAGCGTACTGCTTATACAGTTTTTCAAGAGGACGGGCCCGGTAAAATACGACATTTTGGGCAGGTCTTCTTTGTTTTGCTTTTGTCCGCGACAAAATTTGTAATAAGTAGCTCTCGCCATGGCAAAGAATAAAACACTGTCATAGTTTCAGGCATCGTGTACAGTGTACACTGCATGTTCCATGAGACAATTATTAGTGCGAAACATTATTTGCCTCTTTCTTTGCACTTTGCGGTAGGTACGTAGGTTCCTGTCTCACCTTGCTTTCGTAAAAGCAAAATAATGTATTGCCGGCCGTGGAATCTAACCTCAGCCGCCGAGCAGAGTCGCCTGGTACTCTAACCATTAGGTCACAATAGCACGGACATTTCTCCCGCTGAAAAGTCAGCCAGTTCTTGGAAACGTCCCGCGCGCGAGCCCTATGCCACTTCCTCGTCTTGTTTTCTTCTGAGAGCTCGCCCTCTCGCTATCTCCGAAAGCGGCCCACTTTCCTCAGCGCTTTCCTCATGTCATACAACCTAGAAATTGTCGGACGGTATACCTATCATTACTCTGGCATTTTGCGAAGCGAAGCCCATGGACCTTTTCTCAGCGTATTTGCTGAAATAAAAATAACATGGCGCATAGTTAACTTTAGGTTCAAATTGAGGGGTGTGTGTGATACTTTATTACTTGTATTTAATCAGGAACTTTCCAAATTACTACTGATAACTCGTTTCCTCTCAATTTTGAGTCGTTATCTCACGTGCATCGAATGTATCCCCAATTTTCTGACTTTACTGCATGATATTCGTAACTTATATATATTTTGTCACAAGTATGCACATATAAGCAAATGTTGTGCTGGAATAAATTGAATAAATACACAGTAACTTGCTCTTGCAAATAGTCCTGGGCGGTATGAATATTTTCTCAGCGGCATCATATATATTTGACTGCTTTCCTGTGAAAGCTGAATGTGGCACCGAGAATGTGGACCCAGGCGGACATGTGAGGGAAGTGTGAAGTGCATAAGTAATTACAGGCTTTTATAGTAAGTTACCTATTGCACAGTACGAAATATAGAAGTGTGAAACTTACGTACGTCTTTCACACTTTCTATTAGGGGGAAAGGTGACGTCATGTTTCAATTTGCAGAAAGTAAGGTCCATGATATGGGTAATAGAGACTTTTAGCAGCGCCAAGTTACCCTACGGAAAGCGCGGAAATACCGTACCGGCCGAAGACTGCGCATGCGCGCACTTTACCGTACGGAGAGACTTTCCGTACGGCATACTAGGCGCTAAGGAGTCGGCAAGGATAGGCTTGCACCGTGTTTTGCAAGCCTAGCCGCACCAAACCAACACAGTGATGACTGGCGTTGGCCACAGAGTCCACGCCGTGCATGACGACGTCTCGCGTGCTGTTTTTACCATGATAGGACACATGAAATCACCTTCTGTGGATCGACGAAGCGGAAACAAGTAAACATTGGCATAAAAAAAAACTCAGGTTGGTGGCGCCATCTAACGATGCAGAGCTTACTTAGAGTGGACGCAGAGTTTTTTTTTTTTTGCAGTAACCAACTACATTCTAGTTATCTGCAGGTGTAAAGTGTCAGAAACAGTGTAATTTACAAGAAACAAACCCTTTTTCATGTATGCATTAGATAAGAACGCGTATGTAACAAAAGGTTTCACGTGTTGCATGACGAAGTGTCACAAGATGCCGCTACCGCCCTTGTGACTGGCGTCTACGTTCGTCGTAGCCGGGCACTTCTGCAAAGAACAATGCGTGTATGGACAAGCCAAAGCTTTCAGGTATTCGTGAAAATGAATATTTCGCGCTCAGCACATGGTTATTGTATTCTGCAAAGCCCCAATCATTATCACATTACCGTACGCATCGAGCGGCACACGCAGGTAAAACGTCTTCGGTCATGGCGGTAAGTTAGTACGGAACGGTAATACCGTACCGTATTACGGCACTGCTAAAACTCTCTATTAATATCAGGGAAAGTTTTACAGTACATACTTTAATTATTTGCCAAATATTTATTATTTCAACCACTCAAAAGTGTATCGGGGGCTATTTTACTGCGATCCTGCGACGCTAATCAAGAATACTGTGGATTTGTTAAAGAAATCAAGACAAGAATGGTACACATGCCGACGTGCACACATACATGCACATACACATACTTAATAGGTAAGGCAGAACTTCCACAACATTTCCCTTTCTGAATTTACAAGTTCTTCCGGTTTATTTTCGTGCGACGGGAATTTTTATTACCAGACTTGAGTTTTCTCAGGCGGAGCAAGTCATTTGTGCCGGCCCTGTCTTGGACTGCTCGCCAGGAGGCCTGTAGTACACGCAGCGGCAGCCCCGACCGCAGTCACGCTCGACATTAGCAGGAGTGCAGGGCTGGAAAAAAAGTGTTAATGCAAGATGGAACCCGTTTTCTCAAGTCGTAAGTAACAAGACAGACTTGTAATTTATAGAACGCGGGAAAAAAATAAAGCTACCCAGCTCGGTCCCAAAGCGCAATAATTTGTGATAATGTTATGTCACATGTGTTATTCCTAGACATGCCTTAATTTTCAAATGCAGTGTGATTTTTTTCACACGACGTAAGCGAACTACACAGCGCACGATTACCTGAAGTACCTATATGCCACGTGCATTTATTTCATGTTTTGATCGGGCCCTATGAAAGTACCGCTTTGTTATCGCTTTTCTCTTTTCACGCAACGGCGCGCTAGAAAATGATTCCTATGTTGCGAACGCTCTAGCTCTTTCTAGAGCAGTTGGGCCCGTCATATCTGTTTGAAAGCGTACTCGGAGATGATTGCGGTACTTTCGAGAGTGTTCTTCGTCACCAGTGCTGCATTGACATCGTCCGCCGACGGATGTATAAATAACGAACCGGCGACTGCGGTGTCGTTCCATCGACTAACAACGATGGCGCTCGTTCTCATGACCGCCGAAGAGTTATTGTCTAGTTTTCATTCGGGCAGAAGTACGCCCAATGAATTCTTAGGATTTAATATTCAACTTCACCTTACTGAGTTCCTGCCTGCGCACAGTTTTCCTTACGGCAGAATATTCACTTTTAAATGCAACTGATGATTCCGCAGTTTTCTAAAGAACCAGAAGCCATGTCATGAAAAAATTGAAGAAGAAAGTAAAATGAGAGGCAATCGAAACCTCTCACTTTAAGGAAAGGAAAAAAATGCCTTAGTGTGCTTTGAGTGTGCCTTCCTTAGAATAAATTGCTTTTTACTTTTCTGTTTGAAATGATCGGATCATTCCCAGTGCTGCGTCCCAGTGATCACATATGCAGTTCCTTTATTGACCGATTTTGTTCTTATAGTTTGTTGGGTTTCGCTGTTTTCTTTGCTAGCATTATTGAGTGGTAGTACGCTTCCTTAAAACCAATTATCTTACTGAAATAATTTACAATTGGTAAATTAGTAGTTGCATGCATATGTTCAATTTGCCCTCTTGTCTCTGTCGATATGTAGTGATATCATCCATGGCATGACATTTATGCCATGTTGTCCATGTCTGCATGTTATTCTTATCCTCATATATATCGAGCTAAAGAAAGCATCAGGTCATTCGTACTATTTATCTTATCACATAAACTCCATGATATGCATGTGATGCCCTTGATGTCATAACATGTCATTCATATTATGTGTGCATGCATTTCATTCCCCCTTGCATATTCTTATCTATACCCACTCGAGAAAATGACCACGACGCATCACAATGTGGGTGGCTGGATAGATAGATCGATTGATAGATAGATAGATAGATAGATAGATAGATAGATAGATAGATAGATAGATAGATAGATAGATAGATAGATAGATAGATAGATAGATAGACAGACAGACAGATAGATAGATAGATAGATAGATAGATAGATAGATAGATAGATAGATAGATAGATAGATAGATAGATAGATAGATAGATAGATAGATAGATTCAAAGCGCCTGCAGTTCACAAAATGCCATTCAGATGTGCGTCAACGTGGTGCTAAACCGTAACTTCGGAGGCCGACACCAGGCGAAAGAGTGCTGGGTTGGTTTAACAGCCAACGCAGGCCAGCAAGCTGTTGCGGAGAAGTTGGCCTTTTATCGGTGATTGGCGGGCCCCAGATAACGCGTGCAGAATAGAGTGAGAATCACAGGAGTGATGAGTCTTTCTGTCAAGTTCGTCGGTGCGCTTGCAGAACGGAACGGGTCAAGCTCGTGTGTAACGAACAGTACCAAGTTGAATTTGCACAGGCATAAACTTCTGGCATCGCACAGTCAAGATCGCACTTAACTGCGTCGCGACTATGCAGATGGCCGAACACAAAACCGTGCCGCGACCTTCACCACCGAAGAATTTTAGCTACAGAAAAGCGCAATGGTGAGTAATGGCATGTCCACAAATTTTCTCTCCAGCTGGAATTGTCAGAAATGGTGTACTTCTATTTTCGCTTGAGAATATCTCTATTGCAGCTCTTTAAGATAAACGGATACTAGAATTAAAGTTCTTTTATTTTTTGCAAATAAAGAAATAACTTTTCGTAGATTCGTCAATGTATGTATGATATGTGAATATTTTATGGAAATCTCCCCACTACCCTGACTATTCGCTTTGAAGTTATCTGCGGCTAGCTCGCTGATCCTCGAAAAGCAAACGAAAAATGAATTTCACACTGAGTGACTGCCTGCGATCTTTTTCAGAATCCTGCGATAGACCTCTAACAATATCTGTCCATACTTTAAACGGGTGTGCTGTTCGATGGCAATAAAACATTATTCCATCACGAATTGTTTAATGTTGTTTTCTTCAGTTCTTGTCAACGCATGCCCAAATTGTGGTTCCTCTTAAAGAGACAGGGCGCTGCATCTGAACGTGAAAATCCTTTTCTGCACCATTGCCGACTTCACAGCACCTTCTCGGATGACTTCATGCCCCATTTGCATAGTTTCTGTGTCTGTTTCTTAGCAGAAAACGCCATCATCCAACTGGTGCAAACTGCTCGAGAGGATTTAAAGAAAACAACGCAAGTGAGCAGGCGAAACTTCACCAAAAAGAATACTTTGCCAACTGATGCATGCAATAATGTAGTACATTCTCCCTAATGGTAAGGTTTAGAGGAAACTTATTGAGCGCCTCTGAAAAAAAAAAAACTGTTAAGCGAGGGTAATCCCTCGTACAAGGTATACTCGCAGGATATGAAAACGAGAATGACAAAGAAAAAATTCAGCGGATAGATTACAGTACAACATCTAAGTGAATACTGACGCAGTGAAAAAGTTGGTGTCATTTATCGTGAGCTGATTATACCAGGTGTGCCCGCGAGACATTAAGAAATTTTTAAGGTTTGCCTGTGGTAGATAGCACAATTCTAGTCCTTGAGCTGGTTCACTCAAAGAGGTGAACATTACCAGCCAAAGAAAGCAAAATACATGATTGACTCATTAAGAAAATATTACTAATTATGTTTTGGCCTAACTATATTTATGGTATACATTGCAATTGGCGAAATGTAACCAGTGAGCATGCAAGGCATATCCATTTGGAGCGAATACTGTGGATGGCACTGGTTTCGAGATATGCACAGTCAAACTTGAGGTAAAAATGCATGGTTGTGCCATTTACTTAAAAAAATAGTTACGCATTGAAGCACGAAAGTAGTTGTGACGCCCATGTGTTTCGTCGCCGATATCGGAAATTATTACCCCAATATTAGTAACATTGTGAAAATGCATTCTAAGTGGATATGCGTTGGGAACTCGTCGGCTACAGTTCGTAATTTGTAGTATTTGCCATCAAGTTACAATTCAAAGTTCATTACCGTTTTTTTAAATAGTCGAATATGCAATTTGATTTCTCATGCAAATAATGTTCGCCTGTTTAAGAAATTCAACCTAATAACTAGAAATGTGGTATCTGCCACCGGTGATTTTTGAAAGCTGGCTAAAGTCGTCGCAGCAACAACCGGTATACTCAAAACGTTTGTGCCAGTTCTCCGACGCTTTTGTAAGATACATACTTTTACCAACCCTACATTTCTTCCTTAAGAAAATAGCCTATTCTTGGTGTAAACATGTCTCTAGCTTTGTTTATTAAATAAGGACGTGTTATTTACTTTGGCAAGCAGGAACGTACCCTCCAATTGTACTTGTGGCAACTATACATGTCGATTTATTTTAAATAAATGTACTGTATGCTCGTCATTCTGCATGCCTTGCAAGTTAGCTGAGATAAGGCATACTTTAACTCAATGAGATAGAACACACCATTGTTTAGGCATTGCGCAATCCATGAAAACTTTACATTGCCCCAAAGAGCGTGCGCAAGTCCTGCGGGCGAGAGAATGTGCCTGCTATTAGTGCTGCTGGAAGGCATACTAGATCTGGTGCTTTGGCAAAGTTGCTGAGTTTGTCGATGCAAATGTATTGCTTTATTTAGGGTGGCTTTTTCATGACGCCAGCCACACTTTGATACGAGGTGCCACAATGTTTCCTCCGAAAGTTCGTGGTGTCATATCAATAACTGAGGTACTTCGACTGCCAAGTATTCGTACAGAAGCATTATTTGCAGCTTCCCTCCACGTTGTGCTTGCCGGCTGATGCCGTGTGACTGCTAGTGTGGGGGGCAGGTGTGATTGTAAATGTGCCCGAATATATAACTCGAGCCATTGGGGATGTTAAATTGGCCAAATACCAGTGACTATGAGCTGGTTCTTCGTCACTGCAGCTGAATGAGTATTTGTAAGTTGATACATGCCCTAACAGAAGAGTAGGAAAAGAGGCAAGAATTTAAAGAGGTCGACAACGGAAGCATCTGAGTGTGGCACAATAAAGGCAGTGTACAAATTGATTTGTTCCATTCCACGCCATTAGGAGGCACATGTCTATTTATATGCAGATGATGTCACCTTCGTCGCATCAGACAGTGAAATTCACTCTCAGTACATCGTTTGGGAAACTACCTCTGCGATGGAGAAATCTGTTCAGAGATTATTCTATATAGCTAAATAATACGAGGACACCTAAGCACTTATGAGCTGTGCATGCGAAAGCATTTATGTCCAACTGAACGCCGCTGAGCGGACCTTAGAGTTTTTCGCTGAGATTAATGTGCCATAGCAGTACGTGTTGCCCGAGCCAGCCAGCAGCATCAACCTGTGGTGCCAACGCGGCATGCCACCGAGCCGACGTCCTGCGCGACAAAAGACCCAGGAAACGTGCCACGTGACTACCACGCCTAAGATAACCCATATCGCCCTGCGATGTCGTGTCGCCGTACCTGCTCTGTCGACGCGCGCAAGTGATATGGCATCGCGGCGATGCCCTCTCTCCTCGCGCAAGACCTGGCGCGCTGTCGCAGCCCAGAAGGTGCTCCGATTCGCCGTTCTGGTCCGTCGAGGCGCGCTCTTGACGTGACGTGACGGCGCGTTTCGTTGCTACAGATTCCGCCGGCTTTTTCGCTCAATGGGTAATTTGATGCATCAGTATAAGTAAAGGCAGTCGGCATACGACGCAAGCTATGCAACAGTTGCAAACGAGGACAGTTGTTCGCAAAAGTTTCTACTGAAAACATGAGAGATCCTCGTTTATGATCGACAAAATGTATGTGAATCCTGATTTACAATTCGAATGCAATAGTTTCTGCCTCTTGCCAGCTTATAAATTAGGCCCTTCTCTTCAGATATAGGAGTAGGCCTTGCTGCTGTGCTGGGCATCGCCAAAATTTGTGTCCAATAATGTACATACGTAAGTATGCCGTCAATATTGTGCAGATATCATTCATTGATGGTACAGACATCATTGAATATTTATCATGCTGATATAAAAACATTGCATACCAGTGCCATTTCCCAGCCTTTGGTATATTTTGGTGTACAGTGGCCACGGTTTTGTACAGTCAGGTGGCTGTTCTACAAACTTTGCTTATTCCAGTAAGTGTACGCATCTTGGAGGTACCTTTTATTTGCGGCACACGAGAATGCAAAACATGTCTGTTTTAATATACCAAGTGGCATATTGCCAGATACGCAATGGGCTTAGCAATAAACATGGTCCTTGCGTCGGGGCAATCACAGAGTTATGCAGTTCTTCTTATTTACTGAAGTTCGGGTGAACAACAAAATGCTGGTGGTATTGTGAACCACATGTATTATTTTCACTCGTTCAAAAAGCATCGATCTTCCTGTGAAGTTTGAGACATGTTAGCTGGGATGTGCTGTATAGAAAGACTGAGTCGAGCAGTAAGGATTATACAATGCTCATGGCGACTATGAAGCACGCCTAATAAATATACTAAGAATTTACAGTTAAAGGCGAACAATACAGAATTTTAACGAGAGCAGTTGCGTACGATGGCTTCTGCAAAAAATGAAAATATTAAATACATCGATTGTAACTGTTGCATTATGTCTTACCGCTTGTCTGTTGCACATCACCGGCAAACTCCAGTAATGTGGGTACGCATTGGTCATATCGGATCTGGAAGAGAAAAAAAATCATGTCTGTGTTGCTCAGTGACAGCGATCGCAAGTTTACCCGTGGTATTTGAACTCATCGGACGGTGTTCTAACCATACGGGGGTGACACATGTTAGCGTGACGCAGCGCGCAAGGCAACCGCTGCCGGGAACAGGTAACAGCGTCCTGGCAGCTACCAGGCGCTTGACAAAACAGGCGTCATGAGCAGCACAGCCAGGTGCGTTGGAGATGTCGAACCTTGATGATGCATGAAACGAGACCGACCGGACCACCGGCTAGTCAGCCACAAAGTGAAATACTACACAATGCACAGCTTAACGTTAATCGTGCGTTCGGTTCGGAGCAGTGCATGCACACGCCAGCTCAGGAGGACCGGTACTGAGCTTGCAGTGTATGTGCGCCAAATGCTCACGTGAACTGCAGAATGCGGAAACGCTGGCCGGGCAGCACGACCGAGCCGACCGAGCGGAGCGTTCACGGTACGTTTCCTTCACCTTGTCGCTTTTGCACACAAACGTACTCCGGCTTTCTGAAGACTATCTAAACTTCCGCAGCAATTGCGATCGCACCGTCGACAGCGGGGCAACACAAAGGCCGCTAAAGAAATGTACGTCGCGTAACCGTCTAATTGCTTTCGCAATACAATATTGGCCACCTTAGCAAGGACGAAGCATAGCCAGCGCTACAAGGCAGCGTGGCCAGCGTAGCCAGCATAGCCAGTGCTTTTAGCCATGTTACGAGTGCTTGGATGGTTTGCCTCAATTTACCGCCGTGCTTCACCTTATGGAGGGAAGTGCTGGAGGCAGCAAAACGCCACCTGTGTAGCCTCTCGGCATGTTGGAGACCGACCGTATTGAGCGTGTTGTATGTTGTCCAATCGTTCGGGTCGTTGCTGTGAATTGTAGGCCATTCCGCGCACCCACGGACCACTCTAAAATTTGTCAATGGAAAGTATGGAGCGGGCTACTCCTTATCTGTGGAAAGTAATATGAAAAGTTGGGTGAGCTGGTGATTAATCATCGCACAAAGGGGGGCAGCTGACTGACGGTCACAAGGCGGAGGAACACAAGGATACACGGCACTCGCTGGTGTGGAGCGAGTGTCGCGTAGAGTTGCGGAAAGTTTTCACTATCAGGGTATGCGATAGGTCCTGGCATGAATCTGGGTATCACGCAGTGGCCTCTTGAAGGTAGCGGTGTGGATTAATGACCATGCACGCGCTGATTGCTCCCTCCTGAATGGGGGGAGGAGATGAATGTCGATGAAGTAGCGTTCCAAGGCCCATCAGTTACTCTCCCTTCTCTATCGGGCGTCGATTCCTGATAAAGAATAGCGTGAAGACGATGGTGGTGGCGGCGACACCTGTAGGTTTGCCCACTGGTGCTCAGGAAAAACAGACCAAGTAATATTTATATGCGTAACGCATAACGGCGGCTGGTGCAAAAAAGGACAAGGACTAACATTTTGTATATATTTATAAAATTTGTGAATACATGTGGCAAAGAAGTGCTATATCATGGTCCTAACTTTGCCACAGCGAAATTTGACATTTTGGTCTCTCATAAAGAGATGAGTGCAAAATTTCTAATAATTGAACAGCAATTTGGGCTGCTAGACGAGAAATATATGCGTGGGTGTTTGCATAAACGAAATAAAAGCCTATATACACTCCCATCAAAAAAAAAAGGCGTAGAGTTATAGTGAACCAGAACTAGGTTATCGTGAACTAGAACACGTATTAGGGTGCACTTTGGGGGTAAAATAAGTATGAGGTGGTGAGCGGAATTGGGAAAATAGTAATGCTGCCAGCGCTGACATTTAACACCGTTATTTTTTCCTTAAAATGATAAACATTATCGGAATTGCAAGTTAAGTAAATGGGTTAAGCCGATTTGTTTTGGACATTTATGTAAAGCAAAAATTACGCAGCCCAAGGCCTATGGTATGGCCCAGAAGGCTTTAGAAGTCAAATAGGGAGAGAGCAGAATAATAAGGTTTGAGAAAGAACTCAAGAATGTGGACTATTACAAATGAGCGGCTACGCAGCACCAACATCTCTGAATCAAAAGCGCCGAGAAAGAATACAGGACGAAATGTAAATGTTAACAGCAAAGTACCTCGTACTGATAAGTGCACACAAAAACATGGAGTCATCACAAGAAAAGCGAGAAAGACATAGCTGGTAAATTTGATGCACATGAGAGAAACAACAAAGTTAATGGACATGTACGTAGAACGACAAGCACGAAATAAGGGAAGAAAATTTGTACGACAAGAAAAGGGCAGTGCCCTACATTCTGAAGCCTGACCTGGCTGTCTGTGGATATTAAAATACAGGAATGAGAGAGGTAAAAAGGAACATACAACAGGGCGATGCATGGGTTTACTGTCGACGAAATTCAGCGACTGCTAAACACACGTTAACTTAATGCCAAAATATCCATCAAACCTGACCCGTGAACAAAATCAACCTTCCAGAAGCGCTGGCGTTTACGTCTCAAGGAAGAAGAGGTAGAGATGTTTGAAGTAATTGTGGAAACAATCTGGAATTATATGATGGCGGGCTTGTTACAGGGGTGGGTAAGCTTTCTAGATAAGTATGGAGTTGCAGAATACTATTCTACAATAGACATGTTAACCTTGATTAGCTCACATGTGCTAGGTGACGTTTCCGGCATGCCACCTGAAAGGGGATACCATTGCATATCATCTTGATCTGGCACATTTTGTTGATCGAACCTTTTTGTTAAGGTTCCTGTTAACCCCATTTTGCCTATGGGTGTCTTCTCTATCGATGGAGCTCTATTTTATTTCCTTCACATTTTTATAATTTTAGCCCACCTTAATAAGGGCGTAAAAGTGAAGTAATTGCTTGGACACCACTGAATTGTTTGTAGCATAGATGCATGTGTGGAGCAGTCATCACAAAAGGCGGAGAGGCCTGAAGCCCGACGCTACGCCGGGCTGCACACATTCATAAAGTACATCCGTAGAGGGTGGCGAACTTGTGAGATGGCGGCTTTTAAGCTGCTGGTGGATGTCATGGACTTTTTCAGAGAAACGCACACTAATGCCGAGCAGGACGCCATAAAGGCAGAGCAGATTTGTCAAAACCGAAGTCTCAACAATATTCTCTTCAATATGTGCTGTTGACGGCTTTCTTTTCACAGCTCTATATTACCAAGGCATCAACTGAGATGAACAAAAAAAAAATATTTTTGTAAGATTCTAGGTAAATGTCAATCACAGTCAGTCATTTCAGGCAGACATGAGCAGACCCCCCAATAGCAGTGACTTTGCTGCTCTGCGCGTCTGCCACTGTTAATATCGAGTTCTTGTGGTGTACGTATCATTATTTGAGTCACTAATGATGGAAACTTTGCACCCTAATATGAATAGAGCACTAAAACTTGTACTGAAATTCAATACTCTCCCATTTAAACACCTTATTCGCGAGAAATGCAGTAATGCATACTTCTTAATACATTCTCATGGTTCTTTATGTGGAAGCAGTGACTAAACTGATATATGGGCCCTAGTAAATCAACATAGTAGATCATCGGCGAAAGCTTAGCTTTGTTTGTGTTTCATAGCTTCGTCATTGACAATTTTTTGAACGTTTCGCGTGATCGTGAAAATTATTTCGAAATGCACTCTAATGTCTCTGTAATTATTGGGGGAGAAATTTTGCTAGCAAAGAAAGTTCACCAACTCCCCGAGCAGAGAAAGAAAGAGGGTTTATTTGAAGGAAGGCAGCATAGAGGTCTGCCTGAGATAGCATTCTAGCGGGCTGCTTGACTCTTCGGGTGTACTGCCAACTGAATATACACAGGGTGCTTTTCTTTATGCCATGCAGATTTCCTTTAATAAAAAGAAGTAAGAGCAGTGACCGTGGCGTTCTTGGAACGAGTTTCTAGGCGTGGCAGACATACTTTGCCGCTGTTAACGTGAGATTGGCCGCTTTCTCTGCGCTCCCTCGACACTGGGTTTCGATAGTGCGTAAATTTATCGCTGAAATTCGATTATAATTATTTCGAATTAAGTGTGGCTTCAAATTTCATTCTTTAGATGTAGGGCGCATTAAGATGTTACTCCTAAAATTCGCCATTTACACTGCCCCCAACGCACTAATAAAAGCAGTAACATTTTTTTGTTAAGTAATCTACTGAAGCTCACATTATTATCGGCAAAGTATGTCTGCATCGACTGGGAACTTGTCTGCAAGAACATCATGTTGGCTGCGCTTATAGACTTTCTATGTAAAAAAACCTGTATTGTTTAAAATAACCTATATGCAGTCTAGAACCACTGTGTCTAGACACAAAAGTGAGTAGTACTGACTGCCATTATTTTTCTACAAGCTTACTTGCTATATAACGAGGAATATGCAGTGGCTCACACCCTGTTGCGCATTAGTATGGTAACCAGAATATAAGAAATTATTTGATGTCAAAGAACCAGTAGAACAAAAAATATTATTCTGTGGTTCTATGGGCCAAAATCACGATATGATTATGAGACACGTTGCAGTGGCAGACTCCGAGCTGTGCATCTCAGTCTAACTAGACAAGCGTTCTTGCGTTTCGGCCTACCGTAATCAGGCCACCGTAGTGGGCGATCTCGCACCTTATCCGCCGGGTCTCGGGCCACCACAGAGGCATGAGGGAGCGTGATCTAAAAAATTAAATTATGGGGTTTTACGTGCCAAAACCACTTTCTGATTATGAGGCACGCTGTAGTGGAGGACACCGGAAATTTCGACCACCTGGGGTTCTTTAACGTGCGCCTAAATCTAAGTACACGGGTGTTTTCGCATTTCTGCCCCATCGAAATGCGGCCGCCGTGGCCGGGATTCGATCCCGCGACCTCGTGCTCAGCAGCCTAACACCATAGCCACTGAGCAACCACGGCGGGTGGAGCGTGATCTATGCCGACTTGTTCACGCTATTGTACTTAGCCGTGTGCTCTACTCCACCCCCTATCTCAAGCTCTCTCATCGTGAAACTGACGCCATGGACACTCTTATTCGCCGGGCATACAAAGTCGCCCTCCACCTTCCCATAAATACACCTACCGACCGACTCTTACAATTAGGCCTCCACAACTCAATCGGGGAACTTGTAGACGCGCACCGCCAAGCACAATACCTTCGTCTCACGCAAACCGACACTGGCCGGTACATACTGCACTCCCTTGGAATCCGGATACCAGCCAACGATCCGACATTACGCCCCATACCAAAACCCTTACACCGCGAACTGCTCATTAAGCCACTCCCCCTTAACATGCACCCCGACCACCACGATAAGCGCCGCAGAGCTCGAGCTACAGTGCTGCACCGTTAGTACGGCTCGGAACCGGACGTCGTATGGGTAGACGCAGCCTGCAAGGGTGATGAAGCGGTCGCTGTCGTGGTGGATCACACTCTCTCTCCGATTGGAACGCACACACTCCCCCCAGGCACCTCTCCCGAAGCTGCAGAGGAAGCCGCCATTGCCCTACCTATCATCAGCACAGAAGCACGGTATGTTTTATCAGACTCCAAAACTGCAATCCTAAATTTCGCACGAGGTCGAGTCCACGTCCCTGCTTTTTGCATACTGGACTCGCCCGTTGCACCCCCGCCCCGTCATGTGGAGCTGATTTGGGTGCCCGCGCACTGCGGGAATCCTGGTAACGAGGCCGCCAACCTCTTAGCCCGAGGTGCTTTAAACCGGGCTCTTGCGGCCTCCGATCCGCGATTCACGAAGGAGCGCGCGCACACTTTCAACGATCTGACGAATGCCTCCAAGGCGGCACGTCAGCTGTACCCCGCACCGCACAAATCCCTTAGCAATCGACAAGCAACCCTTTGGCGCCGATTACAAACTCAAACTCTCCCATCTCCTCTGACTCTTTCTCACTATCACCCACTTTTCCTCACATCAGCCTGTAATCTCTGTCCCGAACCTCGCGCTTCTGCTCTCCACCTCCTTTCTCATTGCCCGGCGGATCCTCCCCCGCGGGGCCTCGAGCACCTGAAGACCTGGGAGGACTGGGAGACCCTGCTGCGCTCTGGAGACCCGGTCGTGCAGACCATGGCTACTGATCGGGCTGCCAGCGTTATGGAGCAAAGCAACATAAATGCTTGAGCGCAGTGGGGTCGTGCGGGGGCCCAGGAGCCTGCGTGCTTTAAACTCCTCAGTCTTACAATAAAGTTTTTATGATGATGATGATGCCACCGTAGTCGGGATTGAACCCTCAACCTCGACCTCAGGACAGCAACGCCTTGGCCACTAAGTTGCCGTAACGAGTTACCGTTGAATATTGTCCGCTATGTTATTATTCCTGGTTGACCTTAAATTTACATATACGAGAATACTATAGGGGCATCTATCATGTCACGATTATTGTTTCACTACGCAGAATGGTGGTGCGCTCATTGGTACTGCGTGTGAGGTGAACATGCTGTGCTGTATAAGTTGTTTATTTGGCGAAAATAATAAATCTTCGACGCTTAAGTACTTCAGCGAAACCGAAGCGGTGGGTAGGCAAAGAAAGCTTAAAGAGCTGAACTGAGCATGCTTATAGTTAGTATCTAGAATGAAAGCGGCACTTAGGTGGCAATGGTAGCGGCGAAGACAGTGGCTGATGGTTAAATCGAAACCGAACTATACTTGATTCCGACCGGCCGCTCTAAACTAATGACGCAGAAAGTCAGAGCTCGTAACGATAGCTGAAGCTTCCGGAAGGAGCTGCAAGTATCGCTTAGTATGCAAACTCAGGTGGAGTGACGGGCTCTAGCAATGCCGCAACACTAACTTGAAAACCTAAAGAAAGACCACACGTTAACGGAAATAAAAAGGAGTAAAAAAACAGAGAAGATGTAGCGGTAAATGCGAGAGAAATTCGTTAACATTACATCGCACCGTTTTGAGATCCTGGATCCATATTTATACAACGTTCACCACATTATAAAGTACTGGTGTGGAGCTCATACCTGTCTCTTATCTATCATTCTTATCTGTCTGACTTTTGTTATCGCGCCTGCGTCCATGAGCTAAACGTCATGGCATGCTTCAGCCTGTGTTGTGGCGTGATTTAGCCGGCATTTCAATGCATGTAGAAATAGATCAACTATGCACTAGTAGCGGCTGAGGATGCAACTCATGCAGCTTTCAAGATGCTTCAAGTAAATTTTATTTTTAGATGAAGCCATCTCTATGATCAATGCCATTCTGCGGGGCTCTTCAAGCAGACATTCGCTTGAAAGTTGGTGCCCTGAGAAGGCAAAATTTCTTATCGCTTCTGTAGCAGCCAGATGACTCCCACGCACAAAGCATTTCGTTTTGCTTTCTAATTATATCGGTTTGCTCCCCGCAAGCACCACGCCAAGGCAAATATGCCGCGGCGGCTACGCTCAGAGGGCACGCCATTATCGCCTTCATCTCCCCTAGCAGAAATACGATGAGCGATTTTACCGGCCGACTTCAAAAGTAGGCTGATCAGTCTAAAAAGCGGCAAGAGTGGCAGTGAATAATGTCCTACAGTGCAAAGCTGCTTTAACCAGTGACGACGACAAAGAATAGCGCTTCCTCTGAGCATTAAATATTTTACTGGCTGAACATTTCTCGGAAACTTCGTTTCTTGGCATGACCGCCCCATGGTGCGCACATTTGGTGCACGGAACTAGAGAAAGAAGAAAGGGACCAGAGTGTCCTGTAAAGCAATGAAGAATAAAGGAAGTTAGTTGAGAGAGAGACCACCGTGGAAAACTTGGTGCGTTCTAGTATCGCGACATTAGCTGCAAGATAGGAGTCGGTGCTTCTATCTTACTGCAAGACAGCGCCATTACGTCCCGAAAACTCCCTTCGCGAAGGCTCTTGCTGGCCTGTGCCATCGGTAGTAGTCTCATTGTAGAAATATCATAGTTAGTTACGCTTCATAAATATTGCTTTACTAGAATGCAGGCAAGCAGAGGGCTGGCCGTGATCAAGCTTGCTGCATTAATGGTAAAATGTACTCAGGTTGCCTTTGAATGCGTTCAAAGCCCCGTACTTCCCTTACAACGCGCACACACACACACACACACACACACACACACACACACACACACACACACACACACACACACACACACACACACACACACACACACACACACACAAACACACAAACACACACACACACACACACACACACACACACACACACACACACACACAAACACACAAACGCACACACACACGCACACACACACACACACTTGTGCGTGCGCGCGCGCGCACGCGTACAAGAATACACTAGTTAATTGCTGGTTGTATAACTACAGGCATTAGTTTTATCAATACTTACTTATACGTCAGCATGAACATGATTCTAAGAAAGCAGGTCAGCATTTTCAACGAAGACATGGCAAGGTAGGATCGGCTAAGCTGCTATTCAGGACAAGAAAAGGAGTCTCTGAAAGTCCAACGTTTTTACATTTTTATAGGTGAATGCTCGGAGGCGCGTTTCAAGCTACGTCAGAACAATAGAATTTTCAAGCTATTGTTCTGCCTCGAAGCAAGGTCAGCAATACCTTTTTACGGAAACTTCTCAGACAGAAAGTACGCCATGTGAACAATTGTAGTGCGCTTAAAATACCGCGTTGTGGATGTAGAAACCAATAGAGGACTATATATGCTCAGCACTCATATATCTAAAAGACACCTGCTACGCTTTCCATATACAGCTGGAAGAGCCGCATCAGATCTTTTATATTCCAGGTGTTTAATACTATTCGCTTATCGATTACATCGTTAATTGGGCTCTGGTAACTTTTCTTTAAATGGAATGTCATATGTAGCTGCAGTCAAATGTAAAATGGACGCTAACCATGAACATAAAAAATTACAACAGGCTTTGGCACCCGTATGGGAGCCTAAATTTGTTCAATTGGTTGTGAGCAAGCATACCGCATGGGTGCCGAAACCTCTTGTTAATATGTTCTTGGCTGCTGTCCATTTCACATTTTACTTTGAACAGCTCTTACCAGGCTAGTTTTCGTCAAACACTTGTCTCCATATGTTTTGTTGACATCGTTATGAACGTCGTGCTTAAGTTGTACTATAATTTCAGTGTATTGGGAACGAATAGTTGCAGGACGTGTTAACTTTGCTTTTCGTATGTCACTGCGTTCAAACGTCTCGTCGGTCGCCTAACATTGGCTTTAATATACCACGTTTCCATTTAACACACATTTTCTAATTTCAATAGACCATTGACTGTCGGGCCTTTGCAATACATGACGTACTCAACTCTACTTCCTTTTATTCTCAACTGAAATATGAGCTACACTTGTTTTCTCTTCATCTGAATTCTTTGTCCCTTATTAGCCTTGACGTTGCACCTAATATCTTGGTTCCATCGGTTATTTCCTTGCTCCTCAGCTTGTCGCCAGCCACCTGAGCATTCCCTAAGCCCTACGCAGATTCAACAATGCCCGTTCCTGCGGCGAGTTTCGGCGTTGTCCTAAGGCGTAACCGATCGAACGAGCACAGCGGAAGGTGAGAGCAAGCGCGGAGGGTAGCGAGGGAGGAGGAAATCGGTGAGAGCGAAGAGGCGCGAGGAGGACAGTGTAGAGGACGATGCTGCGGTACCAGGAGGCCGAAAGCGGAGCAGGGTATGGCGTAAGCGTGAGAAGAAACGCGTAATGCCGCGCAAGACATGCTGCGAACGGTACGAGATGGCACTAGAGCAACGGGCTGTCGCATGGAGGAAGGAAACTCAGGAGTGACCCTGACGTCAGTCTTTGTGCAGCTAAAGTGAAGCCGGAAGCTGGCGTTGCTCATGGCGTTGCTCCTCCTTTCGGGCCAGCTCTCCTCTCTTCTTTACGTTACTCGCGAAACCACGCCACGCTGCGCGTAACCGGGCTGCTCGGACGCGCGCGCTCCGCAGCAGTACTAAACAATCGCTATGTCTCATTGCATTACCGTTGCCGAAGTCACGTTAAAAAAAGTTCATAATGAGCTTCGCAAATTGGGCCGTGAGGTCGAATCGGCTGCTTTTATCGTCTTTTATTAAAATAAACATGCCTTATAAGGCCAGCCCACTGAACTGTTCTCATCAACTGCAGGTATCGGCCGCTGCCCAGTTTTCGCGTTTTTTAAAAGGAAGGTCATCTTTATCGCTGCCTTCTCTTTGCTTTTCTCCGTTTGGGCTATAGGTCTTGCGAGCTGGATGTCTGGTGATAGGAAAAAAAAATGTGCGCATTCTCACTCCACTGCAAGAACGCAATGGAGACACGTGCGACACACCAATCCATTCGGAGTTTATGAGCACAAACACATTCTAGCTTGAGGAATCGTCGTGTTTTATTGAACAAACACGCGCATCACCGGCGACAGCGCGCCGGCGAGGAGGCAGATTGCAATTTCTGACTTTGCGTTTAGATTCATTGACTGCAGCCTGATGTGCCTTCTTACCACGGTAAGTGAAGCATCACGGAACTAAAGTTCACCGCATGCTATGGGAGAAAAGGCGACAGCCCATGGAGGAAGGAAACTGAGGAGAGGCCCTACCCCTCCGCGTGCTAAGAGAAAAGTGTGGAGAAAATGACGTAGTAGGTTCTGCTTTTTCTCGATGTTTTTTTTTATTTCTTTGCTGTAGAGGCCACACCTTTCTGGCCACAATGGCGGCTTTGTTGTGGTTGTGTGCGCTCACAGGTGTTGCTCCGTAGGTTTCATACCGTGGCAAAGACGCCGTGCGGGCAGGTTTGCGTTGGTCTCCGTGTTTTGTTACGCTGCGTTATCTGGAGCGTGCTCTCCCGGATCTTGCTGTGGCCAGGTGGGACAGGAGGAACTCAATTTCGTGACATGAACGCGCATGCAACACCGTACACAATCGACCGCGCCCCGGCAATGGTAACGGACGAAGTAATATCCGCGGGAAATTTTGCCCTCTTGGCGGAATCATGCTAACGTGCCATCGCAGGGCTAAACCGATGCGTTTCAGAATGTGTACAATGAACGCCTTGCAGGTCAGTGATTCCTCCATTTGACAGCGCATATGGTGCGTATGGTGCGGCACGTAGAACGTACTTTATGAATGCATAGTTCGTGTTCAGTAACAACTTGCTTTTGTGCTTATTAAAGCACATTGATGAGATAGATAGAATATGGATGAGATAGTTCAAGTGGCTATGGAGTTCTATAGAGATTTATACAGTACCAGTGGCACCCACGATGATAGTGGAAGAGAGAATAGCCTAGAGGAATTCGAAATCCCACAGGTAATGCCAGAAGAAGAAAGCCTTAGGAGCTATGCAAAGGGGGAAGGCAGCTGGGGAGGATCAGGTAACAGCAGATTTGTTGGAGGATGGTGGTCAGATTGTTCTAGAGAAACTGGCCACCCTGTATACGCAATGCCTCATAACCTCGAGCGTACCGGAATCTTGGAAGAACGCTAACATAATCCTAATCCATAAGAAAGGGGACGCCAAAGACTTGATAAATTATAGACCGATCAGCTTATTGTCCGTTGCCTACAAAGTATTTACTAAGGTAATCGCAAATAGAATCAGGAACACCTTAGACTTCTGTCAACCAAAGGACCAGGCAGGATTCTGTAAAGGCTACTCAACAATAGACCATATGCACACTATCAATCAAGTGATAGAGAAATGTGCAGAATATAACCAACGCTTATATATAGCTTTCGTCGACTACGAGAAAGCGTTTGATTCTGTCGAAACCTAAGCAGTCATGGAGGCATTACGGAATCAGGGTGTAGATGAGCCTTATGTAAAAATACTGGAAGATATCTATAGCGGCTCCACAGCCATCGTAGTCCTCCACAAAGAAAGCAACAAAATCCCAATAAAGAAAGGCGTCAGACAGGGAGATACGATCTCTCCAGTGCTATTCACAGTATGTTTACAGGAGGTATTCAGAGACCTGGAGTGGGAAGAATTGGGGACAAAAGTGGGACAATTGGGGACCGATTTAACGAAGTTGTCAAATACGTTCATTGAAGAGTGCCACCCATCCACTCGAATATACCCAGGGAACAAACTTCGTCACTGGGTGTGCGCCACGCCGACTTGAAGCACTGTGCACCTGTAAATCCGTCTGTGCTGCTCTTCAAGGAACATCTTTGTACGAACTTGGGTCACGGAGTGTGTGACAGGTGTTTGTGTCGCGCTCTTCAGTTAACATTTTTGACACCTAATTTAATTACTAACTAATGCGATCATTATGGAAAATACCTATTCACAATATGTTGCTATTTTGTGAAGGGTGTACATTACGCCATATTTGTTCTATGAGATGTCTAATAGCTTTAGTTGACAGAGTTATGACGTCATCGCTTATTGCTGAATTACAGAGCTCTTCACTTGTCATGTTGCCGATGCGAGAAAAAAGTTTAAAGATTGCCATTTAATGACGAGTTTTTCAAAATGTATGTTTATGGTAGTTTAAATAAGGTATGCAGCCAGAATATGCAAAATTTCCTATTCTTCGAGGAAAACAACATGTCGCATCAAGTTCATATTGATGCGAATTGGGGAAGGTGGAGCATTAGAGATGATTTCTAGTCAATGTCTAATGTTTTGTGCCCGATTACGGTAGGGAAGTACTTCTTCGACCACTCAAAAGCAATATAGAGCACTATACAACCATTTCTGGTGTCCTAAGAGAACGAAATTGACACTGAGTTGAAACATACGTGATAACTTTGCATGAAACGAACGCGATTTTATGGTTCATATACCATATGACTGGTGGCAGCGACGGCGCAGCAAACACTGCCTCATGTATTTTTCTCTGAATGTGCAGTTATCTTGTCCAGCTTCCTATCAACCTTCACACCGCACGTGGAAATCAAGCACTCGAATCCATGGATGACAGCTTCCTGCAAGCCCGATAGGTGTCGTCGGCTTCGTTGAGCACCACTCATAAGAACCAGGACCATCCCCGAAGCTTCACTGGTGGCAGCGACGGCGCAGCAAACACTGCCTCAAGTATTTTTCTCTGAATGTGCAGGTTAGTTGCGTTAAATCTTGCCTGATTTTTGTGTGTGACCTGTTCGCTGTCGCTGCTGCCACAGTAACTTTTTTTCCTTTTGTGCTCTTGTGTGTGAAGCTGTTTGGTTAGTGCTTTGTTGCGAAAACAAAATGCCGACAAAGTCAGAGCTTGCCAAGAGGATTGAAGCAATTTAGACTAAACTGGAAACTGAATGCACCTAATTTGCTGCCGACATTCTCGGTAAATTTCTGTTAAAGTTGCAGTCCACTGGGCTTGATGCTGTTGAACTAAAAAAAGCAGGTTGAAAGCCTGGAAGCATGTATCGGTGTCTTAAATAACATCGTTGAAAAAATGCGGGATGAAAAACTCAAGCTTACAGCAGACAACAAAAAGCTCATCTCAGATAACAAAGCACTGTCTGAAAGGGTGGCTGAGATGGAACAATACTCTAGAATGAACAATGTTGAGGCCTGGGGCGTCCCCTGCACCAAAGGGGAGGACTGCATCGCAGTCATGCAAACCATTGACACTAAAATTGGGTGCCCGGTAATGGCTGCTGGCATCGATGTCTCTCATCAGATCCCTACAAAAGTGCAAGACAAGAAAAACATCGTGGCTAGATTCTGTTCCCGCACAAAGAAGGACGAATTTGTCAGCAAGGCACATAATGCTAAGCTTCACCTAAGTGACATCGGGGTGACAACGGTACAATCATAAGGGGGGTGCTAAGAATGAGTTATTTCTTCGTAGCTTCCGATGTGAGGGCACCTATTCTTGTAATTTCAGCTACCAGGATCCGCTTTCAACGAGACCCTCTTATGGATGCCCTCTGTATTTTGTCGAAAAATAGAAACAACAGGAAAAGTTCGAAATAGTGAAGCCCGGGCATGCAGCTCACTTCTGAGGACTTAGCCAACCCAGCTTACCCAGTAATGGCAAATTTCTTGATTCGGAACCCAGTGCACTTACCATGTCACTCAACGGCACATACACAGTTGGCCTGTGCCACCTTGACTTAGACCTCACTACTACCGTGACCGGCTGATTAAACCGGCAAGATAGCCGCCACTGCCACTGGGATCGGCGCATGAAAATGTGGCCAGATAGGCTCGTTCACAAATAGGTGACTTTACTGGGAGAATTGTTAGCATTAAAATTAAATTTCTGCTATCAATACGACCCGATACCATCGGCCCATCAGCTTCTATAAAGCACATTGACCTTCTAATCGAATTGCTCATTACGCTCAGAGACTTCTATTCTTTACTTTGCCTTTTATGAATTAACACTTCGCTGTGTATCACTAGGTGTGTGCTCATTCTGTGCTAATACTACAGAATTGGCATGTACCACTCCGGAATGGGCAAATCCAACAGTGACAGAAGACGTAGAGAACTCCTAAATATATCCAAATGTATATGCCGATGGGACAAAAGGTAAATGTTAGCCGTTACCTTCACTGTGTATAAGCAGAACCATTGCACGCGATGGAAGTAAAACGAATTGTACGCATCACCCTGAGTGGTAAAGCATTTATTTCTCCCTTTTCCTCAAAGTTCGCTTTCCGCGGACTCCAACACGTACACTGGATCAGCACCCTTGCTTTTTATAACTAATTGTAGTTTAAAGATGATGCCCGAATCTCGTTTTCATCACGTGCTACGAAGCATACATGGCAGTCTATATCAACCTGGTAACCTTACGTGGACCACACAACCATTTTTCGACATTTCTTCCGACGGGTGTGTAACGACTGCATTGGCAACCTGGTGGGCAGGTGCGATTGCCAGAACTGCAATCCTAGAAAGATACATGAAAATAAAAATGTCAGGTATGGCAGTGGAATAGAACAACGCATCAAAAGTCTGTTCGACTTAATCATCACTCATGTTTTATTTCTGATTTCCAAATCAGACGAAATCAATCATTTATTTGTTTTTTCAAAGCATGATTACAACAGGAAGGATATGCAGAAGATGGTCCCAAGGTCACAAGACCGTATCGGGACTCTCTCTATATGATTATTGGATACAAATTTCGAAATTAGCAGGGAAACATAGAATTAGCCAAGGCAACAGAAAAAAACCGGGTACATATATATATATATATATATATATATATATATATATATATATATATATATATATATATATATATATATATATATATACATATATATATATATATGTATATATATATATACAAGTTTGTTTTGTTATCGCCCAAATATGTGATGGCAAAATGTAAATTCAGACTAACACTGAAAATATGCACGTAAAATTTTGCACGTAAAATATGCACGTCACAACTTTTTTAAGGTGCTTCGCCATCTTGAAGCTTACTACTGAATAATCAGCGCCGGTGTCGACTACGGCATTCAGCTCGCATCCGTCTATTATCAACCGCAAATCTGACGTAATCGTTTCGTTCCTGCACCTGTAGACTGGAATTATCTCGTCACCGCACTGGAATCGCGTTGGAGGATGTTCGAAACTGGTTATCAGCGGCCTCACCTCCACAGGTCGCTTGCTTCAGTTTTCCTGGTGTGGACTTGGTGAACGACGCCTAGGCAATCTTGGAGACGCGCGTGGGCTAGGCGATCGGTAGCGCATGGGCGACGGTGCCCGTGGTTGATGTTGGCGAGGAGTAACGGGGCTTTGGCGCGTCGACAAGTATTCTTCGATCTCCGCTGGCCGTTCACCGTTTCGGGGGCATGGTGCGCTTAAGGGAAAACCCCTTAACCCAACTTGACGGTACGGGCAGAACCTATACAGGTGACCCGCTTCTCCGCAATGGAAACACAGAGGCCTGCGCTCGTGGTCACGCCAGACGTCACTTTTGCGGGGCTTTTGTTCCGCAAAACGAGGTGCACTACGTGCTAAAGGCTGATAGGCAGCCGGTGGTTCCAGTAGACGAGTGCACTGCGTACTGTCGACGGGTAGGGAACGGTCGTCGCAACTGCTCCACTACTGTGTACCGCGGGTTGCCTGAGTACGTCGGCGTACGTTGGGGCGCGCCGCGTCGGCTGTGGCTCACGCTCTGGATCCCGTATGACGTTCCTGAGTTCGTCCCGGACAACGTCGACGATAGATCGCGCAGCTGGAGCCTGAGGTATCTGCAACTTGTTGAGCTCTTCCCTGATCACTGACCGGACAAGCTCCCGCAGGGCTTCCAGGTCGTTTGGCAGGCCTCCAGGGAAGACATGGACAGGTGCGCAGCTTGCCTCACGGTTGTATTGCCGAGCCCGCTGTTCCAGCGTCTTTTCGATGGTCGTTGCTTCACATCTGAACTCGGCGACCGTGCGCGGTGGGTTACGGACTAGAACTGCGAAGAGTTCCTGCTTTACTCCACGCATGAGATGGCGCAGCTTCTTATCTTCACTCATGGTGGGATCAGCACGCTTGAACAGGCGGGACATGTCCTCGATGTACATCGCCACGTTCTCGTTTGTGAGCTGGTTCCTGGCTTGAAGTGCGATTTCCGCCTTTTCTTTACGATCCGTGCTGGCGTACGTTGCTAGCAGTTGTCGTCGAAATTCCTCCCAAGAGGTCAAAGAGGGTTCGTGGTTTTCATGCCACGTTTTTGCGAAGTCTTCCAACGCGAAATATACGTTACGGAGCTTCTGTCTTTCATTCCATTCATTAAAGCTCGCCACTCTCTCGAACAGTTCCAACCAATCTTCCACGTCTTCGAACGAGTCACCATGGAATGTTGGCGGCTTGCGAGGTTGGCTTACGACTAGCTGTGCCGGTGTTACCTGGGTAGTCATTGTGGCGGCGCCCGTTGTGGGAGTTTCTCTTGGCAAGAAGAGAAGAGGGCCGAATTCGGGTGAGTCACCTCGAAGACGGCGGCTGGTGCGCTGGTGTACAGGTGTCAGTTCCACGGGATGGACTCGCGGGTTGTCGGGGCTACGCTGACTTTCGTTCGTGGGGCTTCGACTCATACCCCGCACCTCCACCAGAAATGTAACGATGTTAGTAAAACAAGGATATTTATTAAAGGCGAACTTGTGCCCACTAGTAAAAGTCACTGAGGTCGTGCAGAAATCCGCGGCAGTCGCGTTCTCAAGCTGGGCTCGAACCGTCTTCCTCTTCTCCTCGCGTGATACCTCGTGCGCGTGGCGCATGCGAGCCGGGTCCAACTGGCTGCCGGTGCCACGAATATCGCTGCCTGTTGTTGCTGAACAACGCCACTGTACGGCGTGCACAGTGCCCAGTGCAAAGGGCGCGCAACTTGAATGTCACCAAGTTTGTCGTGGCAATATATACAGGGAGGTTTTACACCACGCAAAGAAAAACACCTTGCGGACAGAATGCCTTTACAACGAGGATGCATGCACATTTTGCATCGACTTCCTCTAGGGCAGGGTAGCAAACGGGAGGCCTTAACTCTGGTTAACCTCCCTGCCTTTTCCTCATTTGCGTCTCTCTCTCTCTCTCTCTCTCACACACACACGTCGAAATATGCTATCATCCTTATGCTATATACAAAATAACGGTATTAAAAAAAGTCGTTTGCAAATTAGCGCTTTCATATTCTATATGTCGATGACCTAGCTGGTACATGACTTCGAAAAACGAACTCCGCTAAAAATGGGGCCATACAAAAACCAGACCGCGCACTATCGTGTTTCTTCTCGTTTGCAGGCCAGACTAGTCGCAGCGCAGGTAACAGTGGAGTTCGCCGTTGTATTCCAGCCAGACCTTCTAGTGAGTGGCACCGGCCACAGCTACGTACGGGAGAGGGCGGGCACTATCTTGCAAATTTCCTAGCACTCAGTCACGCTTTCGGCGTTGTGGGCATGGTGTATCATCCTAGATTTTACAATAAAGGAACGAAGCCTTGCGCTATAACTTCGATGGTATCATATATGATGCATGTTTCACTCACTTTTGGTGACCTGCCATCCGTCTTAATTGAAAAGCTGTTTGGAATTAACTTGTGATCATGGTATTGTAGTCACAACGCGACGCATATTGTCATCATTTCATCACACTCGGGAACTTATGAGGCAGACAGTCCGAAGCAGGGCTGCTTCCTGTTTAGAATCCTTTGTCAAAATTATGGCATCCGTTGCTCGCAGTAAAATAAGGGCCAGTAGCTCAGAGAGATTTCAAAGCGTCGTGTCTGCTGACACCCGTCTATTCTCGAAATTGCCGAGACGTTTAGTGAGGATGGGCTCCCCGCAGCATGCAGCACGTGTTACCACGTGGTAGGTGAGCCTCATCTAGGCGACTGGCCAAGGCTGTCTGGTGTTGAGCGATGGGACAGTGACAAGACGCTCACCCTATGTTCAAAATTATCCACCAACTTTGTTCTTGACACGTTTTATTCGCGTCCGCCCCTCCATAGGCCCATCACGGCACTCCCATTCTTAACATTCTTCTGCGTTAATGACTGTTACACTCCTCAACATTCATCGGTTTGTTTAACTGTGTGCGTGGACATTGAGGTCATTCTCCTACCTGCAAACGCGCGTGTTAGTTGTGGCGGTTCTTTAGCTTCCCTGGCCCAGCACCAGTGTCCTTGATATATTTGCCGTGCGAAAATCAGCGTTCTTTTAAGCAAATCTTTTTTTTTTGAAAGTTTGCCCATGTCAGGGATGGTTCAGAGTGTGTATATGCATGGAAGGAGCGTGGCAGAGAGGAAAGAACACGCGAGAAATTCGTTTGGACCTTCGCACCGCGTCGATCGCCACATTAGCCTCTTGACAGTTGTAATTATCCATGACCCACCGCAAAACCACTGCAGAAACTGCAACGCTTACCTTTCTCTATACCCAAGAGGGGAGCTAGATAGAGTGGTAGAGAGGGGGGGTGAGGAGGCAGAGAATGGCTAGAACCAATGCAAGGGGAGGGAATAGAGGAAAGGTGACAGGAGAGGGCAAGGAAACGCTACTACTATAAACACGACAGCGGTTGCGGGGAAACAGGAAAAATTTCTGCGTAGGGAGACATGACAACCCCTTCCTCCCCTTCGGACCGCCACTAGCACTCGCTTTGCTTTCACATTCAAGCTTTAACTTTCATCCATGTCGCTCTTTTTATTTTGTGGTAAGGGGAGGGGGGGGTGTGTTTCGTCAAAAATTTCAGGAGGGGGCTGAACGCCCCCCCCCCCGCTTTGCCCCCCCCCCCGGCTACGCCAATGGTGCCTGTGATTGAGCAGCGCAATGAAGATTTCATCCAGAACTGTAAAGCACAGAGAACCGTCGATGCGCGATGGACGATGGCCTGGACCGCAAGTACACGCTTGCTCGTAAACGAGGAGCGGGGCAACACAGGTACGCAGGAATGAGACAGAGTGGAACCACACCATGCCGTTTGCAGCTGCTATCAAGTATGCTTTGATCAGTATTTTGTGCGGGGCGAGTTTAGTTCGTTGCTAAATGTACGTTATAGAATCTGGTTTCGGTCGACCGAGTCTTTGCTGTTGGAGGATCACACGCTTATGTTGAGCGAGACGATTCCTGCTGAAAGCATGTCCAGTTTTGTTGTGCGCTGTACTTGCAGATTGTCTCCATAGAAGGCCGTGCGTCGCGAACACCAACTAAAGCTTCAGTTATACTGATTGCACTAGTGCTGTTATCCCCAAACATTGCATGATGATTACAGTTTGTTGTTACCGACAATACACGTCATGTCACAATCGGCAAGTAGTGCGGTATTAACGGCTCTTCGGTGTAAAAGCCATTCTTTGAAAAATATAAATATAAGCTTAGTAAGTAACTTCAGGTGGTAAGAGCTAATGTTTACTATTATTAAAGGGTTGCATCAGTTAGTAACCAAAAACCAGTAACTGCTTGTCACAATGTTGACTAAGAATCTCTTTGGGGTAGTTAGTAATGGCGCTGGTAGTTGCATTTACTACTCACAATAGGTGGTGTATGCGACTAACAAAGCTAGTCAGTTTACGAGCCACAGATAGTAATGGTACCGTTATGGTACTATTTACACACAATTGATTTAGTAGGACTTCTTTTGTTAAGAATCGGCGCTTCCATCGCCAAGAAATAGTGAGGTAAAGTGTGTTCTATAAGCGTACTTTAAAAGAAGTCATGTGGCTAGGCAACCTTATTGCACTTTTTTTACACAAGGGCCCATGTAAAAACAGCTGAGTAAACGCGCCGAAGTGCAAAACCCGAGGGTCTAATAATGGTGGCTGTGGATTCGTATTGAGAACGCACTGCTTACTGTCATCTCGCCATCTTGTTTGCGTAGGATTTCACTTAGCACACGTGGTGATGGCAAGGTATGCGCATATCATGGACAGCTCTATGCCAATTGTAAACATTGTACTCTGAAGGATGTTTGAAGCTCTGTGGGACGTTTGAGGAAGTTTCTCCTCAAGGATCTGCCGTTACACTTGATCAACTAGATACATTGCACGTACCTTTAGACCCTTTACTTGCAGCTTTCAGGTATATTGGGTCTTTAAGTGCGTGCCCTTTAATTTTCTTGACAATGGATTGCCTCCGTGAGTTTCGTAGCTGTTCTCTCCGTGGTTCCCGTCTAAAAACTTGTTGCGCAGTGAAATGTAGGCCTGTGTATTTTCAAGTGTTCATGTGTGCACGTCTGCGACTTCGTTCGCAAGTTTGTATTATGTTCGAGGTTTCGTTGTCCCTACTAATGGTTCACACTCCTAAAGAATGGTGCACGTGTGTCCATGCATTCCTGCATTCTCTTCTGAAATCTGCAACATATAGTTGAGCGTTCGTCCTATTTATTTTCGGCCCTGTATTTCGCTGCGGTGCGTCGCTGAAGCTTAACACCCAAATGCGCCTTTGAAAATAAACTTTAGAAACGGTTATTCATTTCCTCGCCTGTATAATGCGGTGCATGTTGTGAAATCCAATGGTCACAGTCCTCGCAAGTCGAAAGCGCTGCTGCATAATATTGCGTGGTGTGTGCAGCGAACAATTGTGATATGTTAAATTCCTTACTGTGAGCGCAAGTACTGTGGGAAGAGTACTTGGATATGCTGCTTCGCCTGCTCAGCCAAAAATAAAATTTAAACGAATGTCGGGGGTCAATTTCTTTCGCAGACGACTGCTTCTTTATGGAATAATAGCTTAGTTGAAATGTCACTTTTCTCACACTAGTGACCTCGAAACGACACCAATGTGCGTGCCAGATTGCTTTTAGTTACACCACGAACAGTATTCTATGTAAATGACTTTCTTGGTGGCTGTAAGCTATTGTCGTGCAACGTTAAAAATGTAGTGTAGTAGCCGTGCGGCAAGAATAACTCCGGCAAACTTCTGTGCGTGACTCAAGAATTCACTGCATTTTGTTATACAAACTTGAGGTGCTGACTCTGATCGGCTTCTTGTGGGTGGCGCAGCACAGTCTAACTTGCTGTGGTGTCATTAAATCTGATTGATTCAACTGTCTGATGAGGTCCACTAGGTTATTCCGCCGAGAAAGACTTGTAATAAGTGCAGGACCTTTTACTCAACGACATCGACAATGTTCGAACTTGTTGCCCAATGCATCGCAGCCTATTATGTTGCTCAACAAGCATCCCAATCGCTGGGCTATATGCTTCGGTTCAACTGTGGCGCTACAATCTGTTTTGTCGGCGCCCCCCCACCATTCCGCCCTCTATGAGCGACCAGTGTCGGTGATTGGTGTTCACTACGGATTGATGGTTGACAGGAACTACAACATATTTTATTTCAGTGACTATTGAGGCACTGTGGTACCTAGAGCAATAAATGCGCTGACGAAGTTGTTCACGCAGCACACGAAGAAGAGTATGTTTCAATTCGATTGCGGAGAGTGGAGCGTTATTACTTATACCATTGCGCTAAGAAAGTAGAATCCATAAGGTTTCGCTAACTGGTGACTGCATGCTTAGGAACCAAACATGAAAATAAGACATTAACCTAATCTTATTCGACGTGAAGAAACTTACTGGGTCCAGTGAGAATAAACATTGCTTTTACGAATGCCCTTTCATTCCTAACAGATACATGTGTTACAAATGGCGCAGCAGAGCTTTTTGAATGGGCCTTGCAACACTTTTTGAACATAATAAAAAAGCATTGCCGATCTGTAGGCAAGGCTTCCGTGAACATGTGAGCCAAATATTATTGCACTACATAAAGCAGAGAAAGTAAGAGCTCGTGTAAAAAAACTAAAAAAGAACATTAAAACTTGATTGCTTTCTCCTTCGATGTCGTCAGCAGCTACGTTAAGATTGGGAGCAAGCGGGCCGAACAGGTATTAGCCATATTCCGTGCCCCTTTGCTTCGACGTGTCGATTAATTTGGTCTCGCGCTACGATATGCTGGCCTCCTGGTTAGCTCCTAGGGTAGAGTGACCAGCCCGGAAAAGCGCTGGTGCCCCGTTCTATCCCCGGATCAGGACGAATTCTTCTTCAACTGCGAAGTTTTCTCTCTGAGAAACACGTACAGGTTTCCCTTCTAACTTCGTGCTATAGTTGGGCGAATGCCAAATTTTCCCTTTCGTGATTATTCCTCCACCTTGCGGCCTCCCGCAGAACTAATTTGCCATACTCTCTCTGGTGTTTCTTAAAAATACTATGAAAGGAACATGTATGCCTGTGCTTCGTAAAACGTATCAACAACAACAAAAAACGCCATGAAAGTTTCGTGATTTTTATAGCGCTACCACGGGGACAGTTGCAGTTATTACGAGGTAGACGCTGTTAATGGGACAAAAAGAAGGTGAAGTAACCTTTCTGGCCCCGTAGAACATCTTCTTCGCATATTAATGTCATAACCCACAGACATGAGCGCTACTGACTTTCGCTGCCAAAAGAGCACTCCAAATTGTCTTTGAAGTTTGCAATATGGCAGTCAGGGGAAATGGTGGAAACGTGGATGGGTTATTGCGCAGAGAAAAACAATTTGCAAAGATGTTGCGTCGATTATATTATTTCGCAGGTTTTGCGAATTTCAAGCATTTCGCTTATAGGCCATGGTGTGCAAGGCTACCATCAAAAATAACATTAGCGCTTATTTCTTTACAAGACAGAGGCGGCCATAAACGTATTCGGCAAGCACTGCGAGCTGCGAGTTTTTCTTAATCACTGCGACAGACATCAAACAGTTGCTATGCCGGAGCCTGCAGTGATGAGGCGTTTGCATTTACATCGACATTCATACTTGCATAATTCAAATTTATTTATTTATTTTATTTATTTCAATACCCCAAAGGCCCTAATGGGCATTATATATGGGAGATTTCAGGTGAGTACATAATTATCATTTATAAGCAATACAAATTGAAGACAAGAATACTAACAACAAAACAAGAAAAAAGAAACAGCAAGTTGATTTGAACCAAGGTGGCCAGAATAGCATAGTCAAAAAGAAAAATAAACCAAATACATTGAAGATAATTATAGAACACTTTCTTAAATAGCCAATAAAACAATTATCATACATACATTTTAAAGAACACTGCATACATGTAGCGCACAAAGACTATATAAAAAGAAGACAGTCAAGGCAGATACGGGTTAGCAATGTTTTTCCTTTTGTGAATGGCCCAGAAGCGCTGAGTGAAATATTGAAGGATCTGATATCTCGGCGATGTTGGATGGCTGAGAGCTTCATTCGCTTATATACAATGCAAAAGGCGACTTTTGGTACTTCTTTGCCCGGGCAAAAATGGGCGTTGTTTTGTGCGCATGATCGAGACGAGTTGAAGTATGAGGGGCTGGAAATATGTGCGATTGGGTTAACGTTGTGTTGCTATGGTAAAGTGAGTAAAAAAACGATAGATGTGTATGTTGCCTGCCCATAACAAGCGTAGCTAGATTAAGTTCGGCTTTTAGTGATGAAAGCTTATAAAACGTGAATATGATGACGTGAGAAATCTCACGGCCTTGTTCTGTACCATTTCGAGCGTATTAGTAAGACCTGTCAGGTGAGGATGCCACACGATACAAGCAACAGAACTGCTTGTTGGCCTAGCTGGGGCTTGCTATTTTTGCCGCCAGTTGGAACACACACAAAAGCCACCCGCGTTGTCTTTGTGTGTCTTCCTTTTGTGTGTGTTCTAACTTGCGCCAAAAAAGCATGATACAAGCATATTCTATATACGGCCGAATCATAGCGAATCAAATGAAAACCTAATTCATGTTTACATGGAAGGTGTGATATAGGGAAGTTTTACGAGCACTTTTGTTATTCCATCGATGTGTCGTAATCATGTTCAAGGCTTCAGACGTCTCTACATCTCCGGGATCCAAACTCGCCACTTACTACGCCGCTGTGGTATACAGGGTGTCCAAGCTAACATTAGCCAGAGTTAAAAAAATTTGCCGATGCACTCGAAGACGACGCGACCACATGCATGTTACTGAATATTGCATGTAGTAAGTTTTTTTATTCTGCGTATTATTGTGCATAATTAGTCAAGATTAATCAATCAACTTCTGAAGCAACAAAGTTAGGCAAAAAATTCTAGTTAGAAAGGTGTAGAGCGTTTAGCAAAGCGTTCGATTAAACAGTTTCTAACCGTCTATCTATTAGGTATTACTGGTTTCCCGCTTATTGCAGATGCCGGCGAAATAAAAAAAAATGCCACGTAACATGCCTGCATGAGCGTCGTGATTGCAGCGCGTTCAAACTTTTCTTGAACAAACGAACACAGCACCAACAGGGTGTGCAGACCCTGCTGGTGTCAGAAGTCGGCACATCACAAGTCTGCACTATGATACAATTTCGAATTCGGCATGTTCGCAATTGCTACATATCTGAACAATAAATGCAACGTTGACGCATTTCCCCCATTCACACAAACGGATCGGCAACGGAGCGTAATTGTATCCTTTGCTGAAGCCCGCAATGTCACGGCATCATGCGGAGATTCACCAAATGGAATGTATTTTTTTTTTGATGAAAACCTCCAATCAATGCCATGGAAGCCGATGTGGCGCTTGTTGCCGAAGTACGAGCTCGAAAATCTGCACTCACTCAAGCGATCTCCACTGAGAACACAAAAACAAGGAACGTTGACGCCAGAAAAGCGCGTGCCAAGACTCGAATAGAGAAAGGAGCGCAAGTTGACCGTTCTTGGCATCGCGTTAGGATCTCTTATTCCCATGATAGAGTACCATGGTCGGGTTCGGTACCTGATCACTACACGTTTTGTTTATATATTTTTTTATTTCTCCTCTCGAAGGCAGTCTCCCTGGCGTCTGACATCTTACAAGCGCAACATGACAGAAAGCAGTGCGTTCTGTGGACGTGCTCGACATGCAGACCCATCGGGTCATGCGTTTAGGTAAGTTTACTGCACTGTTTTAACACGTGATAGAAAGCCCCTGTAAAAACAGCGGTGTAAACAGGCCCAAATTCAAAACCCGACGGTCTAATAATTGTGGCTGTCGATTCGTATTGAGTACGAACCACTTGCTGTCATCTCGCTATATTGTCTACGTAGGATATTACCTAGCACATTTGAAGGCAGCAATGTATGCGTGTATGATGGACAGCTCTGTACTCGTTTTAAACGATGTACTTTGAAGCTTAGAATGACGGAAAGCTGAGCTAGTTGGTAAGGATTCATTATGCAGAAAAGGTGAGGCGTGCAGACAGGACACAAGACCGCCACATGTACCGGCACATGTACCCGACTGACACGTGGTGATACCATTCCAGAGCTTGCGCAGGTGAGTTTTGTATCTTATTTCTTTTTTTTCGCCTCAGTCCTCCCTTCAGTTGAGAGTCGGCGTTCGTGTTGTACACTTCTCTCTTGTCCTGTTTGCATGCCTCACCTTTATTGCATAATGTACTCTGACGGTAGTTTGAAGCTCCGTGGGATGTTTACGGAAGAGTTTCTCCTTAAGGATCTGTCGTTACACTTGATCGATCAGTTGGGTACTTTGGACGTACCTTTAGACAGTAGCAGCTTCCCATCTTTCTGTTTGTGGGGTGCATGTCCTTTAACTTCCTTGAGAATATCTTGCTTCTGTTAGTTTCGTAGACGCTCTCCCTGGATATCGTCTTAAGGCTTACTGCACAGGGAAATGTAGGCTTGTGTATTTTCAACTGTTCATGTATGTACGTTTGCGACTTCGTTAACAAGTTTTTTTTTGTGTTCAAGGTTTTGATGTTTCTCTAATGCTTTTCACTCCCGAAGAACTATCCACGTGCGTCCATGCGTTCATGTATTCTCTACCGAAATCATCAAATTATAGCTGAACGTTCGTCCTAGTGGTCTTGTCTTTCAGTGCGGTGCACCGCTCTGCTTAGCACTCAGGCCTACCCTAGCAAATAGGCTTAGAATCTATTATTCCTGCCCTTATCTGCATAAGGTAGTTTATGTCGTGAAATCCCGTGATCACAGGCATCGCAAGTCGAAAGCGCTGTTGTATAACTTTTTCCGGTATGTGCAGACAGCAGTTGTGATATGATAAATTCCTTATTGTAAGCGCAATAAATGCGGGAAAATTATCTAAATAGGCTACATGGCTTGCTCAGGACGAAATAAAACCTAAACGAATGTCAGGGGTCGATCACTTTTGCATACGACCTAAAATAGTTTTGTTGACAGGTCACTTGTGTCACACTGGTGGCCTCAAACTTATGCCGTTCTGCTCCCGAGAGTGTATTTAGTTACATCACGAACAGTATTCTATTTAAATTATTTACTTGGTGGTTGTACCTTATTGCCTGTGCAATGTTAAAGATATAAAATGGAGTGCCGCGCGGCGCAATAACTCCGGCAAACATTAGCCCGACGCTGTTATCGGCTTGTAGAAATGTGAAGATGCGTACATAATGAAAACACAAAGTGAAAAACTTCTGATGCCTTTAGCTTTAGTACGTCGCTCAAGATAACACTACATTTTGTTAGAGCAATTTGAGCTTCTAACCCTAATAAGCTACTTTTAGGTGGCGCAGGATAGCCTAAGTTGCTTTTCTGTCATTAAACTTGTTTGATTCAACTGCCTGACGAGCTCCGCTAGGTTATTCTGTCGAAAAGGGCTTGCAATAACTACAGGACACCTCTTGCACAACGCCATCTACAAGGTTCAAACTTGTCGCCCAACGCAGCACAGTTTATTATGTTACTCAACCAGCCCACCCAATCACTGGGCTATATTCTTCGGTTCTACTGTAGCGCTGTAATTTCTTTTGTCGGCCGAGAATCACGGCCTGCATGAGCAACCTGGGTCGGAGATTCGAGTACATTACGGTTTTGTGGTTGACAAGGGTTATAACAAATTTTTATGTAAGTGACAATTGGGGCACTGTGGTAGCTTAGGCAATAAAGGCACTAAGGAAGTTGCCCGCGCAGGGAAGAAGCCGAGTAGGACAGTCTTGTGAACATCGGCTCCCGCTTTCTAAAATGTCTTCGGCCAGATGTTTGAGGTTTTCCAAGTGGCTTTTGTTACCAACGGAAGCCTAAAGACGAGAGGACAACGTTGATACCAGGTTTTGGTCGGTAAGTGGACTTTTCGCCTTATTACCAGTGTTTTTCACCCGAATGGGCGTTCACTTCTTGCTCTCCTCATCGAGAAGCCTGTCGGCGCCGGCGTGGTCGGGACTCCACCCCGACACGACTGCATTACCCTGGTGATCCGAAAATTCTGCAGCATGGAAATCGTCGTGGATGGGGAAACCATCACTGAAGAAGCACTGAACGACGGCAGTTGGACAACTCTCGACACGCAGCGGCGATATGCCCGGCGCAAGACTGACGCCGAGACGCAGCCAGCCGCCAAAGAGAATAAAGGGACGCCAAGTGAAACGCCAAGCAGCGCGCCGAGATATAGCGCTCGCCCGCCGTCGTTACCGAAGAGAAGACCCCTACCGAAGTTCCCGGCCGAAGATTACAAAATCATCATTCGCCCACAGTGCGCGATCAACCTGCAATCTTACGGCCCAGCCAAATTCTGCGTACATTGTGTGCCGCCGCTAAAGCTAACCTCGATGTATCGGTGCAAGATCAAGTCGGAGTACACCCTACCAGCAACACTGCGCTAATCAGCATCCCTTCCAGGGTAAGAGCTGAAGCTTATTATAACATCAAATGCCTTAAAATTGAGCAACAGGAATGTGCCGGTTTTACATACGCACCGGCTTCAGAAAGTTGAGTGAAAGGCGTTATCTATTACGCTTACTCGGACGTGACTGACGCCGACATATTCAAGGAAATATGCACATGAAATCCAGGATTTGAAATTGCTGGAGAAAGAAGGATGGCATCTTCTCGCCATATTGTGATGACCTTTGCCGGAAAACATTACCCAAGCACGTCCGCTTTTTGGTCTCAGTATTTAATGTGCATCCAATCCGCGAACGGATTGAAGCCTGCTTTAACTGTCGCCAGATTGGCCATCACTCCGATGTCTGTCCGTACCCAAGACGACAACGATGCCACCATTGCGGCGACGAAGAACATTAGACGCCGCCACGAGGATCTGGGGTAGCGTGCAAAACACCTTGCTTCTAGTGTTCCTGTATATGCAGCATATACTGGAACACTAACAAATTCGACTTCACCCTGCCCTCTGGTAGCCGCCTTGTTAGCTCAGATGGTAGAGCGTCTGCCCAGAAAAGGCGGTGGCCCCGGATTTGAGTCTCGGACAAGGACAAATTTTTCTTCAACTGCGAGGATTTTCTTTCGAGGAACCCGTATGGGTTTCCTTTGTAAGAATTGCTAGGAACGGGCGGATGTCGGATTTTCCCTTTATGGGTGTATATATATACAGTTAAACCTCGATATAACGAACTACAATATAACGTAATTCTCAATATAACGAAGCATCTCACTTTTCAAAACCTCCTGCCCATAGAACACAGTCTATTTAGATCCTTAAATTAACGAAGTGTGTTTGTACGCGATTTCAATATAACGAAATTTTGCTTCCGCTACAAGGGAATGCCGACACAATAAATGCGAACTTCCGTGGATACAGATGGTCAAATGAGTGAATTATAAGCGGCTGTTTGCATACGCAGTCCCAAATCGCGCGCGGCGTGACAAGAGCGACCGCCGATGTGGAGCCGCATCATGTTCTGTAAAAGCCCAAGTGCGACAACATCGTATCGCGCCCTGCGCCCTTTGTGCTTTAGTTGCGAGCGAAAGCGTGCGAGGGGGAAAAAGAAAGGTGGTAGCTTCAAGCACGAGTGTGGCCTTCCCGCGCGAGCAGAGGAAGGATGGGGGAGGGCAATGAGCTCGCGCTAACGAGATCAAACGCGCGCGAGGGGCGGGAGGTGGGAGGTAGGTTGGCACGCGTCGCCATTTCTGGCGCGTATGTCGGCCGTGGCTGCGTATGGTTGTAAGCGCGGCTGAGCGCATAGCCATCCACGCACCCTACTTTAAATCTGCCGCGTGTGCAAAGAGTGGGCGTGCCGAGACGGTGTGGCATAATGTAAGCTATCTTACCGCGCGTTTACAATTGGAGGTTGCGTAATCTCGTCTCGGCGACCCATTGGAGTGAGAGGCACACGAAGCCATCGCTTGCTGCTTCCGGCGCTTTTCATCATAGTGTTGTCTCAGTGCGGGCGACGCTATCAGCGGCGGGGGCGCAGTGCACGCGAAAGCGTGGCTGGCTTCGCTTAATTCGTGCCGCCGATGTGGATATCGTCGACGTGGCATGAAACCACATCATTCGTCGCCGGCTCCCAAATTCATCAAAATGAATTGTTTTCGCATTAAAATTTGATTTTGTGATTGCCTGATATTTCGACAAATTCTACGGCCCCTTTCTGTGCAAGAAAAATCGTCCGGCGACTATACTTATTTGCATAAAACGTTGAATTTCAATACAGCGAAAGTTCAACACAACGAAGGAAATTGCCGATTTTGCCTACTTTATCCTAACAAGGTTTCACTGTATTATTATTATTATTATTATTATTATTATTAGTGAAGGACATAGACAACGAATCCATATTTTGACTGTGGAGTGATTCATTCTTATTCTCTTATGAACTATTGAAGTGTGGAAGTACAGCCGCAAGACATACGGGAATTCCAAAATATTTACAACTTCACTGTGAACTACTTAATTATGATATGTAAATTCTATTCGGCTTAATGATAGAGTAGTAGATAGAGTAGGCCAATTTCAGTATAATTTGTTTCGAGATAGGTTTGAGAAAACAAGACGTACAGCCGTTTTCTGTAACCATACTCCCTCCGTAGACGCCCATGTATTGACAATAGACGGGAATTCTGTAAAGTTTACGACTACACTGTGAACTAACCAATCAAGACAAGTAAATGAAACTTGCCGTAATGATAGAGTCGTCTTTGCGGTAGTATATTTTTTCCATCATATCTACTTTAGATTGAGAGCTGCAGAGGATTCGCGAGAAACTGGAGACGAAAATTTTTTGGTGGCGACGCGACGCGTAGGCGGACGGACATCGACCACCGCCGGAGGGTAGCTTCGCAGTAAAATTGCTTGCTTTCTCCTTCGCCACGTCGTAAGCAGCTACTTAATGAGCGCGAGCAAGCGGGCCTCACAGGTATCGGCCACATTCAGTGTGTCTTTGCTTCGAGCTGTTGATGAATCGGTCTCGCGCTGCAATCTGCTGGCCTCCCGGTTAGCTCCGATTGTGAAGCGACCGCTGGGGAAAGATGTTCGTGCCGGTCTCGATACCCGGACTATTTCTTCAACTTTCTTCAACTTTCTTCAACTGCGAAGTTTTCTTTCCGAGAAGCCAGTACAGGTTTCCTTTGTAGCTTCAGGCTATAGTTGGGCGAATGAATGACAAAGTTGCCCTTTGATGTTTATTCCTCCACCTTGCGGGCTTCCATAGAAATATTCTGACATACTGCGACTGCCATCTCCCAAGAAAACAATAAAAGGAACACATTAACCTATGCGTCGTAAACGTAACAACATGTCATGAATGTTCACCGATTTTCGTACCACTGCCACAAATACATTTGTCGTACCTACGTGGCAGACGCTGTAAAAGAGAATAAAAAAGTCTGGAGTAATCTTTTTGTACCTGTGGAACACCAACCTTCCTCAAGTATTCCAGCGCTGCTCATTTTCGCTGCCAAAAACGAGCTTCAAATTGTTTTTGAAGTTGGAAATATGGCAGTCGTAGAAACTATCGGAAAGTGGAGGTGTAATTGAGCAGAGAAAAATAAATTAAAAGATGCTACGAGTATATTACTTCAGATGTTTTACGAATTTGAAGCATTTCACTTCCAGCGCTTCCTACAAAATTATCAACAAAGAATCACGTCAGTGCTTATTTCTTTACAAAATGGAGGCATCCATATAAAGGCATTTCGAAAGATCCGCGAATCTTTCATCTCCATGATAGATATCAAACAGCCGCGATGCCGGAGTCTGCAGTGATGATACATCGCATTTACATCGACAAAAATACTTGCATACTTCAATTCGCTAACCGAATCCGTGGTTATATGGGCAATTTGGGCTTGAGAAGTTTAACGGGCGCCTTTGTTATTCCACTACGACGTGTCATAATCAAGTGCAAGGCTTCAGGTGTCACTACGTCTACGGTATTCCAACTCGCCGCTTACTGTGCTGCTGCGGAATATATTACAGAATAGCCAACTTTAAAATGTGCCGTATTTTGTATTATAGTTTTTGTACACCTCGGCACGTTGTGACCGCACTGACTGCACGCATTATTGCACTCATGAACGCGCTCATGAACATGCGCTCTGGGCACACTTTTAGTGAGCCAGCGCCGCGCAGCCGCCGTGGCATCGGGGAACCGTGCTGATCTCGCACTCGCATCCCGGAGGTCAAGGGTCGATTGGCGCTTACACCGAAATGAACCAAATTTTATTTTCAAAGACAATGCTTTATAGCTATCGAGTAGTGGTAGAAATGGTAATTCTGGCTGTACGCCGTAGCTGGCAGTATCCTTTTCTTTTCTCTTTGCCGCTCTTCGTATTCGCGCCGCTCCTTGAGAGGCCTAACAATCCGCTGCCTACCCATACTGGTGCTGCAACAGCAAAATCAGTTGCTAGCTGCTCTTTTATATATAAAAGGCTAGTGACGACGTCACTCCCCACGTCGCAAGCAACCCTCGCAGCGGCAGCTTGTGCAACAGTTATCTGCGCTACGAGTTTTCCATTGTTATCAGGAGCACTTTATTACCAATGACGTGGTTTCGATGCTTGTTTTGTGCTTGTTCTTTATGGAAACAAATTCTGTGCTGTATTCTGCATGCATGATACCAAAGAATGTACCCAATTTTCGCTTCAATCGCTGAAGGTTCCTATTTTGATCGCTAAAGGTTTTATTTTTCCGTGAGGTCCTGCAGCGAAGAATCCCGACCATCGAGGCTATAAGCTTCGCTATAAAACAAGCTCGAAGTTCCTTGGGAGTTAGAAAGATGCGAAAATTAAGCACTTTTATAGGAAATACTCTTCCCACAATGTCGTAAATATAGAAATGGCTTGAAGTAGTAATTAGACAAATAAATGCGCTAAGTGCACGCAACGTCTTAATCGAACGAGCCAGATTATTTATTACGTAGCTAAGAAAAGGGACGCTTTAGTGGGTCATCCTCTCCAGCGCTATTGCTCAGAGAACGCCACGCGTGCTTGGAGTCCGTGCCCTGCCCTAGTGGTGTAGGGGTTGAGGGACGGACTTCGGGATGGAAACCAAACTTGGGAGGGTTTATTTTACATTATTTACAAGGAGGTGAGACGTCGATGAACAGTCGTACAGTCATTACGGGCCGGCAGCAACTCGGACGCTGCGGCCTGCGGCAAGAAGTTCGAGAGAGGTGGATCAGGGAATCAGGGAATGCCTTGGTCTCTCTGGAATGCTTCTTTTAAACCCTTCGAGGACTGGAAGTCGCGTCATGTTTGGCCAATGGGAGAGTCCGCTCAGATGACGCCATTTTCAGCCAATGGTTGGCGCCCGTATCGCGTTGTCACACCCGGCAGCTCTCAGCGGTCTTGCCTCGCAGACTGGCAATGCGCTTCTTCAAAGGAGGAGCTCATGCTCCATTGTCCGAAGGCCCACCTGCTCCCGGTGCTACGGCCCCGCAGCGGTAGGAAATGTCTTCTTCAAAGGTGAAGAGGGGTGACGATTGGGCTCCATTGTCCAAGGGCCCCTTCTAATCCCGGCGGCGTACGAACTGGTTTGCAAGTGTCCTGCCTCGGGAATGTGGCACCCCTGCTTCTGCATTGCTCAATTAGCTGTGCTGCTATTCGAAGTGGTTTGGGGAACTCGAAGTAGCCTCAGGAAACGGCGCCATATCTAACAGTGGTCAGTCCCAAACGCGGGTCACTACTAAACGCCTTTACAAGTGGTGGAGGGTGCTTCTGCATGTCTACAACGTCCATTTTGACACTTCGATCCCGTATCCTACGCTCAACCATGCCAGAAAATGCATCCCAGAAAACCCCTCCTACTCCATCCCAAAAAGTGCCTCCTCCGTCCATCATGTGCTCTGGTGTGCTTCGCCACAGGAACCCTGCCATTTTCATCGGCGCGGACGACACCGATGTGGAGGACTGAATGACAACATATGACAGGGTAGGCGCCCACAACAAATGGGACGACCGCGCAAAATTGAGCCACATGATCTTTTATATCGCTGGTGGCCAGTATCTCGTACAACCATGAATCTGGTTTTCCAAAGCAGTCCTCGTTCAAGACCTTTTTAGTGGCTGTGTTTGGTCGACCGGCTGCACGCAAGCTTCATGCGGAATCGCGTTTGCGAGAACGAGCATAGCAACCGAGTGAATCATTTACCAGATAGACTGAGGATGCCCTGGACTTCTGTAAGAGAGTCAACGTGACGATGTCGGAGTCCGACAATATCCTACATGTCATGAAAGAAAGAGACGACGACGTTTTGAACACGCTTGTGGCGAAGAGTCCTCAGTCCGTGACCTACATCGTCACTCTATGCCAGAGCTACGAGGTGCTACGCCGGCGGCGCTCGTTGACACGTCGCCCTTCATCGCGCGACGAACACATTGCTAGTTTGGCTACCACATCTGACCAGTCAACGTTGCTCGCAGAAATGAAAGCGTTTGTCCGGGAGGAAGTTGCACGCTAGCTCTCCTGATGGCCTTCACTCAGCCGCCGCGTATACAACAGCGTGCCTTGAAGTTTATGCTTACTCTTTAGCGTGTGATCTCGCCCGAAATCGCCGAGGTCTTACCAGACCAGTGCCGTCATTTTCCTGCACTAAGCTACCCTGAAGTCTTTCCGCCGCCTCAAAAGGTGCCGCTAGCTGCACCAATCAGCTACGCTGAATTCGTCGCGCGGAACCAACCACTCTCTCCAAGTATGGCTCTCCTTTATGCCGACGTCGTGGCTGGGCCCGAACTGCAGCTAGCCATGCAGTCACGTCAGAAGCGACCACGTACTACGGGTTGTGTGACGTGGATGGAACCTGCCCCAGCGAACCGGTGGTGTACTCCTTACAACCGGCGCTTTTGTTTTGCGTGTGACAACGCCGGTCACGTCTCACGTTTTTTAATCATGTGCAGCTGTCTATAGCGCCGCACCAACCGTGACCAGCCAGTCCAACCATTCACATAACGACCACTCGGCGGTCATGCCAGTGACCTTGCGCCCGGCGCCAACTACCCACCGTTGGCCGTATCCTTGCCGTCGCTCTCTGTCGCCGATGTGACCTCGCCCCGTCACTCTGCAAGAGGAAACTAATCGCGGCAGTCCAAGAGGTGTTGTGCCATTACCACCGGCCCGGATTCCGAATCTGCAAGATGCAGAATTTATCCTGCGAGCGCCCAAATTCTCCCTTGAAAAGTCAAGGTGCTGAGCCGTCAGGCAACGCTGTCCTGCGGGAGAAGCATCGGCAGGCAACGTGTTCAAACGTGTCAGCAAGTGCCAGACAGCCCGGCGCCGCACCTCCTATTTATTGCCTGGGGGTCACCGCGCGCGCGAACTTTGAACCGGGTGGCCAGCGCGGTCGCTGGTTGGACCTCTCGGACGACCGCCGACTGCTAACTTTGTATTGGGCCGTTTGAGTGACAATGGTTCCTCGGGGATTATAAAAGACGCGACTTGCCGCCTGAAAAACCGGATCCGCCGACCCACCGGGAGCCAGTGCTTCTCTCGACTGGGGTGAGATGTCTCACGCGTTTTCGCCGGACGTCGCCGTGCGGGAACAGTCGCGTTTGCTGTGAGATCTCGCCCTCAGTGCCGACCCGTTCATGTCCTGTATAATGACCTGTATATAGTGTATAAAGTCCCTTTTGTTATTCTCATCGACGCCTGGCTCGGAGTCTTCGCTACCAACGCTCTGTCACGAAACGGGTGACGAGCGCTACGGGACCACAAAGTCGTAATCGTGGTGCAGCGGTGCAAAGTCGTAACAGAGGCAAGAGTTGCGACATCATCGAAATATGAAAGTCCTCAATGCAGTCCCTCGAACGTAATTGAAGTGTTTGGTTACGGTATTCGCGTATCTGCCCTCTTGGACACAGGAGCCGCCGTATGTGTTATGAACGCTAAGGCTTGCCGTATGCTTCGGGAAGTCACGATGCCGCTTTCTGGGCTGTCCCTTCGCACAGCCAGTGCTCAGAATATTCACCCCTTAGCGGCTTGCACTGCTCGGGTTGTCATTGTTACAATTATATGCACCATAGATTTAATAATCCTTTTCTCGTGCTCTCATGATGTTATGCTTGGGTTGAATTTTCTCTCGCGCCAAATATCGTTATTCATTGGGCACGGGTGGAAATAGATTTCTCGCCATGGTTAGATTTGCCGTTGACCTATATTTCTTCGCTTTCAAGGAAACTACCTATCAAAGCCGTATTCCCCGCTCCTCCGAACGCGTCAACTGTCGCTCCCATGTAGTGTGACGCAATCCCAGACGCTGTTGCACTACTGTCTCCATTTGACCGTTTTCTAACTCAGAAAAGTCTGCTGCTACCTTTTGCGACAGTGAACATCACACAGTGCTTCAGCACTTTGCGACCTGTTCTCAAACCCTGTGTTGCTGCTCCGAGGGGAATGTCTTGATGCACGCAGATGCCAGCGGTGTTGGCCTCGCCACTGTGCTTGCCCAGTGCAAGCAAGGGTTTCTTGAGTATGTCGTGGGTTATGCAAGCCGTACGCTTACGAAAGCTGAGACCAATGACGCTGTGACAGAGAAAAAATGCCTGGCCATTCTCTGTGCTCTGACTCATTACCGGTCTTATTTGTATGGCCGTCCATCTTATGTAGTGAGGGGCCACCATGCACTATGTTGGCTGTCGTCCTTTAAAGATCACTCAAGCCGTCTTGCCCGATGGGCACTTCACGTGCAGGATTTCTATATCCGCGTGCTGTACCGTAGCGGACGCCAGGATTCCTGACACAGACACCCTCTCGCGCTCTGCCTTACCTGACGGCAATGCCTGCTGCTCACTATCGCATTTTACCGTTTCTTCGCTCGACCTCACCACCATCGCTTCTGAGCAGCGCAAGGACCACTGGATCGCCTCCATCACAGACTTGCTGTCTGGTTCATCAGCACAACCAACCACTTGCACGTCGCGTCGTCAAGCTCACCATTTCGCCATTCGCGACAACCTGCTTCATCGACGCAATGATAACCCCGACGGGCGATAGCGGTTGTTAGTTGCACCTCGCAGTCTGCGTTCCGATATGCGCAGCTTTCCACGCCGGTCCATAATGTGCACAATCGAGAATTTTCAAAACGTACTAGCGCCTTCTACAGCGGTACTACTGGCGAGGGATGTGCAGCTAAGTTCAGAAGTTCGTTCGCTCTTGCCCCGATTGTGAGCGCCGGAAATCTTTGCCCCACCTTTCGCCAGTCATTTCGCAACCTCAACCTTGCCCTACCCGGCCATTTGGGCGCTTTGGCATCTACTTCTGTGCACACATTCCCCTGTCATCGGCCGGAAACCACTGGGCCTGCGACCGTCGATCACCTCACGCGATACGTCGAAAGTGCTGCTCTCCCACCAGCTACAGCGCGTGATGTTGCCTCCTTCCTGCTTCGTCGATTCATTCTGCATTATGGGCCACCTCAGGAACTGCTCAGCGATCACAGACCTGTCTTCCTGTCCGATTTAATTGAAGCCATTCTTAAAGAGTGCCACGTTGTTCATCGTAGAACTACGGCTTAGCACCCACAAGGCAATGACCTTACGGAACGCTTCAACCGCCTGCTCGGCGACATGATTGCCATGTACGTCGCCTCCGACTCCACATATTGAGACGTCATTCTGCCCTTCGTGACCTAAGCGTACAACACCGCTACTCAGAGCACCACCCGGGTTTCACCCCTTTTCTTACTGTACGGTCGGCAACCGTCCCACATGATCTACACAATTCTACTACACCGGCCGGATAAATTTGAATGTGCTCCCATTTCTTCCACGGTAAGACATGCTGAAGAGTGCGGTGACCTCGCTGGGGCCTTTACCTCCAATGACCAATAGCGCCAGAAGAGCAGTCGCGGCGACTCCGTGTCTGTGCCCACCTTTGTTGCTGGAGTGCTTGTGTGGCTCTCGGTTCCTTCCGCTGCACCTGGTCTCTCTTCAAATGTACTACCCAAGTATGACGGACCCTACCGTGTCGTCGAAATTGCACCCCCCGTCAACTACACGATCGGATCCGTTGAACCACCTGCGGACATTTGCCGTCGTGTACGAGACATTGTCAACGTCGAGCGCCTCCAGCCATATCATTCACTTATAGACCGTTCCATCGGGCGAGGAGGATAGGGCGCGCGGAGAGACTTTCCTCCTCTCTGGCTTGGGCGATCCGGCGCGGCGCTGCTTGAAAGTATTGCTGTCTTGGCTGCGGAACGATTTCTTGATGTTTTAGATAGTACTCTGTGAAATTTACGCCGTGTCCGTTCATATAAGGTCGTCAGGGAAGCCTTTCGGTGCATAGGTAAGTACAATAGGCGGAAATATCTTTTTGAGGCGCAAAAATGTGACGCGTTTTATCAGCCGCGGTGTACGCACATTATCAGTCGCGGTGTGTGTATGTGTTGTGAACTATTTTGCTTATATCGGTTTTAATTTAGCAAAGAAAACCGGTGTCTCTGTATTAGCAGCATGAAATGGTAAATCTGCTCAATATCTGATCGCTTGGCGTAGGGAGTAAAACATAAGCATAAGAGCGCATGCTCGTGCACGGCCAACTTATAAGGCAACCACGAAACAACTAAGCGGCAGGCGCAATCAGATATTTGTGATGCACCTGCATCGTTCTCGCGCATATCAAGTCTAGTAGGTTTGAAATTACCATATGTCTACGCCAGCCTTCCTGCATGAGGCCGATGGCGCTGCTCAACACAGCGATCACTGCGGTTGGTGATCCAGCACGGTACATATGTAAGCTGTGCGCTTCGGCATTGCTTTTTGGCCTGCATTGCTGCATTGCATTGCTTTTTGGCCGCTTTTTTGGCCTGCATACAGCCATAATATATGAGGGATCGCGTAAAAATAATGCGATGCCTATTTTTGAGGACAAAATTTCCGTAATGCGTGTGAGTGCGTCGTAGAGAACGGAACGAACACAACCGAAAAAGAAATTCGGTTATCATCCTCTTTCTAGAAAAAGCAAGAGAAAACGAGCTAACGCCGCAACAGGGCCTCGCATAGTCACGCTGCACAACGTTTATAAATATATAACCGCTGATGCCGTATGCTTGGACCATGCGGTATATAGAACAAAGATATATGTAATCCAGCACCTACCACTGCTTAGGACGCTCGCGCAGTTCGTAAACAGTCCCTTTGCTGGAGAAGCGTAATTCAGACTGTAAGGTATGCTGCTATCACTTGCCAAAACTATTTTATTCAGGGGTGGAAACCTCATCCATTAAACCAAGTAGTCACGCAATGTAACCTGCAGCGAACAGTTTGATCGCTTGTCAAAGTATAACATCACAGCTCCTATCGTAGCAGAACGGTACCCACGCTCACGCTGTTACGATCGTCGCGTATGTTTCATGGCTCCTAAACCGCAGCTTAGAAATAGAGGATAATACTGCAATAAGGTCACATTAGTGACTGCAACGTTCAGAAATACATAATTCATCTCCGAGGCTGATTGTAGACTCGAATATGCGCGCACACATCGCGCTGCGTGTTCCGTCCACCTAAACGCCAGCAGAAATTCCGGCCATGACGCCTTAAACCACTTCAGCACGTCTCACAGAACCGTTTTCCACGTTGAAGACGCACGTCATACTAAACAGGCCGCACGACGGCGAAAACAAACGCCAGAACCTGCCGCCGAGCGTAAACCTGCCATGCAAAATACCGCTTTCACCCAAGCCAGTATGGCGCTGCTCATAGGCGGCGCCACTGCGCTCACAATATGGCGGCGCCTACGAAAAAACCGTCTATAGTGAGGAGCTGTTAGGCCGCCGGACGGCTCCCTTTTTGTTCCCGAGGGTAATTGTAGTGAAGAAGAGGGACGCTATAGCGGGCCATCCTCTCCGGCGCGTTTGCTTGGGGAACGCCGCTCGTGCTGTAGAGTGCGTGACTTGCTCTATCGGTCGGTGCCAAACGCCCGTGACTAAAAACGCCTTTGCAAAGGCAGTACTTTGAGCCCGTGGCCCTAGGTGTTCATAACTGTTTTCAGACATGCAAAAGAGTCGATGTGGCTAATTTCTACAGCCTAACGAATGTGCAACCAATTTAACACATAAAGCCGAAACTGCCCTGCCCAAGTATGCAAGTGACGCGCCCTTAGAAATCCGCCGACGGGTAAATCTGCTCGACGTTCGGGCGAGCAGAGAGTTAGCGTACTTATCATGTTGGCTATTTCGATAGCTTCCTGCTTGCGTGACTGTGAAGTGTAAAGAGTCACTCAAGGTATACTGATGGCATGACAGCTGGGATCATCAGCAATTTAGTTTAGATCTTGTTGTCTGAAATCGGCCGAAATTCATTCAGCCGTAGAACTTAGTAACATCAAAATATTCTATTTGCAAACAGTTTTGAATTCCTAGGGCACCGGGTTTTAATTCTTTCGTTAGCAGGGATGAACTTAAAGCTTTCCTTTATAAAGCTAATTAGTTTAATTTGAATAATAACTTGTGTACTTTCTCCTCGAATCATTTTAAAACTTATGAGATAAAGCAATCCGACGGTTGTTGTTTATATATTGTAGAAATATATGTTGCATTTACCGAAACACCGTATAGATACGATATGCGAGTATCATGCTGGTTCATGAAAAGCTGGTCACTTGCATATTTATTGCATAGAGAAGAGCGCTTTTATTTCTTCAGCTCTGGACGATCGATGAAACAGCAAGTATTTCCGACAACCTCATAGCCTCCAGCAATATCCAGGTCCGGTAGATTTCCCGGAGGACGGGACGGCGCATCGGCATCCATCAGGACAAGCAGACCGGCTGTTATTCTCGTAAATTGTGCACTGCATAGACAAGTAAAACATATGAAAAAGGAACTGCTTACAACAAAGAAAAAGTAATTCCTCAAAATTAAAGGAAGTAAACACCATGGATAACAGACAATTTATTTTTGGTTTAGTTATGCTATGCCATGGAAAAAAAATGCACGCAGCAAAAAAAGAAAGAAGAAAGCAGAAAAGAAAAAAAGGAAAAAAAACTACACGTTCCTGTTGACACTTATTTTACCTCTGCTTAATACCTGTAAAGAGCCCCTCAGCATAGGCAAGGGACCTTTCAACTGTGAGGACTTGCACCCCAACATGACTAAAATACGCGAATACCACTGGTCAACATTAAGCGACGTAGCCTAGTTGTTTTTTGGCGCCTCTAGTCTAGTCCAGAGAAAAGTATCTAAACAGAGAGGGTAAGTCTCACGCGAACCAAGTTCTTAAAGGTAATCACGCTTGTATGCAAAGCACACTGCTTGTGAAATGATGTATAGGAACTAAGATGACAAAGACATAAAAAAGAGACACAGGTGAGCGGACAGTTTTTATACATATGACAATCATGAAGAGTATGTGCACAACGTGTACTATGGGGATTGTAGACGCCATAGCTTCGTACTGGAGAGCTGTACGTTACACTATACGAAACCGCAAATGAAGAATAAGCGACGGAATGAACGACTGTTGCATTCTTTTTATTAAGAGTAAATCTTTTGGCCATTATAAAGAAAGCACACTTATCACACATATCAGAGCGGGAAGTCGCATGAGACAAAGCCACAATGATATGTAAAACTTCGGAGCAAATTACTTTGTGGAATGGGAGCATTACTAAAGGTGGGCGAGAACTTCCAGCCTGTGTTTGCCGGTCTATCTCGTGTATCAACGATGTGGATGCAATGAAAATAATTCAGACTTAGGTGCTGAGTTCAGACAAGGACACAGGTCGTCAAAAGCGCACGTGGTTGAAATAAATTTTAGGAAATCAACCAAGAAGAGCTACGATAAAAAATGGCAGTGTGCAGTATACAAGCGATAAATTCAAGGCTTCAAATGTGATTCTGCTTCTTAAAAAACAAAACAAGTGAGAGTTGGCGCTATTGATGGCAACTATATGTCACCATCTGGTTAGTCATTCCTAGTGATTCCGAGATAGTTCGCCATCGATAGCAAAAAATGCGGCAGGAACCCATCTCACGATAAATGCCGACGTTATTACGATTAGCGCGGAAGCAATGTAGCTTAATAACGTACGCTCAATGCACGTTCTGGTCGCACTGCGTTCACTTCACTGTCTTCTCCCTGCTCGAGTGCATTTGATGCCGACTTTTTCGTTTCTACGCAGCTGACTTCTTCCATTTTCAGTTGTCGACATCATCACTTCTTGCCTTTTCTTCTGCTTGCCTTTTGTTCATTCAGTGGCACATGCCAATTCTGGAGGGTAGACCAAGAATGTATTTATGCTTTGTGTCACATGCATAGTTTTACATGCCTAGCAGACGAAGCTGTCGATTCGGGTACATGCTCAGTTGCAGATAACCAATTGCCGAAGTTGTGTATTCGAAATTTGTCAATTCAGCCCCATACCCAGTGGGCCAAGATGACGTTAAAGAGGCTACATATGGATAATTCCTCGAAAGCATGTGTGGACTCCGAAAAATGCTAATCACAATAAGAAATGTTGAGTATAGAGGTCCCAAAAGTGCATGCTAAAGATGCATTGTACAAAACAATGTAAAGCCAGTTTCACACAGTGAAAGCTGTCAAAACAGCGATGCTGGTGGTCGTTTTTTTCAAGTTTGAACTCGTGTTTAGTGCGATTTTCTTGTAAGTATTTTGTCTCGTTGTCCTCGTTTTGCTAGGTTCAAGCTTCGGTTTCGGATTGCACACACTTTTCAGTTGCGTGAGGTTGTGATCAAATCGCAGTCTATGACACACCTTGCAGCCGTGGCCACCCTCACACTCGAGAAATTCTTGGCAGCCTCCGATGTATGAATCTCTCTGCGTCGACATTTCTGCTCGGCCTGGTACTCTCGAAGTCGGGGCTTAGCTTGCCTGTGCTGGCGCTTGGCTTGGGTTGCCTCCTCTTGAAACTGGGGGTTGGCTTGGCTCCACCGGCGCTTGGCTTGCGCTTCCCGTTCTCGATCCTCGACGGTAGCGGCTTCCCTAAGCACGACCTAGACAGCACAAGGCCTGTTCACTACGTCATGATACTGGCCCAGAATTTTCATTGCCAATGCTGGCAGGACGAAAGCGGTGACGCCAAATTACTCTTGCCTACTTGGGAGCATACCCAAATAGACTCTATGGCAGTTGAGCTGCTAGCACGATGTCAAGGATCGCAGTGAAAAGGACTTGTACTATCTAGGTGGTGTTGCTTCCCTCCGCTGACGCTTTGCTTGCGTTTCTCGCTCACGACGCTCGGCATTTGCGTGACGTCGGCTGTGCCGCTCCCATGCGAGCGCCCACGGCATGGGGCGGAAGGGCGCGCCCCCCAAGCACCCTCTCCTCCCCCGTACCCCGGCGCGCGTGCGCTCCCATCCCGGAGAGGCCCCGGGCCTTAAAGGACTGCTCACCAGGTCTGGCCATTTTGAGCTGACAAACGCAGATCATACATTGCGCGATAACGATTGTGTCTGCAAAGTGCTACATCGCTATGCGCCGCAAAAAGTTCTGATATTTCATACCGAACGCCGTTTTCCCTTCTCCTCGCAGCCACTAAGCTCGAAGCCGGAGGATGACAAAAAGGGACCAGAGGCAGAGGTACGACCCGGACACAGTGCTAACTTCCAACAATTGTTTTATTCTACGAAGCGGTACACACATATATACATATATATAGGTAACAGACAACAGCGTACGCATGCGCATATGTACTGGTTTCTAGTCAAACGAGACAGCAACGAGGCATGTGTAATGGAAAGTTAAGATGATATTGAAGATGAAAAAGCGACCATGCATAGCCAAATTTTTTTTTTTGCAATTGCAAGATTAAAATGTCATCTCCATCAAGCCACCCTCTGTGTCACGTTTAAAAAATCGAATTCTTTTTTTGAAAGATCGAATGAAGGCGCGCTAGCACAAGCGTTCCCCAAGCTAGTGATCGTCGCCGCTTCAATAATCTCACGTGTTGTTTGCGTTGGGTTTCTTCCTATCATAGTGCACTTATTGTAAATGGGACTGCACCCATGCTTTCCGCAGTGAAAAGCTAGATGCCCCACTCCTCCCGTTCGCACATTATTTGCGTGCTCATGCAACCTATCATTTGCGCACCTTCCCGTTTGGCCGATGTATTTTTTTGCCGCACGACAGGGGCAGTTCATACATGTTATTGTTCTCACAAAGAAACAGCCTTCCTTGTGATTTGTCTGGGAACTGGGCTTCTCAGAACCACAGTAGCTGGCCTTGCACTAGTTGGACAGCTTGAGTGGCGCTTAAAGGATGACGCTTACATTTGCGTTATTGTCATTCTTCTTCAGTCTGTGCGAGATATCGTGGATGTACGGTATTATTGCGCGGTTATGTTTAACTCGCGCAATTTCCGGTGAAGTAAACTGCTGATCCTGTCGTCCGCGTTTTGCGGTCTTAAGGAGACCTTCGGGCACAGCTGTGATGACATGCTGCGGAAAACCGGCCCGTTTCAGGCGATCCACTTGCGCCAGAAAACTGGACAAACACTTGTGAGGACATGAGCGGCGAAGCGCATTCATGAGGGTTGACTTTGCGATGCCACTCTTAACCAACTCGCGCCAATCAAACTGTCCAACCTGTGCAAGGCCAGCTACTGTGGTTCTGAGAATCCCAGTTTCTGGACGAATCACAAGGAAGGCTATGTTCTTCGTGAGAACAATATCGTGTATGAACTGCCCCTGTGCTGCGGCAAAAAATACATCGGCCAAACAGAAAATGCGTAAATGATAGTTTGCGTGAGCACGCAAATAATGTGCGAACTGGAGGAGTAGGGCATCTGGCTTTTCACTGTAGAAAGCATAGGTGCCGTCCAGTTTATAATCAGTGCACTGTGATAGGAAGAAGCCCAACGCAAACAACACGTGAAATTATTGAAGCGGTGGAGATCGCTAGTTTGGGGAGCGCGTGTGTTAGCGCGCCTTCTGTCGATATTTAAAAAAAAAAGAATTCAATTTTTTAAACGTGACACAGAGAATTGCTTCATGGAGGTCGCATTTTAATCTTGCAATTGCAAAAATTTTTTTTGGCTATGCATGACCGCGTTTTCATTTTCTATATCATCTTAACATTCCATTACACATGTCTCGTTGCTGTCTCATTTGATTAGAAACCAGTACATATGCGCATGCGTACGCTGTTGTCTGTTACCTATATATATATGTCTTCCGCTTCGTAGAATAAAACAATTGTTGGAAGTTAGCGATGTGTCCGCATCGTACCTCTGTCTCTCGTCTCTTTTTGTGCGCTAAAAACCTAAAAGTAATCAAATTAGGTTCGATTTGTGGTAACGCGCGAAGTTAGCAAGCTAGAAGAAGTGACTATGGTTATCGCTTTCTCTCAACTAGCGTGTGTTATGAAGATTGGTTCATTAAACGCCACTGATTCCGAATTCGATTATGAATTTCATGGCTCGTCGGCCTGAACGGCCTAGTTTGGCTGGTGGAGGCACCTAAAGTTAGTTACTCAAAACAAGCGCACCAAATAGCTTGCTACTGATAGCATAGCATCTATAGTGTAATTTAACGCGGAAACTCGAATGTCAAAATTACTCTTCTTATCATAACATGGTATATTTAATTTAATATTTGTAGTAGGTTTTCCTTGACGCCCTAGTGGCGCTTCAAGCGCGAGACGCCAGCCGCAAACGCAATGCCCTATTCTAAAGCTCTTCACTCCTACGTGCCCCAACGCTAACACCCGCGAAGCCATTTGGGGCCCCAAACGTCTGGGGCCCATATTCCAAAACGCTCTAATCACAACAGCTCGCGCGCGACGCCATCAGTGGAAGTGTGCCGAGCCGCAAGAAAGCGAGGAGAAAAAAAAATGAAGGCGCGGACCATAGAGTTATAATTACTGTTTGGCGGGGCCCGTGACGTACGCGTCATGCGATCCTCGAGGTCTGGTATTGGACAACGCAGGAAAGGCATTTCGCTTGCGGAGGCTAGGCGGGGCAAGCGGAGGGAGTGTAACCAGTGGGGCATTATATATTCAGCGTGCCTTCGTACAATGAATTATTCGCTAGTGCATCGTCCGTCCATGTGTTTGTCTTATCAATGTGAAAGTAGCTATGTAGCTCAATGTGAAACTGAATAGGACGGTTGTGAAATTTCAGTGCGATCAAGCGTGCGTGAACATGAGAACACCTCCTGCACATTTGCCTGTAACCGTGAGAAAACTAAATAATATTCGTCACCACACATGCATTCATAGCAGCCCAATTCAAAGCAAATTCTTGAACAGAAAAATAATGCAGACACTCCACTGGAGTTGTCTAAGTATTAGTAAGCATACCCACAAATTGCAGTTGGCGCACCCCAAATTTCAAGTTTGCCTACACTCAAGTTTAAGTTGCACCACATCAAACTTTCAAGTTGGCCCACCCCCGGATTACAACTTGGCTTATCTCCAAATTCAAGTTGGCCCACCCGAAAATTTAGGTTGATCGGCCCCCAAACTGCAAGTTGCAACTTCGCTTATCCTCAAGTTTAAGTCGGCCAACTCACAAATATAGTTCGCCCACCCTCAAATTTCTCTTGGCTGACCTCCAAATTTCTAGTTCACCCAACCCCAAATTTCAAGTTAGGCCATCCCTGCTATAAGTTTCCCCATCCATTTTCTAAGGAGCCCCATGTATCTGTGTGGGTATTTTCTTTTTATTTATTTATTTGGAGGTTCAAGAGAGAGAGAGAGAGAGAAAACAAGGAAAAAAGGAGGAAACAAGGTTCAAATTGTTACTTATGGCTTATAAGGCTACCCATCAGCTACATTTACACTATTATAATGTTCAAATAACTTAAATTCGTAAATTACGCGTTTTCGTGCCGATACAACGCATTACACTTTTCGCTTGACGGGGCTGGAGTACTCGTCAAGGAATTCTTACATATTAAAAACGCAATTGATTGTTAAATTATGGAGTCTGACGTGCTAAAACCACCATATCATTATGACGCACGCCGTAGTGGAAGATTTCGGACGTTTTAACCACCCGGGGTTCTTTAACGTGCACCTAAATGTAAGTACATGGGTGTTTTCACGTTTCGCCCCCCATCGAAACACGGCCGCCGTGGCCGGGATTCGATCCCGTGACTTCGTGCTTAGCAGCACAGCACCATAGCCACTGATCCACTAGCTAGTGCTCATCATCCGCAATGCCACCGGTATACTTGCCCCTAATTTTTTGCAGAGCCTGAATTCGTTGTACCCAATTGACTGACGCACACATCGAAGTAAGCAGGCAAGCTTCTCTACAAGCCGCTATTTCGATTTTCAGTAAAATAGGCAACCGATCATAACAATCAAGAAAAATGCGATCGAGAGGCTGTATCTCCGCACACAATTGCTCATAGCGGAAAGCAGAACCTGTAGTGTTGCATTTGTGTAGGATACCGAGCAGTATGCGTATGGTTATCTGTGGCCCAAGCGTCTCACGTTTTCTTCGATGTTCCTTCGGTAGCCACACTAGGTGCCTAAAGTAGACATTTGATTGTAGCCAACATGCTTTCCTTGGCGTTATTTCATTTCGGTGCTTCCCCCCCCCCCCCTTAAGAAAGAAAGACATTGTTGCGGCGCAGCGAATTGTCGAATGGTGAAAGTTCGATTTTGTTACTTCTATTGCGGAAAGTAATGGGCCACGGGACGCTTCAGTTGCCGGATACTCCTATTATTGCGATAGCAGCTACATGGCGGCTCGAGGCGCATTCCTTCCGTCGGCTTCATGTTCCCTATAAGTAAAGTCCAAGGGCGATAGCATCGTGACCGTGTGCCGCATGCTGTATGTGCGAGTGAAAGCGTAAGGGGTGCGGGCGGCATGGGTGAGCCGATGATGGTGGCTCAGTCTTGTGTGCACAAAGGAGAAAAGCTTTGAGGAAGTGCGCTGCCTTCCGTCGCGCGCGATACATCGGGGGGTGGAGGGAGGAGTGGCGGCTGTGATCTGTGAATCCGTGGTTGCGCAACATGTTCATTTGCCTTGTTTGACGCACCATATATAGTGACTTTTTCTTAAATACGTAGATTTACTGGATACTTATACGTATATTTAAATCATTTGTTGCGAGGTATTGTGTATATGCACAGTAAACTGTGCTTCCAGGGACCCTTTTTTGCCCTTTATCAAGCTGTATCTTCCCATTTGTATATTCCATTCCACAGAGCCCGCGCCATGCAATAATTATGTGGTTCATTATTTGCGAGGCATGCGCATAGCACATAGGCATCTCATTTACAAAGGTGAAATGCAGGGGTGAGGACAAATGTTTTTCAATGCTCTCATACACTTGGTTGACACGGTAGCGTGACATAATGGACACTCCAAAAGTTTAACAATCTGGTGTGGTGAGGTTTCTGACAGATGAAGATGTTTCCCAAAAATAATTTAGTTGCCGTATGGCTGCCGTGTGCTTTGAACATTGCATTTCATCGGCCACTGTGAAGCGTTGGAGCGAACGCTTCGAAGAAGAACGTGAAACTTGCAAAGACGATCAATGGCCGCGCCAAAGCCACCATGCAATCACCCCCAGCACAATTGCAAAGGCTCATTAGACAAGAACGGAGGATAAGCATCGACGAATTGGCAGGGCGTGTGAAGGTCAGTCACGGTTGCGGTAACATCATAATTATTGAACATCTCAGTTATCGGCTCTTGTGTGCACAATGGATGCCCAAGGTTTTGAACCATCATTTGATCCGGTATTATGATGAGGGTGAGGACTTTGTGTCTGCGATTGTGACCGAGCACGAATCATGATGGTGCTAGTACTAGCCTGAAACACTACGGCAAAGCTTATAGTGGAAACATTGGAATTCACTACCCCCAAGGAAAGCAAAGGCCGTAATTTCTGCCGGAAAGGTGTTGTCGAATTTTTTTTTCGATCATCAGGGACCTTTATTGATCCAATTTGCTAAACTTGTAGGGACTAATAATCATTTCCGATAGTGCGAAACGTCGGATCGGCGGCGTTTCGCAATCAAGAACAAACGACGTGGAAAATTGATCAATGGGATCATCTTGCTTCACGACATTGTCCGTCCCCATGTCGCTGATGTGGTTAATACAAAAATTGGCAAAGTTCAAGTGGACAACGCTGCAACATCCGTCATAAAGTCCAGACCTGTCGCCTTGCGACCTAAACATTTGGGAGCACTTGAAAAAACTGCTCAATGGAACCAGATTCGTGTCGGACGATGACATAGAGTTAGTTACAGATTTTTGAAGCAGCAAGCTAAGGAATTTTGTGAGACAGGAATTATGCGACTCGTTAGTCAGTGGGACAAATGTCTAAATGCTCATGGAGACTACTTTTAAATAAGGTAGTCCGTCTGTCATATATTCGCATTGGCTCACTTTCATTTGACTCGCCCTCGAATACATTGCAGAACTCCTGGTTTTTATATGTGCTCTCTGTTGCGACTATAATTTCGGAGCAATTACTCGCAATACAGGACTGGCGACAGCTGCTCCTGCACATTATATTATAACAAAGGACATCGTCATTGAGATTTTTCCCTGCTCGTTGTATAGGTAAAAAAATGTAAACAAGGTTCTTGAATGACAGAGAGAGAAAGAGAGAGAAATGCAAATTAGAGAAAGGCCGGGCGGCTAACAAATTTTCATTAAAAGTATGTCCTCAACTTTTACATTTCATGGCTTTTACATTTTTCATATCAGTGGCATGCACTGCTTTGCCGTTTTCAAACTGATATAGTTCTAATGTTTGTGTGACATTTGCTTCACTTATTAACAACACAGAAGACATGGAAGCATTGATATCAGTTATTTCGGGCACAATTTTGAGATATACGGGTATATTCTTTTATGAAAAAATTGGCAGAGGCTTAGCTTGGCTAAGCCTAGTGGATTGCGAAAGCAATCTTCTGTTTAGGTTGAAGAGTTCCATACTGCTCATCGAACGTGTAGATGCAGTCTCGTCGCCATTTAAAGCATCCATAAGGCTTGCTGTCGAACGATCAGGTGTCGCCAAAGTCGCGTCAGCATTGAGAGCATGCATGATACTTGTAGATGCACCCAGATCAAGAGATGTTGAACGCATTCGCGTGGCTGCATATTATGCACGCCGTTTAGCTAAACGTTGTTCCCGCTCTTCATCCGTTTCTTCCGCACGCCGCCGCTTCTTAGCTGCAGCACACTGTTGCAGCTTCACCTTATACACATCATCCGACATACCGTGGAGGATTCACTGGGACGATCGCGACGAGCCGAGTTGGGGGAGCCGCTTTTCCACAGCTGGCATGACGTCACGTACAGCGAGCGCCCCTCGAGGCAGCGGCGCGCAGCTGCAGCATGGAGGATTCGCTGGGACGATCGTGACGATCCGAGTTGGGGCCCCGCTTTTCCACAGCTGGTATGACGTCACACATAGGTCACGCTAAAGGTCACTGGTGGATTCTCCTGGACGACGGCCAAGAGCGGAAACCTCGAGCACTATTGCTTTCGCAATAAAATACGTACTTGTCTTGAATTCGTTTGCAGCATCTTTAGTAACGACAATGCAATGATTATTAATGTCTAATGTATTTGATCCCTCGACTATTACTATAAGGAGGAAACCGAGCTGCAAAGTGAGCCCCCCCGCCCCGAACGAAATTTCTGGCTACGCCACTGCTTCCACCGTATAACCAAAATTTGCTATGGGGTCTGGTGAGCGGTGCTTTAACGCTAACGCCTGCTTCACCTCCGCCGCGGGTCGGCCCGGCATTGCAATATCTTCTAAACCGTCCGACGTATGGGAAGTGCTTCACGTCTGGTTCACTTTTGCTGAGGGTCGGCCCGGTATTGCACTATCTTCAGGATCGGCCCACGTATGGGGGAGTCTTGTGTTTACACACTGACCCGATCCTGGGGATACTAACCCTTAACAGCTTCGCTGTAAAAAGGCGTGGTCTGTCGCGTGAATCGAAAGCACTGTCCTCCGCATTGGGCGCCACCAGCCGGGACTGTTTTTCTGTGATCGGCGTATAAATTGAGTCACGAACGCGCTTGGAAAGCCGTCGCCCGATGCATCCTATCCCCCGCAACTAGCGCCGTTCGGCCCAGCCAAGCGGCCGAGAATGCAACTACGGCAGTCACATTGGTTCCCATTGCAGCCCGCCTGACGCGGCAGGCTGCAAAATTTTTATTATTCAGTGGCCGTGACTGTATATGCGCCAGCGTCCTGCTCGTCAGCCAAGCTAGTGCACGACGCATCCTATTCCAGCGGCTCCGGCGTGCGATAAGACATGTTATATTCCCGCGCCAGCCACACTAGACTGTAGAGCGTCCAACAGACGACTTGCAACATGCTGCGCGTCCTCTTCCGTGCAGAGGCCGTACTACAAAATTTGGTTGGAAAACGAGGCATAAGCTTGACAGCTTCTCGGCGAATTAATTTTGAATGCTTGCACGGATCAAGCGCTTTTGCTTTGTTTATGTGAATACTAGGCTTCTTACAAAATAAAAGCTACGTTTTCCCAATGAAAGTGCCATCTTCGGGTCAGTATTAATGACGTGATCTACAATAAAATTCGCTAAGACATTGAGACTTCATCCTAACACATGTAACACAAAGACACACGTCGACCATGTATATGTGAAGCAAAATCAGCTGTCTCAAACAACTTTGGTTGGAAAATACCCTTCTAGCTCATGCGCCGTATATTTTTGCAAATGGCTCATTTTCGCCGATGTAGCGTAACAGCGCCACGCGTGGATCGCGTCCGCGTTAAGCCGGACTACATCCGCGCCTTTAGCTTGGCCACTCCGATGCGCTCTTGAAGCGGAGGTAGAACGCATCGAGGCTCTGCTGTTGACCGTAGTCAACCAAATAAGGAAAACCGGTGGGCTGGGAGAATACTTTACATTAAATAAACATCGCGGCCGCGTAACGGCGTTGGCACGAAGCAGGTAGCGAAGCATACTAACTTTGTGGCTTGCAGACATGCGGGACCTACACGGAAACACGGAAAGTGTATACAATCAAGGGAAGCAGACTGGTTCTCTACAGTGTGTATAGTCTACGCCACTTCCGGCGACTGGTAATGGCGGTGCATTTTTCGATTTCGGTAAGAAAGTATTAGATTTTCGTTAGTGTTTTGTGAAGCGGCCACTCGCATTTCAAGCGTAAAATTTTCCACAGATGCTACTGTGGGCAAAAATCTGAAATTGAGTGGTTTGGGAAAAATTATTTTTGTAAATCCTCGTAAAACAAAATTTTTATGTTTCAGAAATCCGCATAAACATGTAAGCCTCGACCGACGATCTATACTTGCACAAATATACCTGCGGCACTTGGAATGTGTGCCCCTGCAGACTGATTCAGTGGAAAAATATTTAGGACTTTTGTGGACGAACACATAACTTGGAATAATCGTGTGGAACACTTGCGCAAAAGGTTATGAACTATGGCAGCTTTCATTCATAATTTGCATGGAAAATTCCTTTTTAATTTAAGAATTACAATATACAAAGCATTAGTGAAGTCTGTCTTGCGCTATGGAATAACTTTATATAGCACATGCTCGAAATACAAGAGGCAAACGATTAATAAGCTTATCAAACGAATAGTAAATAGTATATCTTATAGAACAGTCTTACACACCTGCAAAACAAAAATAATCTAAACTAGGCATACTCAAGGTAAGCGAAATTTTTCTGTTTTCAGTTGTTCTGCGGCACTGTTTTCCAAGAGATTTCAGGGTAGCCGTCCACAAAGAAGTGACGCTAAGGAAAACAGACAGATACGTTAAGTCAAGATTTTTCACAAACCATGGTAAAAAAACGAGGAAGTATCATGTCCCAGCGGTAGTTAGTGATCTCAGTGACGATTTATGCAATATTGTAAAAAGGAAAACACTGGTAAAAAAGATAAGAAAATGGTGATGAGAAACAATGCAAAAAATGACAATTCTGTGTGACTTTAGGGTCATGATCCGTTCCATGTTGCTCTTACGTCATGTGTCTAGTCTATTTATCGCAGCTTGTCGAGCTATATTTGCTTTTCTGTTCATCGATTCCATTGTTTATTTCTGTTTGTTGTTTATATCGCGCAGGCCGGAATCCTGCTATCTGATCTTTGTGTTGTATATCATTGAGCCTTGTAACTGCTGATGTACCCAGCAGTTGCCAGGTCAGTCGACAAGTGCTATTTGCTTAGGCTGATCAGCAGATTCATGTGTATGAAAAAAAATGGGCGTATAAAACTGTATTGTATTGTATTGTATTGGTATCGTGCTGCTCTCAAGCGCGCGTTCGGTGAGCAAGGTCAGCTCCTGTCGGATGATGTGAAAATGCACGCTGCTGGCCGAGCTGTGCCGGTGAGATAAAGAACGCCCTGTCGCTTCCTCGTCGCCAGTCACGATGCCACTGACTTTGTTCACCAAACACACGCTTGAGAGAAGCACAGTACCACTAGGTAAATGGTCAGTCATGTGGCTTTTTTCATATTTCGTGGACTTTCTTTGCAACCCGGAATAAAGGACTACGTGGGGCGTATCGTAAAAGAAACAACTCGATCGGTGGTTTATGAAGGTGCTCTAGAAATTTACATATCATACTTGGGTTCCTCCGCGAATAATTGAAACGTTGGGTAATTAAACCTAATGAAGTATTGAATTATGGGTGGAAATGTCGTATGAGTTAATAAAGGCCACTGCGAATAGTACGATTTGGTTTGATTCGCATCCTACGCGCCTTTCATTTTGAAATTCTTGGCTCAAGTTTTGTACGACACCGTGTGTATATATATATATATATATATATATATATATATATATATATATATATATATATATATATATATATATATATATATATATATATATATATATGCACACATGGCGTTCGGAAAGCTGGTGGTCGGGCCCTAGCCTCCCCCCTCCGTCTCTCACCAGGACTATGAAGACTTTCCGCCTATGCATCCGACACCTGGATCCGGTGTTCCACGATAATTTCATGTTTACGCTTGAGAATGGCGTCGTTCCCACTCAACGTCTACTGTAAGAAAAATGCCTTGCTTCCATCTAACTGCTATCTCACCGGTGTTAAACTTCGCTCGTACGGCATCTTTGCTTAACATGACGGCCTTCTTTGACGGTTGCATTGCCGATGAAATAGTCGGCGACACCTAACCGGGAACAAGCAGGCACGTTCTGAACTCTTTCAGGTATTTCGATGGTAATTTGTTATAGAGCGAGCACTGGTTCACAGCGGCTTCAGCGAATAGGTATTTTGCATTTTCGTTATAGTAAATTTTATTTAGGTCAGCAGAAATTGAAGAAGCTTTTACGCAAGGCCGTTTTGAATAATTTTGTAAACGTCGCGCTCTAACCCAGCATCATGTCAAGCTCTCTTTCTGAAATCATCTTCGCCCTTCTTTCATACTGCAAAATTACGATAGCCATATGGCTGGCGTGCCAAGTCTTTCTGCGGCGCACAAGAAGTTGAAAGTTATAAGCACATGAATAGATGAACGCTTGATGGCCATAACTAGTTACGTAGTAAGATTTAACTAGCTTCCTAGGCAGAATGTATCAGTGTTGTAGTGATGCCAGACTTGCATTACCGCTGACTGCACGAGCTCAGCGGCTATAGCGTTTTGCTGTTCATCACGGGGCGAATTCTCGGCCAGGATGGCAGCATTCTAGTATAGGGGCGCAATAAAACAATGCTCGCGTACTTGAATATAGTTGCACGCTATGGAATCCCACTGGTCTAGATTATTCGGGAGATACCAAGTACGCTATTACACATAGGCATGCTCACAGTTTGTGACCCATACTGCCCGCATGGTCCATGGCGTTTTCCACCTATTTGTCTTATGTACTCCTTTTCAATAGATGGCGCTTCGAAGTGACAAAAGAGAGAGAGAGAAAGCAAGGACAGGAAAGGTAGGGAGGTCAACCAGAAGAGTATCCGGTTTGCTACCCTACACTGGGGGTGCGGGAAAGGGGAATAGAAAGAAGAAGAAAGGGAGAGAGTAAGCACAGAGTACGTGTGGGAGGGACACTATGCACAGGGACACTATAAACGGTCTCTTAAACCGGTGTACCTCAAGTATTGCAGTAATGCACGATTCGCTTTTCGTGCCAGTGATGGGTGTGGCCACGGTCCGAGTATCTTTGACTCGGTGAAAGGTCGTAAGTCTAGTCGGTGTAAAGTTTCCTGCAGAGAGAGGCGTTGTACATCATAGTGGGGGCAAGTACACAATAAGTGCTCGATGGTCTCCTCGCACCCACAGTAATCGCACATCGGGCTCTCGGCCATTCCCAAACGAAAGGAATATGAGTTTGTGAATGCTACTCCCAGCCACAAGCGGCACAGCAGGGTTGCTTCACCGCGGGAAAGGCTAGATGGCACTTGTAGCTGTAGCATGGGGTCCAGTTTATATTATCGGCAGTTGAAGGCACCTGAACTCCAGAGTTCTTGCGACTTTTTGCGTGCATGTAGGCGAAGTTCCCTGGCAGCGTCAGATCTCGCCAAAGGTATGGAACGCGTCTGGGTATCTTCGTGGGCAGACCGGGCAGCCTTGTCTGCTAGGTTGTTGCCGACAATGCCACAGTGAGCAGGAATCCATTGAAATGTAATGGTGTGCCCTCTTTCCAGAGCATGGTGGTGTACTTCCCTGATGTCAGATATCATCTGCTCGTATACTCTGTGACGTAATGCAGACTTGATGCTGTGAAGGGCTGCCTTAGAGTCACAAAATACGACCCATTTCTCTGTGGGCTCTTCGGTGACGTACATCATAGCGGCATGGAGAGCTGCAAGCTCTGCTGATGTCGATGTAGTCGTGTGCGACAATTTGAATTGAACTGTAACCTTCTTGGCTGGAACGACGAGTGCAGCAGTTGAGCTGGCACGTGAGGTCGAACCATCGGTATATATATGTATGCGGTCATGATACGTCTGATGTAGTAATGGGAGCGTAAGTTGCTTCAGAGCCGGCGATGGATGATTGGACTTTTTTGTAATCCCAGGAATATCAAAATTCACTTGAGGCTGTCGTAGGCACCACAGGGGAGATGAAGGCTTTGTCGCCGGTGTAAAAGATGACGGTATGCACTCTTGATGAGCGCTAATCACTCGTGAAAAGGTCGCTTGAGTTCTTTCGGCTGGTAGGGAGGTCAAATGATGGTCGGGGATTCTTGACAGATGGTGAATGTGCGCTCTGAGAGAGTCGACAACTACGTGTGTCTGGATCATATGGTCCCCAGCGATGGCAATTGTTGCTGCTGTTGACGTGCACCGAGGCAGCCCTAAGCACGTGCGTAGGGCTTGACCTTGTATGCTCTCCAAGGCGCGAAAGTTCGTCTTGCATGCATATGACAACACTGGTAGACTGTAACGTAGGAGTCCGAGAAACAGTACCCTGTAGAGCTGCATCATAGAACGGACTGGTGTACCCCAGTTCTTGCCGCAGAGAAACTTAAAAACCTGAGCAATGGCAACCAATTTCTTCTTTAGATAGACGCAGTGAGGGCTCCACGAGAGGTTGCGGTCAATGACTACACCCAGAAAGCGATGTGTCTTAGAATAGGATACCGCTTGACCATTAATTGAAACAGGATATGATGACATTTGTTTGCGCGTAAAGCCAACCAATGCGTACTTTTCAGTAGACAGGCTGAGGCCTTGTTCTCGTAGATAAGATGCCGTCATGGTTGCCGCCCGCTGGAGCCTGGCTCGTACCTGAGGTCGTGTCACCGCAGAAGCCCAGATGCAAATGTCGTCGGCGTATATTGAGACGTGAACTGACCGCGGCAGGTACTCCGCTAGTCCTACCAAGACGAGGTTGAACAGAATGGGGCTCAACACTCCACCCTGCGGCACACCATGCCTGATGTAATGTTCCGAAGTTGGGCCGTCTTCAGTCTGTAAGAAAAAGCACCTCTCAGTTAAATAGTCCCGAATCCATTTATACATCCGGCCACCAACTCCAACAGCCTCAAGCGAGTTCAGTATGGCCTCATGGGCGACGTTGTCGTATGCTCCTTTAATATCTAGAAAAAGTGCCACTGATAGGCGCTTGAGGCTTTTTTGATTTTGGACCCAGGTTACGAGGTCAATGACGTTGTCGATGGACGAGCGACCTCGACGAAAGCCCGTCATGGCGTCCGGATAGATGTTGAATCGCTCTAGGTACCATTCCAAGCGAGCAAGAATCATTCTTTCCATCAGTTTACCGACGCAGCTCGAAAGCGCAATCGGACGGTATGATGAGAGCTCAAGGGGAGACTTTCCAGGTTTCAGTATGGGGATCAAGCGGCTCGATTTCCATTGTCTAGGAACGGCGCCATTCTGCCAAGACTCATTGTAGTAGCTGAGCAGCTCCTCACGTGCGTCATGTCCAAGGTGGCATAGGGCAGCATACGTGATGCCATCAGGTCCTGGTGACGACGAACGTCTGCAGGTCGCCAACGCAGCATCGAGCTCTTCGAGTGAAAAGAGCACGTTCATTTCTGGTACACGTGCCTCAGGGATGTCATTCAATGCTGCGTCAGTAATGGTGGCCGCGGACCCAGCAACCCGTGCACAGAACTCTTCAGCCACTTGAAGTTCCGAGCGGAGTTGGTATAGGGCAAGAGCAGCAAAGGGCTTCCTTTGATGCGGAGATGAGTGAAGTCCCCTAACAGTTCTCCATATGTGCGAGAGCGATTTTCTGGGATCAAGTGACTGACAGAAAGTTTTCCATCGCTTGTCATCCAGTTTATCTATACGACGCTGTACTTTCTTCTGTATGCGTCGTGAAGCCCTCAGATCCAAGACGGACTTCGTGCGCCGATACCTCCTCTCCGCCCGTCGGCGTTCCGCACGAAGGCTCTCCAGTTCCATATCTGAGTCTGTTCGCCTTGCTGACCTTGTGAGCTAGCATATGGATGTTTTCAATGTCTCTGCGATTGCTTCTTCGATGGTGTGTGAAAGACCTTCTCGACATGCGTCATCCATATCCTTCTTAAACTTTGTCCAATCAACTGTACGCAAGACAGTAGAGGAGCGTTGCTCAACTCCTCTAATCTTTATGTAGGTTGGAATATGGTCACTTCCATGTGTTTCAATGTCCGTGAACCAGTCGACGCTCGAGGCAAAGCGCCGTGACACCAAAGTTAAGTCCAAGCAGCTACTATAGGTGGTGCCTCGCAAAAACGTAGGGCTGCCGTCATTCACACAGCACAAATCATGGTCGGCAGCAAAGGAGGCGAGACTCCTGCCTCTGGAATCAATTTTAGTGCTTCCCCATAGCTGGTGATGCGCGTTGAAGTCACCTGTGATAACCCAGGGGCCATTGTTCATCAGTAATATTTTCTTGAGTCGTTCGCCGTCAAAGTGACCCGCTGGGGATATATAGGCTCCAATTAGTGTGAATGACACATCTTTCTTTTGGATATTCAGGCAGACATATTGGTTGTCGTCGTGAGGCTCTACCGCGTTAGCGACATATGTAAAGTCGGTGCGGATGTAGATGATTACTTTCGTGCTCGCGCCGCATGTGGACGAGACGAAAGATTCGTAACCGGACAGTCTGAGCGGTGTTGACGTATTTGGCTCGCAAATGACCAGTATGGGAAAGCGATGTGTAAAAATGAATTGGCGAAAGTCTGCTATGCGGGTCCTTAGACCCCTAGCATTCCACTGAAAGATCGACGCACTTTTAACTTCAGTGCGGAAGGGGACTATTGTTCGAGCCATGATGCTTAAACGATGCTAGCAAGCACTGGATTTAGTGCATCCAGTATTTGCAGAGCACTTCGAGCAGCTGGGGTTTGCAGCTTGTTCAGTATGATGCGCATTGTATTAATTAGCGATTGCAGCATATCAGCCACCTGCTTGTCTTGGTCGCACAAATCACGGACAGTAGACTTCGGGGGTTGTCCAGCAAAATTTTGCTGTGATTCTGTCGGTGGATGCTGTCGTTTCGGTAGAGCCGGCCAAGATTCTGCAGGTGTGGTCTTCTCAGTTGCCTTGTTCTTCGCGGTCCTTTCGACAGTGTCTGGCCCGGGTGGCAGAGGAGGAGGAGGTGTTGTAGGCAGTGGCATGCGCGTCGCAGAGACAACAGCCTTCCTTGAGGGGCGCCGGCGACGGGAACGTCGTTTCCTGACTTTTTCGGCGGCTTCGCGATGAGATGAATGATCTCTCGCCATCTCTTTCAAGATAGCCATTTCCTTCCTAATAAGCGGGCATTTCCTCGAGGAAGCTTCGTGTGACCCTCCGCAGTTTGAACACTTCATCACAGTCGCGCCACATTTATCTGCAGCGTGGGGCTCGGCGCAACGGGGGCATGCTGCCTGATTTTCGCAGACGCTGCTCACGTGTCCCAGTCTCATGCATTTGCGGCACTGAAGAGGTTTCGCAATGAAAGGCTGCACTGCATGTCTGAAGTGTCCCACCTTAACATGCGAGGGTATATATTTACCCTTGAATGCAATCTTCACGCAGCGTGAACTGCCTAGCCGCTTAACATCAACAATGACCTCATCATTGGCTGGCTTGATAAGAATAGGCAAGTCGTTATTAAGGATGGCGACGTCTACGTCGTAGATAACGCCACTGACTACGTCAGATCCAAGAGGGATGTAAGAGCGCACCTGAATGCCATCGATGTCCGTTACGCTGCGTAGAGTGCTCAGAGCAGCCGCATGTTGGACATCAACCGCCAGTAGATTTTTCCGAGTGTTGACTCGGATGTCCGATATTTCATTTGGCACCAGGGCTTCCAGTGACATCGACACAGATTGCCTGTTGAGTAGCTTCATGTTGACGGTGGGAAGCAAGGGCACAAATATGATGGTATTGGTGTCCGGCCTCTGCGTGTGTCTTACTGTGTGCGTGCTTGACGATGAGGACGTCCTGGTGTTTCTTCTCTTCGCTCTGCGGCTCTGCACCAGCTGGAAGTCGTCATCGGAAGTGTCCTCACTGCTGAGAGAGTAGACATGGGTGTCCTCACTGTCGCTGTCGCTCTGCTGACCGTTCCGCTTCCTGGAGGCGGCCGCCGCTGACGCCGCCGTCGCCGGCAGACGTGCGGGGTCGTCCACTTCCATCACGACCGAGCAGGGAGCGAGGACCACCGGATGAACTTAGAATTTCACACAAATAAACTGGAGCAAGGAAGAACAGCTCTGTGTCAAAAACACTTCGTCGTCTTTCTCCCGAAGTGACAAAAGATTTTAAAGAATGCTTACCTCCTGGCCGCAGTTTTGCAGCCACTGGCTGTGGCTGTGCCTGTTGGAAAGAGAACACGAAACAGAATGCCTTTAAGAGGAGTCTGGTTAAGCCAAATTTCCGGAAATGAGGAAGAATGTGCGAAGATTTGGTCGGCATCGCCATAGAGCAGATACCAAAAAGTTACCAAGAGATACCAAAAAGAGCAGATACCAAAAACCTAATCTCTGCTGTCTCGTCGGATGGTTGCTACTCGGCTCAGTAAGATGCTCGGATTGGTAAAACTCGAAAATCGGTAAACACAGACGGGTAAATACGAAAAGCAAATGGCGCATGCATCTATGAACGCGTGCACCATGAACCTGTTTCTGTGAGCATGCGCCGTATCTGAACAGCTGCGCCAGCGTCAAGGATGACGTGGAAACATGCAGGCCTCGCAAAGTGGAAACAATAATCAAAGGGACACTAAAATTAAACACCGAATAAGTTTAGACTGACAACGTATTCTTGCATGACTCTGCTTTCGTTGATTTTTATGTCGGCCTATTATTACAAGAAAGAATGACGGTAAAGTTTCATTTCTTTATAGTCGCGCTGAAACCGCAGAATCAGTACTCTTACGTGGCCGATTGCAAACTATTCTTTCGCATTTCGGTCATTGTGGTCAAGCTTTAGTTCTTGAATCTATCCATGTTCATTCTTTGGCTTCTTTATAAAACAATGTACAGTTCATCTTTACCAATAACAGCTAATTAGGCCAGGACAGACGGCATCGATATCTGTGGCATCACGGCGGGCTGGTGCGTGAACTTCAAGGCAGCATCGGCACTCGTATTTCATGTTTGCGTCTTTTATTGCGATAGCAATTATACGGACCCTCTATGCGCATTTCTGCAGTCGCCGTCGGCGTCGCTGTGATGTTCTGTACAAAGTTCAAGGGCGATAACATCATCATCGGGCGCCGCATGTTGTATGTGTGAATAAAAGCGTGTCAGGGTGAGCCGACGATAGCGGCTCAGTCTGGCGCACGCAAGATAGGAAAGCGGGGAGGAAGCGCGTTGTCTTTCGTTGCGCGTACGGAACCGAGTGAAAGCGGAGGGAGGCATAGGAGAGACGTTCTACACCGGCGGCTGCAGCGCATGGCGCGGCCGCGCACTGTCGCGCGGGCCCTATGTTGAAAGCGATCTGCGATGAGTACAGAGTCTGTGTTCGCCGGATTGTCGCTGCTTAGTTTGCGTTGAAACGAGAAGTAGCATGAATCTCAATTCGCTCACTGCTGCGGCCTCTCTGCTTCACACCAGAATTTTGACAGCGAGTATCCGCGCTCGTCGAGTGAGATGTGTTTGTGTTCCGGCGCTTGCATGACACCATGCTTGTTAATTTAGTTAATAATCGAATGTTTAGGAGTTTATATGGCCAATAAAGCTACTACTATTACTTCGTATAGCTGTCTACTAAGTTTCTATCGTAATCGATGCTTCGGTTTTCAGCGAAACTGCGACTTTCGGGTGACACCGCGCCAGCACGGATCAATAACCCAACTGCTTAAAAGGACATGAAGAAATGAACAGCTTCAATGGCATAAGTAAATTACCGTTCTACACTGCCATAAAGGTCACTCATACCGGGAGGGGAGGGGGGTTGGTAAACCACAAAAGACTCAGAAACGAAATACGGGTGGCGACACCTCCTTGCTACACCTCCTTGAGTCTAGCACCTCCTTGATGAAGGAGGTGCTATAATGCACCTCCATGCTGCATTATAGCTTTCCATGAAGTTCTCTATCTGAACGTAAAAGACACTACGATGTAACGGAGCCAATAAGAGAACTTGCGAAGTCACAAAAACTTTTGGCAAGTCGCTATGAACCAAAAATAAAAAAAATTACTTCGAATCTAAGACGTCACCTTGACTTAGCGGTGCGAGATATTCAGGGCGACATTAAAAAGGTATGTACCTGACCATAATTTTCTGTTCCAATAATACACCCATTACAACGATAATAATGAAAATACAGTTGTGAAGAAATACCTCGTCAGTACAGAGTTATTCAATGTTACTACTTAGTGTCGCTTTAAAAGTGCATAAAGCAATGGCGTAATGGAAAGTAAAAAAGAAAGTATAGTATTATGACTGCTATTTGGTTTTTGTAAAGTTTAATTCTTATTTTCGGTCGTGGAGATATGTGTGCACCACGAATTGCAGATTCGCAATACGTGCGGATCACTTCTGCTAAGATGAAATTCTGATCACACAAACAAGAAAGGGGCTGGCAGATGGAATGGCACACTGTGGTATAAACACAAACGCAGTTTAACAATCTCTTCGAGTGAGTCTTGACGGGAGTCCACTGTCTACTGTGTGCGTTCACAAACAGTTAAACTTTATATTTCGTATAGACTTTGTTTATAGCCCATATAATTGCCGTACGCTGGTATTGAGCTCAAAACTATGACGGTTGGTTTAGAACCAGTAGTGTCGGATGGCCACTTCCGTTGAGTATGGAGGTGAGGCACTGTGCGAGTCAAAGGAGAAATAGTAAAAGCGTTTAGCGGCAAAAAATAAGGCTTAGCAAGGCGCTTTCTTTTCAAGCTGATTCCAGAGGAAAAAGTTAAAGTAATGGTGCAAAATTATCGTCGGAAAAAGCCAAGGATAACAGCATAATCACACTCACTAACCTGATTGTTGCTTAAACATGCAAGTCTCGAGTTCAGCGCCAAGCTAGTGCACTGTGTCTTTGTCTTAGTTTTATTAGCACAATAATCATTTTATTTTCTTCGGGAAAATAATCGCTACCAACAATCCAGCGAGACCCATTTCACGTGGACGTTAATGCGATTAGCATTGAATTAAAGTACCGACACACCGTATTTCGAACGCCTAAACAAGTACGCAGGCGGGCTCACTCATGCTTCTTACTGCACACGCTACGCCACCTAGCGGCGCCACCGCAAACTCCACGCTGGGCGCAGGCTCTATTGCACTGAGCATCACCATCATTGTTGCCATTGCAACGCCGCACATACCCTGTGGCACATATCCAGTTACACAATTTAATGTTAACTATGTTCATTGAAAAGTGGTACACACCTACTGGCTCATCCTGAGTGACCTACGCTTGTATCAAAGTATGTCGTTCATTGAAGAGCGACACAGAACGAGTGACGCATACGCAGTGATCCAAGTCGCCAACAATGAGGTTCACTGAAGAACTGTAGCTCTTAGTGCCACATTCCCAATGCAGCTTCCTCAGTGGCCCATATCGGCGTCAAAGAGATTCGTTGAAGAGAAGCACATAGGTACACGCTTCCACATACCAAGTGATCTAAGTTGGTCCGACGGTTGGTTTTGAACCCGGTTCCCTCAGCACAGTAGTCCGGTGCTCCACCCATTTAACTATATGGACTAACCAGTGACGCAGGTTGGTGGGAAAGTAATTACAGACATAGATAGTAGGGATACAGATGGAGAGACAGACAGACTGCCTCCGGAAGCATTGATAGGGTATAGCAATGCATTAGACAATTACACGAAGGTTCGCAGATTTATCGGCTATATAAATTGAAGTAAACTTTCTATTGCTAATTTAATTAACGAGCATGATTTCAGGCACGCACATAAAAGCCTGAACAGATCTGATTCGATTACCGCGAAGAGTCGCCGCATTTCGATAGGGGAAAAATGTGAAAACACCCGTGTACTTACATTTAGGTGCACTTTAAAGAGCTCCAGGTGGTCCGAATTTCCAGAGTACTTCACTACGGCGTTCCTCATAATCAGATCGATGTTTTGGCACGTAAAACCCCATAATTATTTAACCGCGAACTGTCGCAGTCACAACACTGGCATGGTGGAGGTGCGCAAATAGGAGCAAACGCTTCTTGCTGCGACTTGCTTCAATGCGTCTTCGATACGTGACATTATGCTACCTTCAGTACTAGGTGTGCGAGGAGACAGCGCATATAAAGCCAATTTGCATCTCGGGCCGCTCTAACTGTGCTCCCGTCGTGTATCCCTTACAAAATAGGGCGCAGAGACCGCATATTCGCTCAGCCGAGAGAGCAGTGCCATGCACAGCCACGGCTGGTCGAGAGGAGGAGGGTGCATGCGCTCCCCTTCCCCAGGACGGCATGGAGAGATAGAGAGAGTGGGATATAAGGAAGGCAGGGATGTTAACGAGTCAAGAGTACGGTTGGCTACGCTACGCTGGGAGAAGCGAGAAGGGGAAGAGAGAGAGAAGGGGGAGAGAGGGTATAGAGACGCACACGGACAGTACTCGATTCGAAGCCTCTAGTGCAAACCAGACCTTCTCAAAAAGCACAAAAGTGTCTTCACTGCCTTCTGAGCCGGTGATCGGTAGGGACGGTGCTCTAATACTGTCTGTTCACTTAGAGAACGTGAGAAAGCTACCGCTGGTTTTGAGAAAAATCTACGACGGTTTCTCTCCCGATTTCTCCTCAGCATAACGCGGCACGCCACCGAGGTCAATATTTTTGTGGAACTGCTGACCCGCTTGGCAATATTAGGGCACATACTTGAGCAGTCAATATCGTTGAAAGTATGTATATTAGCACATTCTCAAAAATGAAGGAATCATGTGCCATCAAGCTACATGTAAGCCGTAAGAATTGTGAGCAAAGTAGGTAGCAGTTCCTGCTCTTAAACCATTAGGTGAATCATTGTTATTTCTGCGAAACAACCACACTGTTTTGAGTTCGCTAAATTACAATGATAAATTTGTGACGCAAATTAGTGACAAAATCAAACCACGAAGGCGGTCACATCCAGTGGGCAACGGGGTTTTTAAAATGAAGCTATATTTCAATAAACAGGGATACACAATTTACGTGCAAAAGCGATGCGTAAGCGAAGAAAACAACAATCGTTTAAGTTAGGTGCGGAAGAAAACAAAGCTAACCTAGTAAAGTATAAGAAAACATTTTGTCGAGAATATCTTATAGCAAAAATTATCAATAAGGAGAAATCCGTTGAAAATAACCCGTTAAACATCAATATGTTGTAACAGCTGAGAAGCGCGGAAGCGCGCCCAGCAAAGCACTGGTATTAGGTCCAGGTGCACAAAAAAGTCGGAGTCGCTGCATGAACAATTGCGATGTGAATGAGGGTCTTGCTGTAAATTGATATAGATTGATAACAGTATAGTATGTGCAACGAGGAGAGTAACGGAAGTGCACAACAACGGATATGTTTTTTGCATTTCTTCAGGAAGCACTAAGAAAGCAACTTAATCAAGACGATAATTAATGTGCTTCAAATACTGATGTTATCTACACGAAAAACAAGCCAGGTAAAGGTGGCTCAACTCCTTACATAAACCGTAAGAAACGCACGTTGCTTAAGGCCTCATTCAGCTCTGTGATCGAGATGTGCACGATGAAGGAATGAAAGAACTTTAGAATGAAAAGGCGATCCTGCAGATGGTTACCACTGAGAAAATGCATCCCAATTTCTTATTTTGAAGTCTAACTAGGCAAAATTAGTTGTGTATTGACTTGCATAATCGCCAGAGTTACTATAAGGAAGACGAAGGGTAAAGTCTTGAACGCCGACATTGTACGGTCAATAGAGGTGAATCTTCTGTCGTGCTGAGGTAGAGTTCCAGGTGCAAATTCAACGGTGAATAAGGCAACGATGGCGTTGGAGTCCGGTGCGTCTGCGTTGGGGATTTTATAGAGCACCGCACTAACAATGTAGTGTCATAGCAACCACTTATTGTCCTGGCTGTTTTTTGACAATTGGTGCCAACCTGAAACTCGAAGAATAGGCAGTGGTCCGACATATCTTAAAATCTCTGCATTGTTCACGCAACCGACTTTTATGGCTTGTAGTAGGAAAACAGCTGTAAGATATAATGCTATAACTACTCTATTAGCCCCGAGAACGAACTACAGAGGCGCTGCGAGCGCTGCTCTCGTGACGTCAGGGCAAGGACTCGCGCCTGTCGTCTGCTACATTTCGGGCGTTGTCCGGGCCCTTTCTGTGGTGTTTTCGTTTGTTCGCCCTGGTTCTCTCTGCTGGTATACTTATCGTGGTCATCTCAAATATATTTTCACGACGTCTTCCTTTGCGGACATTTATTCAAAGAGCTAATTTCTTAGGCAACAATGCAGCTCTCAAAGGCAACGCTACAGTGTGAGCCAAAGGAGCGCAGACCAGCCCATTGCGGGTTTTTCATGCGCGGATAGACAATCGCAAAAAAACATAGCATATAGGAATCCAGTTGTGATACCATACCTGCCGGGGTGCAACAAGTATGCCACAAACGCTGGCTATATATGACGTCTACAACAGTTACGTTGATTTTAATCCGCTAAAACAGGTTTGCTCACGACGAGTAGTTCATGGTATAATATCGAATTTTTGCATTTCTTCACAGAAACGCTCGGCAGTAACACGGAGACTTAACTAATACTGGAGTTTAGATTCTACAAGCACCACTTGCTTCTTTAACTGCTTGTCAACATTAGGCGGTTCTTCACGTGTTTATATTAAGCGGCGGAAATTTGAAGTAATGTTAACGAAGGCTCACAGCTATTTACAGTATACAAATAGGAATGTACCAATATATACTCCCTTTTCCGTGCTACACGTTCAACTCACTTGAGAAATTTACTGGTGCTTGTTGCTTGAGGAATATACATGACGAATCTGTTTGGCGAGCTGAAACAGGCTGCTCGGCCCAATTTTTTTAGTGAAGTATGTCTGTTGGACCGCATGGCCAGAAAGAAGTCGAAGCGTCAATCACTAGTAGTATGGGACATATTGAAGATATCGAAACTCCCCCCCACCGCCGGTGGAGGGTCAGAAATCAAGTGAAAGTATATACAAGGTTTGTAGTGCTTTCTTTCTGAATATTTCCGATTGGATTGGAGCAAACTTTATTTAGCCTGCAGTTGGGCAAGGTTCTCTTTTATGTACCGACGCAGCGAATAGTTATCCGTTTGCATAAATACAGAACGCTGGATCGAGACATGGTGAGACAGAAGGTGCTTGAATTTTCCTTTTCTAGGCAATCTGCGCTGTAGTTGCTCGGGAATACTTTAGCCATTCCAGTTGGCGCTGTAAAAATATGTTTTATGATTTCAATTCGAAGTTGTAGTGAACTGACGGGTTTCGCGAACATAGCGTGCCTCGCCCTACGGACAGTCGATTGCTACCGTTACGTGAACAGGGGTGTGCCACATTGTCGATAAAGGCTGCAGAGGGCCACTATGAAACATTTCATCACTTTCAATTGATTGGCTCTTGATCTTAACAACGAAACTTTTCTCTCAGGCGATTTCTACTATGGTGTTTGTGAATTAACTATTTAAATACTCTACATGACGCGCCGTCGTGTTAGCAGCCATGAGCAATTAGTTTTTTGGAGGCCTGTTTCAAAGGGGGATGAAAGTAGCAGCAAACTTTTTCATAAGAAATGCGCGCCTATTTTTTTACGCTATAATGAATGGCCATATTTGGATAGAACAACACACCAGAGTAATAAGAATCATGATGGCAGCTTCGCTGGGCAGTGTCTCTCTAACATCGGATAACATGCTGACGCCAATTACCAAAATTTTTCTTCCATGTAAAATGCAATGTCTCTCATAGCTAAATACTAAGGGAATGATAAGTGTTTACCGAAGCATCATACACAACTTCGCGTGTTGAATTTGCAGACATTCTTTTTACGCAAAATTTACCGATATACACGGCGCATATATGCATTGCAAAACCAATAGACCCCTTTAACGCTGCATGGCTTGCGATATCCAAACCGCTAAGTTTCTGGACTCACGCGCTCTTGAAGAAGTAACTGTGGTTAAGGCATGGCAGCTGAAAGAAGCCGACGCATCCTTCAATACTTACGGCGCGAGCCACCTATACCCCAAGGATACACGAAGGGAACGAGCGCGCGCGGCAGCCGAGCGAGCCGGAGCGAGCGGCGTCCTCGCCGTGACGTCACTCGCGAGAAGGTGCCACTCCTAATTCTCGCCGCTAATGAAGAGAATCGAGGACATCAATGAACCCATTTCTGCATACGTATAGCTACGGTGCAGATGTGAACGCAGCCGCAGTTTATTTGTGCTGCAAATGGTAAAATACAATTGGACTTTGGAGCAAGGCTCGAGTAAGCTTTGGCTGTTGAGTGTGATGGAAGAGAGCCTTCGCATGGAGGAATATGGTACATTTATGAGCGAATGAAAACAAGGTTTTCCTAGGGAGATATTTGCGTTGATCGCATAAGACACTGTGATTCAGTCAACTCAAAGTTCCTTGAACAACAGAACAGACCCTTCAAAACAATATTCTTGGTCGTTTGTTGCCCATCACAAAAACATCGCTTAAGAACATAAAAAAATTAGGCTGCTAACAACACAGTGGATAAAAAATCGACGCATGTACGTTGGTAGGACCACAAAGTTTTCTGCATTATTTGCAGATGGTTTATGGTACATAGATGTTTAGGAAAATTAATTATTCACGATAATAATTACTTGGCTTGTTGAATATGTTCAATGTGATCTACATTAGCTGAGATCTCAACATCAATTCAATCGGACCTTTTCTTTTCTGGCACGTGTTTTCCCCCATATGACGTCATTACTACAAGTTTCCTTATTAACTGTATGTAAGGAGATGGCACTGTCTGTTAGATGGCTCCGACTACGTATCTTCTCTTAATTCAGCGATGAGCTGGAAAAAAAGCGCCATTCAAAGAACCCAACAAAGACTACTGTGGCAATAGTTCTGAAGTTCACATATGCAGAGGGAAAACAATTGTTTCTGAGCATTTCGCAAGCGTTTGGGGGCTCATGTTGGCCCTACAGTGCACACAAACACACGCAAAAGAACCAAACAAACATGATAATACGAATGAATACGTGCAAAACATATAAGTGAAGTTGAAAAAATGAATCACTTTGGCAAATACATCGTCACCAAAGTTACATAAATGAAATTTAATAATTTTCAGATATTGCCGATTCCTCAAGCACTTGTACGAATGCACGTGCTGCACTTTGTTTCAGGTGTTTTGATGGCCATGCACCCGGCATTTTAACTAGTGATATTGACTTCCTAAGCAGAGCAGGTATCTTCGCAAAAAGCTTCTTACCGCGAGTAACATGATCTTTGCAAATGTAATAGCAGATGTTCAGTGTCTTCTTCAGCTTTCTCACAAGAGCGCGGCAGTAGTGTCAGTTTTTCTTGTCTTGTGCAAGAAACATTTAGCGTAGGCTATGCCTTTCCGAAGTCTATGAATTGTTTCTCTGTAGCGGCTGGTTTTTGGCAGTGTGGTGAATTTCATGTTATGGTTTAAGGCATATAATATGGTGCTTTCTGCACCATTTATGAACTAAGTTTCTGTTTAAGCAAACCACAGAGTGCTTAAAAGGCAATGTGTATTACTAGCCGCTTTGGGTAGTTGGATAGTAATGGACTATGGCGGGCTTCGCGCGTTATGGCCTCTGCAGTGACGCTTCCTGTAATTAGAATTGACTTGTTATTTACTAGAATACGATATAATAGAGGAGACCCTTTGCTGTAGCGCAAGCATTTTGTTCGTATAATATTGCGCTGTTCAGCTTTTTCAAGCCGATTTTCACTATGTACGTGGCGAAGGTTGCAAATCGCTCAGAATTGCCCATCGAAAAGGTCCTGTGAACCTGTAAAGAGAAATGCAGAAAGTATAGCACAGAGCTCTGACGTCGTCGATGTAGAGTAACAAAGTCTAAAGCAACTTCGCTTTTCATATACCGGTAGAAAAGACATCAGTGCAGACCTTCAATTCTTCCACAAAAGATATGTGCTGACTTGAGTATACTCAAGTCAGCACATATCGATCCCTGTGTATATTATGTAGGTGTGACGAGGTTAACTGTTTCATTTTTATAACTGCCATGTCAAACTTTCGAGTTAAAAAGGGAATATAAGTTGGGATTTTTGGAATTTCGAATAGCTATAGAGGATACGAAACATTTGTTGGCCAATATTCATGAACAGGTAGTAGGTTTCTGCACCGTATTATTATCTCATGCCAACGGACCCTGTTTCGATCATGTATGGCTTGACAAAGAGGACTGGCTTGTGGAGTTGCCCAAAGAAAACAGTGACGATATGTTTTGGAAAATCTTAGCCCCTGAAAAGGCATCTGGCGATAGTTGACAATAACGGACGCTCCGGCAGACGCCCAGGGTCTCCCCCGTCCCATGCTCTAGCATGTCATATTCCAACCGAAAGCTTTCCAAGTATTTACTGGCGAAAGCAAGAACAGTTGCTCATGCGTCTGATTCTTAAGAACTTATTATAAAAGTTAAGCCCACTAGCAGTCCCTGCTGAATCGCAGCGAGTACTGGGGCCAGATTCCCAACGCACAAGTCGTCGGCTCGAAGAGAATAGTGCAAAGTAGACAAGGTATGGAACAACTCAGCCATGACACTCTGAGAAAGAAATAGAGTGGAAGATTTCGTCGCATACCACCCTTGCTCACTTATTCTTTGGTTTTACAATCAGCTTTTCTATAAAAATTTTATTGCCCCTTAAGAACTCTGCGACTTATCTAAGTGTTCTCCCTGTTATGGTAATTTGAATCAATCCGTATTGTGTCAGATGCTCATTTAACCCTCAGAAACACAGCAATCGTGATAACTGGGCATCTTCATTTCCGGTTCTTTCTACAATCAATATATTGTATAGCATACATTGCACACGGGCAGATAGGAAACCTGCCATGCCTTCAGGCAGTACTCCGGCTCATTCTGACCTCCACTGTATTCTCGCATATTTCATCTACTCCATTAGTTTCCACCGTGAGATTACACAGGTCGAAATGAATTCAGAGATAGCGCACACTTTTCAGGTTTAAGCACAGGAACCGCATGTACAGTTTTCTAAGACCTGAGAAGCGATTCTGTTGTACAGTGGTGATAAGGTATGTTGAATAAGATATTTGCGCTCACTGGACTAAGGTTTCCCAAAAGAGCATAACCAACCTTGTTAGGTCCTGCTGCTGTTTCCTGAAGACACGATCCAAGTCCGTTCTTCAGTTTGCCCAGTGAAAATGGTTGATTTAATTTGCGATGAAAGACTGATGAAAAAGTTCACAGATTTATGAAAAATTTATTAAATATTTATGAAAGCCTTATGATGAAAGAGTTCACAGAATTTATGAATTAGGGTGTTCTCAATGTTGTACGAGGGCATGAATTTAATTGACAAAACTATTCCGCGATGTCTGTTTCAGACGGCTGTACAGCGTAGTGAACGAATGCAGGAAAAAGGACAGAGAAAAGGGCGCTAACTTCCAATTGATGGTTATTTACAGACGAGCCTGACTTATGTGCGCAGCAAACAGAGAAATAAGACACAGGAAAAAGTTGGTGCCCAGAGCCAGTGCACCATTGCTATTTTAGCGCTTTTTACTCTTCTTCGTCCTTTTTTCTGCGTTAGCTTTGCTTCCGTGTCTGCTGACTCATTGCCTAAGATGCGACGTCAGCATCCATCACGCTTATCAGGAATTTGTTATCGGTAGGCGCAAACTTTGCTTGCGCATCTGCCGATTCATTCTCTAATAATGCGACGTCGGCACCCGTCGTCATTGTCATGCCGTCGCTTTGCTTCGAGTGAAATACTGGGCCCGTTTGCACGAAAATCTCTTACGCTAGAAGTATTTGCAAGAGAGAACTCCACCCAATCCTCATGGCGGACATAACAAAGGCAAAATGCATTTATGAACGAGAAGCTTGGTGAATTCGGCCCCTGAATTCGGCCCCTGAATTCAGCGTCAATCATGAGAAGGCTATCATCGTGATAGTTGGAAATAACAATAAAAGGTTCCTCTTACTACGAGGACTCATGTTGAGAGGAGCATGATGCTGAATAAGGATATGAGAACAAGGCGAAGAGCGAATGAAGACTTCTATCGTGTCTTTATTGCTTTTTCAGCCGTGGAATTATTCTCACTCATATTTAGGCTTCAAGTTCATGCCCTGAAGATTACTTGACGTCTGATCTGTAAAAGAGAAAAAAAGAAGTGGTATGAATTTTTCTAGTAGATAGATATATATTGTTCTATAACGTCACTGTGGATGTCTAAGGACAACGACATGGTTTGTTAAGAGTCCACAGTACGACCGACGGTATTAGCACGCTTCCTTAACTGCATACGATATTCACACTCTCTGATGTAATACGTATACTTATGTAAAACTTCAAAAACTTGTTTTACAGTATAAGTACTATTTGAAAAGTTGTAACGCGCTCAGGGACGCCCAATGAGGTTGTTTCTATACCATCTTTACAGTTTTTGTAGTTTCTTTGTAAGAATAAAAACTGCGAAGATTATAAAAAAAAGAAGGTGCGTGCTTTGTTCTTGCGTGTTCTAACTGCAGCGCTTTGAATACGATGAGCAAAATGAGAACAAAGTAAGAACGGGAGTCAACGTTTGGACAAGAGGACTTGTCACCTTCAAGGCCTTGAAAAGGACAAGTCCAGGTATCGAAATGTTAGCGTCCGCTTTTACTTTGCTCTCGTTTTGCTATTTCTGTTAAATTTCCATATCTCGCCTTCCTCGTGCTTTCCATAGCGCTGTCGATAGTCTTTTGAAAGGACGAAGTCCTAATGCATTTTGTAAACGAAGAAAACAGTCGATTGCGTCATCCTGCGTAGAACAGAAACTTCAATTTGGAAGGTGCTGATGAAAATCCGCCAAGGTCCTTAATAATAAGAGATATAGGCGCTGAACGGGGACGCAAGCACATTCGTCGGCTTTTTAAACAAATGAGTAAATACGTCATAGACACGGACGGGAAAAGTTATACCTGACAGTATTAAAATATTTTAAGCGATAATTAGAACAAGAAGAACAGCATAGAAGGAGCTCTGGTTCTGGATTGGTGTTAGATGGATAAATTAGAGAGTATGTGGCGGCAGAATAAGTACTACAGTAGCGGAAACCTATCACTAAACATTACCTTTGCTGCAGACGCAGGCGGTGAAGCGGATGATGAAATCATTTGTTTGCCAGCCACACAGGCACTCGGTCGCACTGTAAGAACATGTATTTGGTGTCCAGGCTAGGGAAATATTCTGCAGAAAAGCTTAGTGCATTCAGAATTTCAAAGACTGAAGAACAACAGTCAAGCCCGCGCCACGCCGTTTTTAATTCTTTTGAGTCTTCGCACACGACACGAACATTGATCGTCATTTGCCCTCACTGACTTTCTCTTTTTCCTCCTACTTACAGCGGGCCTTTACATAGCCCTTAGGGCCATTTCTTTTTTTTAAAAAGAATGAAATCAGCCTCGATTGCACCCTATGAAACAGGATGTACAGTGAAGCTGTTGCCGATGTTAGACAAGCACAGGCGACATTTGATAACGTTAGAGAAGGGCACTGGCTGCCATAAAACCACGAGACAGCGCACGCTGTCTGTCTAAACACTTCCCTCATAGACGAGGATTATCTTGCTTTCATGCCATACACTTCGTTTTGCTGATTTGCTCCTAGGCATTATTCCGCAGTACCTTGATTGTTGGATTGAGCTGTTTGATTAGCTGTGTTGCGGCTGCATCGGGTCCTGCACAGTGTTATTGAGGACCTTTACTCCTGCTTCTATCGAGTAAAAATTTTCTATGGTAATTTTTTCTCTCTCAAGCTTCTCTCTTGTTGAATCTGATTGAGCCTGGACTACACTTTCTATCGGTCCGATCCCATGTTATTAATATTTAAGTGTCTCACGTACCATAGTGCGTCGTTTCCGTCGGAAATATTGCAGTTTTCAGCTCTTATAACCATTCGAGAATTTTATTTAGAGCTACGAGTTCTCTATACGTGGTTCCAGGATCTTCATGGCGAATGCCATACACCTAAGTTTTATTTGTACATTTAATGTTAAAGTGGTGCTTCGTTTACATCTTGCGTCGATGCTGCTGCTGCTGCCGCCGCCGCCGCCGCCGCCGCCGCCGCCGTCTGCTGCCGCTGCTGCCGTCGTCGTCGTTGTTGTCTGGTACTCCACGTAGGGGTATGGTATAGAGCGTTCATGTAGAGAGAATGAGCATTACAGAGAGGAAAGGCGATGCAAGAAACTCCCTTGTACTTTTCAACCACGTCGTCACAATGCACTCTGGAGCTCCCTATTAACGCTGTAACGCGACCCCACGCAAAAGCTATGCAGAAAATGCAACGCTTGGTTTTGTACTAACATGCAACTGTCCAGAAGAGAGGTAGCTAGAGTGGTAGAAAGGAGGTCGGCAGAGGAAGCAGAGAATGGGAACAACCAACGGCAGTCACCAAACGAATGAATGACAGCCTTTTCGCTTGTAGCTCCAAAACATGGCGGGAAGAGAAAGGCGGCGTAGAAAGACAAGGAAGTGCTGCTCTAAACACGTCTTTGGTTGCGGACCAACTGTATAAACTTAAGTTCAAGGTACGGCAGAATGCGTTTCTGCTATTCCTAAATATTAAAGACCGTGCAAACTTAAGCGCACAATTGCCGCAGGGCGTGCAGCAACAAAGCCGCATTAAAGCACCGAAGCGTCAAGGTGACACTACCAAAGCGGTCGCACATCGAATCAACACTTCTGTGCCCACTGCGGTAGTTTTGCGGCTAAATCATTGTTCGAGGTAACGGATTTGATCCTGGCTGCGGCAGTCACATCTTGACAGGGGCGAAACGCAAAACACTGGTGTAACAAGGGAGGTAACGTTAATCCTGGGCCTGTCACTTCAGCGTGCCTCATATTCCGATTGTGGTTTTGGCACGTACATGATTATAATTCAATTACAGTTCAACACTTCTGCCACGATGTGATGAACCGTCTGAGGTAACGACAAGGTTAACCTTCTCGACGGTTATGAGCAATGGGGCACAGCAACACCTCAAGCAAACAAGCCCCGCTGCGTGTTCTGTGCTCTCATTCTCGATGACTATCGCCAGCATAAGAGAATTCACCAATTATTCTGATTTAGCCATGCATTTATTCATGCCAAGAGAGAAACGTTCAGTAGCATGCTGCACTACTTTAACACGTGACGGTGGACACCTGCTGCAAAAACCTTGGTAATGCATTAAGTTCGGAACGGTCAGACTCCTTGCAAGACATAATGAGCCGCAGTGTGAAGTACACGTGTGGCGCTTTTAAGTCGACCTCCTTAACGGCACATGCGAGCACTTAATGCACCACCTACACGTGCAGCATGCTTGCCGCCAGTAAGTGTGGCACATGTGTAACAAAAGCCGTACACTAATACGTTGCGTCCTCAACAGGGCAAAGCAACACTTATATTACTTCTTCAAGACGTGTTTGTTGAGGCGGCGCTGTTGTTTCGCCTGCCACTTTTCTTGTGTTTCTGTGTAGGATTTTTCTATCTACATGCTCCTAAATACACTGCTTGCAGGGCTGATCGCTTCGTTGCATGCACTAATAATCTTCAGCTCTCTCCCAGCTTATTCTTTGGGACCTTTTCGTGCTCCTATGCATATGCGTGGCCATCTAGTACAAGCCTTGAATAAACTTCGAATTGTACTCCCAATGACGCTAATAATTGCCTAATTATTGCATGCTGGAGCATGTATTTGTTTCCTTATTCAGGCATTAAACAACGGTAATTTAGCTATAGTGTTCCGACTGCCTTTTTGCGGCAGTAGTCTAGCACCACGCGTTTACTTCTGTAACGTTTCAAGCGAAATAAGAAGTAACAGCTGTTGTCAAAACGTTACGCTGTTGGGCAGCAACAGCGCATGAACGCTGTTAATGCCCAACAGGGAAGACTTCCGCTTCACGATAAGTAATTTTTGGTATTGTCGACACAGTTGGGCAACTCACTGGCTGTGGTTAAGTAAAATGCCTCAAACGCTTCTTTAAAAGGCGAGGCCGTTATTACACACATGGGGCCTTATAACGTAAAACTATTCCAATATGTTTTTATTCCGATCTCCGGACGTCAACTTTGGGTAACCGCCGACGCAAGCATCGGGCGGTGACCCGTAGGGTTGTCTAAAGAGACCAATCGAACGCTATCCTCATTTAAAGCAGGTTATTTCTGTTTGCTTTAAAAGCGAATAACATTGCCTACCCTGAGCAGCTTGTCTTATTTAATTGGCTGACAAGAGGCGAGGAGCACGCTCAAGTAGAGAGGAATTAGATGGGATCGAGCCAGTGCACAGAATATCGATAACCAGATGAAGAGGGTGCTGCCAGCGTCTGCGATTGGCCCACTTTCCCTTCCTTAGCTTGGCCGGAAATCGCAGAGGCGTACAACGGCAGGTTAAGGATGCTGCTAAAACAGATCGTCAACAAAAACTAATTGGCACAGTGAGGTCGTAAACTTGCGGAAGTGGCTCGAAAACACTACACGGGTACGCAAAAAGCTTTTCTGTACGCAAATAAACCCATGCCCCCCGCAGCTGCGAGTAGCCAGTGCCAGAGCAAAAGGCGGCGACCATCTTTTATTTGTTTCGGAACGGGGCCGCCTGCGGCTATTCAGAAAAAAAAAATCAGTTTTGTTCGGCATACAATGCATGTTTAACGCGTACACGCCACTTTGACGCGGTGACTTCTCGCGGTTTTGTGAAGTCGCGTGACAGCTTGGTGAAGTGGTTGCAGCCCTAAATCATTTGACCAATAGGCGAGGTCTAATGACGAAAAGGCGTGGAATCAGAAATAACTATTTTTCTTTTGCTCAGTCCAGTAATACACAATTAGTGTGTGCACGTCACATCATACGGTGTGCTATCGCGGTTTTCATGACGTCACCTGACAGACAGGCGAAGTGGGGGTGCTCCAAAAAAGATTTTGACCAATCGCGGTGGGGTTATTGCAGAATTGGAAGAGAAAAGTTTGGTATAGCTTTACGTTATAGCGCCCATGGTCATCAGCTCAAAGAACACGTGCACAAAACTATTGAGTTCAATTGCTATGCTTCTGAGGTAACAATAATGTGATGTCTACCGTCTCCCTAGGCAGTGAAATTTTATATCATTTTATTACCTCTACATAATTATTATTGCTTCCCACTCTGCAAAATACACTTTATAGGGAGGAAATATTATATTATGTGGTTCTATACACAGCGTGATATTTCGTTATCTCGCTCTAGACAAGAACCATCGGGTGAGGTAACGGTTATTGCCACCGCCATACATACGGAAAGTGGCACTCGTACATTGTCATCAAACAAGATTTCCATGTTTTATTTTGTTGCACTAAGAACAACTCGCTTTGTGTTGCTCTTTCACAAAAACCAGCGAGACCTGCCTTATCATGTCCAGCAAAATCCTGAGCGCACGTTCCCCTTGGTTTCATTGACGATGCAGCGACAGTTAGGTGGGCAGGAACTGTGGCCGTTGTAGTCGAACGTACACTGCAAGAATGATTCGCATGCAGAGGAGAGTAAATGACGGCAAGCAAAAAGTTGCTTAGCATGGGTATGGCTTTATCAGCGATTGAGTGAAGGTTCCTCATTCACCTTCGTTTCTAGACCGTGGCTAAAATTGCGCGTACGAATATTACGCTTTCCTCTCTTTCTGCTTGTCGCACATAGCACTGTTCCTTGAAGACGAAGGCACGTAGCCGGAAAGCAGGAGTAAGTTCAAGGCCCTCTTTTTTTCCGGGTCATTTCTTTGCGACCCGTCCCGAGCTTTTTTAACCTTAGCTGCTGGGTGCTGCTGCTGTATTGCCAAATAGCCCAGACATAAAAAAAAACACACACAATAAATACGCATATGATCGGGTAATTATAAACACAAATAAAAGAGGTCAAACTGGTCAAGCAGGATACACGGGCAAGACATAGAAACGTTTTACTGGCTGCCTGCGCCCCAGTCGCGCGCATAATTCCATCGTGCCGCCGCCAACCCGCTCTGTAAGATGATCGTCACGTGTGTCGCATTGCGTCGCACTGGTGGGCGAGTGCAAGCGCATGTGGGCACGCCTGTATCTTTTAGGTCAAAGACGCAGGAAGGAAATGGGGCAAATTTATAGCATTTGAGAACCCGCTTCGCGAAAGCTTCGCTTCACACGGATTCCAAGATGTGCGTTGGATCAGCATAATTTTTACCTTCCGTGTAAGGTGAAGCTGTTGAAAAAGGAGAGTGTCGGTTGCGAAGAGGCCAGGAGGGAAATTATGCCGTAGTCAACGCAGCTACAGAGCACGAACAACACGGCGGCATCGTGTAATTGGAAATGCCAACTACCGTCTAGGGAATGGGCTTCGGAACGTACGTGTTCGTAAGTTCACAAGAATGCTGGACTCTTCCTGACAGGAGACAACAACAACAAAAAGTAATCTGCGTTGGTGCGTGTGGTGGAAATGGAGCTTATACGGGCTCAAAACGCGTACCCTAAAATCTACTACACCCATGCTTTGTATGATTTGTCCTGCGGAGAAAATGGGCTGAACGTGTCCGTGCCCGGCTGAGCAGGGACGCTGTTCGCGACGGATCCAGTGGGCGACTACAGGTGGCACGGTCTCACGTAGAGGTTACCTGCGTAGGTATCAGTCTGTCTTTTGAAGACCGTATACTAAAATCCATACTTTCGTGCAAAATAATGAATGTACATCAGACTAAACATTTAGTTCCACGTGTAGTTATACTGCAATCAAACAGGTTATGTACCGTAGAATCCTTGAACGCCATGCCAGGTAACAATGCTGTTCGTTCTGCGTGTGCGTGTCGAAATTGAGAACCCACAGCATCACGAAGCCTTTCGTAGGCATTATATATATATAAGGGAAGAAGGCAAACAGAGGGGCTCGATTTCTGTTAATCACGCCCATATATATAAAGCCATAATGCAATGAAGCCATGAAAAACCATGGGGATAACTAGTTGTCACTGAAATTCAAACGTTCAAACTAATATAGGAAAGGGACAATGAAAGTAGACAATATAACTCTCTTCCCTTACGTTGCCAGGACAAACCTCTTTAAATTTTCATTCTTTCCTCGAACTATACAAGAATGGAACCTCATCCTTTTCCATCAACTGAACTCCCCTGAATCAATTCAAACTCATATTATTAGTGTTTCCTAACTAACATTGCTGTTTCGTGCTATATTGTTTCATTTCTTCATTTTCATAATTTTGCAATTCTGCCTTTTGTACGCGCATTTTTTTTGTTACTTTGCCCCTCCTGCTTGAGAAACACGGCCTACAGTATGATGTAAATAAATAAATAAATAAATAAATAAATAAATAAATAAATAAATAAATAAATAAATAAATAAATAAATGCTTTGGGAAAATGGGTTGCAGGCCGTGTTACGTCACAAGAAATATGTTATGTTACACAGCGCATAACAGCAGAAAATGTTGACTGGACAGTTATAGTGACAAATCTGGTGAGTTTGCAGCAAAAGTTAGGAATAATTTCGGTATTTCCTGGTCTAGCTTTAGCGACACCCTAAAAAAACAATTCGTCAAGACTGAGTCGAAACTGAAGACTGACACCTTCTGAGACAGAGATTGGGCTCCCTGCTTCTATTCTGTTCGATTCTGCTAGAGGCCTGCATCAGCGCTGCGGTATATTTTCTTAACGTTTTATCTAAAACGCCTCCTGTGGAATGTTCTCAAATAAAGTTTCGCTTCGTTATGGATCTGAAAAGCAAAATGCAGTATGCAGAACGAATTACAAAAGTCGTTTTAGGCTTGTCTAGACGACTGTTTGTCCAATGCTCCTTGCTGCTTTTTATACAGAAGCTGTAATTTAAACGATCTTGACTTGAAAGATATTTCGCATACCCTCAGTATGAGAATGAATGGGTTAATATAAAAAAAATGGATACCTTCAGTGCAAAGAGTCTTTCTATAGCTCAGAAAAGCTGCTCTGCGGAACCAGTGTACCAGTTGCCTAGAAAATTCCTGTGTAGGTATTCTTGCAGCGAAGATATTACTGCGACTAGACGCGCTCAGAAACATTATATGCGTGTTTCACGCTATATTGAAGGAACTACTTCATTCACCTTTTCTATATTTACATGATACTGGGGGCATGCCATATGGGTACATTTTCATGTGCGGGGGTTAAAGTGAGGCAAAATAAAAGTTGTTAATCGAATGTTTCCTGCTGTTTTTAGGTGTTATATGAAACACATACAAACTTTCCCTACTGCCGCGGGAGGACGCAAGATCACAGCAGTTCAATATTCGTAGGGTGAAATGGATGAACGGTACAGTAAGTATGAACTGTGCATGATAATTAGAACCGTAGAAGGGAATTACCTATACCAGTTCTCCAGTTTTACACGCGTATTTCACAAACTTAGTTTGCCTAATATCCGGAAGGGAGTCTACATACTACTAAAGTGTTCGTATTGTACTGCGATTTTAAGGGAAAGAATATGTATTTTATTGTATGATGCATGGCCAAATTTTAAGAGTGTGAATTAGAGCGTACTTATACGTTTTGGAACAAATTCCTTAAGCAACTGTACTAGTAAGATATACGATCGTTATGGGAAATGTTTATCAAAGTCCCAGGGTCACTGAGTTCATATTTAGTTGAACTAAGGACCATGTTAGAAGTGATGTGCAGAGAAAGTTTAACGTTTCTGCATGAAGTACGAATTCGGTGAATAATTACTTAATTGTTGTCTGCCTCATTGCATGCGTTATACGACGTTTGTTGCCGGTCTCCGCGGCTTCCTCGGTGGACTAAACCAAATACCTTGTTCATATTTAGTGAACATAAATGGATGATTACGGGGGATGTGGATGCGAAATTTCATTTGTGTGGCCTAATTACTTCATTTGCAACACGTTGCGTATATAAGCACTTTGGATCATTACGAGGGTGTTTTGCGAATGGCGTAGAAGTTAGACAACAACTCTCTGCCAACTATAACACCCACTTCGATTATATGCAGTGAAAATGTGGGCTACAATGTGGAGTATGCGCTTGCGATGGTGTGTGTGAGGACTAAGAGTAGCATCAGGAAATTCCTATTGTGAAGCCCTCGAAAGGCTTAGAAAGTCGGTATTCGCTATGTTTTTAAATGTCCTGATAGAATTGCGTTTGCATCAAATTCATATTCGGTGGGAATAGAAGCCAGTTAGGCGGGCGTGTGTGGGGAAACATTAAGGTTGTCGAATTGATTATGAATTTTGTTTATAATTACCTAACCGCCGGTTTCATGCGCTTCCGGTGTCCTCGGTGAACTACAGAAGTAACTTGGAATATATTTCGCGCAACTAGGAGCCAGTATTGGCGGTGTGCATCGAAAAATTCAGCGACGGTGGGTTGATACACTTTGATCTTAGCCAAAAGGCCGAGAAGCGATTGATACAGTAGTTGCAGTAAATTACGTATGTAATCGCTCCGGAGCGTTATAAGCGAGTTTTATGGAGCACGCAATTACGAAGCACACAAATTACGGACCTAATTTGGGCATGCAAAGTAAAATGTGTCTTGATAAATTAGAACCTTGGAATTGGGAATAGTAAATATACGGAGTCTCGAGGCGCCTTCACGCAGACACTGTCCACTGTCGTGTGTTCCCGCCATCGACGACATCTAAGGGGCGCATTTTTACAATTGCTAGTAGGTACAGCGGGGCGTGGCGTTTCTCGCGATGCTCGACGTTTTTGCGCAGACGCGAGTAAGCGCGGGTGTGAGAGAGAAAATCTGGGGGCCTTTGTTCCTTCAATATTTGACTCTGCCTAGGCACTACGGAGGAGGTTTCTTGGCGCGTGTTGTATGCGTTTGTCTCCTAGACATGCCGGCTTTGCAGAGTGCAGTCGAGTTCGTTTACGCTATGCCGCTGGCTGCCCGTGCGGGGAGGCAGTGGGCACGGACGACCGATTTGGTGATCGCTGTGTTTGAAGGGGCAAGGTTCTGACTGGCGTTGTATAAGTCGCGGGCCCCTATTTTCATCGCGAAGATAGACTGGTTGTTTTACAAGCAGGAGGGCACATGTAACCGGCAGAGAGGCCTCAGGAGAGCTACTGAGGTCATAATAAAGCAGGTGGGGCAGGATCTCCAGGGCACCCAACTGGTAATGGGGGGATCAAAGCTGGAAGCAGGGTGGCCCGTGGGTTGGCGCCGTGGAGGCCGAAGCGTGCCCCAGCTACAAACAGCGAAAACTACAAATAAATACATATCATCAATTAAGTCTCTACCACGCTATGCACCCTGCGATGTATTGCTACAAATTCCCGCACTGCGATCAATGCGCAGCGCTTTACCACATGATATGGGCTTGCGCAAGCGCACCACAGCCCACACGCACACACCCAACCACACGGCAATGGGAGGCAGCGCTGTCCAGCTCAGACTTGACGCAACAGCTCAACCTGGTCAACCGAGCGAGAAGGGCAGCCAAGGCTGCTGGGCTCCTAGACTGAGGGGATCACCCACTACAGAGCTACCTATGCTCATATGCTTTTCCTATAAAGTTTACTCTCTCTCTAGCAAAAAGGGACGCGCATCAACTCCCACGTATTGATGACGGAATAGGCTGCCTTCTTTTCTCCTCTTACTTTTCCTCAGTAGACTTACAATCCGGATACTGGCAGATCCCGATGCAACCTGAGGACAAGGAAAACACTGCCGTTGTAACCTGTAACGGGGTCTTCGAATTTAGCGTGATGCCATTGGACTGTGCAATGCTCCGGAAACTTTCGAGGAATTTATGAACACTCTTCTGCGCGGCGTGAAATGGACAATCTCTATGTGCTACCTCGACGATGTCATCACCTTTGGCCACACCTTCAGGGAACACAACTCGCGTATGGACATTGTCCTGATCTAGATCACAAACTCTGGCTTAGTGTTAAACTCAAAAAATGCCACTTCGGAGACCACCGAATCCTTGTGCTTGGGCACCTCGTCGATAAGGACGGCATCCGCCCTGATCCCCAGAATATAGGAGCCGTTGAAGTGTTTTGTGCACCCCGCTCTGTCAAGGAGCTCCGTATTTCGGGGGACTTTGTTCCAATTTCCGCCACTTTATTCCTAAATTTGCCGACGTCACGTATCCACTCACATGCCTGCTATGAAAAGACATCCCCTTTGAGTGGACTTTGCACTGCGACCCTTCGTCAGTTGAGGTTTCTGCTGAAAGTCGCGACCTGCTCTTCAGCACTTCATTCCTTCGGTTCCAATGGAAGTCCATGTGGATGCGAGTGGTAGAGGTATTGATGCCGTCCTAGTTCAATGATACCGTGACCACGTACACTTGATCACATGTGCCAGTCGCTCATTAAGTAAGTCCGAGCAGAACTACACTGTCATAGAACAAGAATGACTCGCGGTAATATATGTAGTTCAGTGGTTTGGTTCTTACCTGTACAATGACCCTTGACAGTTGTCGCCGACCACCACTCATTGTGTTGGCTTATAAACCTTCACGACCCTTGTGGCCACTATGGGCGCTAGCGCTCCGCCTCCCTTGACAGTTGTAAGCGACTACCACTCATTGTGTTGGCTTATAAACCTTCGCGACCCTTGTGGCCGCTGGACGCTCCGCCTACCTTGACAGTTTTCTCTGACTACCACTCATTGTGTGGGCCATTAAACCTTCACGACCCTTGTGGTCGCTTTGGACGCTGCGCGCTCCGCCTATCTTGACAGGTGTCACCGACTACCACTCATTGTGTTGGCTTATAAACCTTCGCGAACCTTGTGGCCGCTGGGCCCTCCGCCTACCTTGACAGTTGTTACCGACCACCACTAATTGTGTCGGCCTTTAAACCTTCACGACCCTTGTGGCTACATTGGGCGCTGGGCGCTCCGCCTACCTTGACAGTTGTCACCGATGTCACCGACCACCACTCACTGTGTTGGCTTATAAACCTTCACGACCCTTGTGGCCGTTTTGGGCGCTATGCGCTCCGCCTACCCTGACAGTTGTCTCCGACCACCACTCATTGTATTAGCTTATAAACCTTCGCGACCCTTGTGGCCGCTTTGAGTGCTGGGCGCTCCACCTACCTTGACATTTGTCACCGACGACCACTCACTGTGCTGGCTTATAAACCTTCACGACCCCTGTGGCCGCTTTGGGTGCTGGGCGCTCGGCATACAGGAATACAGCTTACCCGTCTCTTATAACAGCGGTCGACAACACGCTTACGCGAACTGCTCGTCGCGTATGCCACTTAGCCCTACGGAATGTGACGCCGACGACTTTGATCACCTTGCGGCTTCTCTGTGGCCGAATTTTGTAGATTTGAGCAGGTTCAAAGCCCAACAAACAAAGGACATCAAATTAATAACCGTGTTCAACACTACCACCGCCTCTACGACAGGACACCATTTTTGAGCACATGATGGGATCTTTTATAAGAAATATTCTAGCAATAGCTCACGTTTTTTCCTAGTGGTGACGGAGAACCTTCGCATAGCAGTGATTCCGAGTTTATGCACGTCTACACTACGCCTGGCCATGTAGGTGTGGCGGGGAAAGGTCTTCCGGATTAAGGAACGCTTTTATTGGCCTGGAATGCAACAGTCTGTTGACACGTATATGGCCAGATTCTTGCAGAGTCAGTGCCACAAACGTCCATCTACTGCTCCAGCTGGTCTCCTGCAGCCGCTACCACTTTCAAGCACGCCTTTATAACAAGTGGGCATTAACTTCTTGGACCCTTTTTCAAAATCAGCCAACGGCAATCGTTGGATAATTGTTCCAGTCGACTACCTAACACGCTACTGCGCGACGCCGGCCGTGCCCTACGCCATTGCCATTGATGTTCCAATGTTCCTGCTGCAAAATGTCATCCTCCAACATGGTCCACCTCACGTGATCATCAATGAGAGTGAAAGATAACCCACAGCGGATCTCGTAGTGGAGCTGCTTCGTTTGTGTGAATAGCACTTGCGTCGCATGACACCATGCCATCTACAAACGAATGAGCTTACGGAGTGCACCAACTGATCAATTATAAACGTGATATCTATGTACGTTTCATTCGACCAGAAGGCGCGGGATGGCCTATTGCATTTTATCACGTACGCGTTCAGCACCGCCAAGCACGGACATGCTTTACGCGCGTGTACGTCGGTATACGATCGACGCTGTTCTCCCTTTCTTTAGTCGAGAAAATTCCACTGTCGCCGAGACCCTCTGTCTTCTCACAGATGCATATCTTATTGCTCGCTATGCACTTTAGCATCGCAGAACAGATCAAACGCACACTACAACATTCGCCGTCGACCGGTAACCTATCGCCCTGTGGGTTTGGTGTGGTTGTGGATTCCTGTAAGGAAAGGCGGGTTATGCCAAGATTTTAACCACCTACACTGGTTAAAACGCACGCACACACGCACAAACACATATGATCTAGGCGTAAGGAAACCTAGAGGCGCGACCTTTATTAAACACAGGATAAGCCGTCGGCTTCCTATATATATATATATAAATATATATATATATATATATATATATATATATATATATATATATATATATATATATATATATATATATATATATAATGTATGGTGGTGACTGTGAAGAAAGCAGCCCAACTGAGAAAGACGAAACTAGCGTTTTATTGGGTGAACTTGTGCCCTCAAAAACAGGCTACACTCAAAGAACGGCGACAGCGGCGAACACAGTCGGCGATCGTCGAAAATCTGATAAACGGGTTAAGCGCGTCGGCTTTTATACATCAATCGTCGAATGTTCAAGACTAATTGCTGGGACCCGCGCGTTTTCCACAAAGTTCTACATTATTCGCGTTGCACACAAATGCGATCAGATTACACAAGGTTCGGTCACAGACAGTGGATAGAACAATCGATAACATTCCAGAAATTTCCCACACATGCAAGCGCGTCCTGCGCTGTGCGATAACATTTGTTAGGCGGTGAAACGTGTCGCCCGATGAAGACAAGTACACGTGTCAATGTATATATAAGCAAATAGAGAATAACGTTTCAGAAGGAGCAAGTGATGGAAGTAGAAGTAGTGTTCCTCGACCCATGGAATGCGTTTTGGAGTGTTCCAGAATAATACCTGTCCTCTAATGGTTTTGACAAAGTAATGAAGCACAAGACGGCAAGAACAAAGAAGTTTTGTTATGACATGCACAACTAGGCATAGTACAATACGGCACAAAAAGCGGCCGAAGATGCAATCTCTAATGATGGTAATGCGGTGAGGTTACAGAAAAGGGAAGAGGACTTTGTGCTAAATTATTCTTGCAAAGAGCCGCACTGTATGTAAAAGGGAGAGAATCGCTCAACTACGCTATAAAAGCTGTGCCGGAAATAGCGATCACAAATGGGAAGCACAGAGACCGGGTGCAAACATTTCATGACAGGTACTTCAGGCTAGCTGAGGTCCCAGAATTGCGGATTTTTCATTTAAGGTGCCGATCTATTGTACTATCTTTGGATACATCAAGCGGCTATTAGGTCAAGCTTTTTGCCTTTGCTACGCCACGCATCATATTGCATGGAAGCTTACCCATTGTCCGTCACATGTAGGCCACCCGTCACTGCCGCCTTTGGCAGTGTAACTCTTCTTACTGCAAAGAGAATGGATGAGCTCAGCAGCTGCTTACGCGAGTTGTGGTAGGTCACCTTCATTTATTGGAACTTTTGTTAGTGAAACATTGTCATTATCAACATTATCACGCCACATGAAGAGAACAAGAGTTCTAAATTTGCTTTACCAGTGTTAACCTGATTTACGTTACCACTTTAGTGCTCTTTTTGAAAACAGAGTGGGTCAGTGAATGTTTTAACAATGTGCAGCGCACACCTGACATCTGGCAGCCCGCAGACTGGCGGCGTAAGTCACTTAGAATTGTCGTTTGAACAAATATGTAGAGAGACAGAGATAGTCAACTTTTATTGATGCCAGTGGTTACGAGGGCGGACGCAGCCTCCCTCCGCCTAGCAGACGGCCGAGGTCCCCTGGGCCTCAGCGGCTTCTTCGGTTAGCTAGTTGGCTTTGCTGAAGTTTTTAAGGACATGCGAATTGTGCGATCGCCTGTGAGTGTTGTATCGCGTAGTATCGCGGTACTGCGTGAATTTCCTTAATTTTTTTTCTCCTCTTCTTCTTCTTTCTCCTTTTATTCCCTTCACCCCTTTCCCCAGCACAGGGTAGCCAGCCGGTACTTACACTGGCTAGCCTCCCTGTCTTTCCTCCTCTTTGTCTCCCTCTCTCTCTCGGCTAGCTAGTCGGCCCAGACCTAAGGTGGCTTGCACGAACACTTAATAACGAAAATAATAACGAATTTGAGAACGCGTTCTTAAATGCTCCATAGACAACGCCTAGTCCGCACTACAACGCATTCTTAAATTTGTTATTACTTTCGGTAATTAATGTTCGTGCAAGCCGCCTTTGGTCTCGATGGTCTGAGCTGGGCAGCAGGGTCTCCCACTGGTACCGGTTTTGAATTTTGCGGCCCTCGAAAGGAGCCGCCTTCGAACACGCTCATAGAATATCTGGCAGATCCACGCTACGTACCCTTACATAATTTAGATTCATCATTATATTACCCTGGATAGACTCTTCTGCAGTCCACCGGGTTAGGATACAAGATTGTTGGCAAGAGGCATTACTGCCTGTTTCTTGGTTAGCTCTGGATGAGCTGGTGGGTACCGGGCCCTTCCCAACCGATGGTAATCGGTAATTTCTTTGTAGCTAACCATGCGGTCTCCTCTCGTTCCCGGCTAGGCTGGTTCACTTGCTCGGCGAGTAAATCGTCAAGCTACGTTTTAGCCGCCTCGTTGCCGGGGAGAAAGGAGTGCGCGGGCACCCAAATAATTTTGATCGTCCCGCGATGATGGCCGCTGTTATTATTTAGAATTTTGAGTGCCTCTGGCGAGATGCGTCCTATTGCGAAATTATGAACTAGTATTTTTGAATAGCTTATGACAATTCTTGCTTCGGTTGAGGCCACCGCTACTGCTATTGCTGATTTCACCGCAACTTCGGGTGGTCTGTTTTCATGGTTGCGCTCGCTAGCGATTCTCCGTACACGTCTACCGCTCTGACGACCATCCCTCTCCGTTCCCTATAATCCGCGGCTTGTACATAGGCCACACCCTTCATATCACGGTGCGCTTCCGCCCCGTCTTCCTCTCACGCACGCGTGCAAGATTGAGCCGCGATTGTACTCTGATCCTCGCAATCTTTCACTCCCTTGTACGGCGCGCAGTGACGATGTTCTCGTGTTTGGACTTTATAGGGAACGTAACGCCGACGAAAGAAATGAGCTTGGAGATTACACATATTTGCTATTGTAGTAAAAAAGAAGAGTGCGAGAGGCAAAAAGTGGAGCAGAAGGCTACAGCAAAAGCATGAGGCTTAAAACGGAGTAGGAGCGGAGGGCAAGCGGCCTGCGCATGCGCGGAGTTGCTGGCGGTCCCGGCATCCGCTGCCGCCAGGGCGATCTCAGCTGCACTTCCGAGGGGGGGGGCACGGTGGCATGAAGTGAGGAAGGCTACCTTCATCCGAGGCGTTAGCTCCAGAGATCATTCGACGGTACGAGCGTGTTGTAACGGGGATCACTGCTGCTGCAAGGGGCGAAGGCATGCGGCTACGAGCAAGGCTTTATGTGACACTTCCTTGGGTGTTGTCGCCGTTCACATTGGTGGCCTGATTTTCCCTCGAAGAAGGGCCGCTCTCGTCCTTGGTGGAACGAAAGCGTGAGAAGACAAGCGCAGTGCTACGCAAGACGGGCTGTGCGGAGGCGATGGCTACGATATGGCGCCAAATAGCGCGCGTCGTATGTGTGGAAACAAAGCGGTGCGTGAGCGGAGGTCTGTCTATGGCGGCGGCTACATGAATCGCGTCCACGCGTCACACACGTGCGGCCTCTCGCGACCTCCGGATTAGCCAGGCAGTCGCGACACACTTCGCTCTGTTTGCAATGTGACGCACGGACAGATTGTCCGTACCAGCTACGCGCCTCACCGCGTTCCCTTGACAATATAAACCGTGTACCTGTATAATTATAATACGAAATATTGACACGTGAAATAGCAACACCTACAGAGCTGTCCTCAAATTTCGCATGAGAGAGTACCGTAATCGCCAGTGAATTTTTTAAAGATTGCATGTCCACCCCATAACCCTCAGGCACGTGCTGTGGAGATCGCAGCCACCCTGGACTGTCAGGACTGTTTTAGACAGTACTTAAAATTTAGGAACATCAAATTGCGAGTTTGTGTGCTCACGAATCTCGACACGAAACTCACCTGTTCAAAGGAGTCTGCACGCCGCTGAACACGTGTCGAGGCTGTCAATTTTACCACTAACATTTCCAGCCACCTAACATAATGTTGCAGTTGTAGTTGCAGTACCCAGGAATCCGTATAGCGCAAAGGGGCTGCTGGTTGTCTCATGCAAGGAATAGTTGTGCCTTACTGTTACGGACCAGACGACAAGAGGTGCAGTTGAGTCTGCAGCGTAGAATTACGGGGAATCCTATCACGCATTAACCCAAACTTGAGCAAGATTAAAGCAGAATTAAACTACAATAATAAAAGAAGTGCAAAAAAGGCTCTTTCTTTGCTGCAGTAATGTCGGTTCCCTCAGGCGCTTTTAGAATAAAACAGTTGGTGATTTTTGTGCCCTTTGCTTAAATTCAACTTCATATAAGCAACACACACTGTACTGTCCCTTCGAGCTCTGGTCATACGGATTCTGCTGTAGTACCAAGTGTGTGTTTTGGAGTCTGAAGTAAGCCACTGTTACCAGTGAATGTGAAGCTCTCGTGCAGTCGGCGAGGAGGCAACAGCTTTCCGATCTGATTCAGGAGACCGTAAGCGGGCTGACTCACGCAGCGGCAACAATTATGCGACGTCATTTGGTGAACTCTAAAGAAAGTGGCGGTTTGGGTGAGTTAGTATTGTATTTTGTTTGTATATCAGCATAGCAAGCAAAATAAATAAAACAGAGTGCTTGTGTTCATCCCTTTGTTTGGTGCACTGATATGCAATCGATATTCCGAATCTCGACATTTCGATAGTATAGTTCGTTTAATGGGGCTAAATATAGGGAACCTTAAATGCAATTAGACATGATGGCAAAGCTAGTGACCTTTCCGGCTAGAAAAGTGAGGTCTATATTCTTCCCTTCTTTATCAGGAGTTAGCGTGTGAAGATGAAATGCAGCTTTATATACATTAAATGCGAAAATACAAGGTCTGGCTTAATCCCCTAAATGTTTTAATTTTTTTTCTTAGGGGGTTCCAATTAAGATCGTAAGCCTTTCTTTCTGATATAGGAACCACATAAGCCAAAAACGTTCACGATTTTAAAGGAAACGCCACTATTCGGTTATTCATAATCTATCTTCCGCTGCCATCCGTCGTTTAAAAGGAATCAAGTTAGACCTCTAATTTTGAGCTAAAGGATAAAAAATTTTTTCGATGAAGACGTTGTACCGATATAAGGCGATTTTAAAGCCAAATGGGGGAGGGGTTCGGACGGAGGACACAGGTGCCTTAATCATGCAAGAAAATTTGCTGGGCCACTTACATTAGCATGACAGCAAATACAAGAACGACGAAGATCACAGCTTTGGTTGCACCCATCGCAAAGAACGAAAATTGAAGCTAAGTTCGAGATAGCGTGTCTTGCGAGTTGAAGCTAGCGTTAGCGCGGAACCTTACACCACTTGTGTTGCTTCTGGTCGCTCGGGTTGTAGACTGCCTACTAGAGAACCACGCGAAGTGACCCGCATTGCGATGTCATGTACATGTCCGGTCGTGAGAACAATAGTCGCCGGTGAAACTGTATCATCATTTGCTTGGCTATAGCATTGCTCAGCCTAGCTTGTGCATGCAACGGAATGGCTATTCTATGTTCACAACAATACGCCGGTAAGATATCGTTTTGATGGCTTGTCAGCAAATGTCATTGTTATGTTTCAGCGGCAATACATCGGGCGAATATTTCTACCATGTAGTCGGAAAACAACTTTCAGGACTTTCATATGAAAACAGGTGTTCGCGTGCATGGCAGAACACGAAATGTGAGATATGCAACTGGGTTGGGCATATCACCCAAGTATAACATCTGGCGTATGTTTTCAATAAACATCTTTATTTTTAAATTTCGCGACTTGTTTGTGCAAAATTCCACATTTCTTGGCAAGTTTCACAAACGCGAGCACACAGCTTCAAGAAAAAAAAAAGAATGTGTGGTTGCTAGGTCACAAGAAATTGTCGCAAAACTACTAAGCTTCTTAATATTGGGTGATGTTTATTTGGAGCAGTTTGCACTAATTATAGCTTTATTACACGGTGAAAACATGCTCGTTTACTACAATACTCCATGATGTATACCTAAGAAGAACTATTAAAATACGAACATGCCCATTTCTTTAAGTGCGACGTAAACACAGAATGCTGAATACCAGCAGCAGTGCAGCAGCTTTACGGAATGAAGTTGTTCAAGGGTTTATAAAGAATTTGCCATTAACATTAATGTGGTACGGCCAATCGTGAACATTTTAGTTTTGGTTTCGACCTTCAAATGCCCAGTGGCTGGTAGGAAAAAAATGAATAGAGCTTAAATTGAAGCACAGAATCTATGCTAACATCTTCGTGTCTGTCCACATTGCGCTTATGATTTTCCGTTCCATGGCCCGTTTGGTGGTGGTTTCCTTGGCAAGAAAGTTGTGTTAAAGAGCTTGAAGGGCCCAAGGAGTGACTGAGAGGTGAAATAATACAAATAATAAGAAAATATGATAGCGAAAAGTATTTTATTATAAACAATGATTCAGGTATAAGAGTGAAATCTGTGTAGAAAGCAGAATTTCTGTATAATTTGGCAATCAAGTTGCAGATTTCTACATATTGAATACGCGAAATGCGGAAACATTTACCACGTGAAAACATTTTGTTTCATAATACTTACCTTCTGAAAGCTTTTCGCGTTCCACAAGTTTCAGTCCCTCAGGTTAGTGCTCGCAAAATACACTGATTATATGCTTTTATGTTTACCAAAATAGTAATAAGTGGTAAGTTATTCTTGACAACATCTGTCATATCTCCTACATCTTCTAAGCTGCTTCCAAGAATATTACATATAATTGGACAAATGAATATCCAATAGTTGAAGCTGTAACTACAAATGAAACACAATTTTCTTGAAAAACTTTTATATGACGTGGCTCCTTAGCGCAGGTTGATAAATAATGTCTAAGCTTCAAAACTGCTGGCAATAACAAAAGACTGGCAGTGGGCTCGATAATATATCGAAAGGCTTATTGCTTAAACTTATAACCTATCATGTATATGTGAAACCAATTCATGTGTGCTGTAAAACACACATGAAACACACAAATACTTCATCAAAAATAAACGGCACAGACAAAATTGTTACGGGGATGTTGCGAGTGTAGAAATCTATGTATGTTTACAATATATATTGTAAACATACGCAGGTATATATTTTGAGGAAGAGTCACAGGGGTTAAGATGACTGACCGCCAACAACATGCAGCGGCCAGCGTCTCCGATCTTCTTCCTCTTTCCTCTTTCATCCTTCCGTAACAGGACCCCTGGGTGGCGAAGCGCCGTGTCGGCGCATGGCAGGCGAACAATTACGAGGGAAGTATGGCTTCAGCCGCGAAACGTCCACGGCGTGAACAAGCGTCTGACTTGAGGATGCATCAAAGTGTAGCGGTGAAATCTCCTAATTTACGTCGTTAAGTTGGCGTAGGACTTCATAAGGCCCTGTGTAACGAGAGAGAAGCTTCTGGGAGAGGCAACCCGACATTATTGTGACCAGAGGAGCGCCCACGCACCTGGTGCGAACTTAATATCGCGATGGCAGCGGTCGTAACGCTCTTTCTGTATATGCTGCGATGCTAATAACCGAGATCGGGCGACTTGACATGCCATCTGAGCACGATAGATGGCTTCACGAGCGTACTCAGTGCCAACACGTGACACATAAGGAAGGATGATATCAAATGGCAGCGTGGGGTCGCGACCATACAAGAGATCCATGATTACTTTGTTTAGCGCAAAACGACAAACACAAGAAAGTCGACAGGACAAGGCGCTACTCTCAACTGACATCATTTTATTGCGTCACTCCTTTATAGACCGCTCAAAGCAGAGGAACATGCGCAGTGAGCACCATGCGGTGGAGCCACCAACATCCGATCCCAAGAGCGCACTCACGTGACAGAATCCAAAAAACCAAATTTTGCGCTAAACAAAGTATTCATGGATTCGCACCAACTAGCCCGCCAACACATTGTGTATACAAGAGATAAAAGGGTGAAAATCCTGCGGTGTCAAGTTGGGACGAGTTTTACGCAAACGTCCTGTAAGCCAGCGTGGCGTCCCAGTCGCGGTAATTGTTGGAGACGTACATCGACACCATCTCTGTGATTGTTCGGTTCAAACGTTCCGTAACACCGTTCGTTTATGGGTGGTAGGCGATGGACAGCTTGTGCTCAGTGGCAATAGAACAGAGGACGTCGAGCGGCCGCGGTCTCTAAGTAACTGTCGAGGTGCACCGTGGCGGAGAATGACGTCGTAGAGGAGAAAATCGGCCACATCAATTGCGCAACTAGTCGGCAATGCCTTTGTTATCGCGTAGCATGTCGCGCAATCAGTAGCGACGGCGATCCACTTGTTCCCTATAGTCGTTGTCAGAAAACGGCCAAGCAGGTGCAGGCCTACGCGAAAAAAAAAAAGTTCAGAGGGAACTTTAATGGGATGGATTCGTCCAACAGGTGCCAGGGGAGGTTTCTTCCGGCGCTGACACAATTCGCAAGTTGTGACATAACGACGCACAGAGCGGTAGAGGCCTGTTCAGAAGAACAAGCGTCGTACGCGGTTGTATGTACGCAAAACGCCAAGGTGTCCCGCCATCGGTGCATCATGACGTTGTTCGAGCACGATGGGTCGCAGATGACGAGGAAGGACAAGGAGAAACTCAGGGCCGTCAGGGTTAATAATGCGGCGGAAGAGGATGGCGCCGTGCAGCACGAACATGCGGCACGTGCCGTCAGTGCTGCCAGATTGCACTCCGGCGATAATCAACTGTAACGCTGCGTCGCGTTGTTCAGTGCGCATGCCGGTCATGTCAGTCCAAGGCATCACGCAGGTCGCCGGATCATGCGCAACAGGATCGGGAGGATCCACGGGGTGACGCGAGAGGCAGTTAGCGTGCTTATGCAGCCGTCCAGTCTTGTAATGGACACTAAATAAAAATTCGTGGAGCCACAAAGCCCCGCGACCAAGCCGTCCAGTCGGGTCCCGTAAGGAAGACAGCCAGCAGAGTGCGTGATGGTCTCTGATGACCGAAAATGTGTGGCCGTACAAATATGACCGGAACTTGGCGACAGCCCAAACTAAAGCCAAGCACTCCCGCACGGGGATCGAGTAATTTCTCATGGCAGGTGACAGCAGGCGGCTGGCGTAAGCTATCACGCACTCGGTACCATCTTGTGTTGGGCAAGAACAGCGCCGATGCCATAGCCGCTTGCGTCAGTGTGTACTTCGTTCGGTGCAGATGGATCAAAGTGGGTAAGTATGGAAGGGGTGGTCAGAAACCCGATGAGAGCGGCGAACGCGTCAGCCTGCTCCGGGCTCCATGAGAATGACGTGTTCTTCTTCAGAAGATCTGTCAAAGACCGAGCAACGTCGGCGATGTTTTTGACGAAAAGCGCGAAAGTAAGAACACAGGCTGACGAAGCAGCGCACGTCAGAGGCAAAACGTGGCACAGGGAAACTGCGTACGGCGCGAACTTTTTCCGGATCTGGTTGGACACCGGACGCGTCAACGAGGTTTCGCGGCGCCCGAATTGACACTTCGTGGAGTTCCGTTCAAAATCGGCTTTTCGGAAGACCGCAAGAATTGCAGTCAGTCCGGTAAAGTGGCTGCCGAACGTGGGATAAAAAATAACAGTCACTTTATCAAGGTAACAAATGCAGGTGGTCCATTTGTAGCCCTGCGCAAGAGAGTCCCTCATACGTTCAAATGTCGCAGGAGCATTGCATCGTCCGAAGGGCATTAATTTGGACTTGTATGAGCCATCAGGCGTGATGAAGGCCGTCTTCTCATGGTCCATTTCATCAACTAAAATCGGCCAGTAGCCGGATCGAAGATCTATGGACGAGAAGTATTTAGCTCTGGGCGTACACAACACGCTCGAGGAGATCGCCGAGGCGCAGAGTGTCGCGCAGCTGGAGAGGCTGTCGAGCACCACAAGGGGAAGGCGAATCCAAGACCTGCTCGAGATTCGATATCACGAGGGGCGAGGGCTGATGCAAACACTGTTACCGGAAGTCATGGACGCCATAAAGACGGAAAAGATGGAGAAGAATATGCACCCTATGTATGACGTGCAAAGACTAATCCGCAGGGCGGTAGCAATCCCCGAGAAGCACGGAAGGCGAGAAGGCGTCCCCTGCGTCGATGCAGCCAGGTACACGTGGCCAGCCGATAACTCTGACGGTGAAGAGGGACGTCGACCACCACCGCCGCTACAACGGAATGTGCGAGACGAACCGGAGTTACCAACACCACCATCACTACTGCTACTACGACAAAAACGGCAGCACCGACAGCGGCAACATCGACATGGTCGGCCGTCGGCAGCGGCGCCCGGTTTCTTCATGGCAGTCGTAGATACGAAGGGAAGGATTCGAGTCACGGCATCAGCGAGCTAGGCTGCTGCCGGCCGAAGCAGTGGAGGAGATGGCCATAGCCCTCGCGGTACTCCACAGAGGTGCGGAGGATAGCCTGATCGTCAGCGACTCCAAATTAGTGATTCGCAAGTACACCAAAGGTTGGGTGTCCGCGAATGTGGCGCGCATGCTCAACGCCGGCGCCGAGGACTTCGGATCCGGCACGATTACAAACAAATCCCTCCAATGGTTCTATGCGCACGTCGGGGAGCTTGGCAACAACAGCAACAGCCGCGACAACAACGTCAAAAACAATGCTAATGGCCGAAGACGCACCGACACCCTACCCAAGCACAACGAGCGCGCCCACCTCGTTGCGAGGGAGCTTACCCACCGCGACGCGGTCACCCAGAGGGCAGCCACTGCCATTGTTGTGCGGGACCCCAGCGGAGGAGTGACAGCGACGGTGGCGGCCACGTTGTCCGGAGCCGCCGCTGTCGTTACCAACACAACCCAAATCGTGACGGACGGAGCTGGGGACCACGGGGACGCCGACTGCGATGTCGAGAAGTTTCCGGCAACGTACCGAGAGGTGCTTCGCCACTACAGGGAAGAACGAAGGAAATACCCACAACCCCACGGGCGGCTGGACAGGTCCCAGGCGGTCGATCTGAGATGGTTGCAGACGGGCACTTTCACCAACCCCTACCACCTGCACCGCCTGTGGCGCGCACTGCACCCGTCGCCCGGCTGCCCATGGTGCCAGCACGAAAGGGCCGATATGGCCCATGTGCTTTGGGAATGCCAACGCCATGAGGAAGAAGGACCAAGGGGAAGGGGAAGACAACAGCAGGACCCTTTGAAGCAGGGGCGCCTCGCTGAGGGATGGCAAACCACCCTCGTCTGCGAGGCACCCGATGATCAGAAGTGGGCCGTCCAGCGGGCCAGGGCCATTGCCGAGGATCTTGGAAGATTTTCCTCGGGCGATGGACCCGTGGCAGCCTAGCCCCGAGCGCCAACAGCAATAACAGTTGGACAAATATAGTTTATTCCTATCCTATCCTATCCGTGCAAGCAGTCCAAGGCGTCATCGATGCGTGGCAATGGGCAAACGTCCTTTCGCGTGACCTTGTTTGAGTGGCGATAATGAACGCAAAAACGCCAGGTACGATCTTTCTTTTTCACAATCACAATTTTGTCCACTTCTGATTGTACGACTCGACGTTCAGCATGCAATACCCGATAGGGACGCCGACGCATAGGATCCGTGTCTCCAGTTTTTATACGGTGGGGAACAAGAGATGTTTGGCCTAAAGGCCTGTCGCCGAAATCAAAGATGTCACTGTACGATTCAAGCCGGAGTGTATGTCCGTGGCCTGTGCCGATGTGAGGTCAGGTGCAATCATTTTCGCGAAGTCATCCGCTAAGGAATCAGAGCTGTTAGCTGCAATCGGCGCTAATTTCCATAAACTTATCATTTCTTTACTTCGATAAGTAAGTACAAGTAATTTCCCCTATATGGTTCTTGGTGTCTTTGTTGGCTTCTTATATTGACACGTATACTTATCTTTATCGGGCAACCACATTTCGCAGCCTAACAAAAGTAATCGCACAGCGTGGGGCGCGCCTGTATGTACCGAAGTTTCTGGAACGTTATCGATGCTTCTATCTGCTGTCTGTTGTCGATGAACGTTATGTTATCTGATTGCATCACTTGACGCGAATGGTGTAGAACTTTGTGGAAGGCATGCGGGTCCGAACGATTAGTCTGGAACATTCGATGACTGCTCTATAAAAGCCGACGCGCTTGACCCGCTGATCAGTTTTCCGACGATCGCCGACCGTGTTCGCCGCTACCGTTGTGTGTGCTATAAGTGTAGCCTGTTTTTGTGGGCACAGGTTCGCCCAATAAAAGCTAGTTTTGTTTTCCACCGTATTGCTTCTTTCTTCACCGTCACTACCACGTGACATCTGGTGGAGGTGCTAGTGCGTTCATGTACCGAACGCCCCCGCAAAGTCGCGATCCAAGCCCAAAGCCCGAGGACAAAACTAACATCGCCGAAGACGAGCGTGCTAGCCGCAGACTGCAAAGACTGCCCCCAGAGCACGGACTTCTGCCTGAAACGACAAAGAAGATAGTGATCAAGACAACCCAAATGGCTGCCCCAGTGTCCCCCGTTATCCTACAGCAACCTCGGGACCCACCAACTTTCCATGTAGCAGCAACTGAGGACCCGGAATACTGGCTGGAGACGTACGAGCGAATCGCGACTTTCAACAACTGGGACTCCGACGACAAGTTGCGGCACGTATACTTCGCCCTAGAAGACGCCGCCAGAACGTGGTTCGAGAACAGGGAGTCGACATTGACAACATGGGACCTGTTCCGTACCGGCTTCATGCGCACCGTTACAAGCGTCGTGCGCAAGGAAAGGGCCGAAGCCATGCTGGACGCCCGAGTGCAACTTCCGAACGAGAACGTTGCCATCTTCACGGAGGAAATGAAGCGTCTTTTCCGCCACGCCGACCCGGATATGCCCGAGGAGAAGAAAGTCCGCCTTCTCATGCGTGGTGTGAAGGAAGAACTTTTCGGCGCAATGGTACGAATCCCACCGAAGACCGTAGAAGAGTTCCTTCGCGAGGCAACCAGCATCGAGAAGACACTCGAGATGCGAAACCGGCAATTCGACCGCCGCACGAACGCGACAAACTACGCCGGACTTCAGTCACTGGCCACCGACGACCTGCGCGAGACTATCCGAGCTGTCGTGCGGGAGGAGCTACAAAAGCTGTTCCCATCATCACAGCCTCAGGTGGCTTCGATTGCCGATGTCGTGCGTGAGGAACTCCAACAACAACTTGGAGTAGCCCCTGAATCGCCGCAGCCCGAGCCGCAAGCAATGACCTACGCCGCCGTCGCACGCCGTCAAGGCCCCTCTCCGCGACCGCGCCAGGGCCCTGTCACGCCGCAGTTTCGTCGTCCGCCACCGCCGCCGCCGCCAGCACGACCACCCGTTGCCCAGCGCACCTACCCGAGGAAGACAGACGTTTGGCGCGCTCCTGACCACCGCCCGCTCTGCTACCACTGCGGGGAAGGCGGCCATGTGTACCGCCGATGCCCATACCGGGAGATGGGACTGCGAGGTTTCGCCGTTAACGCGCCGCGGCCACAGATTGGCGAACGACCTCGCGATATCGCCGACTACCTCGCCGCCACTCAGTGGAGCCATCGACGAGCTTCCCGTTCGCCGTCACCAGGCCGCTACCTGTCGCCGCAGCGCCGACCATACACTGGCCCAACCCGCGGCCGGTCCGTCAGCCCATATCCGGAAAACTAAAAGCAGCAACCGATGGAGGTGCGGTTGCTGTTCGTCGAACTGACGAAGATCCTCCGACACCGACGAAGACGACGAAGCAACCATCTCGACGACCTAATGACGACACACCGCCGTCCCGACGAAGTCAGGAAGCCAAAACTACACCGACGAAAGACGACTTGACGACGCGACGTTCAAGCTTCAGTGTAACACGACGCAGCCGTGATCCGACGCCAAGACCCAACTGCAACGCCAGACAAAGAACCACCGACCTCGACGTGCTTCTCGACGGACACGCGGTTACCGCCTTAGTGGACACAGGGGCTGATTACTCCGTCATGAGTGGACACATCGCCGCCCAGCTGAAGAAGGTTAAGACTGCATGGGAAGGCCCTCAAATTCGCACCGCAGGAGGACATCTCATCACGCTGACTGGAATCTGCACGGCAAGAATAACCATTCATGACCGAACTTACCCTGCCACTTTCGTTATCCTCCAACAGTGTTCACGAGAGGTCATTCTCGGTATGGACTTCCTGAACCAACACGGCGCAATCATCGACCTGAAGTCACAGTCAATAACGCTGTCGGAAGATACAGCGATACCGCCGGAGAGCCCTCGTAGTCACCATGCCTTGAGTGTGCTCGAAGATCAAGTGAGCATCCCGCCTCACTCCAGCATTGTTATTTTGGTCGGCACCGAAACACCCGCTAACGTAGAAGGCGTCATCGAAGGCGACCAACGTCTTCTGCTCGACCGTGAAATTTGCGTCGCAAGAGGGATCGCTCGACTGCACGGAGGAAACACGAAAGTGTTGCTGACAAACTTCAGCAAGGAGTTCAAGCACATCAACAAGGGCGCGACCATCGCATACATCGAGGAAATTATGGAAACCAGCGATGCCTTTGTCCTCTCGGATTCTGTCGCATCTACCCCGACGACTGTAGTTCCCGAGCCAGACTTCGACATAAGTCCAAGTCTCCCCGTGATTAAGCAGCAACAGCTCAGAAGTCTGCTTCGACGATACAAAAGCTGCTTTTCGACGTCATCGAGGATTCGACAAACACCAGTCGCAAAGCATCGCATAATAACCGAAGAATGCGCTCGACCACTACGCCAGAGCCCTTACCGAGTTTCGACGCGGGAACGTGAAGCTATAAGAGAACAAGTCGACGAAATGCTGCGCGACGACATCATCCAGCCGTCGAAAAGCCCGTGGGCATCCCCTGTTGTTCTGGTAAAGAAAAAGGACGGAAGCCTACGTTTCTGTGTCGATTATCGTCGACTGAACAAGATCACGAAGAAGGATGTATACCCCCTCCCACGGATAGACGACGCATTGGATCGGCTCTGCAACGCTAAATACTTCTCGTCGATGGACCTCAAGTCTGACTATTGGCAAATAGAAGTCGACGAAAGAGATCGCGAAAAGACCGCCTTCATCACCCCAGACGGCCTCTACGAGTTCAAGGTTATGCCATTTGGACTGTGCTCGGCACCTGCAACGTTCCAGCGCGTCATGGACACGGTTTTAGCAGGATTGAAGTGGCAGACCTGTCTCGTTTACTTGGATGACGTCGTTGTCTTCGCCGAAAATTTCAACGACCACTTTAGGCGGCTTGCAACAGTACTCGAGGCCATCAAGTCATCAGGGCTCACTCTGAAGCCAGAAAAGTGCCGCTTCGCCTACGATGAGCTTCTGTTCCTAGGCCACGTCATCAGCAAGTCTGGAGTCCGCCCCGACCCGCAGAAGACAGCTGCCATCGCGAAGTTCCCGCAGCCCACCGACAAGAAGGCAGTGCGTAGATTTCTTGGCATGTGTGCTTACTACAGGCGATTTGTCAAGGACTTTTCACGCATCGCTGAGCCGCTGACACAGCTAACTAAATGTGACATTGAGTTCAAGTGGGAAACGCCGCAGGCCGACGCATTTGAAGAACTCAAACGACGCATGCAGACTGCGCCCGTACTTGCGCACTTCGACGAGCACGCCGATACCGAAATTCACACTGACGCCAGTAGCCTAGGCCTCGGTGCCGTCCTAGTCCAGAGAAAAGATGGACATGAACACGTGATAGCTTACGCTAGCCGGTCGTTGTCAAAAGCGGAAGGCAATTATTCCACAACGGAAAAGGAATGCCTCGCCATCGTTTGGGCTACAGCGAAATTTCGCCCCTACCTATATGGCAGGCCATTCAGAGTGGTCAGCGACCATCACGCGTTGTGTTGGCTAGCTAACTTAAAGGACCCTTCAGGACGGCTGGCACGGTGGAGCCTCAGACTACAAGAATACGACATTACTGTAACATACAAGTCCGGACGAAAACACTCAGATGCCGATTGCCTATCACGCGCCCCCATTGACCCGCCGCCGAGAGATAACGAGGATGACGACGCCTTCCTTGGAATAATAAGCGCGGAAGACTTCGCTGATCAACAACGAGGGGACCCGGAGCTAAAAGCCCTTGTCGAGTATTTGGAAGGGCACACCGACGTTGTCCCTAGGGCATTTAAGCGTGGACTATCTTCGTTCACGCTTCAAAACAACCTACTCGTGAAGAAAAACTTTTCACCAGTCCGTGCCAACTACCTTCTTGTTGTTCCGTCGGCGCTGCGTCCAGAAGTACTGCACGCCTTACACGACGATCCAACCGCTGGGCACCTCGGATTCTCCCGGACGCTGTCGAGAATACAGGAAAGGTATTACTGGCCGCGTCTGACCGCCGACGTCGCCCGTTACGTTAAGACATGCCGAGACTGTCAACGACGCAAGACACCACCGACAAGGCCAGCAGGGTTACTACAACCAATCGAACCTCCTCGTCGACCATTCGAGCAGATTGGGATGGATTTGTTGGGGCCGTTTCCGACGTCAACATCCGGGAATAAGTGGATCGTCGTGGCGACGGACTATCTCACCCGCTTCGCTGAAACAAAAGCTCTACCGAAAGGCAGCGCAGCCGAGGTGGCGAAATTTTTCGTCGAGAACATCCTGCTGCGACATGGCGCCCCAAAAGTCCTCATTACCGACAGAGGAACGGCTTTTACAGCAGAGCTCACCCAAGCCATTCTGCAATATAGCCAGACAAGCCACAGGAGGACAACTGCCTACCATCCGCAAACGAATGGTCTCACGGAGCGCCTGAATAAGACCCTCGCCGACATGCTAGCGATGTACGTCGACGTTGAGCACAAGACGTGGGACGCGGTCCTGCCGTATGTAACCTTCGCTTACAACACGGCGGTGCTAGGAACAACACAGATCACGCCGTTTAAGCTGGTTTACGGCAGGAACCCGACGACGACGCTCGACGCCATGCTGCCCCACGTCATTGACGAAGAGAATGTTGACGTCGCTAGCTATCTCCAGCGCGCCGAAGAAGCCCGACAGCTCGCCCGCCTGCGGATCAAGGACCAACAGAGGACCGACCGCCGATACTACAACCTCCGACGACGCTTCGTCGAGTACCAGCCCGGCGACCGTGTTTGGGTATGGACCCCGATACGCCGACGAGGTCTCAGTGAGAAACTACTCCGACGCTATTTCGGACCCTACAAGGTCATCCGACGCATTGGCGCTCTGGACTATGAGGTCGTGCCAGACGGCATTTCGCATTCACAGCGGCGCCGCGCACGATCTGAAGTGGTCCACGTGGTGCGCCTTAAACCCTTTTACGGACGCTGACAAACTTCGCCATTTTTGTTCTTTTCTTTGCTACGAGTGCTTTTGTTCATTACCTTCGTTTCTTTGCAGCATCGGGTCGATGCTTTTTAAGAGGGGGGTATTGACACGTATACTTATCTTTATCGGGCAACCACGTTTCGCAGCCTAACAAAAGTAATCGCACAGCGTGGGGCGCGCCTGTATGTACCGAAGTTTCTGGAACGTTATCGATGCTTCTATCTGCTGTCTGTTGTCGCTGAACGTTATGTTATCTGATTGCATCACTTGACGCGAATGGTGTAGAACTTTGTGGAAGGCATGCGGGTCCGAACGATTAGTCTGGAACATTCGATGACTGCTCTATAAAAGCCGACGCGCTTGACCCGCTGATCAGTTTTCCGACGATCGCCGACCGTGTTCGCCGCTATCGTTGTGTGTGCTATAAGTGTAGCCTGTTTTTGTGGGCACAGGTTCGCCCAATAAAAGCTAGTTTTGTTTTCCACCGTATTGCTTCTTTCTTCACCGTCACTACCACGTGATAATATGATTAATAAAAACGGGGCCCATCGCTTCCCTTTCTTCTCCTTTATTGGTCTCTAACAGTGCTTCTCCTATGGGCGCAGCATGTTCCACGTAAAACTCATGCATATCGGGCCATTTTATTACAGAACTGCTTTGACCTAACTAAACAGAGATCTGTGATTCACATTAGGCAGACAAAGACACCGAACATATCTAAATCACCACAGACCCTTAACAGCAGTTTAGCATTGCGATAATATTCTGCAGGCCGGTACTGCAAAGAATCTGACCATGCCACTTGCAACACTATACAAAAATTGTGATGCGAGATTTTAAGTATCTACGGATTTGTGAGCACATGCACAACTTTACCGCCATCATCATCGTAGAGGCTATAACAAACACGAACACGAACACGGGAGCCTTTGACACGGACATGGTCACTTCAAATGAGGCACAAAATTTCGGTGCTTCAGCGACCGGTTGCGGGGAAATTTTAGCCTTTTTCTACATAATCGCCTACGTCAATCGTGGCTCGCACTGCATGAGAGGGTGTCTTTAGGAGTGGACGAAACAATAAACCGCCTATCAGTTCTGATTGCGGAGGCACAGTCGCTGCCGGCGCTACAGTCCAAGATTGCGTGAGATTACGCAATAAGCGAGAAAAATAAATGGAACGAAAGGGCTCGATTTTTAACGCAAACCTCTCCTTCCTCCCCACGCCTGTCCTTGCCGTGCGTCGCTGATAGGGCGTCAGCTTCTGACGTACTAGGCGACGCCAGACATGCGCCAGCAATGTGACCTAAATATGTAGAACTGCCTACTTTCAATTTGGTGCCTGTGCGCGGTCCTCTGTTCCTTAATATAGAAGGATAAGTAATAACACAGATCCTGTATATAAATCGTAGGCTCTCAGCTATCTCTAGAGTACACGGAGCTTTTACGGGAATAGCGCATGATAACCAAGGGCCTCCGTTATTTTCTTAAATTTGTTATATATTCGCGAACTCAGTCTTGAGCCTTTACGTATGTACCAGTGGGTATGGCCGTATTCCAGGCTATCACTTCAGTATGGGCAGTTAAATTTTGATACAAAGGGCATAGAATGCTTCATTGTATTTTGACGTCATCGACCGCAGGCGCCAAAAATCCCTTTCGTCGTTGTTACGGCGTCGCTAGACGACTCACATGGGGCATATCTGCTTTAGTGTTTGAATTTGAGCATAATTTGCTAGCGATGTAGAGTATTGCATAGGAATACACGTTGCATGATATAATTGGTGTAGCCTGTGCGGTGCATAACCGTTAGGATCGCAAGAGCTACACGTGGCGTAGGATTAAAATGAACACAATGGTATGAATCTATCTTAGTTGTGTAGCATTGTTTTACCATCTTTGCATAGCTCCGCATAAATTTTCACAAGGGCACTGAGTTTGCATATCTTTTTTTGGTATTACGACCACATGAAGCCCACAGACAATGGTGCATTCATATAAAGATATAATGGATGTGCGGCTTATGCTGGAAATCATTATTGTTCGAGATTTTATGTTTTGGCTTTTGAATACGATAACTTAGGGGCATATGGATGGAGTCTTTGAGTAGGAACTTCCTAACATTATGCTCAGTTAAAATAGTGACGTATTTCTGAAGTTCTCCATGCGCAAGCGGTGTCCATATTCGAAGTCCAACAGAGAGTAATCAAGTTTGAGCTACCCTGAGATTGCTTAAGGAATGTTCTTGTGAAGCATATCATATGTTCATGAGAGTAATTAACCCTAGTCTGTTATAGTGTACAGGTCATATAACGTGTGCTAGCAAGGCCTCATGACGGCGGTACTTGGCTATCATCTGAATAACTGTGTTAATCAGTTCGAATTGTGAGCATCCTCAAAAAGATACGCACCAGTGGTTGACGTCGTGAAAATAGAAGTGATATAAAAGTGGCCTGCCTTTCTTTTACGCTGTTTCCAGGGGTGAATGTAAATTCTGCGGCAATAGTTTCGCTTCGTGGCGAAAGCTCACAATTGTTCAACGAATGGAATCTTCAGCAATACGCACAGCTGCCCTTCGCCGCTTTTTTGGCAACAGCTCGATGAACATGCAAGATAATGCGCATTTATATAAAAAAAAAACACGTGTCTGTGAGACATAACATCTGGCCTGCAGCGTACTGCATTCTCAGCATTGAGCACTGAAAGGGGAGCATGTAGATACAACGAAATAAACTTTGGAATTTTTTAGCTCTTTTCTAATAAAAATGGCTGTGGCTTAGGTAAGGTTAAGCCCAGGATGCGAAGCATACTAGCCTTTATTTTAGTTGTTGAACCACAGTTTTGCCCGGTGAACTGCTGTTGCTTGGCTATATTTGGTTCGGCTAGACGAAGAAACAACTCATGCATTACTGCTTCGCCTTCAAGAGTGGAACGCGACAGCGTTCCCGTCGACCCGCCAAGGAGTGTAAGACAATGGGCTACAGGGCAGCGACTACGCGCCCCGCATTCGACGCGGTGAGCGTCGAGCAAAGCAGCATTCGGCGCGGCAGCGAAATGTGCGCCTGAGCAAGAGACGCACGCCTTAGAAACAGCTCGTTTCTAAGGCAACATTGCATTCACTAGAGGCGCTTTTGTACCGCTTTGAAGCATCGTACTCGTGGCTCAGTGGTAGCGTCTCCGTCCCACACTCCGGAGACCCTGGTTCGATTCCCACCCAGCCCGTCTTGCAAGAGTTGAGCCAAAGCCACTTCTCCTCTGTCGTGACGTCACGGTGTCACGTGGTTTCATGGCGACACCGCCGCGCCTGAGGAGCTGGGTTGAGCTCTGGTAATATGCTTCGCATAAAAACAAGAGCTTGTTCAGTAGAGCAGGAGCGAAAAAGTCTAATAAGTGGTGCACTGCGAGCGACGAGAGGAGGACATGAAACAGACTCGAATAAGTGCTTACTAAAAGTTAAATTTATTGCTGGAAAACAGGCATTTATATAATAAAATAAAGGTAGAAGAGTTCAGAGATCTGCAAGAAGAACGCATAAAATTTAGTAACAAGAAGACAGTGCTAACGGAAAGAGTCAGCATCTTATCACAATCGCGTGCAGTGCGGGGTGGCATTCTGAAGAAACGCCGATTCCTTTTGCGATTGGGCGAATGATATCCTAAATAGGCAAGAGCTTATGTCAAACGCTCTGCTGGTTGCTTCGGGAATGATGCGAGTGCGATGATCTCTATGTCGGAGCATGACCATTGTGTGCTCGAACACGCGTGCGCTGCCACGTAAGTGGCAATGGCGGGCTAAAAAGCTGCCGTTTCTTCGGGGTGTTGTTCGCCTGCTCATGCAGTCATCATTTAGGCACCTGCCCGTTAGGCACCTGCCCGTCAAGACATTTCTATACACGACCCCTTGAGCGAATTCTACGTACCGATTAGGGTGCTTCGCGTCACATGGTCATGTCACGTGCTTCACGTCACGTCTTTGTTTCTTGGTTGGGATGCTTCTCTTTGAAAGCATGGAAAGTTTCTGCAGGGGGCAGGAAGCACAAACCGAACACTTACTCGCTAGCCTAGCTTCTTTAGCCCATGGCTACTAGATGTTTTAACAGAATTGCAGCGGCCTTTTTGGGAATATGTGTTGGTTGTTCTACAGCTACGGTGACTTCCTCGGTGCCATTCTTTCGCCTACAGATTGCCTCAGCTTCTGATACAAGGAAAACATCGAGAAAGCAAGAGGACCTCTGGTATAATGCCTGTGCAATGAAGCTGGAGCACACTGCGTAATGCAATAACGGTATAATTCGTTGAAGAAGCAAAGTATAAGAATTCCCGCTTTTAGAAATTGAATACCTGCTGTCGAGAATGACCGCAGTCGTTTGTGCATGCGTAGTTCATAAAACCTGCGTACAGGGCCAGTGGAAAAAAAGAAGTCTAAGGTCAAGGTCAGGGATGGTGCTCTGTTTTGTCATTTCATGCTTTACGCCACAAGAGGCGAGATGCACTCATGAAAAGTGTGTGCCATTTGTGATGAGTCATTAATAAAAGAGGTGGGGTCACACTGCAATACCACTATAAATTAATCCACATAACTGACGTTATTTTCTTAAAACATGGCTGCCTTCCAACCGCTGTTTCAAAGCCCTACTTACATTTGTTAGAAGTCGCTTAACAAAGGTGCGCTGCGTGGCATGATCGGCACAAATTTGCTCTTGTTCCACTCCACGTACGTTGACGTTAGGTGTAACTGCGCTAGATTCAGGAAACTTCGAGCCCTTAAACAAGCTCAGTCCTGTCGTTTTCGCTCACCAAGTATAACAATGCTTTTGTTAACGCAGTTAATAATCAGTTATGTGGAAGCGAGTAATAAAGATATTGTATGTCCGCTACGAACGTGAGCAACTTTCATTCTTGATTGAGCTTGAAGAATTCTAGAACTTCTTGGGAATAATGAATCAGAAAATGGTCAGCCGTCACTAGCTTCGCTTTTATTGAGAAATATTTCCAATTTTCTTGCAAACTTTCTTTTTCCTAAAGAATGGCACGGAATGGAACTTCACGTTTATGAGTCAGCCGAAAACAGCCATTCGCAACCCACCTTCTCGCTTATATCAAAGCGTTTTTCCAAGACATGTAAATTTATATTGCAGCATAGATAATTCGCTCTGGAACTCCCTCTGGTTAGGGTCACGCCGGTACAGGTGCGAAGAACCAAGCTTATGTCACTGTGAGCCTTTGCACTGTGCAAGCTAAACAGGAGAGTGGCAAACCCGCCATGGTTGTCGGAAATAACAACGCAGAGCTCATTGTTTCATAGGATCGGCAAAACTTTGCTGAAAGGGGATACTTTCTGCGATACATGCCAAGCAGAAACACGTCAGCGCCTTCGGAGAATAATTGTATTATTGTTCTTCTTACCCAACCCTGGAGCAGCTGCGAAATCGGTGCTTTGGCAATGCCATACCAATAAAAATCGCCAACAAAATTATCGCAGTCGGTATAGGACACACGTTTTGCATTAAAGGAAACAAGAAAAAGGTCTTACATCGGTACTTTCCCTCCCATGCGTTCCCTTGTGCGCTATCTGGGGTTTTTCTTTTGCGCGCAGACTGAATAGCGTGTTTCGAGTGGAATAAAACTATCTTCGCGTTTCATTTCTAGAGATTTGTGATTACTTGCTTGAATCTGAAATGGCTCAGTACGATAAGACTTTCAAAATACGCGATTGACCTTTTATATCATGTACACGGGCAAGTGGTCTCCTATGTTTACTTCAATTACACCAGACTGCATATATCCGTCCGAACTATTTGTTATAAAGAAATCAAGCAAGCTTTCGGAGTAGGTACAAATTCGTGTGGATGCCGCAGTTACGTTTCTGCAGCAGCAAGAATCAGGAATAACCCCTAATCTTTGCGACTAAAATGCTTAATTGCTTAAGCAGCAGAGCTCTTCTAACGGCATCCAGGAGTTCGAGCTTTGGTAGCGTTAAGTACTCCATGGGTTCTGCACGTGGTTCGCCACAGTGAATGCTGCCACAACATAACTACAGCTATCGACTGCCCTCGTGTAAGCACAAGCTCCATATTAAGCTCTTGAGCTGGCGTCAACGAAAATGTACACTTGCGCCGATGTGAGATATCCTTCAAGCTGCTTCCCCATGAAACGCCGTGCCTTATTTCTGCAGAGGTGAACTAAATCACCATGCTACTTGTTTTATCTTTTTTCAACGTCATCTGGCAAGTAAATATAACACGTTACTCACAATGACCCCAACCTCTGAAATAACAGCTTGGATGTTACGCTAAAAGGCGAGAAAATGCCGAGGGTGTTTAACATTCTAGACGAAGTTCTTAGCAATCTGCGCTTTTGCTTCTCTTAACGGTGATCAGAAAGAGAATAGGATTATTTGAAGAACATTGAAAGTAGTCAATCTCTGTGCCCCGGTGCATGCCTACAACTGCAGCTTTGCTGGATGATCCTTTTACGCATTCTTTATCGTAGTGAAAACTATTTGCAGTGTGTGGTTGTTTATTGTCCATTTGCGAAGGGCTACTCCTACGTGCTCCATAATCGCCATCAGTCCTTTTTATATCTCGAGGCCTTCGTCAATGCCCTGTCTGCTCCTATAAGTAAATCATCTACGTGCAATCCAATTTTAAAATGACTTGCAAGCCTGTTCGTTTTCTTCATGATGGTGTCCAAGGGATGATGTAGTCTCGGCATCGGAAGAAAAGAACTGGGCGTTCATCCAAATGGCACTCGAGTCATTTGGCACTCAATAACGTTGTCCGGTTAGTATCCTCTCATACTTGAGAAACCGGAATGCATACCAATCCGGTTCTTATATATGTATCTGTCGGAATACTTTCTCTATATTAGTGTTTAAGGTGATCGGGAGCCATTAAAACCGAAGTAGATGTGCAGTGGTTCTGGATTGAGATTCAATCCTCTTTTAAAGCAGTCGCTGAGAGGCAAAAATATCTGGTATAGCATGACGCATCGAAAACCACTATTAACTTTCATGTCAGTAAGACTTCCTCCATTGCCTCTAGGTGTGGCATATAATAGACAACTCACTAATCAGAAGTCACTTTAGGTACAGCCTCAGCATGTCCCAGAAGCAAGTACTGTCGTAAAGCGCTATCGTAATGCTGAATCAAAACTTAGTTTGTACAGCCTCTTCATGAGCCTCTGAAAAAGATTGACAGTTGTTTCGCTGCTGTTATTCAAAATATGTTTCTGGTCATCCTTCTACAGTAAGGTTACTGTGTACCGGTGATCAACTTTGCGGACATGCATGAGATGCGTATGACATACATGACATGTGCGTGGTCATGATGCATTCGTGGTTGTTTCTTGAGGTGGATATATATGATGATGTGCATGTCATGACGGGACAAGAATCACATACATGTCATGTATGCATGACATGATATTACAGAGAAGACGTATATGAGTAGGAATCCCCGCCTTTTGTTTTCCGTGAACAAAACTATCATAATCAATGGCTCATACCCCCGTAAGCATTCATGCTCCTATGAGCAAGCAAAAAATGCAATGCCTCATGGCCCCGTAAGGCAGAGGGGACAAGCACTCAACAAAGTGAAAAGAACAATGCTTAAATTCTTTCTAATCACGCTTGCAACATGCAGAACAGCATGTGGAAAACTGTCATCATCAATGGCTCATAACCCAGTGAGCAATGAATGGGTCGTAAGCAAGCAAAAAATGCAAATACTCAGAGTGCCGTGATGTTCATGGCTACTCACTTTGCGTGAATTAGCTGCAATGACACTACTCCTGTTGTCGTTGTCGGTGATTTCAAAGAGGATGCGCTGGTGCCGAAAAGGAGCGGTTTACGGTTCCGTGTTGGAGACATATCCCTTGCGATGCCACAATGATCCGTCCCAACCGACCACCCAGCGGCGCACGTGCATCGATTTGACGTTATCAAAGAATGTGATTGCAGTTGCGAGTGAAATAATGACCACCCATCAAGACAATAAATGAGTTTGTAACTTTGTTCAATAGTATGTGTCACCTCCATCCTCCCGTGCTGAACAGCTTCGCTGGTCAACCACTTTGACAGAGTGGAATGGCTCATGGTTCTTTATTGATGACTGGTAACACTTTATGAACCGTATGACATGTAAGTCATGCTCATAATTATATAAATCTTGTTGAATAAAAGACCACGACGGCATCATCATGTCATATGCATGTCATGCATGTCCGAAAAGTTGCTGACGGGTGCACCAGTACCTTACCGTGGAAGGATGACCAAAGCATATTTTGGATGTCAGCCGCGAAACAGCAGTTAATCGTCTTGAGAAACCTAGTGGCCCCACAGTGATGTCATACGAGGTCATTTGTGGTATAAATACTAGTGACCCAGTTAGAGAAACGGTCATGATGGCATTATGACTATTAGCTGATACCATACCATACCAGTTGCCTAAGCTAGCGGAAAGATTGGGTCACGCGATTGGCGCAGGAGCCTCGATAGGTAGATAGACTCACGTTTACTAATGGTAACAAGCAATAATTCACAAATAGATCGACAAATATATATACAGGCAGACAAACCGGCAGACGGAAGAATGGACACGCTGACGAACAGACAGACCGACAGACAGACAGACACCGGAAGGTGCGTGAAGTACAATAAGAATGCCATAACAATAAAACTGACCAAAAGGGGCAAAAAGAACACATGTAAAACCTACGCCGCTTCCATCGAATGTTCATAATATAATAAAATGCACTATATACGCTCTACTGCTTGTGGACACGGGCCCATGTGCTGGCAGGTGGGTAATGGAAAAAGACTTCCGGGAGTACCCTAACGACTATAGCCGTATACTGTAAACACGGTATACCGTGTTTGTAAATATCTTAGTATTTTGGCAAAGATGTACCCATATGTCTGTGAACATATTTATCAGCATGATAACATATATATTCTCCTATATTATTCATCTTTGCCTTATCTTTATTTACAAAGCAGCGCGTGTTCCGATTCTGCTGTAGTATATTGGAAACGCAGAGACGTACGCGGGAAGGACGCCATAGCGAAGCGGTCGGTGCACATGTCGCCGTGATCCCTGAGGCTAGTAGTTTAGGGATCAGCAGCGTGCTTTGCAAGAGCGGGATATATTATGAGTTTTCTCTACAGCTCGTCGGTCGTTTACACATCTTAAAGGGAGAGAACTTCAGTGGAGCAAGATGGTGCATCACTGCTCAGGCTAATGGCTCCCGGATGTTTCATTTCGACTCTCTAGGCAGCGTCCTTGGCTTTTCGCGTCGGTGCTAGTACGATCATTCTGGGCGGCTCTCCAAGTTATTGTTGTTTTTGAGCGTTTGTAAATGTGGCAAGCATAACCAGTAGCTAGGGTCTCTGTAACATATTGCAGACAACACCATTGAATTATAGCATTAAAGAGCAACTCCGACATAGTAAAACCTAAGGGTGATTGTTGCGGCAGTAAATATGGGCCTTCATGCACTAAAAAATACGGCTATAGTTTTATCTAATATAATGACACAAGAATCCTACATGTACATGTACACACACATGTACATGTTGCATAAGTCTTATTTCAAGGCAAAAATCCTTAAAGGCCACCGAAGTAAGACTTCTACACTAGTGTTAGCATCTAAAATTCTTTTTCTGCCGAGCCTCGAAATACTGATAAAGAAACCGGAGAAACACGAAAATCGCAGTAATAGATTATAGAAGAATTCCGAATGGGACAAATGCTGCCGCAGGGAAAGTCTGCACAAAGCTAGAGCTTCAAGCACAAATTATTTTTTTGGGGGGCGGGATTTCGAGACACACTCAAGAATATTTTTTTAACGAAAGTTTTGTGTTAGAACTCTGAAAGTTAACTAAGATATTTGGGATCATAGATAGCAACGCGGTGCGCAGTGCGATGCACGTTCTGGCGTATTCCCCTTGTTGGGTCCGCCCTATGCCTTCACAAGTAGTAGTTAGTTTCACTTATGTAGTATATGTCGACACGGTGCCATCTATATCGTAACTCCGACGAAGGAAACAGGGTAATAGAGTCCGTCTGAGAGATGACATGAAAGTCATATGGCACAAAAAACCCAATTACCCCGTTGTTTGTACGTCAACGAGAAATTCAGTATATTTAGCAAGGGCGGTTTGGATTTTACCTAGCCACATTATAGTCCTGGTGACATTTACTGTCTCTTTGATGGCAATTAACGTTTCTCGTAGCATGGTCAGAGCAACTACTTCTCACTGTAGAAGGGAACGTCTTGCCACTAAGTCGCCAGATATCCGTTTAGTGCGAACTGCCATGGTTGGGATGACATGAATATCACAAGGTGTCAATAATATTGCACCTTGTTTAGTTGATCGTAAATTGAACTGTGTTGTTGTTTAGAATAGAACGCTTTGTAGCAATTGCTATGCTTGTGTGGATGTCTCATTTTCCCTTCATTAATTACTTCCCTCTACCTTGCGGGATTCTGCAGAGCCATTACGTCTAACTCTTGCCTTTGCTTCGAGTTGTCGATAAATTCGACTTCGCCCTGCCATCTGCTAGCCACCTGGTTAGCACAGATGGCAGAGTGGTTGCCCCGGAAAGACGGTGGTCCCGGGTTCGAGTGCCGAACCAGATCGGATTTTTCTTCAACTGCGAGGCTTTTGTTTCGAGGAATACGTATGGGTTTCCTTTGTAGCAATTGCTACGATTGGGTGGACGTATCATTGTCCCTTCATTAGCCACATATATAGCCAGTGAATAATAGCACAGAAGATTTGGTAAGTTTAAGACATTGTCCCCAAAACCAAAAATCCATATGTATATTAATTTGTCGCCTCATATGAAGGCACACAAATATCTATTTGTAAGCTACCTGCATGAATGAAAGATACCTTGCTTAAAAAGCTTGTGTTTAATTATATGAATGTTTTATAAAATCGCTATTTTCCCTTTTGCTTTCCGACCTTGTACTCGCCACAGTAGGATGCAATTTAAGCCCATAGCGTGAAAAATATATTGCATGTAGGAACAACAAAATCACTTAAAATATAAAACGGAAGAAAAGCGTGTCATTATAATAGAAGTAACGTAAGGAACTATTCCTAAAAATAAATTGTTTGAGGCCGAGATCTCGAGACATTCTGAAAAAAAAATGACATATTGTCTTCTTCATTGCGCTCTTGAAGGAACCATTAAAGCATTGGACCCTACACCACCCCTAAATACTTGAGGCAACCAGGCCATTTGCGTTGTGTATATTGCAACAGGAGAGCCTGCGCTTTCAAACGCTTTGAGTCGCGTATAGCACGAAGTGTTGAATACGCGGTCAACTCTGGCAACGTCTCCATTTCTACAATTACGCTCCAAGACATCGCATCATTTCAGACCATTTAAAGCACACATCACTCGTTGGGCACGTGACTTGCAGCGATTTCATTCACACCGCCATCCCTTTAGGGCCTGCCGATTCCTGTACTAAATTACGCGTAAAGCCACAGCGGCTTCTGACGAAGCACGGACTGAAGTCACATCTATCATTATCTTGTGTAAAGGGGTTAGTTTTCTTATTTACGTTTTCTCACTTATCCAACCAGTAAAATCGTTTCCATTCCAAGCTTAGCTCCTGTTATGAAGCCCGTGGTGCTTTACTCGCCATCGAAAAAAAAATTTTCAGTGGCACCTATTGCCGCGGCCAGCAAGAATACCTAATCTAAGATTGATTCTCAGCGAAGTACGTAATTTGTTACGTGCTCAAGACTGCCCAATACTCTCTTTGTTGAGCATGTGTGCCGAGGCAGAACATGGCTGTTAGCCAAAGTATTTCTTTCTGACGAACATGGGTGACCCGAAGAATAATAGGTATTTGTATATCAAAGTAAGTTCCTGATATCAGGTGCTTTACGCAGTAAAAATCTACATCTGGAGGCTTACGTAAAGAGAACGAAGAAACGCGTTTGAATATACATGCACATGCATATATACGTGCACCGGAGAGCCGGGTAAAGTCGTAACGCACGAACACCTGGCGAAATAGATTTCGCTTACTCAATGCCACGATGCTCGCGCCTGGTTTCCCTATGAAGCGCAGCGCTTCATTGTTGGGGAGCTTTAGAGAAGGAAAAACAAAATGAACAAAAATGACCGGCTAGACCAAATGAAAAAGTGATGTAACTGGTTTCATGTAATTGGTTACCGCGAATAGCAATTGCATTACAGTGAGTGTTACCTAGGGGGAAAAAAGCGTAATCGATCGATCAGAAAACTACCGAATTGTCAGTTTTCACAAGTATTTATTAGCATGAAATTTGTTGCGTATAAGTCTGATCATCATTGGCAATGGTTATGCTACAACCACAGAGAAACGCAGCATTGCTTCGTCTGTTATCCCAATCGTGACACGTTTAGTCATTCCGGACACTTAGGTGCCTACGTAGCAATGTAGGTTCCGAGTGCTTGTTCCGTCGGTAGGATTCGTTTAATGCATAAGATGCCGGAACGATAGAATAAAATTAGGCGCAATATCTATCCGTGCTGTAGGCATTATTTGTGATGTCGTGTAATACATATTTTGGTAAACCACTGTGGTTGCTTAGTGGCTATGGTGTTGCACTGCTAAGCACAAGGTCGCCGGATCGAATCCCAGTTGCTGCGACCGCATTTCGATGAGGGCGAAATGTAAAAACGCCTGTGTCCTGTGCATTGAGGGCACGTTAAAGACTCGCAGGTGGTCAAAATAATCAGGTTGCCTCATAATAGAATCATCATTTTGGCGGGTAAAACTCAAGAATTCCATTTCGTTCTTTGGTACATGAAACTTCGTAGTCTTGTCTTTGCTGCGCTAAGTAGGCGTTCGGCTAAACTGGCGACATAAAGAAATTAACGCAACATTATTCACCTTAACGGAGAATACTATGGTTGAAAAATATCGTGGCTTTGACACGGATGAAAGACTGCTACTTACGGACGCGCACGCGCGCTTGACAAACACTGACCTCAAGAATCAGAATACATTTATAACATTTGAGCACACACAGAGTCGTACAGCATCGAGATAGGACATTCAGAAACTAGTATAGAGGATGCGTTAGCATAGCGCACTGCAGCACGCTTTACTCGAAAGACAGACAATGTCGACCGGGGTGCCAAAGCGCACTCGTTCGTCATTAGGTTCCTGCACAATAAGTGCATTTCCAGCCCAATAAAGAAATTACTACGCATACTGTTTATACAGCTTTTCAACAGGAGAGGCCCACTACCATACGACATTTTGGGCAGCTCTATTTTTTTTGTTGTCCGCTACAAATTGTAAAATAAAGGTATCTCGCCATGACAAAGAATAAAACAATGTTATAGTTTCAGACATCGTGTACAGCGTACTCTGCACCGTTCCACGAAACAATTACTATTGCGAAGCATAATTTGCCTGATTCTTGGCATTTGGAGTATAGGTACGTACGTTCCTGTCTCATCTTGTTTTCGTAAAAAAAAGTAGTGTATGACCGGCCGTGGAATCTAACCTTAGCCGCCGAGCACAGCCGTCCGGTACTCTAACCATTAGCTCACAATAACACGGACATTTCTCCCGCTAAAAAGTTAGCCAGTTCTTGGAAACAGCCAGTTCTTGGAAACGTCTCGCGCGTGTGCCCTACACTCTTAAAACGGTTGCACCCTTTGGGGTGTATATTTGTCCCACAACAATAATCGTCATCTGCCTTGCTTGCGTTTCCTTTCCTGAAAACTCGGCGCTCGCTACTTTCCTGTCGAGAATGTTGCGTCACACTGATAAGGCGCATGCCGGTCGTGACTGGAAAATACCGAGCTCGCAGCATCAAAGAAAGGAAATGCGGGCAGCACGGATGACGATTACTGTTGTGGGACAAGATACGCCCCAAAGGGTGTAAATTTTTCTAAGAGTGTATGGTACTTCCTCGTCTTTTTTTCTTATATGACAGCTTGCCTTCTCGCTATCTCAGAAACCGGCCCACTTTCCTCACTGCTTTCCTCATGTCGGGAAACGTAGAAATTGTTGGACGCTATACTCGTCATTACTCTGCCATTTTACGAAGCGCATGGATCATTTCTCGGTGTCCTTGCTGAAATAAACATGACGCATACACTTTCAGAAAAATTTACACCCTTTAGGGCTTATCTAGTCCCACAACAATAATCGTCTGCCTTGCCCGCGTTTCCTTTCTTTAAAGCTGCGAGCCCGGTACTTCCCAGTCACGAACGGCATGCGCGTTATCAGTGTGACGCAGCATTCTCGACAGGAAAGTAGCGAGCGCCGAGTTTTCAGAAAATGAAACGCAAGCAAAGCAGATGACGATTATTGTTGTGGGACAAATATACACCCCAAAGGGTGCAACCGTTTTAAGAATGTAGTTAACTAAAGGTGTAAATAGAGGGAAGGTTATTTGTGATATTTATTACTTGTGTTTAATCAGAAACTTCGGAAATTACTACTGATAACTCTTTTTCTCTCGATTTTGAGTCGTTTTGTCACGCGCATCGAATGTTTCCCCGATTTTCTTACTTTACTGCATGCTGTTCGTAACTTATATATACATATTGTCACAAGTATGCACATATAAGCAAATGTATTGCTTATGGATTAAATACAGAATAAGCTACTCGTGCAAATAGTCACGGGCTGCATGATTGCATGTAAGCGGCATCATATGTTTGGCTGCTCTCCTGTGAAAGTTGAGTGTAGCACCGAGATGGTGGATTCAGACGGACATCTGGGAGAAGAGTAAAGTGCATAATACAGGCTATTGTAGTATGTTGCACAGTAATGCACAGTACTAATGCACAGTACGAAATACACAAGCGTGATACTTAGATCTTCCACATTTTTTATTAGGGGGAAATGTGACATCATGTTTCGATTTGCAGGAAGTAAGGTCCCTGGTATCGGTAACACCAGGGAAAGTTTTAAAGTATCTAGTGTAATTATTGCCAAATATTTATTAATTCGACCCCACAAAAGTGCGTCGGGGGCTATTTGGCTGCGATCCTGCGACGCTAATCAAGAATACGGTGTTTTGGGGGAAATAAATCAAAACAAGAATGGGGCAGACGCAGACGTGCGCACGTACATGCGCACTCGCATACTTAATAGGTAAGGTGAAGTTTTCACAACATTTTCCTCTCTGAATTTACAAGTTCTTCTGGTTTATTTTCGTGCGATGGGAATTATTATTGCCATACTTCAGTTTTCTCAGGCGGAGCAAGTCATTTGTGCCGGCCCTGTCTTGGACTGCGGGCCTGGAGGCCTGTAATACACACAGCGGCAGCCTGGACCGCAGTTCTGGTCGACAGTACTAGGAGTGCAGGGCTGGAAAAAAAAAGTGTGAATGCAAGAGTGAACCAACTTTCTCAATTCGTAAGTAACAAGACAGTCTTATAACTTATAGAACGCAGGATGAAGTAAAGCTACCTAGCTCGGCCCCAAGGAACAATCGATGGAATGATGGTGAATAATGGCATGCGATAATTTGTATTATTGTGATGTCACAGTTGTAGTTCCTAGACATGTATGGCATCATTTTCAAATCCAGTGTGATTGTTTTCACATGTTGTACGCGAACTTCGCAGCGCACGTTTACCTGAAGTACCTAAATGCCACGTTCATTTAATTCATGTTTAGATCGTGCCCTGTGACAATACCGCTTTGTTATTGCTTTTCTATTTCGATGCAACAGCGCATTAGAAGATGATTCCTACATTCCGAACACTCTAGCTCTTTATTGAACAGCTGTGCTGGTCATATCTCTTTGAAAGCATGCTCGGAGACGATTGTAGCACTTTCTGTAGAGTGTTCTTGGTCGCCAGTGCTGCGTCGACAAAGTTCGCCGACGGATCTATAAATAGGGAACCGGCAAGTGCGGTGTCATCCCATCGACTGACGACGACGCCGCTTGCTCTCATGACCGCCGAAGAGTTATTGTCTAGTTTTCATTCGGGCAGAAGTTCGCCCAATGAATTGTTACAATTTAACATTCAACTTCGCCTTACTGAGTTCCTGCCTGCTCACAGTTACCCTTACGGGATAGTATTGACTTTTAAATGCCACTGACTATTCTACAGTTCTCTATAGAACTAGAAGCCATTTCATTGAATGATTGAAGAAAAAAAGTAAAGCGAGACGCCACCGAAACATTTCACTTTAACCGAAAGGAAAAATGGCTCAGCATGCTTTGAGTGTGCCTTCCTAAGAATAAATTGCTTTTTATTTTCTTTATGTAATCATCGGATCATTCCCAATTCTGCGTGCCAGTAATCGCATATGCAGTCCTTTATTAACCGATTTTGTTGTCATACTTTGTTGGGTTTTACTCTCTCGTGTGGTAACATTATTGAGTGATTGTAGGCTTCCCTAAAAGCAATTATATTACTGAATTAAATTACAATTACTAAATGAGTACTTGGCATGCATATGTTCAATTTCTCCTATTGTCTCTTTCATTATGTAGTGATATCATTCATGCCATGACATTTATGTCATGTTATCCATGTATGCATGTTATTCTTTTCTTAACATATATTGAGATAAAGAAACCATCAGGTCATTCCTACTGCTTATTTGATGACATGAACTCCACGGCTGCCTTGATGTCATAACATGTCATTCATATTAAGTATGCATACATTTCATGCGCCCCCTCCCCGCTGCATATTCTCATTCATACCCACTCGAAGGAATGACCACGACGTCATCACGATGTGGGAGGCTAGATAGATAGATAGATAGATAGATAGATAGATAGATAGATAGATAGATAGATAGATAGATAGATAGATAGATAGATAGATAGATAGATAGATAGATAGATAGATAGATAGATAGATAGATAGATAGATAGATAGATTCAAAGCGCCAACAGGTCACAATATACCCTTCGCATTAACAAAAAATATTCATGCGTAGTTGCACGCAATGGGATCTTTTTTCTGAAAACAATCAACGTACGCTGTACACGAATAGTCTACCGCGTACCTACCGCCAACGCTCTGTTACCCACCTCTACGGTGGCGCATGTGGCAGAGAACTTCAGCCTAGGGATGGTTTAACGGCATCATGACCTGCGCTGCCATGAAGCCACACCTCGAATAGAAATTAGGATATAATTCCCACCCTCATCTTGCTGATATATTTTAAAATATTTTTTGCGTGTTATACAAGCAAAAGCAGGGTAAATTAAAAAAGAGTGCATGATGAACCGTTCTATTTTCAGTGAGCAAATCGTATCGCCTAGCTCGTTGCTAAGACAAGGCAAATACGAATTCGTTTACAGCCGCGCACTAGTTTCTGTAACTGCTGAGTATTGAAAAACATTATTTGCAGCCGACGTGTGGTTTCCTGAGAGCCGTAAGGCCGCTGTGGATAGATCTGCGTCAAAGTGGCACTAAACCGTAACTTTGGAGGCCGACACCAGGCGAAAGAGAGCTGCGTCGGTTTAACAGCCAACGCAGGCCAGCAAGCTGTTGCTGGAAGTTGGCCTTTTATCGGTGATTGGCGGGCCTCGGATAACGCGCGCATAATAGACTGAGAATCGCAGGAGTGGTGAGTGTTTCTGTCAAGTTCATTGGTGCGCTTGCAGAACGGAATGGGTCAAGCTCGTGTGTAACGAAAAGTACCAAATTGAATTTGCACAGAACTAAACTTCCAGCATCCCGCAGTCAAGATCGCACCTCACTGCATCGCGACTATGCAAGATGGCCAAACACAAAACAGTGCCGCGGCCTTCACCAACGAAAAATTGTAGCTAGAGAAAAGCGCAACGGTGATTAATGGCCTGTGCAAAAATTTTCCCTCCAGCTAGAATTGTCAGAAATGTTGTACTTCCATTTTTGCATGAGAATATATCAATTCCAGCTCTTTAAGATAAACGGATACTAGAATTAAACTTATTTTCCTTTTTTTTTCAAATAATGAAACAACTTTTCGTAGATTTGTCAACGTCTGAATCTTATGTCAATGATTTATGCAAATCTCCCCACTACCCTGACTATTCGCATTGAGGTTCTCTGCGGCTAGCTCGCTGATCCTCGAAAAGCAAGCGAAAAATGAATTTCGCACTGAGTGGCTTCCTGCGATCTTTTGTCAGAATCCTGGGATATACCTCTAAGAAATATCTGTCCATACTTTAAACGGGTGTGCTGTTCGACGGCGATAAAAAAATATTGCATCACGAATTGTTTAATGTTGTATTCTTCAGTTCTTGTCAGTGCATGCCCAAATTGTGGTTCATCATAACGAGACAGGGCGCTGCATCTGAACGTGAAAATCCTTTTCTGCACCATTACCGGCTTCATAGCACCTTCTCGGATGACTTCACAACCCATTTGCACAGTTTCTGTGTCTGTTTATTAAGACAAAACATATTCAAGAGTGTAGTCCTTTGACACCCGCCATCGCGCAACCGATACAAACTGCTTCAGAGGATCTAAACAAAACAACGCAAGTGAGCAGGCGAAACTTCACCGAAAAGAATACTTTGCTAACTGATGCATGCCATGATGTAGTACATTCTCCCTAATGGTAAGCTTTAGAGCAAACTTCTTGAGCGCCTCTGCAAAAAAAAAAAGGTTAAGCTTGTGTAATCCCTCGCACAAGGTATAATCGCAGGATATGAAAACAAAAATTACGAAGTAAAAATTCAGCGGATAGATTACAGTACAACATCTTACTGAATACTGACACAGTGAAAAGGTTCGTGCCATTTATCCTGAGCTGATTATACTAGGTGTGCCCACGACGACATTAAGAAATATTTAAGGTTTGCCTGTGGTAGATAGCACAATTCTAGTCCTTGAGCTGGTCCACTCCAAGAGGCGAGCATTACTAGCCAAAGAAAGCAAACTACATAATCGACTCATTGAGAAAATATCACTAATTATGCTTTGGCCTAATTATATTTACGGTATACATTGCAATTTGCGAAATGTAACCAGTGAGCTTGCAAGGCATATACATTTGTAGCGAATACTAACGATGGCACTGGTTTTGAGATATGCGCAGTCAAACGTGAGGTAAAAATGCATGATTGCTCCATATACAAAAAAAAATATTTTACGCTTTCAAGCACGAAAGTAACTGAGGCGCCCATGTATTACGTCGCAAATATCGTGAAATAATACTCAGTATTAGTACCACCATGAAAATGCGTTTTAAGTGGACATGCCTTGGGAACTGATCGGCTACAGTTCGTAATTTGCAGTATTTGCCATCAGGTTACAATTCAACGCTCATTAGTGTTTCTTTAAATAGTCGAATATGCAATTTGATTTCTCGTGCGAGTAATGTTCGCTTGTTTAAGAAATTCAACTTAATAACTAGAAATGTGGTATCTGCCACGCGTGATATTTGAAAGCTGGCTATAGTCGTCGCAGCAACAACCGGTATACTCAAAACGTTTGTGCCAGTTACGCGCGGCTTTTGTAACATACTTACTTTTATCAACCCTACATTTCTTCCTTAAGAAAATAGCCTATTATTGGTGTAAACATGTCTCTAGCTTTGTTTATTAAATTAGGACGAGTTATTTACTTTGGCAAGCAAGAACGTACCCTCCAATTGTACTTGTGACAACTATACATGTCGATTTATTTTAAATAAATGTACTGTTTGCTCGTCATTCTGTATGTCTTACAAATTAGCTGAGATAAGGCGTACTTTAACTAAACGAGATAGGACACACCATTGTTTAGGCGTTGCCCAATCCATGAAAACATTACATCGCCTCAAAGAGCCTGCGCAAGTCCTACGGGCGAGAGAATGCACCTGCTATTAGTGCTGCTGGAAGGCATACTAGATCTGGTTCTTTGGCAAAGTTGATGAGTTTGTCGATGCAAATGTATAGCTTTATTTAGGGTGGCTTTTTTGTCACGCCAACCACACTTTGATATGAGGTGCCATAATGTTTCCTCCGAAAGTTTGTGGTGTCATATCATTATAACTGAGGTACTTTGACTGCCAAGTGTTCGTACAGAAGCATTATTTGCAGCTTCCCTCCACGTTGTGCCGGCTGGCTGCTGCTGCGTGGCTGCTAGAGTGGAGGGCATGTGTGTTTGGAAATGTGCCCGAATATATAACTCGAGCCATTGGGCATGTTAAATTGGCCAAATACCACTGGCCACGAGCCAGTTCTTCGCCAATGCAGCTGAATGAGTATTTGTAAGTTGATATATGCCCTAACAGAAGAGTAGGAAAAGAGGCAAAAACTTAAAGAGGTCAACAACGGAAGCATGTACAAAGGTAGTGTACAAATTGCTTTGTTCCATTCCACGCCATTAGGAGGTGCATGCGTATTTATATGCAGATGATATCCCCTCCGTCACATCAGACAGTGAAATTCACTCCCGGTACATCGTTTGGAAAACTGCCTCTACGATGGAGAAATCTGTTCAGACAATATTCGCGTGTGTTCAGTATTAGCAAGTGTTCAATATTATTTTTGTTCTGCTAAATAATCATTTTATCACATACGTCTGCTACCATCTCGAGACAACACATCAAATAATGTTAGTTAAGTATTTGGGTGCAGTCTGCGATGCTTTCCTGAACTGGCTCGGACACATTAGCCATATAGCTAAAAAACACGGGGATACCTAAGCACTTCTTATGAGTTGTGAATGCGAAAACATTTATGTCCAACTGAACGCCGCTGAGCGGACCTTTGAGTTTTTCGCTGCGAGTAATGTACCATAGCAGTACGTGATGACCGAGCCAGCCAGCAGCATCAACCTGTGGTGCCAACGCGGCATGCCACCGACCCGACGTCCTGCTCGACAAAAGACCCAGGAAACGTGCCACGTGACTACCACGCCTAAGATAACCCATCTCGCCCTGCGATGTCACGTCGCCGTACCTGCTCCGTCGACGCGCGCTGGTGATATGGCATCGTGGCGATGCCCGCTCCCCTCACGCAAGACCTGGCGCGCTGTCGCGGCCCAGATGGTACTCTGATTCGCCCGTTCTGGTCCATCGAGGTGCGCTCGTGACGTGACGCGACGGCGCGTTTCGCTGCTACAGATGCCGCGGGCTTTTTCGCTCAAGGAGTAATTTGATGCATGAGTATAAATATAAGGGCAGTCGGCACACGACGCAAGCTATGCAACAGTTGCAAACGAGAACAGTTGTTCGCGAAAGTTTCTATTGAAAACAGGAGAGACCCTCGTTTATTATCGACAAAATGTATGTGAATCCTTATTTATAATTCTAATGCAATAGTTTCTGCCTCATGCCAATTTATAAATTAGGCCCTTTTCTTCAGATATAGGAGTAGGCCTTGCTGCTGTGCTGGGCATCACTAAAATTTGTCTCCAATAATGTACATAAGTATGCTGTCAATATTGTGCAGATATCATTCATTGACGGTACCAACATCATTGAATATTTATCATGCTGCTATAAAAACACTGCATACCAGTGCCATTTCCCAGCCTTTGTTATATTTTGGTGTACAGTGGCCACGGTTTTGTACAGTCAGGTGGCTGTTCTACTAAGTTTGCTTATTCCAGAAGTGTACGCATCTTGGAAGTACCTTTTATTCGCGGTACGCGAGAATGCAAAACATGTCTCTTCTAATATACCAAGTGACACATTGCAAGATACACAATGGGTTTACCAATAAACACGGTCCTTGCGTCGGGTGCTTCAAAGAGTTATGCAATTCTTCTTATTTACTGAATTTCGGGTGAACGAAAAAACTGCTGGCGGTACTGTGAACCATATGTATTATTTTCACTCGTTCAAAAAGCATCGATCTTCCTGTGAAGTTTGAGGCATGTTAGATGGGACATCCTGGATAGAAAGACTGAGTCAAGCCGTAAGGTTTATACAATGCTCATGGCGAATATGAAGCATGCTAAACAAATATACTAAAAATTTACAGCTATAGGAGAACAATGCGGAATTTTAGCGAAAGCAGTTGCGTACGATGGCTTCTGGAAAGATTGGAAATATTAAATATATCGATTGCAACTGTTGCATTATGTCTTACCGTTTGTCTGTTGCATACCACCTGCAAACTCCATTGATGAGGGTATGCATTGGTCACATCGGATCTGGAAGAGAAAAAAAAAAATCTTGTCTGTGTTGCTCATTGACAGCGATCGCAAGTTTACCCGCTGTACTTGAACTCATCGGATGGTGTTCTAACCATACGGGGGTGACACATGTTAGCGTGACGCAGCGCGCAAGGCAACCGCTGCCGGGAAAAGGTAACAGCGCCCTGGCAGCTACCAGGCGCTTGATAAAGCGGGAGTCATGAGGAGCACTGCCAGTTGCGTTGGACACGTCGAACCTCGAGGATGCATGAAACGAGACCGACCGGACCACCGGCTAGTCAGCCACAAAGTGAAATACTACATAATGCACAGCTTAACGTTAACCGTGCGTTCGGTTCGGAGCAGTGCATGCACACGCCAGCTCAGGAGGACCGATACTGACCTTGCTGTGCATGTGCGCCAAATGCTCACGCGAACTGCAGAATGCTGAACGCTGGCCGGGCAGCATGACCGAACCGACAGAGCGAAGCGTTCACGGTACGTTTCCTTCACCTTGTCGCTTTTGCACACAAACGTACTCCGGGTTTCTGAAGACTATTTAACCTTCCCCAGCAATTGCGAACGCACCGTCGACAGTGGGGCCACACAAAGGCCGCTAAAGAAATGTACGTCGCGTAACCGTCTAATTGCTTTCGCAATACAAAATTGGCCACCTTACCAAGGACGAAGCATAGCCAGCGCTACAAGCCAGCGTAGCCAGCGTAGCCGGCATAGCCAGATGGTTTTAGCCATGTTACGAGTGCTTGGATGGTTTTACCTCCGTGCTGTACCTTATGGAGGGATGTACTGGAGGCAGCCTAACGCTACCTGTGTAGCCTCTCGGCATGTTGGAGAGCGACGGTATCGAGCGTGTTGTATGTTGTCCAATCGTTCGGGTCGTTGCTGTGAATTGTAGGCCACTCCGTGCACCCACGGACCACTCTAAAATTTATCACTGAAAGGTATGGAGCAGGCTACTCCTTATCTGTAGAAAGTAATATGAAAAGTTGGGCGAGTTGGTGATTAATCATCGCACCAAGGGGGGCAGCTGACTGACGAGCACAAGGCGGAGGGACACAAGGATACACGGCACTCGCTGGTGTGGCGCGAGTGTCGCGTATAGTTGCGGAAAGTTTTCACTATCAGGGTATGCGGCAGGTCCTGGCATGAATCTGAGTATCACGCAGTGGCCTCTTGAAGGTAGCAGTGTAGATTAATGACCATGCGCGCGCCGATTCATCCCTCCTGAATGGGGGGACGGGATGAATGTCGATGAGGTAGTGTTCCAAGGCACATCGGTTGCTTTTCCTTCTCTATCGGGCGTCGATTCCTGATAAAAAATAGCGTGAGGACGATGGTGGTGGCGGCGACACCTGTAGGTTTGCCCACTGGTGTCGCCCACTGTGGGTTTGCCCACAGGAAGAACAGACCAAGTATTATTTACATGCGTAATGTATAACGGCGGCTGGTGCAAGAAAGTACCAGGACTAACATTTTATATATATTTACAAAGTTTGTGAATACATGTGGCAATGAAATGCTATATCTTGGTCCTAACTTTGCCACAGCAAAATTTGACATTTTGGTCTCTCTTAAAGAGATGAGTACAAAATGTCTAATAATTGAACAGCAGTTTGGGCTGCTAGACGAGCAATATATGTGTGGGTGTATGCATAAACGAAATAAAAGTCTATTTACACTCCCATCAAAAAAAATGCGTAGAGTTATAGTGAACCATAACTAGGTTATCGTGAACTAGAACACGTATTAGGGTGCACTTTGGGCTTAAAATAAAAATGAGGTGGTGAGCGGAATTGGGAAAATAGTAATGCTGCCAGCGCTGACGTTTAACACCTTTATTTTTTTCCCTTAAAATGATAAACATTATCGGAATTGCAAGTTAAGTAAATGAGTTGAGCCGATTGGTGTTGGACATTTATGTAAAGTAAAAAATTACGCAGCCCAAGGCCTACGGTATGGTCCAGAAGGCTTAAGAAGTCAAATAGGTAGAGAGCAGAATAATGAGGTTTGAGGAAGAACTCAAGAGTGTGGACTATTACAAATGAGCGACTACGCAGCACCACCATCTCTGAATCAAAATCGTCGAGAAAGAATGGAGGACGAAATGAAAATGCTAGCATCAAAGTACCTCGTAATGATAAGTGCACGCAAAAACATGGAGTCATCACAAGAGAAGAGATAAAGACGTAGCTGGTAAATTTGATGCACGTGATAGACAGAATAAAGTCAATGGACGTGCACGTAGAACGACAAGCACGAAATCAGGGAAGAAAATTTGTACGCCAAACAAAGGGCAGTGCCCTACATTCTGAAGCCTGACCTGGCTGTCTGTCGACTTCAATATACAGGAATGAGAGAGCTAAAAAGGAACATGCAACAGGGTGATGCATGTGTTTGCTGTCGACGAAATTCAGTGACTGCTCAACACACTTTAACGTAATGCCAAGATATCCATCAAACCTGAACCATAAAGAAGATCTACCTTCCAATCCACCGTCGATGCTCAGTGGCTGTGGTGTTGGGCTGCTTAGCACGAGGTCGCGGAATCGAATCCCGGCCATGGGGGCCACATTTCGGTGGCAGCGAAATGCGAAAACACCCGTGTGCTTAGGTTTTGGTGCACGTTAAAGAACGGTCGAAATTTCCGAGTCCTCCACTGCTGTGTGCCTCATAATCAGAAAGTGGTTTTGGCACGTAAAACCCCTTAATTAAAATTTTTTAAACTCTACCTTCCAGAAGCGCCAAGGTTTAAGTCTCACCGCAGAAGAGGTAGAGATGTTTAGAGTAATTGTGGAAGCAATCTGGAACTATATGATGGCGGGTTCGTTACAGGAGTGGGTAAGCTTACAAGTTAAGCAGAGAGGGGCAAAATACTATTCTGCAATAGACATGTGAAACTTGATTAGCTCTCGCGTGCTAGGTGACGTTTCTTGCATGCCACCTAAAAGGGGATCACATTGCAGGTCATCATTTTGATCTAGCACATTTTGTTGATCGAACCTTTTTGTTAAGGTTCCTGTTAACCCCCTTTTGCCTATGGGTGTCTTCGCTATCGATGGAGCTCTATTTTGTTTCCTTCATGCTTTTCTGATTTTAGCCAGTCTTAATAAGGGCTAACAGTGAAGTAATTGCTTGGACGCCGCTGAATTGTTGGTAGCATAGAGGTATGTGTGGAGCAGTCATTACAAATGGTGGATAGCCCTAATACCCGGTGCCACGCCGGGCTGCACACATTCATAAAATACATCCGTAGAGGGTGGCGAGCTTGTGAGATGGCGGCTTTTAAGCTGCTGGTGGACGTCATGGACTTTTTTGGAGATACGCACACTAGTGCCGAACGGGAGGCGATGAAGCTAGAGCTGATTTGTCAAAACCGGTCTCAACAATATGCTCTTCAATATTTGCTCTTGACGGCTTTCTTTAACAGCTGTATATTACAAAGGCATTAACTGAGATAAACAAAAATAAATTATTCTTGTAAGATTCTAGGTAAATGTCAATCACAGTCAGTCATTCCAGGCGGATATGAGCAGACCCCCCCCCCCCCCCCGCGCCCTCTATAGCGCCTACTTTGCTGCTCTGCGCATCTGCCACTGTTCATCTCGAGTTCTTGTGGTGTACGTATCATTATTTGAGTCGCTAATGATGGACACTTTGCGCCCTGATATCAATATTCTTCGATTAACAGACATTATTCTCGAGAAATGCAGTAAAGCATACTTATTAATAGATGCTCACGGTTCTTTGTGCGAAAGCAGTGACTAAACTGATATATGAGCGCTCGTAAATCAACCTAGTAGATCGTCGGCGAAAGCTCAGCTTTGTGTTTAAGAGCTTCGTCAGTGACAAATTTCTGTACGACTCGCATGATCGTGAAAATTATTTCGAAATGCACTGTAAAGTCTCTGTGATTATTGGGGGTGAGCTTTAGCTAGCAAAAACAGTGCACCAACTCCCCGAGCAGAGAAAGAGAGCGGATTTATTTGAAGGAAGGCAGAGAGATCAGCCTGAGCTAGCGTTCTAGCGGGCTGCTTGACTCTTCGGTTGTACTGCAAACCGAATATATACAGGATGCTTTTCTTTATGCCATGCATATTTCTTTTAATAAAAAGAAATAAGAGCAGCGAACGTGGCGATCTTGGAACGAGTTCCTAGGCGTGGCGGACATACTTTGCTGCTAATAATGTGAGATTTGCCGCTTTTTTCGCGCTTCTACGACACTGGGTTTCAATATTGCCTAAATTTACCGTTGAAATTCGATTATAATTATCTCGAATTAAGTGTAGCTTCAAATTTCCTTTTTGAGATGTAGGGTGCATTAAGATCTGAGTCCTACAATTCGCCATTTAAACTGCCCCCAACGCCCTAGTAAAAGAAGTAACATTTATTTTTGGTAATTAATCTACTGAAGCTCGCTTTATTATCGGAAAGTATGTCTGCATCGACTGGGAACTTGTCTGCAAGAACGTCATGTTGGCTGCGCTTATAGACTTTTTATAGAAAAAAAACCTGTATTGTATAAAAGAAACTATATACAGTCTAGAACCACTGTGTCTAGACAGAAAAGTGAGTAGTACTGACTGCCATTATTTTTCTACACGCTTACTTGCCATATAACGAGGAATATGCAGTGGCTCACACCCTGTTGCGCATTAGTAGGGTAACCAGAATATAAGAAATTAATTGATGTGAAAGAACCAGTAGAACAAAAAACATTATTCTGCGGTGCTATGGGCCAAAATCACGATATGATTATGAGGCACGTCACAGTGGCAGACTCCGAAATGTGAATCTCAGTATAACTACACAAGCGTTCTTGTGTTTCGGCCTACTGAAATAGACCGCTGCAGTCGGGCCTGAACCCTCAACCTCGAGCTCAGGACAGCAACGCCATGGCCACTAAGTTAGCGTAACGAGTTACCATTGAATATTATCCGCTATTTTATTATTCCTGCTTTACATTAAATTTACATATACGAGAATGCTATAGGGGCAGCTTTCATGTCACGATTATTGTTTAACTACTCAGAATAGAGGTGCGTCATTGGTAATGCTTGTAAGGTGAACGTGCTGTGCTATATAAGCTGTTTGTTTGTCAAAATAATAGAACTCCCACGCTTAATTACTCCAGCGCACCCAGGTGGTGGAGGTAGGCAAAGAAAGCTTAAGAAGCTGATCCGAGCATGCTTATAGTTAGTATCTAGAATGAAAGCGACACTTAGGTGACAATGGTAGCGGCAAAAGCAGTGGGTGATTGTCAAATCGAAACCGAACTATAGCTGATTCCGACCGGCCGCTCTAAACAAATGACGCAGAAAGCCAGAGATAGAACTCATAAGGACAGCTGAAGCTTCGGGATGGAGCTGCAAGTGTCGCGTTGGATGCAAACTCAGGTGGAGTGACGGGCCGAGTGTGTGTGACGAGTGACGAGTGACGAGTGACGAAAATGATCGCACGCAAACGGAAATAAAGATTAGTAAAAATATCAGTGGCGATGTCGCGGTAAATGCGAGACAAATGCGTTAACATCACGTCGCACCTTTTTGAGATCCTAGACCCATATTTAAACAACGTTCACCACATTATAAAGTTCTGGTATGGAGCTCATACTTGTCTCTTTTCTATCATACTTATCTGTTTGACTTTTGTCATCGCGTCTGCATCCGTGAGCTAAAAGTCATGGCATGCTTCAGCCTGTGTTGTGGCGTGCTTTAGCCGGCACTTCAATGCATGTAGAAATAGATCAACTATGCACTAGTAGCGGCTGAGGATGCAACTCATGCAGCTTTCAAGATGCTTCAAGTAAATGTTATTTGTAGATGAAGCCGCTTCTATGATCAATGCCATTCTGCGTGGCTCTTCAAGCAGACATTCGCTTGAAAGTTGGTGCCTTGAGAAGGCAAAATTTCTGATCGCTTCTGTAGAAGCCAGATGACTCCCACACACAAAGCATTTCGTTGTGCTTTCTAATTATATCGGTTTGCTCCCCAAAAGCACCACGCCGAGCCAAATATGCCGCGGCGGCTACGCTCAGAGGGCACGCCGTTAGCGCCTTCATCTCCGCTAGCAGAAGTATGATGAGCAATTTTACCGACCAAACCCTGTTTCACTTTAAAAGTGGGCTTATCAGTCTAAAAAGCGGCAAGAGTGGCAGTGAATAATGTCCCGCAATGCAATGCTGCTTCAACCGGCGACGACGACAAAGAATAGTTCTTCCTCTGATCATTAAATATTTTACTAGCTGAACACTTCTCGGAAACTTCGTTTCTTGGCATGACCACCCCATGGTGCGCACATTTGGTGCGCACATTTGGTGCACGGAACTAGAGAAAGAAGAAAGGGACCAGAGTGTCCTGTAAAGCAATGAAGAATAAAGGAAGTTAGTTGAGAGAGAGACCACCGTGGAAAACTTGGTGCGTTCTAGTATCGCGACATTAGCTGCAAAATAGGAGTCGGTGCTTCTATCTTACTGCAAGACAGCGCCATTAAGTCCCGAAAACTCCCTTCGCGAAGGCTCTTGCTGGCCTGTGCCATCGGTAGTAGTCTCATTGTAGAAATATCATAGTTAGTTACGCTTCATAAATATTGCTTTACTAGAATGCACGCAAGCAGAGGGCTGGCCGTAATCAAGCTTGCTGCATTAATGGTAAAATGTACTCAGGTTGCCTTTGAATGCGTTCAAGGCCCCGTACTTCCCTTACAACACACACACACACACACACACACACACACACACACACACACACACACACACACACACACACACACACACACACACACACACACACACACACACACACACACACACACACGCACACACACACACGCACACGCACACACACACACACACACACTTGTGCGTGTGCGCGCGCGCACACGCACAAGAATACACTAGTTAATTGCTGGTTGTATAACTACAGGTATTAGTTTTATCAATACTTACTTATACGTCAGCATGAACATGATTCCAAGAAAGCAGGTCAGCATTTTGAACGAAGACATGGCAAGGTAGGATCGGCTAAGCTGCTATTCAGGACAAGAAAAGGAGTCTCTGAAAGTCCAACGTTTTTACATTTTTATAGGTGAATGCTCGGAGGCGCGTTTCAAGCTACGTCAGAACAATAGAATTTTCAAGCTAATGTTCTGCCTCGAAGCAAGGTCAGCAATACCTTTTTACGGAAACTTCTCAGACAGAAAGTACGCCATGTGAACAATTGTAGTGCGCTTAAAATGCCGCGTTGTGCATGTAGAAACCAATAGAGGACTATATATGCTCAGCACTCATATATCTAAAAGACACCTGCTACGCTTTCCATATACAGCTGGAAGAGCCGTATCAGATCTTTTATATTCCAGGTGTTTAATACTATTCGCTTATCGATTACATCGTTAATTGGGCTCTGGTAACTTTTCTTTAAATGGAATGTCATATGTAGCTGCAGTCAAATGTAAAATGGACGCTAACCATGAACATAAAAAATTACAACAGGCTTTGGCACCCGTATGGGAGCCTAAATTTGTTCAATTGGTTGTGAGCAAGCATACCGCATGGGTGCCGAAGCCTCTTGTTAATATGTTCTTGGCTGCTGTCCATTTCACATTTTACTTTGAATAGCTCTTACAAGGCTAGTTTTCGTCAAACACTTGTCTCCATATGTATTGTTGACATCGTTATGAACGTGGTGCTTAAGTTGTACTATAATTTCAGTGTATTGGGAACGAATAGTTGCAGGACGTGTTAACTTTGCTTTTCGTATGTCACTGCGTTCAAACGTCTCGCCGGTCGCCTAACATTTGCTTTAATATACCACGTTTCCATTTAACACACATTTTCTAATTTCAATAGACCATTGACTGTCGGGCCTTTGCAATACATGACGTACTCAACTCTACTTCCTTTTATTCTCAACTGAAATATGAGCTACACTTGTTTTCTCTTCATCTGAATTCTTTGTCCCTTATTAGCCTTGACGTCGCACCTAATATCTTGGTTCCATCGGTTATTTCCTTGCTCCTCAGCTTGTCGCCAGCCACGGGAGCATTCTCTAAGCCCTACGCAGATTCAATAATGCCCGTTCCTGCGGCGGGTGTCGGCGTTGTGCTAAGGCGTAACCGATCGAGCGAGCACAGCGGAAGGGGCGAGCAAGCGCGGAGGGCAGCGAGGGAGGAGGAAATCGGCGAGAGCGAAGAGGCGCCGGGAGGAGAGTGGAGAGGACGATGCTGTGGTACCAGGAAGCGGAAAGCGGAGCAGGGTATGGCGTAAGCGTGAGAAGAAACGCGTAATGCCGCGCGAGACATGCTGCGAACGGTACGAGGTGGCACTAGAGCAACGGGCTGTCGCATGGAGGAAGGAAACTCAGGAGAGGCCCTGACGTCTGTCTTTGTGCAGCTAAAGTGAAGCCGGAAGTTGGCGTTGCTCATGGCATTGCTCCGCCTTTCGGGCCAGCTCTCCTCTCTTGCTTACGTTTCTCGCGAAACCACGTCGCGCTGCGCGTAACCGGGCTGCTCGGACGCGCGCGCTCCGCAGCAATACTAAACAATCGCGATGTCTCATTGCATTACCGTTGCCGAAGTCACGTTAAAAAAAGTTCATAACGAACTTCGGAAATTGGGCCGTGAGGTCGAATCGGCTGCTTTTACCGTCTTTTATTAAAATAAACATGCTTTATAAGGCCAGCCCACTGACCTGTTCTCATCAACCGCAGGTACCGGCCGCTGCCCAGTTTTGGCGTTTCTTTAAAAAAGGTCACCTTTATCGCTGCCTTCTCTTTGCTTTTCTCTGCTTGGGCTATATATCTTGCGAGCTGGACGTCTGGAAATACGAAATAAAAAATTGTGCGCATTCTCGCTCCACTGCAAGAACGAAATGGAGATACGAACGACACACCGATTCATTTGGAGTTTATGAGCACAAACACATTGTTGCTTGAGGAATCGTCGTTTATTGAACAAACTTCGGGTTACCGCGCATTACCCGCCGATTGTAATTTCTGACTCTGCGTTTAGATTCATTGACAATGGCCTGATGTGCCTTCTTACCACTGTAAGTGAAGCATCACGGAACTAAAGTTTTGGGATAACCGGCGCACGGTGCAGAACAGTACGCGCGTAGAACCGGTCTACATGCTACCATAGAACAGCCATTTGATGTGTTCGCAGGCGTACGTTCTGTGGAGCCTTGCCTACTCTTACAGCACATGCGCTTATAACCTTCACTTCCGTGCGCTTCTCGCGCGCACAGATAAGATACGCCTGCAGTAAGGAGGATTCGTTCCTTTAGTCAAAGCGGCCGCATCTTTCCCATCTTCCAGGATGAAGCGTCGGCTGCAGGCGCACGGTGCCGAGGGCAGCAAAATGCACATATTCGGCGTAACGTACTTTCTATCAGCCCTTGTATTGAGGTACACCTGTGCAGGTGCGCATGAACCTCGAACGCGCTTTGCTTAAAAGACTTCGTGCTGTCGCGAGTGCTGCGAGGAACAAGCAACAGTTAAGCAACGTTAAGCAAGTTGTTACTGAACACGAACTATATATGCATTCATAACGTACGTTCTACGTGCCGCACCATACGCACCATGCGCCATGCATCATGCACCATGCGCCACCAATGCACCATATGCGTTGTCAAATGCAGGAATCACTGACCTGCAAGGCTTTCATTGTACAGATTCTGAAACGCATCAGTTTCGGCCTGCGATGACACGTTAGCATTATTCCGCAAGACGGCAAAATTTCCCGCGGGTATTCATTCGTGCGTTGCCATTGCCGTGGCACGGTACATTGCGTACGGCGTTGCATGCGCGTTCCTTTCACGAAGTTTAGTTGTTACTGCCCCACCTGGCCACAGCAACATCCAGGAGAGCACGGTCCAGATAACCCAGTGCAACAAAACACGGAGACCAACGCAAAGCTGCCCGCACGGCGTCTTTGCCATGGTACGAAACTTACGGAGCAACACGTGTGAGCGCACACAACCATAACGAAGCCGCCATTGTGGCCCGAAAGGCGTGGCCTCTACGGCAAAGAAATAAAAAAAAACAGCAAGAAAAAGGATTACCTGATACGTCATTTTCTCCACAGTTTTCTCTTAGCGCGCAGAGGGGGTAGGGCCTCTCCTCAGTTTCCTTCCTCCATGAGCTGTCGTCATTTCTCCGATAGGATGCGGCGAGCGCGTCGCACGAGCTATCACTCATGCGCTGCTTGAGCTAAGGTCTGTCTGCAGCTGCTGCTGTGCTGTGAATCACGCTCAGACGTCATTCACGGGCTTCCTGTCGTTATTTCCTGATTAGCGAGGCAGTGGCGTCGCACTTTGCTCTGTTTGCAGCGTGCCGCACGAGACAGATTGTTCGTACCCGCCAATATATTGCGAAATGAAAACACGCATGTAGCTGCGGCAAATTTCGCATAACGGAGTATCGCAATCATCAGTGAGATTTTTATTTCCATGTCTGCAATTATTCGTGTTGTTAATTATTGCGCAATACGATTACATGCAATTTTCTGAGCTCGTTACTATCATAGTTATTTGCCTCAAGTGAAGGCCAACGCAAAAATGACCCGATGCGCAAATTTGTTTGTACCGATTAGTTTAAATGGTAACGCATTATAAGGCCATGCCTGCAAACTTCATTAGAGCTTAGGCTCAAAGCCGGAAGACAGCGACGCTGCACTCAATTGACGTTGCAAAATGAGGCTTCGCGTGGAGTACCAGCGAGAAACTCGCGCGTTATCTAAATGTCGGCCCTTCCTCAAAAATATATTTGCACCAAACCGGCAAATCTCCGATATGTCAAAGGCCAACGGTGGTAAAGACAGCCAAAGTACAAATGGCGTACTAAGGACAAAATACTCGTAATTGTTCTTGAAGAAAGATTAATTTCTTTGAGTGAGACCTCCCACATTCAGAATGTCGGTCGTATTTCATTATTTTAAACATAACTTATGGTGCGTACATCGACCGGGAACAAAAGAACGACGAAGACAAGCGCTGTTAGCGATGGCCGACGAACTAGAACTATACTGAAGCAGGGTTTGGGTGCGGAATAGTTGGTATTCTATTGTGTCGAACATCACTTCCAGCGCGTACATAGACAGGTGCCAAAAGAACGACGAAGCGCTTGCCTTCGTCGATTTTATTTTGCTGTTGATCGAGAGAAAATGGTATCTTAGACATCGATAGCAATTCTTGAATGAATGTGACCTGCCTAATCTTTATTAAATGTCATCAGCGGGATCATTACCACTTGTGGGGCCGGATATCCCTAGATATTAGGTGGATAAGATAAGATAATTAAAAAACTAAACATGAAAATGCAACACGCAGTTAAAATTCTAAGACAAATTGCAAAACACTAACTGAAAACGCCCATGTATTACGATGAAGTAACGAAAGAAAGAATGTTATACTATAAGAATGCCGCAAGGATGGACGGGCGATGTGAGCATAGAGAAAATTAAACCGCATAAGTTCTTCCGTGTACGTAAAATTGAACAATTTGCTGTGTAATAAAAATAGCATACAGCCTTAAAACCAATTTTTGTTTGGTGGGGCACGACCAGGGCCCAAGCACTTTGGGTGCACAGAGTGAGTCGCTGTCTCGGTTGTTCAGACGTCTCCGAATGATCTCTCGCTGCTTGTCAGATAGCTTCATAGGTCTAGCGTTATGGTCTATCTGACTCAAATTGCCAACACTGGCCTATTGGCTGCAAGAAAGGAAGTAGAGCTAATTCTGCTTGTACAGAATATTAGACTGCAGGATTGCAGTATAATTGCAGTCACACACTGCAGATTACAGTTTTATACGTGCATTCCACATAAACCGACGGTTTCGTTAAGAATGACAAAAAGTAAAAACGCAATTTCACAAAGAGCGATGTTCACACAGTTCTATATGCATAGGAATACAAATTTATTAACAAGTGCACAGTGTAGGGGTTGGAGGGCGGGACTTCGGGATGAAAACCCAAACTTGGGAGGGATTTATTCTACATTATGTACAGGGAGGTGAGCGACAAGTAACATTCGTACTGACATTACGGGCCGGCAGCAACTCGGACGCTGCGGCCCGCGGCAAGAAGTTCGAGAGAGGTGAATCAGGGAATCAGGGAATGTCCCAGAATCCTCAGGTCTCTCTGGAAGGCTTCTTATAAACCCTTCGAGCACTGTAAGTCACGTCATGTTTCACCAATGGGAGAGTCCGCTCCGATGACGCCACTTTCAGCCAATGGTAGGCGCCCGTGTCGCGGTGTCGCACCTGGCGGCTCTCTGCGGTCTTGCCTCGCAGACTGGCAATCCACTTCTAGGCTGGAGAAGGAGGGGGGGCGCTCATGCTTCATTGCACAAGGGCCCACCTGCACCCGGTGGCTCGGCTCCGCAGCGGTAGCAGATGCCTTCTTCAAAGCCGAAGGGGGACGATTGAGCTCCATTGTACGAGGCCCCCTTCTAATCCCGGCGACGCACGAACTTGTTGGCACGTGAACTTGTTGCCTTAAACTTGTTTGCTCGGCCGCTTCTCTGGAATGCACTTTCCTGCTTCTGCATTCCTCAATTAGCTGTGCTGCAATCCGATGTGGTCTGGGGAACTCGAAGTAATCGCAGGAAACAGCTCCATATCTAACAGCTCGTCCTCGCCCCGGTTGTTCTGAATGGCCGGTGAACTCAATTCGCTGGCCATGAGGAACGCTGAAAGAAGCTGCAGGGTACTGGGGTCAAGCCTCGTTTGACAACCCTCGGGATCCTGGGCCCTGGAGAACATACGTCAAACAAAGCAAACAACACAGCGCTGCACCACGCGTAAGCGCAGGCTCTCCACCCCTGACTCGCCAGGCTATTACTGAGTCAAAATCAACCCTGATCTTTTAGTTCCCCAATTTTGACAAAACAGTTGTAACCACCCTCCCAAACAGCCATCCATTTCTCCTCGAATGCCGACAAGACCAGAGTACTATTGTTGTTGCAAAACAAAAGGGTCGTTGACGATGCAAACAACAAATGAAAACAGCCGAACATAACTTAAGTGGCCTAACTACACGAACAGCATGTTTCCAATCTATCGCAGTGGCGTACTTATCGCACGTAATGGTGCCACTGAACAATCTGGTCAACCTCACAAGTACGTAATCACAAGCGCGCTAGCCTTGTGGTCACTATTCAGAACGCATACTTGTGTCATAGGCAAACTCTTCATTACGCTTACTCACGTTTCTTCCCTGAAAGTCCTACAGGACACGTGACATAAACGAACAATTAAACTTGCGGGACTTACACACTCCGCAGAACCCTTAAAATAATGCGTCTTTTAATAACTCGTTCCACGCGTACTTATCAGAGAAGTCAGAATACGGCTGCCCTCCACACACACTAGCAACCCAGTCATAAAGTCTGCTTCCTTCCGTCCACACAGGACACGCGCTAATGGAACTAAGAACGCTTCTCCGTGCAACTCATGCACTTACTGAAAATCTACGCGCTTAACCTTCGAAAATCCAAAAACACTTAAAAAGAAAGAAGGTTAAATAACACAGGCGCGTTACGATAGGCCTCTCAACAATAACCTTGACCCTCAGGTTACTCACACACACAAAAAAAGCCTATCTACTTATTAATGAGCATCTCGCGAGACTACATGTTTACTTAAAACGCATCTTTCAAATCTCGAGCTTCTCAAACGAAAACACAAACAATGCTCATACCTTTACATATTGAAAGAAAACCTAGTCTCAAATCGCGAAATTTTCCGATGCTCAAAAATAAAACAAAACACGTTTTACTTCTACGGAAGCTCTCTTGGCTTCCCGTTCCCGATTGCTTACGACTGACTCATACTTTCAGCCTGACCCGGGGTTGTCGAAGTTTCAAAGCTATTCTGGCTGCCGAGAGACAACAAAAGGGCCGATTCGCTATCAGCTCCCCCAAGACGTTACGGTCTCCTGCCAATTTGCGTCCACGCGCCCCGCTTTCAACACAAACTCGATTGACCGCGTCGCTACTCCCCACCTGGTCTCGTCCTGCCACCTTGCGTTTCTTCGAACTGCACGCTGAGCTGTGAAAAGAACTACGGAACGACGAGGAGTTTAACAGCCTCGTGCCCTTTGTCCGCGTCCGTGCAGAACATGCTTCGCAGTCCCCTTTGGACCGGTGGTTTGAACATTTTGGGTGCGTCAACATCGTCAATGACAACCGCACCTTCTTCCTCGCGCCCTGCCCTTTTGGGTTTCTCGCCATTTTTGGCGGCGCTACATTAATTACCGACTTTCGGTCTTTACCGCGCTTCTTTTTACGGCGCTTTCTCTTTGCACTCGCCTTCATGTCGCCTTCTCGTGCCTCGTGCTGGCCGGTACACATTTCGTCGGCCCGGATCGGTCTCTTACCCGCACAGTCTGAGTGATTCTCACTTAAATCAACACTCTCTCTGCCTCGACTGGCGGACAGCTCAACCGACTCTGGCACAATGCAGCAGGCTTTACTCGAGTAAGACAACTCGCACTCTTGCGAACTGCCTTCTACTACATTGCCCAGCTCACGCTGTGCATCGGCACACAGCCCGTCGGTATCGATCGCTGTCTCACGCGCACAGTCCGAATGATTAACTGAATCATCCCTATCTAGGCCATCTAGACTGGCGGAGAGCCGCACCGATCCCTGAACAATGCAGTTGTTCTCTCGTGAGCTACGGAGCTCGCCACCCCGAGAGCTATTCTCAACTGCATCGTCCAGCTCGCACTTCACTTCTGCACGCAGATCTGGCTCTACATGGGTGCTCCCTTCTGTCTGGTCAGCAGTACCCTTTTCTTCGCTAGCAACCTCGCTAACATTACCAGCGACGCACACGCTCGGTAACTGTGCCAATTTGTTCGCAGCTGGCCTAGCTGTCTCTACAGTCATCTGTTGGCACAGCACCTCGTCGCTCTCTTTGCGGCCTTTAACGGCCTCTGTTGCCACTAAGGCATCGTTAGCAGCTAGCCTTTTCCCTTCACTTATGAATCTGCAGCTAATCTCACAGGCACTACTCTTTTCGTCGGCTTCTGGCGAAAATCTGCTAGATGCTTCCTCATTCTTTCGCTCTGTACTACTTACAGAATTCTCAGACAGCCGTTGTCTCTGTGCCAATAACTGATCACAATGCTGTATCTCTTTGATCAGTGCTGCCTTCTCTCTCTCATACTTTTGCTCACGCTCAAGCTTACGTTGATTCTCACGATCGTGAAGCTCACACCTAAGGGTAAGTTCTTGAAGCTCATGCTTCCGTTCATTCTCGCGTTCTTCACGCTTATGCTTACTCCTAAGCTCACGACGCTCTCGCAAACGTACACGACGCTCACGCTGCCGAGGCTCCTGTATCACCTCCCAAGCAAGCTTAATGCTTTCATCATCATTGCCACTATCGTTAATCGCCTTTATGATAGCTGGCGTTTTCATCCGTTCGTCCGCCTCAACTCCCAAATCGTCGCACACCAACAACAAGTCTAACCTCGTCAACCTTCTAAGATCCATGGCAGCTGCCCCGACAGGTGGCCAAAACTGTTTTCCTTAATTAATTTGTGCAAACACACAATGCAACAAACTCCCGATTCCCAGAACTACAAAATTGAACACACAACCTTTGAGTCTGGCGAATCATAAGGAAAAAAACCACGCGCTCACTTACGGTTGCAGCACCCTGCCATCCGGTTCATTTGTCCGCTGTTACCGGTTCCTCCGGATTCCCTGGGTCGAAGGCTCGCTCCTTCTTCGCTACTCCCAGTTTCTTCGGACCTCTTTCGACGAAGGCTCTCTCTTCTTCGCTCTTCCCGGTTCCTTAGGATCTCTCTTGACGAAGGTTTATCCGTAGCGCTGCCACCAGCTGATGCATTCGGAGGCGATCCTACCGCTGCCAACCAGATGTAGGGGTTGAGGGACGGACTCCGGGATGGAAACCACAACTTGGGAGGAGGTTTATTCTACATTATGTACAGGGAGGTGAGCGACAAGTAACATTCGTACTGACATTACGGGCCGGCAGCAACTCGGACGCTGCGGCCCGCGGCAAGAAGTTCGAGAGAGGTGAATCAGGGAATCAGGGAATGTCCCAGAATCCTCAGGTCTCTCTGGAAGGCTTCTTATAAACCCTTCGAGCACTGTAAGTCACGTCATGTTTCACCAATGGGAGAGTCCGCTCCGATGACGCCACTTTCAGCCAATGGTAGGCGCCCGTGTCGCGGTGTCGCACCTGGCGGCTCTCTGCGGTCTTGCCTCGCAGACTGGCAATCCACTTCTAGGCTGGAGAAGGAGGGGGGGCGCTCATGCTTCATTGCACAAGGGCCCACCTGCACCCGGTGGCTCGGCTCCGCAGCGGTAGCAGATGCCTTCTTCAAAGCCGAAGGGGGACGATTGAGCTCCATTGTACGAGGCCCCCTTCTAATCCCGGCGACGCACGAACTTGTTGGCACGTGAACTTGTTGCCTTAAACTTGTTTGCTCGGCCGCTTCTCTGGAATGCACTTTCCTGCTTCTGCATTCCTCAATTAGCTGTGCTGCAATCCGATGTGGTCTGGGGAACTCGAAGTAATCGCAGGAAACAGCTCCATATCTAACAACAGTTAAGAAATTGCGACCTAAAGACGGACTGGAAGGAAATTTTCGACCGCCTAAAAAGCCTGGTTTACGGTAGTGTAGATATAAAGGAGCCTCGGTGCAATATTGAACACTTGAAGTACTTCAGAAACCATTACCACTCACCGGAACTGACGCATCAACTAGACTTCGTGATTTTCCGCATTATCTCTGGGACAAGCCGGCGCCCGCATCTGCCCACGGCACGCTGAAGAATCCCGGAAATGACATTCTAGGGGTTACGTCATAGCGACAGCCACCAGGTGTGCGCGTTGTCTGTTTTGGCGCTGTCTAAGAGGTCTTAACACGAAATCTCTACTAATACCAGCCATGTGGCTTTAACAATATGGCGCCAAGGTCGTACACAACTCATTAAAACAAATTTAGACAAATTTGCGTTGCAGTTGGTCTTTAACGACCGAAAAAGCAAACCTTAATCTCAGGAGTATGGTGAGGCCGCAATCACTCAGCAAAGAACGTGTTTTACACTATACATATAACCGGCATATTGCAGTAATTAAATAATATGTCAAAGAAGGAGAATGCTATCGCGCTCTCAGACCGGCAACTGTTCTACGTATCCACAAGCCAGCTAAACGTTTTGGGCAATGCGAGCAAAGAACGACAGTATAAGCACGTGTGGTCCAATTGCAAGGACACATCGCTCAAGGACAAACGGCCATTGGTTGTACGCAGTTTGCAAAGAACCTTGTAGCGGACGTCCGTCTATACGTTGTGCCCGCTCCGCGGAAGGTTAGTTTGCCTCGTTTGCCGTGCATTGACTACGTGGGGGTCGTTGGCCTCTACTCGCCCGATGGGGGCGCCACTAAAGCCACTCGGTAAACCTGATTTTACTTCTGAATAAACGCAGTCGAATCTCTGTTCTCAATCTCTCAAAACGTGTATTACTCGTGTCCGCTAAACCGAGCTCTCAAGAAATGGGGACCCAGGAAATGTTTTTTTACGAACACTAGCCATAGGGGGCGCTGCTGCTATTCTGCTGACAGAGACATTGCCATGGTTACATTAACTGTCACCGCTGCAGAGCTTCAGCTTCCCAGCTTTCGGCCCAAGAACCATCGAGTTTGGTTTGCGGAAGCCGAGGCCAGTTTTCAACTCCGGTGCATCACTCCACAGGCAGCAAGGTACCTGCACGTGGCCACCGCGCTACCCTCCGACATCGCCGATGCCATAGACGTCTTGCTAGCTGGCACGGTATTACTTGCTAGGTGACTTGCAGCGCCTCGAACCCTTGGAAAAAAGTAGGCATCAACAGGTGCTCTCCAGGGAACTCAGTGACGAACGACCACCAGAATTCCTTCACTGGTTGTGTCACGTGTTGGGTGGCTACTCAGCAAGCGAAAGCCAGATTCCAATTTTGCACGAGCTGTTTTTGCGGTGCCTCTCACATTCCGCACGGGTGGTGCTCGTGGGTTCCAACGAGACGAGTCTCCATCGGATAGCTGCACTCACTGACCGCATATGCGACTGCTCCTCTGCGGCATAGCTGCCTATCGTCGCTGCGAGAGTCTCAAAGCCAGGAGACCGACTCTCGCTCCTGGAGGAAACAGTCGACCACCTTACCAGTGCAGTCGAGGAGCTGACGACGGCTTGATACATTGGTAACCAACTTCGGCGCAACCATTCTCCTTGAAAGTCTCACAACGCACCTATGAACCCGCTGCGCCAGTTATGCTGGTACTCCCGTCGCTTTCGCGAACAAGCAAGTCGCTGCACCCAGCCCTGTTCGTGGACGGGAAACGCAGCAGCCTGTCGATAACAGTGGCATGCAACATCAGCCCGCGCTCAAGCGGCCTATTCATCCTGGTCGACTGCATCACCGGCACCCGCCTCCTTGTCGACACTGAAGCCGAGCTGGCTATCGTTCCCGCCACGGCGGCAGATCGCCGACGCGGCAAGTTCACACCCACGCTTCACGCAGTGAACAATTATGTCATCGCGTCGTTATGCGCTCCGGCCAATAGCGCTAGATATCGGACTCTGACGCTTGCAGAGATCTATATTATCTGTTCGTTATTTGTGATCTTTGTGATCTTTGACGTCAGCTTTGCCATACTGGGAGTGAACTTCCTCAGCCATTTAAACCTAGATGTGAGTGTTCACGATTGGCGCTTAAAGGATATGGTCACATCCATCAATGTGCGTGGCCTGCAACCTAACCTTACCTCATCTGGCATCCAGGCGTTTCGGCTGGTCTCAATTTACCACAAGATACTAGCTGAGTACCCGCAACTCACCAAGCCCCGAAACGATTTGCTGCCCGTCAAACACAAGGTGACGCATCATACCACCATTACCGGCCCCCTCTCGTCGCTCAGCCACGGAGGATCGCTGGACGGAGGTTGGAATTACTGGAATTAAGCTGATTGGCCTATCATTTTTCAATTCTCTAATGCATCCCTTTTGTGGAATAGTATAGCGGTGGATTCTTTCTGTTCCGTGGATCTCTCGAAGTAAGAAGACATTTCGTATAAAGGGCGACAAGCGTTTCAAACATATCTCCTCCATCTTTGACTAAATCGGCTGTTATTACATAGTCTGTCATTTTTCTATGGTTCATGTTCTGTAAGGCCCTTATAACTTCATCGTTATAGAAAGAGCCCCTGGAAGGTGTCTATTATTACTTCAAATGGAGGTAGCGTGGCTTTTTTTGTACTGCATAGATCAGTATAAAATTTTTCTGGCACTGTTACTATCACCATGGTTATCTTTCAGAGAATAGACCTTGCCTTGTCCTATGTCATGCTTTGTTCTCACTAATTTTAAGCTATGTCCATATCTTACCTGCTTCCTCAGTCTTCCTCAGGTTATAATTTCGAATATGCCTTCCCTCCTACTTGTTGATCACTTTTGACATTTCCGCGAATCCTATCTGATCCCCTGTGTTGGACACTTTCATTTTTTTGCGTTTCTTTATTAGGTCTTTCGTTACTTGAGAGAGCTTACCTACTGGTTGCCTTGGTGCCTTATCTCCCACTTAAGTTGCTGCTTTTGAAGCCGGCCTAGTTACGGTTTCATTCATTACCTCTATGTCATATTCGGCTGCATATATGTTTGCAAGCACCAGCCTGATTTGGTCTGCCTTTACCCTTATTGCGTCTAGGTTGGCCTCTTTCTTCTTGACTAGTTTTACTCTTTCTCTTGTCACATTTAGGGAAATCCTAAACCTCACTAACCAATGATCAATGCACATTATCAAACCCAGAACTTCTACATCATACACTATGTTGGGATTGGCAGAAAGTCTAAAGTCTATCTCATTCCTTTATTCTCCATTTGGGCTTTTCCGGGTCCACCTTCTGTTGCTATGCTTCCTGAAAAAGACATTCATTGTTCCGACTTTATTCCTTTCCGCGAATTCTACCAACATCTATTTTCTAGTGTTCCTAGTATTGATGCAGTAGTTGCCAATTGCTTGTTCACCATCCTGCTTTTTCCCTATTTTTGCATTGAAGTCGCCCAAGACTACAGCATACTGAGTTGCCCATTCCTCATCCTTAATTCCACATCTTCATAAAACTAATTTTCGATCATCGTAACTGGTGGTTGGAGGGTAGGCTTTTATTACCTTTATTCCATACCTCCTATGTAGTTTTGTTACAACTACTGCTGCTCCATCAATTATTTTGTAGAATTCGGTAATGTTGCGCGCTATGTCCGTATGGATAAGGAATCTTAACCCGTATTGCTTCTTATCTGGGAGTCCTCTATACTTGAGAACGTGGCCATTAGTTAGCACTGTATAGGCCTCACCAGTTCTTCTAACCTCACGAAGGCCAACAATATCATACATTATGCATTATAGTTTCTCAAAGAACCCCGCTAAGTTAGCTTCACTAGAAAGGGTTCATGGGTATGCCGTTGCCATGGGCTCAGTTTCCTGTGGCAGCCTGTGCTGCGTGGCAGCTGTTTTCAGGGCATCTGGAAGGCTAGCCATGGCAACGTTAAAAAGCAAGGGAGATAGGACACTTCCTTGTGGGACGCCGAGGGAAATTCGTCGCTTGTCACTCATTATACTTCCGAGCTTAACTTGGACACATCGATCACTGAGAAATTAATGGAAGAATCGAAGAGCATTTCCCCAGACGCCCATGGCTTGGAGTTCGTTGATAATGCCTGTATGAAGCATACAGTCGTATGCCTTGGCAACGTCCATAAAGATGGCGAGTGTGGAAAGGCCGTCTGCGCGATGGTGCTCGATATGGCTTAGTATATCCAAGCCACTGTCCTGGGCACTCAACCGTGGACGAAATCCGGTCATACATGATGGCAGTCCATTTCCTTGCTCAAGATACCATGTTAGCCTCGTACATATTACTCTTTCCATCAACTTTGATACGCATGATGTTAGCGATACTGGCCGATATGAGGTGAGGTTTGCAGGATCCTTTCCGGACTTGAGCACTGGCACCACCCATGCTGTCTTCCATGCTTCTGGGATCTCTCCTGTGCTCCTGACGTGATTAAATATGTCCAGAAGGGCTCGCTTTCGTTCATATGGCAGAGTTGTCAGCATTTGATTGCTGATCGAATCAGGACCCACAGCACAGCGTCTTCTTAATTTGCTGAGTGCCAAATCCAACTCACGAAAGGTGACCGGCGTATCCATGGTATGGAATGCTTCAGACAACAGAGGGTTCGATACTCCTGCTGATCTGCCAGATGTGTATACATCTGCAAAATCTTCTGCAAGGGTTTGCAAATCTTTTCCTTGCTTTAAAGTAAGTACTTCGAATGGCCTGTGTAGGCGAATCTTTCCGTATAGGCTATTCATTACTCCCCATATCCTTGTCATGGGAGTAAACGCCGATAAGCTCTCACAGAAAGCAGCCCATTGAACTCGTCTTAATCTTTTTGTGTGACGACGGATGACAGCATTTATCCTGTTGTATTCAGTTTTCGCAGATGGATTTCCCGTTTTTCTCGTTAGTTTTCACTCCGCTCTCCTACGCGCTGCGCAGAGGTTCTTTAGTTTCAAATCAGGAGTAGGGAAATGATCTGGCAGTTTCAACATTGAGGTAGCCACTCTTTTGCTCCGCAGCAGATTTGCGAACAGCTCACCAGGGGAATCCAACGCCTCTCTGTATGTGTCCCAGTGTGCCACAGCACAGAATTGTCGCCCAGCAGTGTGAAATCCGGTAATGTAGATGCTCGCCTACCAAGTCGGAGCTGCTCGTACGCAGACCCACGCAGAAGGGCCGCAGGCCATACTCGTCAGACTTCGATTATAATCAGGAAATTACCGTACAAACCAATTCGGGACACGCCATACCGTGCGTCGACAAAATCAGAGTCTTGCGTATGGTCGTAGAGTCTAAAGACGTCAATGCCTCTACGGTTCAGAAGCTCATCACCAAAACCAACAACGCTATCGGGCTCATCAGCAGAATTGCCAATAGACACAGGCGCCTCGAGGAACATAACCTCATCAAACTCATACACGCGTTCGTCACCTGTCACTTCGCATACGTTGCGGCAATGATCAATTCGACATGATCCGAAACCGACAGACTTAACGCCCAAATCAGAAAGGTCACCAAGCAAGCCCTCGGCATTCCAACCAGCGCCAGCAACGAGAAGCTGGGGCACCTGGGTATGCACGACACCCTAGAAGAAATTGCCGAAGCCCAGCAGCGCGCCCAGCTTGCTAGGCTTTCGACGACGCCTCCGGGGCGCACGATCCTAGAGAAGCTAGGCTTTGCTCAAGGAGACATAGAAAAATACTTTGCGGACTTCCCACGGGACATCCGCGCCAAGATCACGGTCCAACCTATACCCAGAAACGTACATCCCTAAAACAACAGGGGCAGACGACAAGCGAGAGGACAATTCCTTCTTAACCAAGCCTTGGCGAACCGTGAGCGCTTAGCTTTTGTGGACGGGGCGGCATACGTGGGAAACAAAGCTTTCGCAGTGGTGGTTGTGGACGGCCGCGGATCCACAAGATACGCAGCGACGGTAATTGCAAGGAAGCCTGAACAGGCCGAACAGGTTGCGATTGCTGTTGCGCTCGCCGACGACAACCTTTCCCATATCTACAGCGGCTCCATAGCCGCAATCAGAGCTTTCCAAAAGGGCACGGCATGAGCACAGGCTCTCAGTATTGTTTCAAAGAAAGAGATTGAGAACTGCGTCACATACTGGTTCCCGGCACACTTAGGACCAAAGATCGGCGGCGTCCCCAACCTTTATGAGGTGGCACACGAGGCTGCGCGCGCGCTTACAGACCGCACGGCTTCACCCGACCACTCGGAGAAAAGGACGCCCCCACTACATACGATGAAATCACTAAACACTACTATCTACAACGTAGACAGTATAGCACGCCACACCGCACGCTCACTCGAGCTCAAGCGGTTACACTCAGAATTCTACAAACAGACACATACCCCACGCAAAACAGACTACACCATTACATGCCTGAGCTCTCCGACAAGTCTCATTGCACCGATTGCAACACATCCCTTAACGTATATCATTTACTCTGGCCGTGCTCGCAAGCTCACATAAACTCCGAACCGGACAAGCGCAAGTTTCAAAAAGCAATCCGGAGCGAAGAACTCGCTCCCCAACTCGGGGTCGTCCAGCAGGTCCACGACGCCGCCAGGAAACTCAACCACCCGGTTCCGTCGTGTGAGACGCCCACTACACGAGAGCCCAAACTCTCGTGGCCTGCAGGAGCTGAATAAAGTTGATTTCCTTCCTTCCTTCCTTGGTTTTGAATCCTCATCCTTTAGCACAGCAGCCCTATGCGCTACCCATTCTGCGTTGGATTACCCAGTGACCCAGATTGGTGGGGGAATATGGTTAGACAGACAGAGTATGCAGCCAATATAGTGTCAATATAGCGACAGAGTATGCTGCCACCGTCAAAACAGGTTACCTATGAGGCGTGTACTGGGATGGTACTTCTCTTGCGATTAAAAAACACTCTATTCTATCTGACGCCACCACCGCGAAGCGTGCGCGTAGTCTCCTAAATGTACAGTTCACCGGCTGCCATCGCACTAGCTATGAATGACCCCTCACGGCCTTACATCTACACTGACTCGAGATCAGCCATACGAGCCTTTCTATCTGGCCTAATCTCGAAAGAGGCGGCGGCTATAATCAAGCAAAGACCGCCTGATGCTGTTCACACTATCGCATGGTTCCCGGCGCACATGGGATCCAATGTACATTCCAGCAAACCCAACCCGAATGAGCTAGTTCATGACCAGGCGCGAGGTCTAACATTCCGCAATGGTCCTGATACGCTAAGCAGTCGGAATTGTGAGCATAACTGTGACCCTCTACTCTCTTTTAATGAAATAGTTAAACACTATCAGCTTGGGTGCAGGCGATTCCCGCTGCCACAGCCACAGCTAACTAGACCTCAATCTTCCACATTGAGAATGTTACAAACGGAATCTTTCCCTTCGATAGGAAAGTTTAGCCGCTTTGCTCCGGACATCGACCCACACTGCCCCGAGTGCAATGAAGAGTATTGCTCGTTAGCACACATGCTGTGCCAATGCTATGCGTTACAAAACGCATCTTTTAATCAACAAGAGGACTGGGAAGAGGCCCTTAAAAGCGGCGATGCCCAGGGCCAACTAAGGGCTGTCCAAAGGGCCCGCGAACGGGCGGAGGAGCATGGTCTTCCGGCCCCAACGTGGGGGCGGCCCGCAACTACGACTTAGTAGTTCCTTAGGACCTTAATAAAGTTTGTTGACTGACTGACTGACCGGTGCGTTCGAACGCTGATAAAAGCGTGATGCGAAAACCGCGCTGCCCTCTCGCACTTTCTGCAAGCCACACTGCGCGATCTAATGGCTCTGCGGAAAAGTCCACTCATGGTCTCTGAGAGGAGAATGGTGGCGGACCGGTTCCTGCAGACACTGAAAATTTTTCCCTCGTTTGCCACACAACCAGTAGCGCATACTGAGTGGTCAAAGCTAGCGAGAGGCTCTTTTGAGAGCGGCAGATACCCAGTGCATTCATGGCTCAGCTCCCTAAATTGTTTGCGTGAAAGACGTTCATTGAAAAGCCACATATACTCAGTGCATTTGTGACGGAGTCTGCTCAAGCATCTGGTTGCTGGCCTTGACGGGCGCATGTGATCTGGGTTTCAGTGTGCTCCCCAAAGGAGAAATTTAAGGGATCTTATTCGTTACTGTTTAGAGTTTTATAGTTTTACGTTACGTTTTTACGTTATAGAGTTTTACGTTAGAGTTTTATAGAGATTTATACAATACCAGTAACACCCACGACGATAAGGTGAGAGAGAATAGTCTAGAGGAACTTGAAATCGCACAAGTAACGCCGGAAGAGGTAAAGAGCTCCTTGGGAGCTATGCAAAGGGAGAAGGCAGCTGGGGAGGATCAGGTAACAGCAGATTTGTTGAAGGATGGTGAGAACACTGTCCTAGAAAGATTGGCCGCCCTATATACGCAATGCCTCATGACGTCGAACGTACTGGAATCTTGGAAGAACGCTAACATAATCCTAATCCATAAGAAAGGGGACGCCAAGGACTTGAAAAATTATAGACCGATCAGCTTACTGTCCGTTGCCTACAAAGTATTCACTAAGGTAATCGCAAACAGAATCAGGAATACCTTACACTTCTGTCAACCAAATGACCAGGCAGGATTCCGTAAAGGCTATTCAACAATAGACCATATTCACACTATCAATCAGGTGATAGAGAAATGTGCGGAATATAACCAACCCTTATATATAGCCTTCATTGATTACAAAAAAAGCAATTGATTCAGTCGAAACCTCAGCAGTCATGAAGGCACTACGGAATCAGGGTGTAGATGAGCCATATGTAAAGATACTGGAAGATATCTATGGCCGTTCCACCACCCCTACTCTTACTACGACAACAACGGCAGCAGCAACAACGGCAACGTCAACACGGCCGACCGACGGCGGCGGCGCCCGCCTTTTCCATGGCCGTCATAGATACAAAGGGAACGATCCGAGTCACGGCATCAGCGAGGCTGCCGTCGGCCGAAGCAGCGGAAGAGATGGCCATAGCCCTCGCGGTACTCCACGGAGGTGCGGAGGATAGCCTGATTATCAGCGACTCCAAATCAGCGATTCGGAATTACATCAAAGGTTGGGTGTCCGCGGATGTGGCGCGTATGCTCAACGCCCGGGCCGGGGACTTCGCATCCGGCACCATTACAAACAAGTCCCTCAAGTGGTTCCCCGCGCACATCGGGGAGCTTGGCAGTAACCGCAACTATGACACCAACATTGCTAACGGCCGAAGACGCAACGACACTCCACCCAACCACAACGAGCGCGCCCACCTCGTCGCGAGGCAGCTTACCCGCCGCGACGTGGTCACCCAGAGGGCAGCCGCTGCCGTTGTTGCGCGGGACCCCAGCGGAGGAGTGGCGGCGACGGCGGCTGCCACCCCGTCTGGCGCGGCCGCTGTCGTTACCAATACAACACAAATCGCGGCGGACGGAGCTGGGGATCACGCGGACGCCGACTGCGATGTCAGGGAGTTTCCGGCAACGTACAGAGAGGTGATTGCTCACTATCGGAAAGAAAGAAGAAAATATCCACAACCCCACGGGCGTCTCGACAGGTCCCAGGCGGTCGACCTGAGACGGTTGCAGACGGGCACTTTCACCAACCCCTACCACCTGCACCGCCTGTGGCCCGCGCTGCACCCGTCGCCCGGCTGCCCGTGGTGCGAGCACGAACGGGCTGATATGGCCCATGTGCTTTGGGAATGCCAACGCCACGTGGAACAAGGACAAAGAGGCCGGGGGAATACAACAGCGGAACCCTCTGAAGCGGGGCGCCTCGCTGAGAGATGGCAAGCCGCCCTCCTCAGCGAGGCACCCGAAGACCAGGAGTGGGCCGTCCAGCGGGCCAGGGCCGTTGCCGAGGATCTCGAAAGATCTTCCTCGGGCGATGGTCCACTGGCAGCCTAGCCCCGGGCGCCAACATCAACAACTGCTGGATAAATAAAGTTTATTCCTATCCTATCCTATGGCCGTTCCACAGCCACCATAGTGCTCCACAAAGAAATCAACAAAATCCAATAAAGAAAGGCGTCAGACAGGGAGACACGATCTTTCCAATGCTATTCACAGCATGTTTACAGGAGGTATTCAGAGACCTGGAGTGGGAAGAATTGGGGATAAAAGTCGATGGAGAATACCTTAGCAACTTGAGATTCGCTGATGATATTGCCTTGCTTAGTATTAGTAACTCAGGAGACCAATTGCAATGCATGCTCACTGACCTGGAGAGGCAAAGAAGAAGGGCGGGCCTGCAAATTAATCTGCAGAAAACTAAAGTAATGTTTAACAGTCTCGGAAGAGAACAGCAGTTTACGATAGGTAGCGAGGCACTGGAAGTGGTAAGTGAATACACCTACTTAGGGCAGGTAGTAACCACGGATCCAGATCATGAGACTGAAATAACCAGAAGAATAAGAATGGGCTGGGGTGCGTTTGGCACGCATTCTCAAATCAAGAACAGCAGGTTGCCACTATCCCTCAAGAAAAAAGTATATAGCAGCTGTGTCTTACCAGTACTCACGTATGGGGCAGAAACCTGGAGGCTTACGAAAGGGGTTCTGCAGAAATTGAGGACGACGCAACGAGCTATGGAAAGAAGAATGATAGGTGTAACGTTAAGGGATAAGAAAAGAGCAGATTGGGTGAGGGAACAAACGCGGGTAAATGACATCTTAGTTGAAATCAAGAAAAGGAAATGGGCATGGGCCGGACATGTAATGAGGAGGGAAAATAACCGATGGTCATTAAGGGTTACGGACTGAATTCCAAGGGCAGGGAAGCGTAGTAGGGGGCGGCAGAAAGTTAGGCGGGCGGATGACATTAAGACGTTTGCAGGTACAACATGGCCACAATTAGTACATGACTGGGGTAGTTGGAGAAGTATGGGAGAGGCCTTTGCCCGGAAGTGGGCGTAACTGGGCTGATGATGATGATGATGATTCTTTACTGTGTAGCCGCAGATTCCCTGTGACACATACCTATTTAACGAAGTTGTCAAATACGTTCTTTGAAGTGCGCCACCCATCCACTCGCATATACCCAGTGAACAAACTTCATCACTGGGTGTGCGCCACGCCGACTTGAAGCACTGTGCTCCTGTAAATCCGTCTGTGCTCTTCAATGAGCATCTTTGTACGAACTTGGGTCACGGAGTATGTGGCAGGTGTTTGTGTCGCGCTCTTCAGTGAACGTTTTTGACACCTAATTAAATTACTAACTAATGCGATCATTATGAAAAAAACTTATTCACAATATGTTGCTATTTTAGGAAGGGTGTACATTACGCCATATTTGTTCTATTAGATGTCTAAATAGGTTCAGTAGACAGAGTTGTGACGTCATCGCTTATTGCTGAATTACAGAGTTCTTCACTCGTCATGTTGCTGATGCGCGAAAAAAGTTTAAAGATTGCCATTTTATGACGAGTTTTTCGAAATGTATGTTTATGGTAGTTTAAATAAGGTATGCAGCCAGAATATGCAAAATTTTCCATTCTTCGAGGAAAACAACATGTCGCATCAAGTTCATATTGATGCGAATTGGGGAAGGTGGAGTATTAGAGATGATTTCTAGCCAATGTCTAATGTTTTGTGGCTGATTACGGTAGGGAAGTACTCCTTCGACCACTCAAAAGCAATATAGAGCACTATACAACCATTTCCGGTGTCCTAAGAGAACGAAATTGACACTGAGTTGAAATATATGTGATAACTTTGCATGAAACGAACGCTATTTTATGGTTCATATACCATATGACTGGCGGCAGTGATGGCGCAGCAAGCACTGCCTCACGTATTTTTCTCTGAATGTGCAGTTATCTTGGCCAGCTTCCTATCAACCTTCGCACCGCACGTGGAAATCAAGCACTCGGATCCGTGGACGACAGCTTCCTGCAAGCCTGACAGGTGTCGTCGGTTTCGTTGAGCACCACTCATAAGAAGCAGGACCATCACCGAGGCTTCACTGGTGGCAGCGACGGTGCAGCAAACACTGCCTCGCGTATTTTTCTCTGAATGTGCAGTTACCTTGGCCAGCTTCCTATCAACGTTCGCACCGCACATGGGAATCAAGCGCTCGGATCCGTGGACGGCAGGTTCCTGCAAGCCCAACGGGTTTCGTCGGCTCCGTTGAGCACCACTCATAAGAAGCAGGACCATCGCCGAGGCTTCACTGGTGGCAGCGACGGCGCAGCAAACACTACTTCACGTATTTTTCTCTGAATGTGCAGGTTAGTTGCGTTATATCTTGCCTGATTTTTGTGTGTGACCTGTTCGCTCTCGCTGCTGCCACAGTTACTTTTTTTCCTTTTGTGCTCATCTCAGACAACAAAGCACTGTCTGAAAGGGTGGCTGAGATGGAACAATACTCTAGAATGAACAATGTTGAGGTCAGGGGCGTCCCCTGCACCAAAGGGGAGGACTGCATCGCAGTCATGCAAACCATTGGCACTAAAATTGGGTGCCCGGTAATGGCTGCTGGCATCGATGTCCCTCATCAGGTCCCTACAAAAGTGCAAGACAAGAAAAACATCGTGGCTAGATTCTGTTCCCGCACAAAGAAGGACGAATTTGTCAGCAAGGCACATAAGGCTAAGCTTCACCTAAGTGACATCGGGGTGACAATGGTACAATCACAAGGGGGGTGCTAAGAATGAGCTATTTCTTCGTAGCCTCCGATGTGATGGCACCTATTCTTGTGATTTCAGCTACCAGGATCCGCTTTCAACGAGACCCTCTTATGGATGAGGCCCTCTGTATTTTGTCTAAAAATAGGAACGGCAGGAAAAGTTCGAAATAGTGAAGCCCGGGCATGCAGCTCGCCTCTAAGGACTCAGTCACGTAATGCCAACCCAGCTTACCCAGTAATGACAAATTTCTTGATTCGGAACCCAATGCACTTACCATTTCACTCAAAGGCACATACGCGGTTGGCCTGTGCCACCTAGACTTAGCCCTCACTACTACCGTGACCGGCTGATTAAACCGGCAAGATAGCTGCCACTATCACTGGGATTGGCGCACGAAAATGGCGAGATAGGCTCGCTCACAAATAAGTGACCTTACTCGGCGAATTGTTCGCATTAAAATTAAATTTTTACTATAAATACGACCCGATACCATCGGCCCATCGGCTTCTATAATGCACATCGACCTTATAATCGAATTGCTCATTACGCTCAGTGACTCCTATTCTTTACTTTGCCTTTTATGAATTAACAATTCACTGTGTATCACTAAGTGTGTGCTCATTCTGTGCTAATACTACAGAATTGGCATGTGCCACTCCGGAATGGGCAAACCAACAGTGGCAGAAGACGTACAGAACTCCTAAATATATCCACATGTATATGCCGATGGGACAAAAGGTATATGTTAGCCAATACCTTCACTGTGTATAAGCAGAACTATGGCACGCGATGGAAGTAAAATGAATTGTACGCATCACCCTAAGTGGTAAAGCATTTATTTCTCCCTTTTCCTCAAAGTTCGCTTTCCGTGGACTCGAACACGTACATTGGATCAGCACCCTTGTTTTTTATAACTAATCGTAGTTCAAAGAGGATGCCCGAATCTCGTTTTCATCACGTGCTATGAAGCATACATGGCAGTCTACATAAACCTGTTAACCTTATGTGGACCACACAACCATTTTTCGACTTTCCTTCCAACGGGTGTGTAACGACTGCATTGGCAACCTGGTGGGCAGGTGTGATTGCCAGAACTGCAATCCTAGAAAGATACATGAAAATAAAAATGTCAGGTATGGCAGTGGAATAGAACAACGAATCAAAAGTCTGTTCGACTTAATCATCACTCATGTTTTATTTATGATTTTCAAATCAAACGAAATCAATCATTTATTTGTTTTTTCAAAGCATGATTACAACAGGAAGGATATGCAGAAGACGGTCCTAAGGTCACAAGACCGTACCGGGACTCTCTCTATGTGATTATTGGATACAAATTTCGAAATTAGCAGAGGAATAGAGAATTAGCGAAGTCAACAGAAAAAAAACGGGTATATATATATATATATATATATATATATATATATATATATATATATATATATATATATATATATATATATATATATATATATATATATGTATATATATATATATATATATATATGTATATATATATATATATATATATATATATATATATATATATATATATATATAAGTTTGTGTCATTATGGCCCCAATATGTGATAGGAAAATGTAAATTCAGACTAACACTGAAAATATGCATGCAAAATTACCATAAACCCTAACAGTGCCTTGTTATCACGTCCAAAAAATCAACAAGATAAACTAGAAAGAAGAAAGAAAAGCAACAAACAAACAAGAGAACAGAGTAAATAAAATAAATCATAACAGCATTTCTTATTTAAAAGAAGAGGTTTAAGCGTTTTCTTAAATGCAGTAAGAAATGATGTTTTCATTAGGTAGGGAATTGAATTGGACATTTTGTTAGCGCAGGATGATGCTGTCATCTCAACGTAATTAGTAGAACCTTTAGGCAGAAAGAAATAATTTTTTCTGAGCAAATGGAGTAGGGATGGTATTCTTCAAGGAATCTAAGGAAATGAAATTGTGTGTGAGATCTTTATTAATCAATCTAACTAGCAAAGTAATTAAGTTGAGTGCGAATGAATCTGTAGTTGTCAGCAACTTATACTCTATGCGTATGATAACATTATTATCTCGACTGAAGTTAGAAATTGGTTTTGCTTGGTTTTGTATGTACTGAACAGATGTTAAGTGGCACTGATATGTGTTGCCATATGCAGCAATCGCGTAATTAAAATGACTACAAATGAATGCATAGTGAAGTGAAAAGAGAGCAGGAGTAGAGAGGCAAGTTCTAGCGTTTATGAGTGCTCGTATACCGAAAGAAATTATTTTGTTAACTTGTGCGATACATTTGTGACATTTTAGTTGTTGATCGAGGTAGGTACTAGGAAATGATACACAGTCAGTAGTAGAAATAAAGTACGGGTCAAGGAAAATCTGACGTGAAAATGGTAGTTTTCTTTGAGCGGAGCGAGAAACCATGAATTTAGTTTTGTTTGGATTGAAAATCTAGTGATTACTGCGACACCAAGTAAAAATTTTAGCTAACGCACTGTTTAATTTATGAGTTGATGAGGTTAAAAATATATGAGTCTGAGGTAGTTGTGTCATCAGCATACAACATGCATTGTGAAGGTGAAGCATGTTGCGGAAGGTCATTTATGTACAGAATAAATAATAATTGTCGCAGAATGGAGTCCTGTGGACCCCTTGATTAATTGTTTTGGTGTCTGAAAACTTGCCCGATAAATAATCCATTAGTTCTCTGTTACACCAGTTGTTTCCCAAAAAGATTAACGCTGGACCTGCTATTCCATACGCATCTCAATCTTCAGTAACATCCCGTGATTAATTGGGTCGTACGTTTCGAGAAGTCTAAAAATATGGAACCAACACTAAGTCCTTTGTCAATAGAATTCTTAGTGCAGACTGTTAATGAGTTTACCGCCAAGTCGGTTTAGCTACTTGAACAGAAACCAAATTGGGAGTTATTCAAGAGATTAAACTTTTTCATATAATTATTCAAGCGACTAACAAATAGCTTCTCAATGAGTTTTCTAGCAGAGGATAACATAGAACTAGGTCAGTGATGAGTACTAATAGGCCTATCACCTTTCTTAAATATGGGTATGACTTTTGTCTTCTTAAAGGTGCACGGAAAAATTCCAGTTTTAGACATGCTGGTAATCATGTTGTCGAACGTTTATGTTCACAAATATAGCATTCTGAATATTCATTTTTTGACCGATCCTGTTGCTACTTTTCTAGACGCTATTTTGTAAAATATTCAAAATGAATGATATGCATTGTACAAGGATCAGTCACCTACACTAAAAAAAAAATTAGCGCCAGAGTAAATAGACACGTAGAGTTACAATTTTGCAACCTGGCGAGATATGGCACTGTTTATTCTAACCCACGGTATTTTATGTTTTTATTTCAATCTTCTTTAAGGTGTGTTGTGGCCAGAGCAATAAATGCCGCAGTAGGGTTATGCTATTGAAAAAAGAAATAGATGATGGCCTAACTAACAGATATTGTCCAAACAACTGCCAGATATTCACATACTTTTTTAAAAAGGGTTATCTTCGCCGAATATGGCTCAGCAGGATCCGAAGGAAACGGTTTTTGAGTTCATATATATTTGTACAAAAACAATTGCAATAAATATTTTTCTGACCCTTGTGTGTCACCAAAATGTAAAATAAAACTTTCCAATAATGACATTCTTATTGCACACATTGAAGTGAGATATATATGATGTCTATGAGAGACGCTGTAGGGGCGCTCCGGATTTATTTTGAGTAGCTGGGGTACTTTAACGCCTGCAATAATCAGTTCACACGAGCGTTTCTTGCATTTCGCCTCATGAGAACGTTGCGGCCGCAGCCAGGGTCAAGCCCTCGTCAGGGAATGGAAGCTCCATATGGCTCCCATTTGCTGTGTAAAATCACGTCACAATTACATCCGGCCTACAATCAGCCCCGGGGCGGTAGACGGCGTAAAAGTATGTCACAAACAGAACAAACATGGCGGTGATGTCAACACTCTCTGGTTTTCCCCTTCCGCCCTCCTTTATGCGGTCTGTTATGTGCCCTAATTTTCCATGAAGGTTCTCTCCTTATATAGTTTAGAACAATTTGTTGTTGGGCGAGTTGGTGCATATTTCCAAACGTTTTTTTAACTGTACAAATAAGCAATCACAGGGAAAGCATACTTATGGCCATCTCGTCTTCAGATCGGAGCTCGTCTGCATTAGTCGTTCCTTGACACCTCGCAAATTCCAATGGTTCCGAAGTTCCTCATGGCCGGTAATTCAATAAAAGCGGAAATTGCCGCATAGGGCAAGGACAACGCGGTCTATGTTCAACAATACCCACAACACGCATGCAGTTGTGGGTATTGCTAAGCTGAACCAGCTAAGCAGCTAAGCTGAGCCAGCGTCAGCCGTCTCAGTGAAATTGGTAGACTTTCAAAGTGAAGTGAAGGAAAGGACAAGCGCTCTCGGTTATTTCAGGCAATAAAAGTTTTATTTTATTATTGTATTAGTTAAGAAATCACTGCAGCAGGAAACACATTTGACACGTGCAATTCAATTTAGTCGAATTATGTTTTGTTTACGCTGCTGCCCACGCCAGGGAGGCATTGGTGTTTTTAACTAGAAGGTGCTTTACAGGAGTTGCCCATAACCTGAACCTCAGCAGTACACTAGTAATTGTGTTCCTTGGATAGATATAAGTAGCATATAATCCCGGGTCGTCAATACGTACCTTATATTGGTGTCATGATTTTATCACGTGAAGATTTTGAGCCCATAACCGAAAAGCTTCCCCAGTCTTTCTCTGTCACATGGCGCACCCCTTTCAGCAATACTAAATTTTTCAGAACAAAAGGAATTTATTAACTTCTGTGAAGCAGCCCAGTCTTGCTTAGAAGACACTTTTATTCTTGAGAACGGCATGTTAGCACGTCGCATAGAGAAGCAATTTTTTTTCTGCTCAGAAAAAATGCGTAACGTATCAGATGCCATGTTCGAATCTGCTGTGCCGTTTAGAGTACAAAATTTTGCTGTATTTCAAGAACATTCGCATGAAATAACACTGTTCTGCCGCATGATGTTGACTATTGATGTTGCCTAACTGTGGATCGCCATTTAAAGTCGTGTTCCCTTGTTTCATTTCACACACCCACTCCAAAAAAGCTGCACATTAATGACTTACATGATTTCGTTCCGCGAGCTTACTAGCCTGCCTTCCGGAAACATGCGTATATCTTTATTTTATCGGTTTGTGCTTCCTCTCGACGACGGATTGTTTCGTCTCCGCTTTGCTCTTTGAACAAGGGTTTCATTCGACGACACCAGACTGCACAAGAAAAAGCTCAAACAAAGAAAAAAAATTATTTTGAAAAGCTCGCGCTTGCTCTAGGGAATCAAGAAAATCAGTTGAGCACAGCACCCGCCCTGGTTGCTCTGTAGTTATGGCGTTGGTCTGCTGAGTACGAGATAGCGGGATCGAATTCCGGCCGCGGCGGTCTCATTTCGATGGGGGCGAAGTGCGAAGACATCCGTGTACTTAGATTTAGGTGCACGTTAAAGAATCCCAGCTGGTACAAATTTCCGGAGTCATCCTATATGGCGTGCCTAAAAATAAAAAAGTGGTTTTGGAACGTTAAACCATATAATTTATTTTTGTGGGCGCGATACCTCAAGCAAGTAGTAGTTGCTTGTTTGCAAAGGAGCAGTGACATTCAAGTAACTAATTGTGGTACTTATGAAGGGAAGCGCCGTGCACTGTCGGTGGCTTGGAGGAACGAAACTTGCGTTACAATTAACGCACCATGTCTTCCAACCCCGATAATAGTAATTTATTAGCACCCCCTTGCAAGCGGGGCGCTGACATATTCACCTATTGCCTGCTTGAGCTGTTCGCCTAAACTATGCGAGCTTATTAGTCTAGCATATCGCCTCCATGTCGTCTTCTTCCTTTTTTTGAAAAAAAAAAAACATCTATATATACCTTGAACAATTCACCTGTGATGGTAATGAACTTCGTCCCATAAGTGTCTTCGTTTCTTGCTCCAATATTCTAAATATCTTGTAGTATATCTGCACTACTGATCGGTTAATGCTTCCATACGCTTCGAATCGAAGTGCTACGGAAAAGTGGAAGTTGCCTACGGGTATCACTGGTTAAATACCTTCGCACTGAATTAAGATGTGATGACTTGGCTCCGCATTGTTCGTGCAGCAGTCCCAGTCTTCATCTTGTTGCGAATATTTGCTCCAGTATGTTTTTGCCTTTAGGCAACTAGCCTAAGCCTCAAATAGCAAGGCACTGGCTTTTGGGTTATATTACAAATTTGTCTTTATAATTTCGTTCTTTCTATTCATGTAAACCTCCGTGGTCTTCTTTCGGTTTCATTCATTGCATCCAGTGCACTGTCTCTGTTTCTCTCACTTTATTTTTCATGACACTTCGTTGTGAGTTTACAATTTGTATTAAACTGTATTTGGTATCTAACTTTCTCGACTTTTCCTGCATGCCGTGTCCGCACTTTTGAATTTCAAATATTTGTGTATATTAGACGCACCCGTGTTTCAGAGTCTTTCTTAACTAATTTTGTTCTGTGCTTCTCTGTTTTCAAATGATGCCCAACCCATGTCGGGCTGCAATGTAACATTTTTGGCTTTACCGTGGACCCTAAGAACCAAACAGCCGTCCGATCGCTGGCTTCCTTCCAACCCCGACAAGATGCCTGAATGTAAGCACAGATTGGCGTTTGCTAGCCGCCCCCCCCCCTCCCCAAATGCCAGCACCGTTGCTCCTTTCCGAATTCCTCGCACCACCTCGTATGTATTGTAGGCCCAAAGTGCTCTATGTATCGTGTTTGCCGCGTTCAACTTGCCTTTCGTTCTCAGATTTTCGTGATTGGTGCATCAGTACGTCTTTGTTTATATATACTGCCACCTATCTATATTGCTTAACTATGGGTATGGTCTTTCCGTTAGAACGATGCATTCATTCAAAGCAGCACCGCAAACGTTGAAAATTTAGCATAAAAGTTTCTGTGCAACGAGGAGCTTCCGTATATCAACTTTAATCAAATGGTAATCCTTACAGTTCCCAGTGGGGAAAGAGCAAATGAATCTGCACGTTAGAGGCGTTGTTGTAGTTCATCTTTTTCACTATAACAGTGTTGTGTAGTCAGAGACTTCATGTGGCTTTTAATATGCCGCAGCCACAAACGGGACGAATAAACATTGAATAAAAGGCATTGTAGTCCGTCTACATACGGCTGCCGCATGCAAAAAAATGATGTTTTATAGTAATAATGGGGCGTCCCCAGGTGCCGTCCGACATAAATGTTGAAGTAGCATCAAGATAGAAAGTCCAAGATAGAACAAGACCAAAAGTATGTGACTGCCACCTTCACAAAGTTCAGTCAGTCTCTTTTTTTCCGTGGGGAGCATGACAGGTGGGGACGTTGTATGCGGGTGCTTTGGCTCACTTGCACTGGCACTGCCGACGCACCTTAACACACTGGCACAGATCATTAACACTGCAACGCTGAGGACTAGCCCACACTTGTCAGCCCTCGGATATTCATTATACGTAATACTCCATGGTGCCGTGGAGACCGCTGTTCTCAGATAGGACGTGCTCATTGCAGCGGTTGTTGATGATGTGGCATGAGTAACGACTACCTGGGCGTAACTCAACGGGCTGCTCAGTGTGAGCACCTGGTTGACATGGGGATCCTATTGAGCTGGAACATGATGGCATAGGTGGCACTCTGTGCGTTTTGTGTACTCACTGGGTGGCTCGCTCACTCGGTGTTTGCGGTAGCATAATAGGATGTAAATGCTCCTAACGTTGTAGGGATTGCTGTGTGGGTCCACTGCGTGCACTCTTGGAAAACATGTATGCATGCCAGGTAGTGCTGTCTTCCAACGGTATGCGTTAAGTGCTACTCTTTAATGGATAAGGCAGGTGCGTGAATATTGGGAGGACAGTTTTCCGTGTATCTTTTCATGCACACAGCCTTGCCCGCATGATTGACAGAAACTATGGGTGACAAGACGCCTTCGATTGAAATTTTCATAAACTTTCTAGTTCTTCCGTTGAATAAAATCATTCATCCTTTAGCCCTAAGATAGTATACATGAGATAAGATGGTGTAAACCACTGGCCTGATTTCACCGTGACCTAAGGTACTGCACAACTGAACGCACTTTTGCCCACTGCGCCAAACACTAAGTGCATGTTTGTCTTTCGCTAAGCCAGAAATAGTCCACGGTGTTCCCTGTAGCACGACCGCAAGTGCCTAGTGTTGATCAGCAGCAGCACCTCTTGTCTCTTTCCAAATGGCGATAGATTATTTCCAGACACCAGACTTGTTATGTCTTATGTTCTCTCAGGCAATCCAGGTGTTTTCCTTTATTGATGGTATTTAGTAAAGTGCTGAGCTTCAAGGAACCATTAGCTACATATTTCCATGGCATTAAGAAGTAACAAACACGTCGCAGAAGGTTTCTCGCTTCACTTTGGTTAGGCAGACGACAGGCACAGCTGCAAAATAGCGCTTGTGGAGAAACTGCTTCAGTAAACAGGTCACGGCCTGACCACACTGAAGTGATTCAAGTTACAGCTGTCCTGTATATAGCATAACAGGCCAACAAACAAAAACACCAAGGACAACACAGGGGAAATGACTTGTACTTACTAAATGAAATAAAGAAATGATGAAATAATGAAAATGAAACTGAATGAAAAAACAACTTGCCGCAAGTGGGGAACGACCCTTCGTGTTCGCATTACGCGTGCAATGGTCTACCAATTGAGCTACTGCTGCACTGAAAGCGACGCTGTCTTTATTGCGGCATCTAACACTTCCAGGGTTAGTTATAGTAGTAACATATAAATACTCCGGAAAGTGGATGTGAAGACGGCGTCGCGGTAGCTCAATTGGTAGAGCATATCACGCGTAATGCAAAGACAAGAGATCCACTCCCATTTCCACTTCCAATCCACTTTCATTTCCATTAATTTATCATTTATTTTATCCAGTTAATAAGCACAAGTGGTTTCCCTTGTGTTGACCTTGGTGACTGTTTGTTCGCCTCTTATGCTATAATTAATTATTATCGGGCACCTCAGTTAGCCGCCTTTCTTCTCGTTCAGTTGTCTTATTTATCACATATGTGTGGTGCGTCGAAAGGAAATGCTGACTTCGGGAAATAATACCATGTACTGTCTCCGCCTTCTCACTGCGATTCGCCCACTGAAGCCGTGCATAATCTTTTGATGTTTCGCTAAAATGCGTGCCCTCATGATGTAGCTATTGCATTAGTCGCATCAATAAACAAGGTAAGCAATTCCCGGTTTCAACAAATGTGCAAGGGCGTGTATTCCTTTAAAGGGCCCATTACAAGTTCTCAGCCTAATTGAAAAGCACATTCCGCAGATAGCATACATTGCTTTGAACATCTCAGCCAAATTTTATAGTCATGCGTGGCGCGGAGCTCACAAGCGGAGCGCTAATTTAAATTTTCTTCAGAAACCCTCTTTTCAAACAGAGGCCTACTCATCTGTTTCGAGCTGCAGGCGGCTACCCCTTTGCGCCATTGTGGGTGTTCATACGGAGCGCTGCCATTGGCCGTGAACTGATATTGCCACTACGTATCAGGACTGAGCGCTAAAAAGAAATTGCTACAGGGATGCGTGCTCTGCAAGATATGGTGCTGAAAAATAATTGGACACTGAGGGTGCGGGGTTAAGCAATCCCACGCCATCTTGTCCAGCTGTATGTCTTGCCGACGCTGTGCACATTTGCAAGTGTAATTTGCTCACAAAACTTGTGGTGGTGCTGGGTCGCTGATTTTGGCACGTGAAAGAGTGCAGATGGCGTAAGGGCCGGATCACTCGCGCAACGCCTTCCTCGTGTTGAACGAGTACAGCGCCAAGAGCGATGTTACTTGCCTCGGTAAGCACCTCAATGTCAGCGTCCTCTTCATATTGAGCAAGCACGGGTGGTTCCTGTAGGCACTGCCGCAGCTCGGTGAAAGCTGCCTCTTGCTTATCAGTCCAAACCAAGGGTGTGTCTTCTCGCGTGAGGCGAATAAGCGCTTCAGCGATCCGGAATAAATTGGCGATGAAGCGGCGGTAGCACGCACAGACACTGAGAAAGCAGCATGCCGATTTCTTTGTACGACAGAGAGGAAAAGTAGCAACAGCGGATATTTTGTCGGGGTCAACGCTGTCGGTGCTCGCGACATACTCGAGAAACTTTAGCTGTTCTTAACCGAAGTGACACTATACTGGCTTTAGCGTGAGATTAGCGGAGCGGAGTGCCTCAAGTACCGCCTTTGAACGCTTCAGATGTTCTTCGAAGGTCACTGCGATTAAGGCGACGTCATCTAGGTACACTAAACATTTGTGCCACTTTAGACTGGTCAGGACAGTGTGCATCCTTCTCTGGAACGTGGACGGCGCAGAACACCGAGCGAATGGGAGCACAAAATAAACTCGTACACTCGACACGGGGTAACAATGGCCGTTTTTTTATGATCTCATTTGTCAACTTCAATTTTCCACTATCCACTCTTCAGATGCATCGATGAAAAATACCTGGCTCGCCAGAGTCGGTCTAATGAGTTATCCATCCACGGAAGGGGTAGACGTCTTTTTCCTGACATTATTCAACTGCCTGTGGTCACCCGCCATGGTTGCTCAGTGGCTATGGTGTTGAGCTCCTGAGCACGAGGTCGCGGGATTGAAACCCTGCCACGGCGGTCGCATTTTGTTGGGGGTGACATGCGAAGACACCCGTGTACTTAGATTTAAATGCACGTTTGGACCAACTGGAAGTTTGGACCAACTCCAGGTGGTCAAAACTTCCGGAGTCCTCCACTACGGCGTGCCTCATAATCAGAAAGTGGTTTTGGCACGTAAAACCGCATAATTTTTCTTTAACTTTCTGCAGTCATCACAGAACCGAAACGTTCCGTTTTTTTCGTTTTGACGAGGACCACCGGCGACAACCACGGGCTTTAGGACGGTTGTATAACGCCATCGTCAAACATATATTTGACTTGTGCGTTAAGCGCGTTGCGCTCTTCAGCCAAAATGCGGTGAGGCATAGTTGTATGGGACGACGATCGTCTTACATGATTATTCGGTGTCTCGTGATGGGTGTCGGGCGTACCTCGGAAAATGCGAAGCAGTCTTTGAACCGAAGTAACAATTCGCGCTGCGCTTTCTGCTTTTCCTCCGAAAGGCCTGAATTAATGTCAATATTGTTGAGCGTCGCAGATGGGCCGTCCATTCTCACAGACGCAAAGCAGTCTGCAATGCCTGCTAAGGGCTCAGCGAAACTGATAGCAGTATGACGAAATAGGTTCTGCAGCTTGTGGTTGAAATTTATTACGACGAGCGCAGAACGTACGCCTCGAAGCATGACGAGACTGCGGGCTGCACAAACAACATGGAACAGCATAAGGGAGAAATTTCCCTCTGCAACATCTTCAACGTCACCTAGTACGTCGTCCATGACCGCTGCCATGACACTTGCGCGTGCTGGTAACGTTACATTGTCGGCGTAAACCTGAAGCGCGTTACGACAGAAATTGTCGAGGCTGTTCGCTGCTATTTTGGTCGAGAAAGTCACTGTGCGCTTCCGGTGGTCTACAATGGCTCCATATTTTCGCAGAAATTTGACGCCGAAGATGACGTCTAGAGAACAATCGCGGAGTATAAGGCAGCTGGCCGGAAACGTACACCCACGTATTTGTACTCTTACTGTGCACTTACCCGGTGATGTTACGATGTGCCCGTCAGCAGTACGAATCTACATTCTAGACCAAGACGTGAAAGCTTAAATTTCCTAAGTCAGGCCACTAGTTTACCGCAGAAGATTGACTAGACGGCCTCTGTGTGTAATAACGCCCTAACAGGGAGACCATCGAGCAGAACAGGTATGTCTAACGAGAGTCTGCCACTGTGTTCAGCTGCTGTCGTCGCTGAATCGCGGCGAATAGAATGTACTCGCGTCCATGGGAGTTCTTTGGAAGCGCGATTTTCCGCGGCCTCGCCCCCAAGGGTGGTTCGGAGGGCTTCGAGGAGCAGCGTAAGATCGCCTGGGAGACGGTAAGCGGATATGAGCAATGCGGACCTTTCATTTTGCTCATAGGCTGCCGCTACTGCTCGCTTATGCAATAGTCTGTTTGCCTAATATAAACTTTCAACGACCAAGGTATATATTCGAAGAGATGTGTGATTAAATTTTAATTGCGATCACTTGGTGTTCGCTAGTCTTTTTTTCAAATGTGATTCTGTCTCACAGGAGGGTTGATCTTTTAGTATTCCCTCTTTTTCCCAATTAGGCTTGCCTGCTTAGTCAGCGTTTTTCCATTTATTATCCTTACGTTTTTGTTTTCTTGTGTGTGTGCGCTAACGAGTATGAGTCATAATCATTTAGCCGGAATGTCGATCTTTCTACAATATCTGGACGGACATTCTGACCGCGAAATTCTTCGCATGCCACACTGCTTAATTCTGAAACAATTATTTCCAGCCGTCTAGAATATTGAGCGTTAAGGAGGAAGAAACGCAAGCATAATGTGTTATGGAATTTCAACGAAACGAAAAACATGGTTAAAAAAAACCTCTTACCATGCCAATGTACTCCAAGTTGCAATAACTGTATGAATAGGAAATCTGTGTTCTGAAAGGGTAAAGGGCGCTGGTTTTTTATTCGTATAAGAAATCCACGCCAGCAAAACTGCAGTCGCATAACAATTCATTACGATCTGTATGCACGTCACAGAAACGCGCCTCTTGTGTGACCTGGCACCTAACCTTGAAAAGCACATTCACTGATTCTACAGCATACTTTATTTGCTTCTCTTGTCCAACACATAATTTTATGCAGCATGAGCTTTCTTTTCGAGGCGTTGGTACTCTTAACGGAGTTTTCCGTATGGCGCATGACAGCTGGGTTAAGCGGAGGGTACGAAAAATCATTGAAAGAAGAAAAAGGCTAAAATAACAAGTACACTGTCAAGGAGACCTAACGAGGTGTGCATTACGGATGCTGTGGAACTCTTGCTTTCATTTACTAGACTAGCGCGATAGTGCATATTTTAACAAACTAGAAGGAACGCAAAACAACAACTAGCTTCCCAACAACTACAAGCTGGGAACCATGACACAATCTATGCCACAACATGGCTTTTATATACTGTAGCAAAACAAAACAAAAATAAAACACATCGGTAGTGAACCGGAAACGCACACACGAGTTAATTAAGCAAATCAAAGTGCACATCTTAATGGTGCTGCCATCATCTGTTAGAAAATAACTTGAAGTTTAAAGAATTCTGTAATGAAAGCATCAATAATATTGTGAAAAGGTGGAGGCATGTCCCGAAGGGAAATGACAACCACAATGATATTAAATTTATGGGCTATAAAATCGAATTTCAAGCCAACCCATAAGAATCGGAAAGTTCAAGTTTTGTCTTCCACAAGGACCGAACACTCATTTCGTTCTAAGCGAGAAAAATGCTATTCAATTCCATTCCTTCGGGCGCATTACTGTTTCTTTTGTTATTGATATGATATAAGGAGATGTTGACGCACAATTTAAGGCGTCGGCTACTCCTTATCTCTTGAATGGTTCCATCGTAGAGCATACAGGGTTTAAGATTACGTATCAAATAACCTTTTCACAGAAGTACCAGGACTTATCACGCAACGTTTTCACAGGAAGACTGTGACGTAATAAACACATCGTACATACAATATACAAGGTAAATGTCTCCACAGTTATGTAGATAAATCTCTCAAAAATATAAACGATACTGTCGCCTAATAACACAGGCTATAGTCAGCGGGTTGGGACATACATCGCGTAAACACTTTATCATGGATAGTTACAACAGAACAGTCAAAATAACGTATTTCACAAACACATGCATATATGCAGCGACATTGAAATGAAAGGAACAATAAAAGCGTTAATAACGTCCAATGATGACGCTGTCTTTAAGAAAAGTATTTAGTGCTTTTAAAGCGCTCTTCTGCAACGACGTTGTCGGCCAGAGACCCAAAAGTTTCTTTAAACTGAAAGGTCTGCGGCCTAATTTAATTAGGGTTGATTTAAGTCGGCATCTTGGTGTGTCGTGATGTGGGCAACCTAGAAGGATGTGATATATATCTTCTTCTACAAATCCAGAATCACATTCGGGGGTTTCCGCACAGCCAATTCTGTGTAAGAAATGCTTTGTGTAGGCAGTGCCAAGCCTTAATCGATGAATAAGGGTTTTCATAGTTCTGTCTAATTACAATGAAAATTTGAATTCAATAAACGGATCAATATTGTATAAGACCGAGATCTTTGAATTCTGGTCAAACCAAGTGTTTCAACACATTTTGAAAGATGTTTTCCTTTTAATGCAGCGTAATTCATTCTTTGATATTGTGAGGGGAACCGCATCATCTATGAAGTGTGCTTGTCGTGCTGCTTCATCGGCTGCTGTGTTTCCAGGAATGTTGCAATGCCCTGGTATCCTAGAGAATGCTATTGCATGTTTCGCTTCGCTTGCCTTTGTGAGGTGTTTAAGTGTTTCGTATATTATACTATACCTGAATGTTTTTTCTTTTGTGCTACAGAGTGATGTTAGAGCTGCCTGTGAATCGCTGAAAATTACCCATTTTTGGGCATGTCTTACTGACAATATGAATTTTATCGCTCATAGCATTCCGATGAGTTCAGCCGTTGTGGATGAAGTCGCACGAGATAACATAAATGATTCTTGTTTGTTGATGGGCGGTATAACGAATGATGAAGTTGAAGAAGTTGCTGTATGGGAGCCATCTGCACAGACCTGTGTGTATCCTGAATATTGCACATATATCTGGTAAGGTGTTAGCTGTTGAGCAGCCTGAATGAACAAGTCTCTTTTTCTGAATGTCCCATCTACTGACAACTCGATTTTTGAAGTGCAAGCAGCCATGGAGGATATTCGACGACTTAATTCAAAAATTAATTTCTTGGCAATATGCAAAGATTTTCTCGAATTTCTATATGAACATAACTTCTATCTCGTTTCATTATGTCTAGAGCTAATGGGTGGTTTTTGTGCTGTGTTTGAAGACGGAAATAATATCTGCATGTTTCTGTCGTACGCATAACTGGAAATGGTGATTGGCGACCCTCAGCTATTAGAAGAGAGCTAGAAGTCGATCGCGGAACTCCTTGACATATGCGTAGTGCTTTACCTAAAAGTCTTTGAAGTCGCTCTTCTGACGTGTAGGAAAGTCCGTGTAAGATTGGCGCGGAATACGCACTTTATTGTCGTATTAATGCATTGTAAACAGTCAGCATGGACGATACTGATCAGCCTCATGACGTGCCTGCAAGTCTGCGAAGCACATTCACTATGGCATTGACCTCGTTTTCGAGTTCTTTATGCGGGGTGCCCAGGATAGCTGCCTATCAAGTAATATAAGAAGAAATCGATGCTGTGTGACAATCATTAGAGGTTGTCCTTCCATATTGAGAGTGACATTTTTTAACTACGGCCGAGAGAAAGGAAATACAGCTGTTTTTGCGTGGGATAGAACCATTCCTTTCTGCCTCGAAAATTGGTTAATGGTATTTATGCCGCCTTGCAATGCTCTCTGAACTAGTTGAGCATTTGACCCAAATGGTCCAAATAAACACATCATCTGCATACAGAGAAAACCTTAACTGTAATGGCAGCCTTCTTGTTTAATCAGCCATGACGCAGTTAAAAAGAAAGGGGCTGAGTCCGCTTCCCTGTGCGACCTCCTGCTTGGCAACATGTTCAGCACTCTTTCTTTCACCCATCTGAACAAAATTTTGGGACCTGATGAAAATTTAGAAATGCATCGCGAGGAGGAGGAGGAGGAACTTTATTATTGGAGAAACCGTTGCGCGGTTTATTCCTGGGTGGTTCCCTCTGACAGGCTCCAGTGGCGATCGCGGCTCGCCGGGCCTGGTCGAAGGTCACCAGTTGGCTTCCCAGGTCCAGTTCGGAGAGTCTCGCCTCCCAAGACCACGTAGTGAGTGTGTGTGTTGTGACTCGTGGCGAAATTGCGTCGCCCGGATGGTCAGTGCATTCGTGTGTTATGTGCGCGAGTGTCGCTGTGTGGTTGCTACACCAGGGACATGTTCGGGACGTATAACTGTCTGGGTAGATTGCGTGTAGACGAGACAAGTGTGGGTATGTGTTAGTTTGCAGGCGGCGCCAGTCCCTTGCCTGGAGTTTATTGAGAGCTTTGTGTGGGGGAGCGTATTGCGTTCTTCCGAGCCGTTGGTTCTGCAGTATTTGTTGACCTGTCGTTAATAACTCGTGGGTCGCTCGTCGGTCTGTCGGGGGCTGAAGAACGGTGTGGTCTGCCGCTCGGCTAGTGAGACCTCGAGCTGCGCAGTCCGCCTCTTCGTTGCCCCGCAGGCCTTCGTGCCCGGGGCACCAGACGATACCGTGGGTCCATTGTAGTGTGCGACCTAGGATTCGAATGGCTTGTATAGGGAGTGTTCCATTCAGGTATAAACGACAAGCCGCTTGTGAGTCAGTGAGGACACGGGCGGACCTTCCCTTGCTCTCAGCGTCGCGAAGTGCGAGAGCGATTGCTGCTGCTTCTGCTGCTGCACTGCATGTGGCGCGGATGCAGGCTGAGGCTACCAGGTTCCCCTGATTGACAACGGCGAGTGTGTATTTGAGCCCGCAAAGTGGCGACGAGGGGTACGGGCTAGCGTCCGTGTAGTACGTATCCGGGTCTCTGAAACAACGTTTGTGCAACATGCGGGCACGCGCTGCTCTTCTCTCCTGATTGTGGGTGGGGTGCATGTTCTTGGGGATAGGGTCTACTGCAATGTTCTCTCTAATGTGGTTAGGCAAGAGTTGTGTTTCTTCTTTGCAGTACTGAGGTGTCAGTGGGTACCCTAGCCGTTGAAGAAGGTGTCTTCCCTGTTGAGTCTTGTTGAGGCGCTCCCTCTGCGCTATGAGCGTGGCACTTGCTAGCTCCTCAAAGGTGTTGTATACGCCTAGCGCTAGTAATTTCTTTGTGCTTGTGCTTGACGGTAGCTGCAAGGTCGTTTTGTACGCCGTTCTTATAAGAGTGTCCACGCGTTCTGTCTCGCTTTTGCGCTTGACTTGATAAGGTAGCGAGTACGTGACACGGCTGATGACGAGGGCTTGTACCAGTCTTAAGGTTTCGTCCTCTGTGAAACCATCTTTGCTGCGCGCTACTCTGGCGATGAGTGATGCGGTGCTTCTTATAACGTGATTTAATTTCTCTGAGGCTAGCGTTATGCCGTTGTTCTCCTGGATGTGCATACCTAGTATGCGTGCGGTCGGGACGCGCTTTATAGGTTGCCCGCGAACCTGCCAGACATTCCATGTTCCAACATGCTTAGCAGAACATTAACGTGGCTAACAGTGTCAAATGGCCTCTCGATGTCAAGGAATACTGCTATCGTCATGTTTCCACGTGCACGCTCGTGTTCCACACAGGTTACTATATCTAATATTACATCCATTGTGCATCTATGTTTTCTAAAACCTACCAAGTAGTCGAACAACACATCCGTTTCATTACACCACCATTGAAGTCGAGCGCCAATCATTTTCTCCATTACTTTGCATAAACAAGTTGTCAAAATAACAGGGCGGAAGGATTCAAGGCAGAAGGGCGTCTTACCAGGTTTTAAAATTGGTATAATTCGAGTGACTTTCCAAGAGTCAGGTACAGTTTCTTCTATCGATAAATTATTACAGATGTCTAGGAGAGCATTTGTACCAGTCAGACCGAGGTTTCTTAGCATATGGCACGTAATGCCGTCCGGCCCAGCAGCGGACGTGTGGCGACATGATGCGATTCCTCATTCAAGCTCGCTTAATGCGAAAGTATGATCTAATTGAGGATGTTGGGCCCAGTAGGAAGCAGTAATTTTCTGCTCAGCGAACGCCACTGAAATATGAAATTCTGCACACTGCGATGAAAAAGCAGGTCTGGAAATAGGCTCACAAAATCCATCTGCAACTGCATCTGCAAACGCATGGAACATCTGCAGACGCATAGAAAATTTAGTCAAACGGCGCTGGCGCGATTTCTGCGGCACGCTGTCTCCTTACACGTCTGTCCCACAAATTTTTCTACTAATTCTTTCTTTAAGCAGACCTGTAACACAGAGCTTCCGATTTCATGCTCTCGCTGTAGCTCGGGGCATGTGTGAGATAATGACCGGAGTTATTGTAGTACGTGAAGAGGCGCATGGCACAACAACTGCTTCGCAAAGTTGTTTCAGCGATGAGATGTATGATCACGCCGCCGGCACTCCTAAAGGAAGACTGTTGCCTCTGCGACGCGCATGCCACTTCCTACAATCCCACCTCCTCCTCCTCCACCGCCCCAGCCAGACACTGTGGAAAGGACCGCGAAGAGCAAGTCCACTGAGAAGAGCACATCTGCCGAATCTTGGCCGACTCTACCGAAACGACAGCATTCAGCAACAGAATCACAGCGAACTTTTGCTGGACAACCCCCGACGTCTACTGTCGGCGACCTGTGTGACAAAGGCAGGCAGGTGGCTAATATGCTGCAATCGCTGATTAATACAATGTGCATTATACTGGACAAACTGCAAGCAGCAGCAGCTCGAAGTGCACTGCAAATACTGGAAGCACTATATGCAGTGCTTGCTAGCATTGTTTAAGCATCATGACTCGACCAATAGTCCCCTTCTGCACTGAAGTTAAAGGTGCGTCCATCTTTCAGTGGAATGCCAGGGGTCTAGGGACCCGTATAGTAGACTTCTGCCAATTCATTATTACAAATCGCTTCCCAATACTGGTCATTTGCGAAGTAAATGAATCAACTCCACTCAGACTTTCCGGTTACGAATCTTTCGTCTCGTCCACATGCGGTGCAAGCACGAAAGTAATCATTTACATCCGTACAGACTTTACATATGCCACCAATGTGGTAGAGCCTCATGACGACAACCAATATGTCTGCCTGAATGTCCAAAAGAAGGATGTGTCATTTACATTAATTGGAGCATACATATCCCCAGAGGGTCACTTTGACGGCGAACGACTTAAGAAAATATTACTAGTGAACAATGGCGCCTGGGTTTTCACAGGTGACTTCAACGCGCATCACCAGCTATGGGGAAGCACTAACATTGACTCCAAAGGCAGGTGTCTTGCCTGCTATGCTGCCGACCATGATTTGGGCTGTGTGAGTGACGGCAGCCCTACATTTCTGCGAGGCACGACCTACAGCAGCTGCTTGGACTTAACTTTGGTGTCACGACAATTTGCCTCGGGCGTCCAATGGTTTACGAACATAGAAACACATGGAAGCGACCATATTTCTACGTACATAAAAATTAGAGGTGTTGAGCAACACTTCTCTACAGTCTTGTGTACAGTTGATTGGGCGAAGTTTAAGAAGGATATGGATGACACATGTCGGGAGGGCCTTTCACAGACTAACGAAGAAACAATCACAGAGTCATTGAAAACACTCATCTGCTCGCTTAGAAGGTCAGCAAGGCGAACAGACTTGGACATGGAACTGGATAGGCTGCATGCGGCATGCCGAAAGGCGGAGAAGATGTATCGGCGCACGAAGTCCGTCTTGGATCTGAGGGCTTCACGACGCATACAAAAGATAGTGCAGCGTCATATGGATAAATTGTAAAACATGTGATGGAAAACTTTCTGTGAGTCGACTGATTCCCTAAAATCACTCTCGCACATATGGGGAACGGTTAGGGGTCTTCACTCATCTCCGCATAAAAGGAAGCCCTTTGCTGCTCTGGCCCTCTACCAACTCAGCTCGGAACTTCAAGTGGCTGAAGAGTTCTGTGCACGGGTTGCTGGGTCGATGGCCGTCATTACAAACCCAGCACTGAAGGAGATCCCTGAGGAACGTGTACCGGAAATGAGCGTGCTGTGTTCACTCGCAGACCTCGGTGCTGCTTTGGCGACCTGCAGGCATCCTTCATTACCAGGACCTATATGCGCAGCGTACCTGATGGCATCACGTACGCTGCCCTATGACACTTTGGACATGACGCGCGTGATGAGCTGCTCAACTACTACAATGAGTCTTGGCAGAACGGCGCCATTCCGAAACAATGGAAATCGAGCCGCTTTATCCCTATTCTGAAACCTGGAAAGTCTCCGCTTGAGCTCTCATCATATCGTCCGATTGCGCTTTCGAGATGCGTCAGCAAAGTGATGAAAAAATTATTCTTGCGTGCTTGGAATGGTACCTAGAACGATTCAACATCTATCCGGGCGCCATGACGGGCTTTCGTCGAGGTCGCTCGTCCATCGACAACGTCATTGACACCGTAACCTGGGTCCAAAATAAAGAAAGCCTCAAGTGCCTATCAGTGGCACCTTTTCTAGATATAAAATGAGCATACGACAACGTCGCCCATGAGGCCATAATGAACTCACTTGTGGCTGTCGGAGTAGGTGGCCGGAATTATCAATGGATTCAGGATTATTTCACTGAGAGTTGCTTTTTCTTACAGACGGTAGACGGCCCAACTCCAGACCACAACATCTGCCGTGGTGTGGCTCACGGTGAAGTGTTGAGCCCTATTTTGTTCAACCTTGTCCTGGTAGGACTAGCGGAGTACCTACCGCAGGCAGTTCATGTCTCAATATTGTCACGTGGTAGTGACGGTGAAGAAAGAAGCAATACGGTGGAAAACAAAACTAGCTTTTATTGGGCGAACCTGTGCCCACAAAAACAGGCTACACTTATAGCACACACAACGATAGCGGCGAACACGGTCGGCGATCGTCGGAAAAACTGATCAGCGGGTCAAGCGCGTAAGCTTTTATAGAGCAGTCATAGAATGTTCCAGACTAATCGTTCGGACCCGCATGCCTTCCACAAAGTTCTACACCATTCGCGTCAAGTGATGCAATCAGATAACATAACGTTCAGCGACAACAGACAGCAGATAGAAGCATCGATAACGTTCCAGAAACTTCGGTACATACAGGCGCGCCCCACGCTGTGCGATTACTTTTGTTAGACTGCGAAACGTGTTGCCCGATAAAGATAACTATACGTGTCAATACCCCCCTCTTAAAAAGCATCGACCCGATGCTGCAAAGAAACGAAGGTAATGAACAAAAGCACTCGTAGCAAAGAAAAGAACAAAAAAATGGCGAAGTTTATCAGCGTCCGTAAAAGGGTTTAAGGCGCACCACGTGGACCACTTCAGATCGTGCGCGGCGCCGCTGTGAATGCGAAATGCCGTCTGGCACGACCTCATAGTCCAGAGCGCCAATGCGTCGGATGACCTTGTAGGGTCCGAAATAGCGTCGGAGTAGTTTCTCACTGAGTCCTCGTCGGCGTATCGGGGTCCATACGCAAACACGGTCGCCGGGCTGGTACTCGACGAAGCGTCGTCGGAGGTTGTAGTATCGGCTGTCGGTCCTCTGTTGGTCCTTGATCCGCAGGCGGGCGAGCTGTCGGGCTTCTTCGGCGCGCTGGAGATAGCTACCGACGTCAACATTCTCTTCGTCAATGACGTGGGGCAGCATGGCGTCAAGCGTCGTCGTCGGGTTCCTGCCGTAAACCAGCTTAAACGGCGTGATCTGTGTTGTTTCTTGCACCGCCGTGTTGTAAGCGAAGGTTACATACGGCAGGACCGCGTCCCATGTCTTGTGCTCAACGTCGACGTACATCGCTAGCATGTCGGCGAGGGTCTTATTCAGGCGCTCCGTGAGACCATTCGTTTGCGGATGGTAGGCAGTTGTCCTCCTGTGGCTTGTCTGGCTATATTGCAGAATGGCTTGGGTGAGCTCTGCTGTAAAAGCCGTTCCTCTGTCGGTAATGAGGACTTTTGGGGCGCCATGTCGCAGCAGGATGTTCTCGACGAAAAATTTCGCCACCTCGGCTGCGCTGCCTTTCGGTAGAGCTTTTGTTTCAGCGAAGCGGGTGAGATAGTCCGTCGCCACGACGATCCACTTATTCCCGGATGTTGACGTCGGAAACGGCCCCAACAAATCCATCCCAATCTGCTCGAATGGTCGACGAGGAGGTTCGATCGGTTGTAGTAACCCTGCTGGCCTTGTCGGTGGTGTCTTGCGTCGTTGACAGTCTCGGCATGTCTTAACGTAACGGGCGACGTCGGCGGTCAGACGCGGCCAGTAATACCTTTCCTGTATTCTCGACAGCGTCCGGGAGAATCCGAGGTGCCCAGCGGTTGGATCGTCGTGTAAGGCGTGCAGTACTTCTGGACGCAGCGCCGACGGAACAACAAGAAGGTAGTTGGCGCGGACTGGTGAAAAGTTTTTCTTCACGAGTAGGTTGTTTTGAAGCGTGAACGAAGATAGTCCACGCTTAAATGCCCTAGGGACAACGTCGGTGTGCCCTTCCAAATACTCGACAAGGGCTGTTAGCTCCGGGTCCCCTCGTTGTTGATCAGCGAAGTCTTCCGCGCTTATTATTCCAAGGAAGGCGTCGTCATTCTCGTTATCTTGCGGCGGCGGGTCAATGGGGGCGCATGATAGGCAATCGGCATCTGAGTGTTTTCGTCCGGACTTGTATGTTACAGTAATGTCGTATTCTTGTAGTCTGAGGCTCCACCGTGCCAGCCGTCCTGAAGGGTCCTTTAAGTTAGCTAGCCAACACAACGCGTGATGGTCGCTGACCACTCTGAATGGCCTGCCATATAGGTAGGGGCGAAATTTCGCTGTAGCCCAAACGATGGCGAGGCATTCCTTTTCCGTTGTGGAATAATTGCCTTCCGCTTTTGACAACGACCGGCTAGCGTAAGCTATCACGTGTTCATGTTCCTAATAAAAGCTAGTTTTGTTTTCCACCGTATTGCTTCTTTCTTCACCGTCACTACCCAGCACCTCCACCAGATGTCACGTGGTAGTGACGGTGAAGAAAGAAGCAATACGGTGGAAAACAAAACTAGCTTTTATTGGGCGAACCTGTGCCCACAAAAACAGGCTACACTTATAGCACACACAACGATAGCGGCGAACACGGTCGGCGATCGTCGGAAAAACTGATCAGCGGGTCAAGCGCGTAAGCTTTTATAGAGCAGTCATCGAATGTTCCAGACTAATCGTTCGGACCCGCATGCCTTCCACAAAGTTCTACACCATTCGCGTCAAGTGATGCAATCAGATAACATAACGTTCAGCGACAACAGACAGCAGATAGAAGCATCGATAACGTTCCAGAAACTTCGGTACATACAGGCGCGCCCCACGCTGTGCGATTACTTTTGTTAGACTGCGAAACGTGGTTGCCCGATAAAGATAACTATACGTGTCAATATACGCAGACGACATTTGCGTCTGGGCCTCTTCGGTGACTCATCCTCAGGTACGAGCTAGGATCCAGCGGGCGGCAACGATGACGGCGTGTTATCTCCGAGAACAAGGCCTCAGTGTGTCATCTGAAAAGTGCGCATTGGTTGGTTTTACGCGCCAACAAATGTCATTGTACAATAACCAAGATGTATGTTGAGACGCATCGCTTTCTGGGCGTTTTCATTGACCCAACCTCTCGTGGAGCCCCCCCCCCCCCCCCTCTGTCTATCTGAAGAAGTTTGTTGCCATTTTGTTGCCAACGCGGACAATCTGTTGGGTGCGGCACGTTGAAAACGGAGTGAAGTGCCGCGTGACTGTCTCGCTAGTCCTGACGCGTGGGTGCCATTCAGAGCAGCCGCCACAGCGGGTCTTACGCTCATGCAGCACTCTGCTTCCGTAGAGAGAACGTGCGCTACGCTGGCGCCATCGCGTATCTTTCGTAGGCGAAAAGCCAGTCGTGCGCAGCATGGCGCTGCTCGTTCGCTCGGTTACGAGGACGCCAAGAGAGAGACGACGCCAACGCTTGCCGCAAGAACGGGCACCTAGTAGATGCACTCTAAAACAATAACGGTAGGTTGAAGCACATATGTCCGGTCACCCTCAAGTTATGAACAGCAGCACAGGGATTGATGAAGTTAATATTAAGGTATAAGCGCAATAAGGACTTTGTACGCCCCCTCTCTATCGAATTATTTCCTTACCCGAAAGCCACGTAAGCCAAAAGACAATGATCCAAATTTCACAAAGAACGCCGTTAACACATCGACACAAATCAGATACTGCGGGCAATATTTCCAGTCATCGACGAAATTTGCGGATATGCCACTAAAGCAGTAAAAAGAAATGAGTATGATAGCAATATGAAACTCAATAATGCCAATGAACAAATCAAACATATGCGTACCCTGTGATACTTACGTCGAAAGTATAAAAAGTGCCAGTAACACGGATGCATTCAGTTCAGACATCGCAAGATAGGATCGACCTGCCAGTTGTCGTTTTTTTTTTATTTGCCACTGGGTTCTTCTAAAATCTTGATGTTCTATTGAGGCATTATTCCTCACGCTTGCCTTACATGGCCTTCAACGGAGCTTCTTTTAAAACGAGGAGCCGCCTTAGCAGAGATACATGAAATACACATTGTTCTGTCCTACAAGAAGCACCCATCCAGTTGACGCTCGCTGAAAGTAGCCTTCGCTAGCCTAACACAATGGGCCTGATGGATTTGCGCGGAAAAGTACAGGGACAGCATTGCGAAGGCCCATAGATAGTACCTGCTAGTCTGTTATTACAGATTCGCTGATGTAGACTCCAAAAAAGAAGCAGGAGTTCACAAGCGAATTTCTGCCACTACGGAATTACGTGAATAATGAGCAAGTAGCGGCGTTCAGCTTTGGGGCCTGAAATGTAGGTGATATGAGCAAGCGTCCAAGCTGATATTGCGCTCACTTTTCACTGCCAGGTGTCTTTACATAAATATTTCCGAGTGAGACCACACAACAAACTGGCTTCCAAAAGTTGCAATATGTGCATTGCTTCTAAACAAGTCATAGATGTACTTGTTTCCGCCTGTGATATTTTATTTACAAAATGAAGTTACTGCTTAGAGGCGGTTACATTTTTAAGGCCAAACGTATCAGACAAAGCGAAGCCAGCAATGAAGCCTGCGCTGGAGCCCTGAAGTCATGGCATCAGTGAGACCGCGCAGCCGACGAAGGTAATGAATCATTACAAAGAAAAGCCAGTAAGGTAGTCTTGCGACGGCGTGCAAGTACGCTGCCAAAAGACGCCGTCGGTGGAACCAGCGCAGAATACAGAAAATTATATTGAATATTATAGAGAGAGGTGGTATGCTCGGATAGAGGGTATATAGCGAGGATCTGGTTTGGCGATTGAACTGCAGCGAATAAAGTAAAGGCGTTTGCAAAATATTGGGAAGATATTGAACTGTGGCAAAGCAGATCCATAGTACAACCAAAGGCAGTTGGAACTCGATCATACAACTTCACTATCACTAATGTATGAGTTTCTCGTATTGCGTGTACCTAAGAACGCTTCTGTTCTCCCCTGTATTCCGATTGCGCATTCTCACAGATGCCCCAGCTTTACAGCCGCTTAGGTGCTCCGGTTTAGGCTGCGTTTTTCACAGTTCCTTGATGGATTGTTTACACTGAACACATCGGGGCACGAGAACTGTTGTGGAAGTAATTAAATGGTCAAATGCTCGTAACTTCGATATCTCTGCACAACAGCCCAATGCTCAAACCAATTTTCTCTTGCCGACGCCAAACGATTGGCGTGTTCGCGAGGTCGCAAAACACGACTTAATGCACGAGTTCGCACCTCGAACATGAAATAGCCACAAACGCATCAATAAAATGTGCGAATGGAGCCCAAACGTACTTCCGCATTTCACATGTCCCATAGCAACAATTTAGACAACCCTTGTAATGCCGCAATTTTGGAATGTAGGAAACGAGGGCATGTGAATCTCTGCCATTCTTACCTTGATGTACCCAGTGCGTTGAGACGCCATGGTGTACCCAAATGAGGTGATGAAATCAATAACACTTCAAGCGAGTTTGCTTTCGCACATCGAGTGTTACTTTGGAGGCGTAATGCTAGATAGCATAAGAAACTGATATTTAAAATTTAAAATACAAAATTTAAATCAAGCCAGCGAATTGTTTATGGTTTAGGCAATATTTGTCATTTTGTTCTATATTACAACATCGTTCAGTATTTGCGAACACAAGCGCGTGACGCACTGCGCATTTCAAAGTGTATAGAATGTCTAAACATCAGCGCATATAAAACAAGTTGGTTTTTGTAGGCAGATGAATATCTTCACGTTCCACAAACAGCGGTAGGCTATAGCACTCGAAGTCACAAAGAGGTGGTTTAAAAGTGAGTGCTAAACCTGGACTGAGTGTAATTTATTTTTGAGGCTCTGTATCGAGGCTTCTGGGTTCCACAATGAGAGCCACTAAACGTTTCCATGTGACAGCCTACGAGTAACTTTACCATGAATGTACACTAGCCCAAAGTGACAATAAATTCGCCCGTAAGAGAAGGGTTGTACGCTGCACTGTAAGGGCGGGGAGGGGGTGTCTTCGAAATCGACCCACATTACCCAGCCCTTCCTACATAGCAGCTACCACACCGCACGCCTTAGGCAACGGTGTACTACTTTCGGAATTGGTTGAGGCCGCCACAGAACAGCTTGTCAGGTTTTTTCATTCTAGTGCAACATGTAGTCGTTGTATGCCGTCGCCGTCGTTATCATGCTGCAGTCATACACACATGTTTGCGCCGCACACACAAGTGCTGACATTGCTCGCACTTTGGCCCACCTGACAATGTCTTGAAGAACGCCTGACGACACCAGGTGCCCGGCTACACCTGCGACATGCTTAAGATTAATTTCAAAGTGACGTAGAGGCTGTGTGATGTTAACTGCATCACGAAAGCTTCGCACAAATTCCAATATGCGCATTCTATCTGCATATATTCGTTTTAATAATTTTTACCCTTACTTTTCACTTGTATAGGGCGTAAGCAGAAGCATCGAAAGAGGTTACACGTTGCACAGGATGAACATGAACATTATTCCACGGACCGCATTTGGCTGTTTGAAACATTATTGCCGCTTCACTAAAACTTCGTCCCACGTAGCGCCACACATGTGTCCAAGACAAGAGTATTTGTGTTATTGTAAAGATGGCTCTAATTCGACATGAAAAATTGGGGAAGGCATTATCACAGTCAAGCGGAATGGACTTGTGAACCACTAGTGCGACTTGTTATTTAAACGTATCTATCTACTGTCGACAGTGTAGTTTCAAGAAAACTTGTAAAAAGCGAGGCAGCAAAATAGGCGAGGTTAGTGCTAAGCGCCGATTGTTTCCGCTCTCTGTTTCCAGCACTGTGATCTGTGTCTACTACGAGCAGTCAGTGCTTTGTTTCTACTTGTGACTGGATTCTGAATGCCCTTGTGAGTCCGTTCCCTGTGGTTACGTTCGGTTTGAACGGCTGGCTTGATAAACTTTTGCTGGCACCGCCCGTCTTTGCGTACACTAACGAGATTGCTCCTAACAGAGCTCGGTTATGCTGTTCGCCTCGACTGTGAGCGCAGCAACAACAATGCGCTTTCACGATGACATCCATATCATGTTCAAGTGGTCCTTCAAGCGATGACGATTGAATCAGCTGAGAGTATAGCACATTTGCTAACTTTAAATCCAGAACAAAGAGCTGCCGCAAGCGCTTCTTTCTCATTGAAGACCTTGTAGGACTGTCTCAACGCCGTCTATTGTGAGTGCAGGCAAGCTGGTTCAATAAACACGTTCCGCACAAATGTAAAGTACAGAAGCTTATTCCAGAACGATTGTTCACTGTTAGAACACAGATCTATGCAGGCAATCAGGCGATACCCTAAATTTGCACTACCGGAATCATTGCTAAAAACATTTTTCTCTTATTCTTCTCATGAGGCATATCTGGGGCGCCATCTCGCAAAACTATTTCAATATCTTTTATTCCAATCTCCTGGACGTGAAATTTGTGTAGCCTATGACGCAAGCAACGGGTGGTGACCTGCAGGGTTGGGTGAACAGACCAATCAAATGCTCTCCTCATTTATAGGAGCTCACTTTTCTTTCCTTTAAAAGCGAATAACATTGCCTACAGTGAGCGGCTTGTCTTATCTAATTGGCGGACCAGAGGCAAGGAGCACGCTGAAGTGGAGAGGCTTTCAATGTGGCCGAGCCGGTGCACTGAGAATCGATAACCGGATGAATATGGAGGTGCCGGTGTTTGTGATTGGTCCGCTTTCCCTTAATTAGCTTGCGGTGGCTGGTCGAAAATCACGACGGCATGCAACGGAAGGTTAAGAATGCCGCTAAAACGAATCCTAAGCAAAGAAGAGTTGGCAGAACGAGGTCGCAAACGTGCCGAAAGTGCTCGCAAAAGTTACATGGCCATGCAAAAAGTTTTGTTGTACGCAAATAAACCCATGCTCTCTGGCAGGTGCGAGTAGCTAGTGGCTGAGTCATCGGCGGCTGCCATTTTTTATTCCTTTCGGAACGGGGCAGCCTGTGGCTATTCAAAATAAAATTCAGTTTCTTCGGTGTATTAATGCATCTTTAACGCGTGCACTACACATTGGCGCGGTGAGTTCTCGTGGTTTTGCCCGTCGTGGTTGCTCAGCGGCTATGGTGTTAGGCTGCTGAGCACGAGGTCGCGGGATAGAATCCCGGCTACGGCGGCCGCATATCGTTGGGGGCGAAATGCGAAAACACCCGTGTACTTAGAGTTAGGTGCACGTTAAGGAACCCCAGGTGGCCGAAATTTCCGGAGTCCTCCACTACAGCGTGCCTTATAATGAGAAAGTGTTTTTGGCACGTAAAACCCCATAATTTAATTTCTCGTGGTTTTGTGACACTACGTTACAGGCAGGTAAAGTGGGTCTCGCTCAAAAAGATTTCACCAGTAGCCGGAGCGTTTTTAAGTTTATTTACTAGAGCCTTAGCCGTATGAGCTATCCTCTCTTTGTTGTAGATAGGATGCATATTTTCAGGTAGGGGGGCGATTCGGAAGCGCTTACGCACGTCCAACGAAATGTCTTTCTTGTCAGTCGGGGCACCCCTCTCGCCGGTGTCGTCGGTGGTTGATGGCGACGAGTGCTTAAAGATAGCGTGCTCCGCGTGCACGAAGGACACCTGTACAGCCGAGGAGGTTGCAGTAGCGCTCGCCTGTGCGGGTACAAAAGCGGGAGTAATATTATGCGATAACAAATTAGCTATCCGAAATTTTAACAAAGGGAGAATCTCGGAAGAAGCCCTCCACATTCTACTCAAAACTCCACCCAGGATGGACATAACTTTTATTTGGATACCGGCCCATGAAGAAGTCCCAGGCAACGAAGCCGCTCACGAGCTCGCCCGAGCACTCTGCCAACGGGCAAGCGAGGGAGCAATTCGCAGCATTCACGAACATCGGCACCCCATTCTTCTAGTCTTAGAGGTGACGCGCTGGCTGCTCGGCAGCGCCACTACATGTCACACAGCGTCCATAATGAAGCGCAAGAGAGGAGTCCCATTGCCACATGACGTGTTTCTCTGCGTTTGCCTGCGCACTTAGGAACCTTTGCTATATAGCACCGAGTGTTCTCACGGAAGCTGGAAAGGGGAGTCTCGCTGCAGTAACTGCTTAATGAAGGACTCGTTTCGACAGGGGCAATACGATGTGCCACTATACTGGTAAAATGCTAAATGCATTACTGGTGACCGTAATCATGAAATGGAGTCTACCTATTTTATTAACTTAGTCGACTTGGAGTAAAGGCTAGAATGAAGAACCAAGAGTTATACGCGGCACCTCTAGCGAAAGTTTGTTTCTGCTTCATGGCTTGGTTATGTTCGCCAAGCTTTCTTAATTTGCTTTTGGGCTAGTTGGTTGATAGTTGGTGAAGCTATTCAAGCGGCAATAAAAATGAACACAAAAAACGTAAGATCGGACAACACTGGTGCTACACGTGTTGTCCGATAGTAGCGCATGTACTGTCCTTGTCTTGTGTTTGTTTGCGTTCGCTTCTCTTTTCATGAATGCTTCTTATTTGGGGAAGGTATTTTGCAACTATGGTAGATCGGTGGTGGAAATTATGCGTGATACGTGAGGAGAGTTTGTCAGTGCATGTAGTAGTCTTATATCGACATATGGTTAATTGTTGTGGTAAAATGCGCAAGACAACTGAAGAGACACGGAGTCACAAAGGGAGGCAAGCTGCATTTTTCGTTTGTGCTCTGCACATTCACCATGGTTCCACATCAACTGGCCGTGCAATTGTTTCTCATTCAAGCTAGTCGCATAAGCGGCATACTTGCAGAGGACAGCGCAGTAGGTTCCGACGAGCAAAGAGAATATGCGCGCATCGAACGATATTTCTGTGCAGGCTGCTAGGTAATTCCATACTTAAGCACTATTTCACGAATGTAACTATCTGTGTGTCCCTTTAAACTGTACAGTTTTAACGCGCTTTCCTTCAAGGGACATTTTTTGGAGAATTTCCCGGTGGCTCTCGCCCGTAATACTACTTGGATGATACCCAGTGCGTGTTTGGAAGAAAACAGGGCAATTTAACATAAGAAATAAAGTACCGCGTATTAGTTTATTTTCGCCCGGCAGACCAAATAGATGACAATGTCCGATTAGGTGGCAGGGTGACGCATTCGCCTCTGGAGTTATTTCGTCCACGAGTAAGTGGAGCACACTGGCAACCGCTCTCACATCCCTGATTGGGCGCTCTTGGCTTCGGCGTACACTGCAAAAAATGAAGGGAAATGTACAAATTTAAATGATTTGGTAACTTCCTACTTGTTTTTACAAGCTATAGTACCGGAGAGAGGGTTGATTAGAAGCTCAGTGACGTACGGTACACACGGGGTGATAATCTTTAAGTATTTCGGAATCTTTAAACGTGTCTGTTGCAGATAACATAATTCCAATCTCTGAGCAAGGATATTCAGAGAGGCGGACATTAGTAGCACGAGAAATGGAAACACATGCTAGACTAATTAAGAAAGCTTTATTAATTAACTTCTGACATAATTAGGTTACAGTGCACATTGCAATTGTAGCAGGTGAGGTTGCAGGACATGTCCGCAGCTAATGACTTACTTGTTACGGCAGTTTGGAGATATGCGCCATAAAACTCGCCGTGTAACTACACTGTGATGCCACTTTTTTGACAGAAAGCTCTTTTATGTATCGAAGGGCAAAAGTAACTGGAACGCCTATGGGTGCTTCTCGTGCTCGTTTCGGAAATAATATCTCGAAACTGGTGATATAATAGAGATTCATTTCATGGGGATGTGTCGTGCTCACCAGCTACATTTTGTAAACCTTCAATGTGCCGTAAGCTATTTAATTGGCAAAGTTTTATTAATTAGTGAATTTATGGTTCAATTTTCGACGCTAGTAAAGTCCGGCTCTTTGAATAATTCAGCTCAAAGGAAAAAAATTGCGCCGTCTGCCAGCAGAAACTGATCAAAATTCATTCCGTAAAATAAAAAAATAATAATCCCGTTTCTCTCTCTCTCTCTCTCTCTCTCTATTTTTATATATATATATATATATATATATATATATATATATATATATATATATATATATATATATATATATATATATATTACAGCGTGGGTGTTTGGCTAGCAGCCCTGGTTCTAGGTTGTAGCGGTAGGCTTAAACAGGTCGGTACTATGGCGAAACGGGGAAGCCAGCAATTCCCGTTGTCTTCACTTTCACAAGCACTATGCCCACTGCCCAGTGCCTTCAGTACAATCAATATCCACCGCAAGAGGAGCCATCCTGGCGAACTAAGGGTAGGAGAAAACAGGGGGGACATGGCACTGCTTGAGCCGGGAGACGTGGACGATTTCCTGGTCGCGACGACGCTCGTCCGAAGGCGCTTCCATTGGCTCAATAAGGTAGTTGACCGCTGATGTTTGTTTCAGTACCCGATAAGGACGGTACTTGGAGAGCAGCTTGGAGGAAAGGCCTGGAGGCGTAGAGGGCACCCACAACCAGACCAGCGAGCTGGGAGCAAAGCACGTAGCCGTAGTGGATGAATCGTGGCGATGCTTTTGGTGCCACTGGTCCTGGGATGTGAACGAACGAGCGAGCTGGTGACATTCTTCGGCGTAATCAGCCGTTCTAGAAACAGTCGTCCACTCCGAAGCATCCGGCCGGTAAGGTAAAATCGTGTCCATAGCACATGAAGGTTCGTGTCCGTACAGGAGAAACAAAGTGGAGAACCCAGTGGTGCTTTGCGTGGCGGTATTGTGAGCGTAGGTGATGAAAGGCAGAATGCGATCCCTATTCGAGGGGTCAGAAGAAATATACATGGACAACATGTCGCCAAGGGCGCGGTTGAAACGTTCTATCATTCCATTAGTTTGAGGATGATATGCCGTGGTAGTGCGGTGAATGACACGACACTCCTTCAGCAACTGTGAAATGACGTCGTCGAATTCTCGAGGTGCTCCATGGCGTAAAATCAGGTGTTGAAGGATAAAACTGGCGACGTCTTTTGTTGTGGCAGATGCAAGGGCTGACGTTTCAGCGTACCGCGTAAGGCGGTCGATAGCAACAATATCCTGGCGGTTGCCGCTTGGAGTGTTGGGAAGCGGACCGTATAAGTCAATGCCGACGCGCTCGAACGCGCGCGCGGGGCATGGTAAGGGTTGCAAGAGGCCGGAGGCATGTTGAGTTGGCGTCTTACGTCGTTGGCCTATGAGGCATGACCGGACATACTGGCGAACGAAACGGTACATACCGCGCCAGTAGTATACCCAAGCTGGAGGCGAGAGTATGTCTTTAATACACCAGCGTGGCCGCATTGTGGGTCGTCGTGGAACGTAGCGCAGGTGTCGGAGCGGAGGGGTCGGGGTATAACAAGCCACCACTTGCGGCCGTTCGGATTGTAGTTGCGGCGGTACAGTAAGTTATCTCGAATGATGAAGTGCGCGGCTTGACGACGGAGCGTCCGAGAGATAGGCGCTGGCGACTGTCTAGACAGGAAGTCAATAAGCGAATGGATCCATGGGTCCTTGCGCTGCTTTGATGGCATGTCGGAAAAATTGAGGGCGAAGGCAACGCAAGTGGAAATAGATGAGTGGACAGGACCAGAGGGCAGGGGTGACCGGGATAGAGCGTCTGTGTCTGAATGCTTTCGGCCTGAGCGATAAACAACGCGGATGTCGTACTCTTGTAGGCGCAATGCCCAACGGGTGAGCCGACCAGTTGGATCTTTTAGTGAAGATAGTCAGCATAGGGCATGATGGTCGGTCACGATGTCAAATAGACGCCCGTACACATAAGGACTAAATTCTCCTATAGCCCAAATGATGGCCCGACATTCCTTCTCAGTAACCGAGTAGTTCGCCTCGGCTTTGGTAAGGGTGCGGCTGGCATACGCGACGACGTACTCTTCAAAGCCGTCCTTGCGTTGTGCAAGAACAGTGCCGACCTCTACACCACTAGCGTCTGTATGGATCTCAGTTGGAGCAGAGGGATCAAAGTGTCGCAGTACTGGAGGAGAGGTGAGAACGCGTCGCAATTTTTGGAATGCGTCATCACACGCCGGGGTCCAGGCTGACAGGTTAGAACATCCGGTGAGAATGTGCGTCAAGGGGCCAATGATAGAGGCAAAGTTAGAGACGAAGCGTCAGAAATATGAGCAAATGCCGATGAAGCTGCGAAGCTCTTTCATGGTGGTTGGTTCAGGAAACTCGGATACAGCGCTAAGTTTCGTGGGGTCCAGGAAGATACCCTCCTTTGGAATTACGTGGCCAAGAATAGTAAGCGTGTGAGCGCCGAAGTGGCATTTGTTCAGATTTAGTTGCAGGCCTGCCGTGGAGAGGCACGCAAGGACTTGCTCCAGGCGGCTGAGGTTCGACGCAAACTCGGTGGAAAAAACCAAAATGTCATCTAAATAACAGAGGCACGTTTTCCGCTTCAGCCCTCGAAGAACGGTGTCCACCATTCGCTCGAGAATGGCAGGCGCGTTGCAGAGGCCGAACGGCATGACGGTAAATTTATGTAGTCCATCAGGTGTTACAAAAGCTATCTTTTGGCGATTGGCTTTGGCCATTGGCACTTGCCATTACCCAGAGCGCAGATCCAGCGAGGGAAATAATTCCGCTCCCTGCAGACTGTCCAAGGCATCGTCGATGCGCGGCAGAGGATAGACATCTTTGCGCGTTATTCTGTTAAGGCGGCGGTAGTCGATGCAGAACCGAATGGAGCCATCTTTTTTTTAACGAGGACTACCGGAGATTCCCATGGACTGTTAGAGGGCTGGATGATGCCACGCTCCAGCATGTCGTCAACGTGCTGGTCGGTAATACGGCGTTCAGCTGCCGACACACAATATGGACACTGGCACAATGGTGTTTGTTGACCGGTGTCGATACGGTGAACGACTGCGGACGCAGTCGTTCACCGTATCAACACAAGGATAGTCGACCCAAGGCGACCCAAGGATAGTCGGTCAACGTCAAATGAGGCACGAAAACGTTGGAGGAGCTTGATTACTGTGTGCTGCGCAGGTGTGAGTTCTGCGTCGACGGCACGAGCGAAGACGTCTACAGGGGCATCGGCCGTGGCGGGGGAGTGACGGCTCAAATCGGAAGTGTCTCCGTATCACCAAACATGGTGGCCGAGAGAACGCAATCGAAAGGTTAAGAGATACCCAGGCACTCGCCGCGGAGTAGGGAAGATAGGCAGGCAGCCGGATTGCACACGTGAAGGGCAGCAGAACATTCGCAAAAAGTGATGACAGCAAACGGAAGCAGAAAGTTCCGGCGGCGCGCACAAGTGGCCGATGGCGTAAACAGAACAGAAGAGTTCGCAGCAGAGTTACATAACCCAGGAACCAGAGCGCGGAGAAAGGTTCAATATTGATGTCAGAGGCTGCAACAACTTTAGGAGAATAATGGTCGTAGGGGCCAAAGCACGGTACTGATAACGTAAATTCGGCACGACCGCAGTCGATAAGAGCTTGATTGACAGATAGGAAATTTCATCCGAGGATAACGTCGTGCGAGGAAAGAGGAAGGGCGACAAATTCGATAACACACATAACGCTTTCAATGACAAACCGGGCTTTGCAAGACGCTGAAGGCTGAACGCGATGCGAAGTTGCCGTACGCAGAGAAAGCGATGTAAGGGGAATGGTCACTTTGTTCAAAACGTGGCAAAGCTTTTCACTAATAATAGAAACGGCGGCTGCGGTGTCGATAAGTGCGTGTACGGTGACGCTGTCTACGGACAGTTCAATGGACCATTTCGGAAATCGCAGCGCCGCGAGAAAACCTAGCGGGCGCGCGACGCATTATGGGAAAAGTGAGCGAGCGCCGACCAACCGCACGTCTTGGCTGGCTCCTGCGTTCGCATAGCTGCGGTGTGTGTGTGTGCGCGTGCTTTGTTTGGTTAGAGATTTCGTGTACTTTTGGGTGGTGGGTGGTTGCAGGTGCGTTATATTAACTGTTACGTGCCTGTGGGTTACTTAGTGACCTTTCCTTTCCTTTCCTTTATTTTCAGCATTCAACTTTAGATGCACAAATGCTAGGACAGGAGCAAAAAGCCGCTATTTTAAGCCGCTTGACAAAGGCCCCTGCCCCTACAGTATTTGGCAGCAGACAGTTTGGGAACACTACTGCGCCACTACTAGCCACTACTGCGCGTGATGTCGTCGAAGTGCCGTGGCGGCGGTCAGACTTGTGTGCCTGGTTGCGACAACAACACGCTGAAAGACAAGAACGTTTCATTTCATGCGTTCCCTGCAAATGAAAAAGAAAAAAAAGGAGTGGGTGAGAAGAATCAACCGCCAAGGAAGTGCTGGTCGCTTCTCTTTGTGGCAACCTTCTAAGCACCACCGGATATGCGCAGCTCACTTCAACGCAAGTGGACGCCGTGGTTATCTGGACCCGCTGCCAACAATTTTCCCCCATAAGGTCATCAATCAACTATCTCCTTCCTTTAATACCAGTAAGTATATATATTCAGACGGTTATTGCATGTTATCATAACTTCCAAATCTTTTCCAGTCGCGAAACGCAAGAAGACGAGCTCCCAAACTGCCTCTGCCAGCCCGGTGCTCCTTCTGAACGAGCTGGATATCGGCTGCGTAGTTGACGTGCCCCACTGCGATCAACGTAAGAGACGCTTTAACTGTGCCATCTTTTTTCTGAGGCTTCGGCTTTGTGTGTACGCATTTTCACGAAAGTGTATTATACGCAGAAAGCGACTTTGTTTCCCAGGAGCCCACCCAGCTGACATTCGGTGCACCGGCTTCGCCTCGCACGGAAACGGAAGGTTAGTGAGAATTCAAAATTCTCGCTTTCTACATTCCACTATGAAAACTTATTTTCCGCATTTAATGGACCCCTATCGCGCCCAGGATGCCGGGGTCCACGGGTGCTGTGGCAGCCGGTATATTAATAGCGAGCGACTTTCTTATCCAGTGAAAATTGACGAAATTTCTTCCCGCGAAGCCAGTTTTTCGCAAGCTTTTGCAACTAGCCATGGGAAGTCTGCATGTTAGGAGTGGCAGAACCTCGTATGTTTTGTGACGTAAATGTCATCAGTGATTTGTACCGTCCATGTGTTATTACTTCAGCGAGTTTTCTGATAAACGTGGTACCTCTTCCACCAGTGCACGCATTGTGAAACTTACCTATTTCATTTCTTTCACCTCGGTATTATTCCCTTTACCCCAGCTTGGAAAAACGACTCAAAAGTCAGGCTATCCAAATGTAGTGCAAATTTGGCGGAACAATACACTGGTAGCACAAGCTGCAATGTCGTCGAACTGCATGCTCAGGAGGGGCACAGACAGCTCATGAGGTTTACGAGTATAAATGGATAGCATTAATCTGGGCTTGCTGGTTGGTAAGCTGCTGGCGCAGGTGGATCAGTGGAGTGAAAGAGAGCTGGGCTCTATCGCTTTGGCATCCTGGTTCTTTCTTGTCTGTATATCAATGTAAGCCGAGAGCAAAGGTTCAGAACACACATTGTGGGCTGAAGTGACTATTTTAAACCCTGAAATCTGCATTAAAGTAGGGCCTAACCGTTCGCAAATCAATAAGCAGTTCTTTTTTTTTAGGTGCCGACCACTCGTACTCCATGGGGCCTTCAGACGCAGCATCTGCTGCCACACTAAGAAAAGTCAACCACCTTCTCGAAGTCTGTGGAAAACTCGAGCATGAAAACAGCTTGCTCCGCAAAGACAAATCTGTGCTCCAGAAAGAGGTTGAGGATCTGAAGGCTCAGTTGCACGATATGAAAGTTGAGGCGCTCATACAGAAGCTGAAACTAAAAGCTCCTGTCTCTAAAGTTCACGATTTTGTTTCAGATGAGAAACGACTCGTGTTTTATACGGGGTTTAACTCCTTCAAAAAATTTGATGCGTTTGTGGAACATGTTGAAGGCATGTACGAGGCGCTGAAAACGGGTGCTGGCAGGCCACCAGCACTGACAATGAAAGAACAGCTCATTGCAGTGCTTTGCAGGCTCAGTGTTGGGTTACTGGAACAAGATTTGGCATATCGCCTGAAAGTGTCTGTGTCGACCGTGAGTGCCATGTACACATTTTGGGTTAATTTTTTGTTTGAAATGCTAGTCCAGATGCCAATGTGGCCATCCCGTAAGACAGTAGACCTGTTCATGCCAGACAATTTTAAAGAATTGTACCCATCTACACGCATTGTATTGGACTGCACAGAAATTTTTATCGAGAACCCGTCTGACTACAATACACAGAGCGACACTTTCAGCTCGTATAAAGGACACAACACCGCAAAAGGGCTCATTGGCATCACTCCGAACGGCTTCGTTTCTTTCGTGTCTAATCTTGCTCCTGGAAGACTTTCTGATCGAAAACTCACAAGACACAGTGGCCTGCATGAGTTGCTCGAGAAAGGGGACAGTGTAATGGCGGATAGAGGATTCCTCATTGAAGATGACCTCCGTCAGCTTGGAGTCGAATTGAACATGCCACCTATGTTGAATGGCCGCTCGCAGTTGTCACTGGCAGAGGAGTTAGCAACACGGCAGATAGCCAGTTTGCGAATCCATGTTGAGCGTGTCATCAGGGAAGTTAAAACTTCAGAATACTCCGTGCTGTTTTTCCGAATGTTATGGCAGAGAAGCTGAACAAGATATGGAAAATTTGTTATTTCAATAATTTCATGCATTAGCCCATTCTAAACAGATGAGCGATGGTGGTGTTTTTAATGTTTTGTACGTTGTGCATGATCTACTGTAAAGCAGGGGTGCTCAAACTTTTCAGTTGAAGAAAGACCAAACTCAGTTGGCTAAAATGGAGTAGGCTCCTACCATGTTTCATTTCTGTTTTGGCCAGCTTCGGTCACGGAGCCTGTATTGAAAATATTTGCTTTATGGGGGTTTAACGTCCCAAAGCGACTTACACTATGAGGGACGCCGTAGTGAAGGGCCCCGGAGATTTCGACCACCTGGGGTTCTTTAACGGGCAGTGACATCGCACAGTACACAGGCCTCTAGTATTTTGCCTCCGTCGAAATTCGACCGCTGCGACCGAGACTTGAAAAGGTGTTGGCCGGATTATGTAAAAGGGGTACGCAAGCTGCACAGCACCTGAACAAATACTTAAATTCAGTTATGACTGGCTGTATAGTGAGATAGCAGTAAGCGGCTAGAGCATTAGTCCCGAAATAACTGGCTAAGGCGGATGAAGACATGCATGAACATATGCTTGGCGATTCTAGGAAGTGTTCCAAGAAACCCAAGAGTTGCACAAAGCGCAGTTTGAGAATCCCTGCTACAGTGCAAGGCATTGAACTTGCGTTAAAGTACACTACTTCATGTACAGCAGACTAGAGCAGCATTTCTTGCTCTGCTGAACTAAGCCTGAAGTCACTGTACAGGCTATATAGCGCTACAATGCCTTATTTCTGTGTCGGTGTTGTGCAAATGATTCGAGCATAGAATGTGGCAGTACTATATCTGAGTCATGACTAAAAACGAAATCACCAGTCTCATTGCTGAGCTACACAGACAAGATGGAAAGTTGGTGTTTGCAGCCATTGTCTTTTCTACCACAGATTTTCTTTCCTAACTTTCTGGAGTGAAATCTGTAAAGTGAATTTCGCTTTGTCATTTTTGCATGTGTTAGTGACGCGCTCATGTTTCAAAAAATTGTGATATGTATATGTATTGCATATTTCTGTACTGTATATGTAAAAAAATTTGTATATGTATGCGAGTATTTCATGGCAATGAAATTTGAGACCTTTATTACAAACTCTCATGTAATGTCCTGCATGGAATTCTCGAGGAAGAACTTATGAAATAACTGCTATCGCACTCAGTATCAGTATGCAATACTCGAGATGCGGTAGGTTTGAGCTTGGTCGTCAAAGCAGTGCGAGCCCAGTGCAGCTCGAAACTTGTGCATTAGCCCCTCAGAGCAGAGATGAAGTATGCTCAATCTGCACCTTGGGCACTCTCTATGATGGCACATTGATTACTGTAAAGCATAAACCTTCATTGGTTCACTCCACGTATGTTGCAAGTCGTACCGAGTGCAAGAGTACCTACACTAAGGAGAACACACTTGTCACTTCGCAAATATTTTGCTTGCAACTTTCAATGCGGTTTCTTTACAGAGACCAATGTGAAGTCACTATCGCCATCAAGTATAGGAAATGTTGCAGTGTGTAGCTGCCCAGATTCCTGTGTCTAAGAGTGCGTTATGTATGTGTTCAATGACAAGGCAGCAAGACGTGTGGTGCTTGCTTTACTTTTTACACACCGATTAGTTGCACACGCATTTCAATAGGTGGTGGCAACACATACGCGTAGCCTTAACGATATTACACAGAAAAACACTTTCTTCATTTCTTCATGGAGACTAATGCAATACAACATATTTAAAAACCAAATATATGTAAGATGAACATATGCCAAAGCATGTTATGAGTCCGAGCATCTTTGTCCTGCAGACCAATGTGACTTAACTAAGTCGTTGAAATTCACACACAAGCACAGTGCTCCTGGTAGTTCTTGAAACTTTCCAGAAGCCGTGGCAGCATTTGTGAAATCCAAAGCGAGCTGTCAAAAGTGATCCTCTGAAGAGTGCAGTTTGTGCCATTATCAACCACAAAGTCACACCAGGAGAGTCCAGTCAAAGCCATTTGCCCCTGGACCTGGTAAAAGTACTTGTGGGTCGGTTTAAGAACTCCATTCTTCAGGTAGGATGCCGTATTCACAGCATTTTCTAATTCATGACCCCGTTCCTTGGCAGCTGAGAGGGTCTTAACTTCAAGGAGACCAATATCTCCTCCCTCCTCTACAACACGGTCTGGCGTCGCACCAAGAACAGGGACCCCAGGGTTGACGCACAACCCGCAACAGTAAATCCTAACTGGGACCTCTCTCTTCTCTATGTAACGCTGCACGGCTGCAGCTTCATTCCTTAAACCATCAGCCATGTATTTGGTCTGCATCTGGCTAGACCCAAACAGCCTCTTGAAAAACTTCTCGTCAGCTGGCTTCTTCCGTGACACCACATCTCCGAAGTGTGAAGCAGTCAGGCGCTTGGATCTCTCGAAGCTCCATGTTATAGAGCCGCTCTGCATCCTAGTCGCTTGCTCAAAGGCCCATGAATCTTCTAAAGTAAGCTCACAGGAGCCGAACTTGTATCCAGCTAGCACATGCTCAACCCACAGGGCTTGCACCGGTAACCTGATTGGCATCTGGCTAAGAGCATCCTCGTGAAGTGCTCTTTTCACTGGTACGGGCAGAAAGTGGTTGTCCTCCAGCGTCTTGCATAGCATGGCGTTTGGAATATTTTTCTGTGTCTGAAACATTCTCTTAATATGGTCTTCTGTCACTGTCAGAGAAACTGTGGTTTCTTGAGTCAGATGCCTGCCAGCTTTCATTGGCATATGTTTCACAAAACGTAGTTGTGAAACATATGTGAAACAGAACTCGCGTGAGTGCATGTTGGCCTTCTTAGCGCCAGTACCCCATGCTCTGGGTTTGTCTGTACACGACTGTGTGTCTCGCACGTAGGCTGCCCCAGAGCGCTTTAGGTCTAGTACAAACCATAGTAAGGCAGCTACATGTTTACAAACACCTGCAGCTCCAGCCCAGCAGTTGCAGGTTCCTTCAACCACAGTTCCATTTGACGAGAGCGCAGCAGCAGTGTTATATAATTTTGCCAAAGAGAACGATGCCTCCACGGTTGCTTTAAGAAAAGTGGAACTGTCAGCCTTGCAAATAAGAACATTGTGAACCTTATCTGCTTTAAACATCCTGTATCCGCTTATAGTATGCTTCTGAGCACTATGTGCATTCTGATGTGCCAAGATTTCTTGCTCTGAGAAACTTCCGGCACGTCTTTTAACTGCTTTGTCCATGGTCCTTTCGGTAACCTTACTTGAAGAGGATGAGTATTTTCAATGGCTCGTAGTGGTTCCTGCAACATGGGTATAAGCAAGCGTCAAAATGTTTTCTTCGGCACTCCACATATAAACAGAGCATGGAAGCATACACAGCTGATCATGGGATCATCAATGCGATCTTGAATTAAAAGAGTATTCATTCATTTTGTCCTGGTCACTTGTGGCAAGCATGCTTGAAAAGCAACGCTGAACCCGTTTCGTTCACTATGCGCGGTCGTGAAGAATGTTGCACAAGGACGGGCTCCGTAAGCCACTAGCTAACTTAAAACTCTGAGGCCACCCTAGTACAAGGTACTGGCGCGTTCAATACTTTTCAGGTTAGCCAGAACATCCGCCGCAGTTTTTTTAGACCGCGTTCGCGTTACTTGTAGCCACCGAGGCACGTTCATATTTTGGATGCGTCTATCTGCACTCCACGGTAGTAAGTAATGTACACCGCGACCGAGATGGTACGAGCTCTCAAACAAACAGCAACTGCTATCTGTACCGCAATGCTATGCTCAGATATATACACTGAATGTAACAGTAGTAATACAAGAGCTTGTTGGTTCTACTTCGTACTTGCTGCGTGCTATTCAAACAACACTATAGGCAAGAAAATGCACTGGCACAAGCTAAGCGCCAACTCAGCTACTTATTTCTTGCAAGATGTACATTTTTGAACGTATGCGCTGTCCGTTCCTTTCGACCATATGCTTGTTTCAGACTCGGCCGTAGATTAAATAGCCTGATGTAACCAAAAGACTGAATGGGCAGTGCTCGATAACGAGGTATTTTGCTGAAATACAGCGCATAAATTCTCACAAGAGGGTGTCGCACTGTTGAAACAAACATGAATGTACAGTACGCTACGTACTAAGCCTGCCACCGGAGCAGCCGCACAAACTTCGAAGGTTTGCGATGGGCGACTAGTAAATAAATGCACTGTTAGCGCGTGCTCACCAGCAAAACACGCCTGCCAGCCGTAGGATCGCGCTCGTGCCTTCAGTAGCATAGCTATAAAACGCTGACAAAGGTGTTGCTATGCAACGCAAGCCCCGAGCGCGAGACATTGGCACATGTGCGCGCTTCACGTGCGAAAATACTCGCTTCACGCTCGTAGCGTCGGCTGCATAACCACAAGAAAGTTGTACGGCGATGTAAAGATCACTTGCGCGGCGCAAACATGCAACAAAAATATTACTAGCACTCCAAAAAACGTTTTTTTACCTGCTGTTGCGCAACGTCCATGTCGTACAGCTCCTGCGCCGGATCCTGCCCGCCAAGATCGCTCACAATTCCCAGCCTGCTTTGCGGTGGTCGCGTAGGGGGCGCGCGCAACTTTCCGAAATGGTCCATTTCGTTCCCCGGGGCAGAATGAGGCCTTGAAATGTTCGACGTAAACGCAGTTCTTGCCTCTGGAACTGCGACTGTTAGTTTTCCTCTCGGGCTGGGCTGGGTCGGCGAACCATCGGGGAAATGGATCGGTGACGTGGGGAAGGCGACCGTCGTCAATCGAAGGGGTGGCGACTGTAGGAGGAGTCCGGAGGAAGGTTAGGTGGGTCCTGACGTGGAAGTCGAGCAGGCCTGTAGCTTGAGGCACCGTCATGTAAACTGTGGCTGCCACGGCGGCAGAATCGTGCTACGTGGCCTGGAAAATGGCAGTAGTAGCATACTGGCTGGTTATCAGGTGCACGCCATGGGTTGACAACAGGGGTTCCAGCGGCCGAGTAAGGGACAGCAATCGGACGCGAAGGTGGCGGCGGCGCATGGAAGATGCCGGTGGTCCGGTAGGCCTCAGGAACAGGTGGAGCGTAAGGCCTGGCGACAACGTCAGCGTAAGTTAGTAGTCCGGTTGCAGGCTGCGGAGGAGGGGCAGATGGTAGCGCCGCGGCAACTTGCATCTGTAGGACGTGACGAAATCAAGGAGCCAAGGTTGTCGACGGCTCGATTGCGCTATTCGCCAGAGAAAGCTGGCGTGCGACTTCCTGACGGATGAACTGCTTTATCTCTGGCATTAAAACAGAGATGTCGGCAGCGTCGCGGCCGAAATCAGCGACGTCCTGTTCCGCGGATCCGTAGATCCGCGGAGTCCTGCTAAGCAGCCCGTGTTGATGCACGCTGCTTGCGCAGCTCGTCGTACTGCTGACAGAGCTGTATGACCTCGGCAATCGTCCGAGGACTCTTCGCGACGAGCATCTGGAAGGCATGGTCATCGATGCCTTTCGTGACGTGCTTGATGTTGTCTGCTTTATCCATAGATGTGTTGAAGCGCTTGCAAAGCGAGAGCACGTCTTCAAGAGAAAGAGAGAGAGAAAGCAAGGGTAGGGAAGGCAGGGAGGTCAACCAGAACAGCATCCGGTTTGCTACCCTACACTGGGGGTGGGGGAAATGGGAATAGAAAGAGGAAGAAAGGGAGAGAGTCAGCACTGAGTACATGTGGGAGGGACACCTTACACAATGACACTATAAGCGGTCTCTTAAGCCCGTGCACTTTAAGTACCGCACTAGTGCACGAATCGCTTTTCGAGCCAGTGACGGTTGTGGCCACGGTCCGAGTATCTTTGACTCGGTGAATGGTCTCGAGTCTAGTCTTTGTAAAGTTGCCCGCAGAGGGAGGCGGTGGACATCGTAGCGAGGGCAGGTACACAATACGTGCTCGATGGACTCCTCGCACCCGCAGGAGTCGCACATCGGGCTCTCGGCCATTCCCATACGGTAGGAGTATGCGTTCGTGAACGCCACTCCCAACCACAAGCGACACAACAAGGTTGCTTCGCCGCGGGAAAGGCTAGGTGGCAGTTGTAGCCGTAGCGTGGGGTCCAGTTGACGTAATCTGCAATTGAAGCCACTTGATGTCCAGAGATCTTGGGACTTCTTGCGCGCAAGTAGGCGAAGTTCTCTGGCAGCGTCCGACCTCGCCAAAGGTGTTGGACGCGTCTTTGTATCTTCGTGGGCACACCGGGCAGCCTTGTCAGCTAGGTTGTTGCCGACGATGCCACAGTGAGCAGGAATCCACTGAAATACAATGTGGTGTCCTCTTTCCAGAGCATGGTGGTGCAGTTCCCTGATTTCAGATGTCATTTGCTCGTAAGTTCTGTGACGTGACGCGGACTTGATGCTATGAAGGGCTGCCTTGGAGTCACAAAATACGACCCACTTCTCTGTTGGCTCTTCGGTGATGTACATCATAGCGGCATGGAGAGCTGCAAGTTCTGCCGATGTAGATGTAGTCGTGTGCGACAGTTTGAATTTAACTGTAACGTTCTTGGCTGGAATGACGAATGCGGCAGTTGAGCTGGTAGGTGAGGTTGAACCATCGGTATATATGTGTATGCGGTCATGATACGTCTGGTGCAGTAATAGGAGTGTAAGTTGCTTCAGAGCCGGCGATGGATGATTGGACTTTTTTGTAATTCCAGGAATATCAAAATTCACTTGAGGCTGTCGCAGGCACCACAGGGGGGAGGAAGGCTTCGCCGCCGGTGTAAAACTTGCTGGTATGTACTCTTGATGAGCGTTAATCATTCGTGAAAAGGTCGCTTGAGGTCTCTCGGCTGGGAGGGAGGCCAAATGGTGGTCGGGGATCCTTGACAGATGGCGAATGTGCGCTCTGAGAGAGTCGACAGCTACATGTGTCTGGATTGTATGGTCTCCTGCGATGGCAATTGTTGCTGCTGTTGACGTGCACCGAGGCAGCCCCAAACACGTGCGTAGGGCTTGACCTTGTATGCTCTCCAAGGTGCGAAAGTTCGTCTTGCATGCATTGGACAACACTGGTAGGCTGTAACGTAGGAGTCCGAGAAACAGAACCCTGTACAGCTGCAACATAGAATGGACTGGTGTACCCCAGTTTTTCCCGCATAGAAATTTGAAGACTTGAGCAATGGCGACTAGCTTCTTCTTCAGATAGACGCAGTGAGGGCTCCACGAGAGGTTGCGGTCAATGATGACGCCCAGAAACCGATGTGTCTTAACATAGAATACAGCTTGACCATTGATGGTAACAGGATACGATGACATTTGTTTCCGCGTAAAACCAAGTAATGCGCACTTCTCAGTAGACATACTGAGGCCTTGTTCTCGGAGATAAGAAGCCGTCATGGTTGCCGCCCGCTGAAGCCTGGCTCTTAGCTGAGGGCGAGTCACCGCAGAGGCCCAGATGCAAATGTCGTCGGCGTGTATTGAGACATGTACTGTCTGCGGTAGGTAATCCGCTAGTCCTACCAGGACGAGGTTGAACAAAATAGGGCTCAACACTCCACCTTGCGGCACACCACGGCAGATGTAATGGTCTGAAGTTGGGCCGTCTTCGGTCTGTAAGAAAAAACGCCTTTCAGTCAAATAGTCTTGAATCCATTGATACATCCGGCCACCAACTCCAACAGCCTCAAGTGAGTTTAGTATGGCCTCATGGGTGACGTTATCATAGGCTCCTTTTATATCCAGAAAAAGTGCCGCAGACAGGCGCTTGAGGCTTTTTTGATTTTGGACCCATGTTACGATGTCAATGACGTTGTCTATGGACGTGCGACCCCGACGGAAGCCTGTCATGGCGTTCGGATAGATGTTGAATCGTTCTAGGTACCATTCCAATCGGGCAAGAATCATTCTTTCCATCACTTTGCCGACGCAGCTCGAAAGCGCAATCGGACGATATGATGAGATCTCGAGCGGTGACTTTCCAGGTTTCAGAATGGGGATCAAGCGGCTCGATTTCCATTGTTTAGGAACGGCGCCGTTCTGCCAAGACTCATTGTAGTAGTTGAGAAGCTCATCACGTGCCTCATGTCCAAGGTGGCATAGGGCAGCATACGTGATGCCATCAGGTCCTGGTGACGAAGAACGCCTGCAAGTCGCCAACGCAGCATCGAGCTCTTCGAGTGAAAATAGCACGTTGATTTCTGGTACACGTGCCTCAGGGATGTCTCAATGCTGCGTCAGTAATGATGGCCACGGACCCAGCAATCCGTGCGCAGAACTCTTCAGCCAATTGAAGTTCCGAGCGAAGTTGGCAGAGGGCCAGAGCAGCGAAGGGCTTCCTTTGATGCGGAGATGAGCGAAGACCCCTAACCGTTCTCCATATGTGCGAGAGCGATTTTCGGGGATCAAGCGACTGACAGAATGTTTTCCATCGCTTATCTTCCAATTTATCCATGCGATGCTGGATTTTCTTTTGTATGCGCCGTGAAGCCCTCAGATCCAAGACGGACTTCGTGCGCCGATACCTCCTCTCCGCCTGTCGGCGTGTCGCACGCAGCCTATCCAGTTCCACGTCCAAGTCTGTTCGCCTTGTTGACCTTGTAAGCGAGCACATGGACGTTTTCAATGCCTCTGCGATTGTTTCTTCGAAAGTGTGTGAGAGGCCTTCCCGACAAGTGTCATCCATATCCTTCTTAAATTTTGTCCAATCAACTGTACGCAACACAGTAGAGGAGCGTTGGTCAATTCCTCTAATCGTTATGTATGTTGGAATATGGTCGCTTCCATGTGTTTCTACGTCTGTAAACCATTGGACGCTCGAGGCAAAGCGCCGTGACACCAAAGTCAAGTCCAAGCAGCTACTGTAGGTCGTGCCTCGCAGAAATGTAGGGCTGCCGTCATTTACACAGCACAAATCATGGTCGGCAGCAAAGGAGGCAAGGCTCCTGCCTTTGGAGTCCATTTTAGTGCTTCCCCATAGCTGGTGATGCGCGTTGAAGTCACCTGTGATAACCCAGGGACCATTGTTCATTAGTAATATTTTCTTGAGTCGTTCGCCGTCAAAGTGACCCGCTGGGGATATGTAGGCACCAATTAGTGTAAATGACACATTCTTCTTTTGGACATTTAGGCAGACATATTGGTTGTCGTCATGAGGCTCTATTGCGTTAGCGACATATGTGAAGTCTGTGCGGATGTAGATGATCACTTTCGTGCTCGCACCGCGTGTGGACGAGACGAAAGATTCATAACCGGACAGTCTGAGTGGAGTTGATGTATTTGGTTCGCAAATGACCAGTATGGGGAAGCGATTTGTGAAAATGAATTGGCGAAAGTCTGATATACGGGTCCTTAGACCCCTGGCATTCCATTGAAAGATCGACGCACTTTTAAGTTCAGTGCGGAAGGGGACTATTGGTCGAGCCATCGTGCTTAAACGATGCTAGCAAGCACTGGATTTAGTGCATCCAGTATTTGCAGAGCGCTTCGAGCTGCTGGTGTTTGCAGCTTGTTCAGTATAATGCGCATTGTATTAATTAGCGATTGCAGCATATCAGCCACCTGCCTGTCTTGGTCGCACACATCGCCGACAGTAGACGTCGGGGGTTGTCCAGCGAAAGTTTGCTGTGATTCTGTTGGTGAATGTTGTCGTTTTGGTAGAGCCGGCCAAGATTCGGCGGATGTGGCCTTCTCAGTGGACTTGCTCTTCGCGGTCCTTTCCACATTGTCTGGCCTAGGCGGTGGAGGAGGAGGTGGTGTTGTAGGAAGTGGCATGCGCCTTCCTTGAGAAGCCTGTCTTGAGGAGCGCCGGTGACGTGAACGTCGCTTCCTGATTTTTTCGGCGGCTTCGCGATGAGATGAATGATCTCTCGCCATCTCTTTCAAGATGGCCATTTCCTTCTTAATATGTGGGCATTTCTTCGATGAAGCTTCATGTGATCCTCCGCAGTTTGAACACTTCACCACAGTCGCGCCACATTTATCTGCAGCGTGGGGCTCTCCGCAGCGGGGGCATGCTGCCTGATTTTCGCAGACGCTGCTCACGTGTCCCAGTTTCATGCATTTGCGGCACTGGAGAGGTTTCGCAATGACAGGCCGCACTGCATGTCTGAAGTGTCCAACCTTGACATGCGAGGGTATATGTTTGCCCTTGAATGCTATTTTCACGCAGCGTGAACTGCCTAGCCGCTTAACATCAACGATGACCTCATCATTGGCTGGCTTGATAAGAATCGGCAAGTCGTTATTAAGGATGGCGACGTCTACGTCGTAGATAACGCCGGTGACTACGTCAGATCCCAGAGGGATGTAAGAGCGCACCTGAATGCCATCGAGGTCCGTTACGCTGCGTAGAGTGGTCAAAGCAGCCGCATGCTGGACATCAACCGCCAGAAGATTTTTTCGGGTGTTCACTCGAATGTCCGATATTTCATTTGGCACCAAGGCTTCTAGTGACATCGACACAGATTGCCTGTTAAGTAGCTTCATGTTGACGTTGGGAAGCAGGGGCACAAAGATGATGGTATTGGCGGCCGGCCTCTGTGTCTGTCTCACTGTTTCCGTGCTTGACGATGAGGACGTCCTGGTGTTCCGTCGCTTCGCTCTGCGGCTCTGTACAAGCTGGAAGTCGTCATCGGAAGTGTAATCTTACGTCTTCAATGTAACTGGTGAAAGTCTCGTCCTGGCGTTGCATTCGGCCACGCAAGCGCTGTTCAGCGCGAAGCCGGTGATCGGCGGGACGGCCGACGACATTGTCGGGAAAGTTGTCGTGAAAGCCGACCAGGTGGTAAAATCGGCTTCATGATTGCGGAACCATAGGTTTGCCACGCCAGTCAAGTAAAAGATGACATTTGTGAGCTTGGCGCGGTCGTCCCACTTGTTATAGGGGTTTACACAGTCATATACGGCGAGCCAGTCTTCCACGTCGTGGTCATCTGTGCCGCTAAATATGGCAGGATCGCGCTGCCGGATGACACCAGAGCAAACAGGGGCGCGGGAGCAGCAGCGTGGGATGGTCTCGGTTCATCCATTAAAGAGCTGGTGGTAGCGTCCGAATGAGGAGTTCCAGGATGTCGAAGAGAAGCCCAGCATCTCCACCAAATACAACGGGGGTGTTTGCCCAGCAGCACTAGTTTTAGGTTGTAGTGGTAGGCTTAAACAGGTCGGTACTATGGCGAAACGGGGAAGCCAGCAATTGTCGTTGTGCTCACTTTCACAAGCACTATGCCCACTGTCCACACACACGCACACCCACCCACCCACCCACCCACCCACCCACCCACACACACACACACACACACACACACACACACACACATATATATATATATATATATATATATATATATATATATATATATATATATATATATATATATCGTCTCCTGATCCCTCAGAAAAGTTTGGGCTGATCTTGAAGGTCGTGCAATACCGAATCCAGCCGGTGCGGAGGTGAAGCAGGCTTCAAGCGCTCAGCAAAGTGGAGCGAAAAGCGCATACATTCTTTGGAATCATGCATGCACCAAAATGGACAGCACTCGCTTCAATTAAGTAAAACAAAAAACAAACATACAAACCATATATTTGACAATAAGGCGTTCCTGATAACAATGCGAAGCACATAGCGCTCCCTGCATACGTTTCCCGGTAAAGATTACTCTTGCGCAAGCTGCCGTGGCGACGGGAGCTTGCGACGTGGGGAGTCACGTTACTAGCCTTCCGTATTAAAGCACCGCTATGGGTAGGCAACGCATAGTGAGGATTCCCGAGGAGCAGCGCGAATACGGGGAGCGGCTCAGGTAAAATGAAACGGCAATACAACCAACAGCGGCGTGATGTCGAAATGACCATTACTCGCATTGCTACCATACTGAAAATTACCATGAATATCTTTCATTTAAAGCAATAAAGCCTTGAATATCCCGCTGTGCCGTTCAGCAGTTGTAGTGGCTGTTTTCTACAGCTTCGCTGGACACCCACTTTTGCAGTGCCAGGAAGGCGAGTGAATTTTCGTTTCTTCGCAGAGCTTCCGCAGCGTCACATTAAAGATACTGCTGAAGCGCTCCACCATTCCACTACACATATGATGAGGAGGCGTGGAACCTAGGTGCTTGATCGCGAGTAACTAATCTATTTCTCTAATCAGCTCTGATGTAAAAAAATGCCTGGTCACAAAGAATCTCACGTGGGAAGGAAGACGATTAATTTAAACCCCTCAACCAGATCTTCGACTATGGATGCTGAATCGATCGATAGTAATGAGATGGCGCTCGCGAATCGTGTTGCGAATTCCAAAAGAGGGAGTATATACCGGTTGCCTTTAGTCAATGTTGGACTCCAGGGACTGATGATGTCATCCGTGACCCATTGGAATGGGATGTGTCGGGGCTTAGCGGAGAGACGAGAACTAGAAGTCGGATTCCTGATTAATAAGAATATAGCTGGTAACATACAGAAATTCTATAGCATTAACGAGAGGGTGGCAGGTCTTGTTGTGAAACTTAATAAGAGGAACAAATTGAAGGGGGTACATTTAGGCTTAGTTCGAGTGGCGCAGTTAGCAAAAAACAGCTCCGCCGTCCTGGCGCAGTTAATTTGAGTTAATGCCTCGTCCTGGGATATCCTTGCGACGCTTTCCATGAGCCCCAACATTACTGTAACTTATTTCGGTAGTTTTTGGGCACGCTTGCCGCGCCGGGCTTATTGACGCAGTAAGCGAAAACCTGTTCGGCCGTGTGACGCACTTGCGCGTGTACTTGCGTGTACTACGTCGTAGCGCCTAGGACATGAGACAAGTAAAAAAAATTAAATTATGGGGTTTTACGTGCCAAAACCACTTTCTGATTATGAGACACGCCGTAGTGGAGGACTCCGGAAATTTCGACCACCTGGGGTTCTTTAACGTGCACCTAAATCTAAGGCTGCGTTCACACTTGGTCTCGGAGCAGGCGGAAGCGGAAAAAACTTGACAAAATCCGCCCGCCTAGGCGGAGAAATGAGCGGAAAACCAGGCGGCGAAAAAATCGGTCTCGGACCGATTTTTTCGCCCAGGCGAAGCGGAAAGACGTTCCGCTTTACCGGAAGATGCAATCGCATGTAAACATCCGGTCGTAAAATTCAACATTTTCCGTTGCTCATTGTCTATATTTAGGAAAAGCAACTAGCTACAGCTATCGAAACTATGTCTTGTTTATCTTCCATGGTAGACGAAAGTTAAAAACAACACGTGTAGTTGCGCGAAATGGTAGCTTTTAGTAACTGATGGGTCAATGAATGAACGTGTGTCTTGAAATAGTGTGATGAACAGTGCCACCACGCGGACAAACGTACGCAAACTAGATAGATGTGGGCGAAAGCGGAAGTGATTTCCGCTGCAGTGGCGAAACAAATGTGAACGTTTTGTACATGCGCGAAAAAGATTATCCGGCCGCTTTGGCTTTTCCGTCCGCTTGCGGTTTCCCAAGTGTGAACGTAGCCTAAATACACGGGTGTTTTCGCATTTCGCCCCCATCGAAATGCGGCCGCCGTGGCCAGGATTCGATCCCGCGACCTCGTGCTCAGCAGCCTAACACCATAGCCACTGAGCAACCACGGCGGGTCGACAGACAAGTCTTCGCGCATTCCGTGGTCAGGTTAGGAGGACAAAAGAAGCATATACAGTGCTAAAAAGCGGGCACGTACTGTGCTACCGGGGCTTAGCGGAGAGACGAGAACTAGGAGTCGGATTCCTGATTAATAAGGAAATAGCTGGTAACATACAGGAATTCTATAGCATTAACGATAGGGTGGCAGGTCTCGTTGTGAAACTTAATAAGAGGTACAAATTGAAGGTGGTACAAGTGTATGCCCCTACATGCAGTCATGATGACCAGGAAGTCGAAACCTTTTATGAAGACGTGTAATCGGCGATGGGTAAAGTGAAAACAAAATATACTATACTGATGGGCGACTTCAATGCCAGGGTAGGCAAGAAGCAGGCTGGAGACAAGTCAGTGGGGGAATATGGCATAGGCTCTAGGAATAGCAGATGAGAGTTATTAGTAGAGTTTGCAGAACAGAATAATATGCGGATAATGAATACCTTTTTCCGCAAGCGGGTTAGCCGAAAGTGGACGTGGAGGAGCCCGAATGGTGAGACTAGAAATGAAATCGACTTTATACTCTGCGCGAACTCTGGCATTATACAAGATCTAGACGTGCTCGGCAAGGTATGCTGCAGTGACCATAGGATGGTAAGAACTCGAATTATCCTAGACTTGAGGAGGGAACGCAAGAAACTGGTACACAAGAAGCCAATCAATGAGTTAGCGGTAAGAGGGAAATAAGAGGAATTCCGGGTCAAGCTACAGAACAGATATTCGTCTTTAACTCAGGATGAGGACCTTAGTGTTGAAGCAATGAACAACAATCTCATGGGCATCATTAAGGAGTGCGCAATAGAAGTCGGTGGTAACGCCGTTAGACAGGAAACCAGTAAGCTATCGCAGGAGACGAAAGATCTGATCAAGAAACGCCAATGTATGAAAGCCTCTAACCCTACAGCTAGAATAGAACTGGCAGAACTTTCTAAGCTGATCAACAAGCGTAAGACTGCGGACATCAGGAACTGTAATATGGATAGAATTGAACAGGCTCTCAGGAATGGACGAAGCCTAAAAACAGTGAAGAAGAAACTAGGAATAGGCAAGAATCAGATGTGTGCGTTGAGAGACAAAGCCGGCAATATCGTTACTAATATGGATGAGATAGTTCAAGTGGCTGAGGAGTTCTATAGAGATTTATACAGTACCAATGGCACCCACGACCATAGTGCAAGAGAGAATAGCCTAAAGGAATTCGAAATCCCACAGGTAACGCCAGAAGAAGTAAAGAAAGCCTTGGGAGCTATGCAAAGGGGGAAGGCAGCTGGGAAGGATCAGGTAACAGCAGATTTGTTGAAGGATGACGGTCAGATTGTTCTAGAGAAACTGGCCACCCTGTATACGCAATGCCTCGAGCGTACCGGAATCTTGGAAGAACGCTAACATAATCCTAATCCATAAGAAAGGGGACGCCAAAGATTTGAAAAATTATAGACCGATCAGCTTACTGTCCGTTGCCTACAAAGTATTTACTAAAGTAATCGCAAATAGAATCAGGAACACCTTAGACTTCTGTGAACCAAAGGACCAGGCAGGATTCCGTAAAGGCTACTCAGCAATAGACCAATAGACAGGCCAGCCCACTGAACTGTTTTCATCAACTGCAGGTATCGGCCGCTGCCCAGTTTTCGCGTTTTTTTTAAAAGAAAGGTCACCTTTATCGCTGCCTTTTCTTTGCTTTTCTCCGCTTGGGCTATAGGTCTTGCGAGCTGGATGTCTGGTGATACGAAAAAAAAAAAATGTGCGCATTCTCACTCCACTGCAAGCACGCAATGGAGACACGTACGACACACCAATCCATTCGGAGTTTATGAGCACAAACACATTCTCGCTTGAGGAATCGTCGTGTTTTATTGAACAAACACGCGCATCACCGGCGACAGTGCGCCGGCGACGAGGCAGATTGTAATTTCTCACTTTGCGTTTAGATTCATTGACTGCGGCCTGATGTGCCTTCTTACCACGGTAAGTGAAGCATCACGGAACTAAAGTTCACCGCATGCTATGGGAGAAAAGGCGACAGCTCATGGAGGAAGGAAACTGAGGAGAGGCCCTACCCCTCCGCGTGCTAAGAGAAAAGTGTGGAGAAAATGACGTAGTAGGTTCTCCTTTTTCTGGATGTTTTTTTTATTTCTTTGCTGTAGAGGCCACACCTTTCTGGCAGCAATGGTGGCTTTGTTGTGGTTGTGTGCGCTCACAGGTGTTGCTCCGTAGGTTTCATACCGTGGCAAAGACGCCGTGCGGGCAGGTTTGCGTTGGTCTCCGTGTTTTGTTACGCTGCGTTATCTGGAACGTGCTCTCCCGGATCTTGCTGTGGCCAGGTGGGACAGGAGGAACTCAATTTCGTGACATGAACGCGCTTGAAACACCGTACACAATCGACCGCGCCACGGCAATGGTAACGGACGAAGTAATATTCGCGGGAAATTTTGCCCTCTTGGCGGAATCATGCTAACGTGCCATCGCAGGGCTAAACCGATGCGTTTCAGAATGTGTACAATGAACGCCTTGCAGGTCATTGATTCCTCCATTTGACAGCGCATATGGTGCATATGGTGCGGCAAGTAGAACGTACTTTATGAATGCATAGTTCGTGTTCAGTAACAACTTGCTTTCGTGCTTATTAAAGCACAAGGATGAGATAGATAGAATGTGGATGAGATAGTTAAAGTGGCTGAGGAGTTCTATAGAGATTTATACAGTACCAGTGGCACCCACGATGATAGTGGAAGAGAGAATAGCCTAGAGGAATTCGAAATCCCACAGGTAACGCCGGAAGAAGTAAAGAAAGGCTTGGGAGCTATGCAAAGGAGGAAGGCAGCTGGGGAGGATCAGGTAACAGCAGATTTCTTGAAGGATTGTGGGCAGATTGTTCTAGAGAAACTGGCCACCCTGTATACGCAATGCCTCATGACTTCGACCGTACCGGAATCTTGGAAAAACGCTAACATAATCCTAATCCATAAAAAACGGGACGCCAAAGACTTGGAAAGTTATAGAACGATCAGCTTACTACTGTCCGTTGCCTACAAAGTATTTACTAAGGTAATCGCAAATAGAATCAGGAACACCTTAGACTTCTGTCAACCAAAGGACCAGGCAGGATTCCGTAAAGGCTACTCAACAATAGACCATATTCAAACTATTAATCAGGTGATAGAAAAATGTGTGGAGTATAACCAACCTTTATATATAGCTTTCATTGATTACGAGAAAGCGTTTGATTCTGTCGAAACCTCAGCAGTCATGGAGTGATTACGCGATAAGGGTGCAGACGAGCCGTATGTAAAAATACTGAAAGACATATATAGCGGCTCCAAAGCCACCGTAGTCCTCCATAAAGAGAGCAGCAAAATCGCAATAACGAAAGGCGTTAGGCAGAGAGATACGATCTCTCCAATGCTATTCACAGCGTGTTTACAGGAGGTATTCAGAGACCTGGACTGGGAAGAATTGGGGATAACAGTTAATGGCGAATACCTTAGTAACTTGCGATTCGCTAATGATATTGCCTTGCTTAGTAACTCAGGGGACGGACTGCAATGCATGCTCACTGACCTGGAGAGGTAAAGCCGAAGGGTGGACATGAACAGGAGGTTGCCATTATGCCTCAAGAGAAAAGTTTATAACAGATGTGTCTTACCAGTACTCACGTACGGGGCAGAAACCTGGAGGCTTACCAAAAGGGTTCTACTTAAATTGAGGACGACGGAACGAGCTATGGAAAGAAGAATGATAGTTGTAACGTTAAGGGATAAGAAAAGAGCAGATTGGGTGAGGCAACAAACGCGGGTAAATGACATCTTAGTTGAAATCAAAAAAAAGAAATGGGCATGGGCCGGACACGTATTGAGGAGGGAAGATAACCGATGGTCATTAAGTGTTACGGAATGGATTGCAAGGGAAGGAAAGCGTAGCAGATGGCGGCAGAAAGTTAGGTGGGCGGATGAGATTAAGAAGTTTGCGGGGACAACATGGCCACAATTTGCACATGAACGGGGTAGTTGGAGAAGTATGGGAGAGGCTTTTGCCCTGCAGTGGGCGTAACCAGGTGAATGATGATGATGATGACGACTCGACCAAGCAGAACCTTTGCCACTCTACCCTTTGGAAAGGTTGATTGATAGGCATCGTACTGTCTCGCACGTCATCTATCGTCCTTTCGCACGCTGGGGCAGTAAAATGATGGAAGGTCCCGCTCCACATGTTTGCGAAATGCCGTGATGCTCAGGCAATATGTTGTCATGTGCCAGTTTAACGACTTAGAAGCGTAAGTACTTCGTTCTACTGCTTGTTCGAAAAATGTTTCCTAGCACGTTTGATAAGTTTGGTACAATAAGTCCTTAGGAGGTAGAAAAAAAAAATGGGTGGTTGCACCTCCACCCGAATATTTTTTTCTGACTTTCTTTCCACAATATTGAAGCGTTCCGTCTTCCTGCTGCTTTGACCGAAGCATCTATCTCGATAATTCGAAAGCTCTAACAACCACCGGCGAACATAGGTTCCAGATCTTGGTACCCACTATAACCTGCAGAGAGCTGTTGTCTTCTTTCGGTGTGACCTTTTCACGTGTTTAGTTTGTACATACATACACGAGGTTGCTTTCTAATTGGCATTTGGTTCCATTAGTTTGCGTGATCAAGAGACGCTAGCAATGATCACTTCATACAAAGACCTTTCCATTCACTTTGCGACCGAAACAACGGAGAAGAGTGGTAGTGAAATGTGAGCCTCTAATTTAAGGACATTAAGGGAGCTACCATTAGCCAGCAGTATTTCAAACTCTGTGCCTGTCATTGCTGCATCCGGCACAAGAGCTTGCCAAACGACTATACTTTTGCTTCCTGTATCCCTCAGCACCCGCCTGGTCTGTGCAAAGCTCACCTGTCAATGCCAGCGTGTCGTAAGATTTCCTCTGCCAGGCTCTTGAGGCACTGAATAAGGCATCTTCGTCTCGCTGCTTGTTAACACTTTCAAAGCTTTCTCGGGCGAATCTCTGTTGGCCTGGAGGAAGTATGCAGCATGGGGAGGCACCCTTGGCACCAGACTCCATCCGGTTGCATTATTTTACTTAGAGTCTGTATCTGAAGCAAAAGTCACAATATCGCTGTTTTAGAGCGAAAGCTCTACTACGCCATGCCTCTCATGGTTCATCGCATCGCAACGACTTTGAGCCTCCGGTGCGCAAGCGTGGCAGTTGTGATGTCATGCCGTATGACCCGCTGCGGAGAGGCGTGGCAGCTGCGCTTCCTCGGAACCTATTACTCCAGCTCCTTCTCAGTTGTTTCGTGCTGCGCTCGAAGCCTCGACGCTGCGGTACCACGTTTCCAGGCTGGAGTTTAACGGCTGCTTCGCCGGCGCTTAGTCGCTCAGTCTCGCTCTGGATGGTGCGCCGGCTGGGCCGTCTGCGCGTGCGCTTCAGCGCAAACGATCGGCTGAATCGAATAATCCAATAGACATAGCTAGACGGCAGAAAAGGCGAAATTGCCTGCTAGAACAGTGGAGAAAAAGGAGGCCAGATTAGCACGTTATAGAGAAACTTATCAATCGCGGAAGCATGCAAGATCGAAGCTACTGCAACCACCGCCGTCGTTCGGCAACACGAACTGTATCAAGGAGAAGGAGACGAAGCCGTAGATACAAACAACGGCACTAACAAGGAACGTTTGACGAACCACACTCTTCGGCTGGAGGCAAGCTCGACTGCGACGGCCAGGTTTCACCGTGACTTCTCGAGCAAACCGTGCGGCAGCGTGTGTAACCCGCGTGAAATTTTGTGGCCTAACTCTAATTAAATACTGTGCCCATAGTCTTTGCGAAACGTAGTCAAACCTTTCGATCGTGATAAATAGGTTGACAAGAGTTGAACCTCAGCCAGTGTTTCTCTTAGTACGACAATCCGACGTCTTGTGTCTTATGTTTTCATATATGAAGCCACAGACTTGAGACTTCACCGTCTGGTTATCGTCCTTTCCTTTCCCAGTGCATTGTTATAGTTATAAAACTTTACGCTGCTGGGCAGTTATAAAATTACGCTGCCCCTGTGCCTCCATTAGAGGTCTACCGCTTTTGAGGCCTCATCCAAGAATTTGTCATTTTTCTCACGAATGAAAAGCGCCAAACCCCTGTGGTAGCTGTTTCATATTAGTTCTGCGACCATCCAGTGTCCAGCCTTATGGAACATCTTGGTTTGCAATCTCCACCAAACGGTTAAAGCAGCACAACAGCCTAGTAGCATACTGCTTGATGGTTTCCCTATTTAGCGGTTTACCTTGCTAAAATTGTTCTCGGTAACCCTCGGCTGTAAACCGAAACCACTGTAACAAAGCTAGTCTTGCTTTCCTATAATCCAGAGAGCCTTCGGGTGACAAACAACCAAGTACATTCTATGCTTCCCCGCTGAAGCACAAGCTGAAAGCTTTGGCTCACTTTCCTTTTGTCCAACCTTGTCCCACGGCTACGTGTTCAAAGCGGTTTATGTATAGGTCGAGGTCATCCAGAGAATACTTAAGCCTGGGGATGATAAGAATATGTGGGTTGGTGGATTCTGACTCGTCTCTTCTACCTCAGAGAGCTTGAGACGCAACTGGAATTTTTTTTTTTCTAACCTAGGGTGCTCCTTCGTTGCAGCTCTCTCTAAATTCGCAGTTTGGTTGCCTCTCTTTTGGCGGCCCGTTCCGCGCGCGCCTTCGCATTTTCCTCACGAGCCTTGGCGAGTTGTACGTCCTCTCAAATCCTTAATTCAGTGCTATAGCCACAAACACTGAACCAAAGTAACAAACTCGGCTAAGCTGAAGCTCATAACTCTCCGTTCTAGCAGCTACGAACCGAACAACCTGGTTTGTTTTGTGGCGGATGCGAATTAGTTAATACTTGGCGTGCCTACGTTAACGTGGGGGCGCTTGCTTCAGAGTCCATTAAAGGCGCCAATACACTCCTACGTAACGCGCGCGCGCGCGCGCGCTCGTCATGGCGACGTTACGTTGGCGAAAACACGACCCTCTACAGTCCGGCGGCATCTGGCGCCGACGCGACCGGCGGCATTCGGCGCGCTCGGACGTCGCCCGGCGCCGAATGCAACCGACTGCACTTCGCGCCGACCGCGCCGAGCAAGTTAGCGCCTAGCGCCCTCTCTCGTCGAGGTAGAGACTCACTACTCGGCAGGCTGAGCCAGAACGAGATGGCCTCTTCGCTGGAAAGCGTGCCCGACCTGTGCCGCTCCAAAATCGAAAGGTTTCTGTGTCTCCGAAATCGAAAAGTTTCTGGTGTCTACGACACCCGTGTGTTTACGACACCAAAAGAATGGACTACTGGGATGCGGAGCGGGAAAACAACGCGCGGGAGCAGATACGCAAGTATTCTGGCCTCTCAGCAGGAGCGTCAATGCTGCGCACGTGTGTGTATACGTCTCTGGATATGCTATTCATTCAGCGCCTGTTTGTTTATCTTGTTTTCCCTGTATCAGTCGAAGAGTGCCCGAGACTATGGAAGTGGCTGAGGGACCGCTATGCTCGTGAACTGAAAGCTGTTGAAGCGACGAAAAGGAGTGGCAGCGGCTACGTGTCTGTTATGTAGAGAGACCTGTTCCTCTTTCGACGCACACCACGCGACACACGGTCCGATTCGGTGTCCGATCCGGCATCCGACGCACCGGAACGGCAGCCGGAGTCGAGGTGTTTTGCCGTGCCGAAGCGCCGGATCGGACGTCCGGCGTGCGACAAACCGGGCAGATTTTCATCGTCCGACGCGTCCGACAACCGCACCGTCGTTTGACCGCAGCCACTGACAGCGTGGCTGGCATGTGACGTTCTCTGACGTTCCCTCCACGGAGGCGGCGCTGGCTGGCCGGTTTCTCGCAGTCTTTTTTTTCCTTGCCTGCTGCAGTTTGTTTCGGACACGAAATAGTTACCAGTTCAGTAAAATTATCTCGAACGTGTGCCTGTGATGCAAAGCAGCGCCTAATACACTAGCACCAAGCCCCTGGCGAGATCGGGAGCCGTGACGCGAGGGCATTTCGCGGGCAGACAGCACACACCGACCGTCTGAGCGAGGCTGCTCGCTTCGCTTGCACGTTTGCCCTTCGCAACGACTGCGTCGAGTAAACGAATTGTATTTAATTACGGGCGACCTAAATGTAAAGTGTTAATTGTTTTGGCAAAAATAAGCGCTCTTTGACGAGCTCGCGTTAGATCGCCAGCGCCGTCGGCCCAGCGTCCGCCTACCTAGGCTCACCGGCCCTATCACTGGTTGTTGGCGGAGCCGTCAGTAGGCAACGCGCCGTTGTGAAGTGTTCCGTCACTCGCAGGGGCACAATTTTATCGACAGTATTCGCGTAAAGCGAAGCAGTGTTGTGCAGAGTTGTTTGTATTGTGTTTCTCGATGTGGATATGAAGTGAAGCTGGCGGGCTGTAACTGGGCGGAGCTTACGCGCCGCTCAATCTTTCGGATGCACGCACCGTGTGCGGCGAATCGTCGTATGCCGCATGCCGGAGCATGTGTCGCCGCACGTCGGATCGGACGCCGAATCGTGAGTAACAGTCCGGTGCGCGGTCGCAATCGCTACCGACAGAGAAAGCGCGCGAAAGATTAGTTTCGATGTTCCACGACAGGCGCCACGGAGCGGCGCGGTGTTCTGCGCATGCGCTACTCCAGCTGCGGCAGGGGCGCGGCGTTGTACTGTAGGGGGACGGATAGCCTGACGCGGCGTAGCCGACCTGGCGTGACGTAGCGCAACCACCACGCGCGCGCGCGCGCGCGCTGGGTCACGTCGAAGTGTATTGGCGCCTTAAAGGAGTACTGACACAAAAAAAATCCACATGGTTTTTTTTGCTTTAATAAGTAGTTAATGACCCAGTAATCACGGCACGAGACCTCATTTACTTCAGAGCGCGACAGGTAATTATCTGCAGTCTTTTTTGTAGCGACCAGTCCCAGTTTCGGTTTCAGAGAGCAACGAAGCGGTTCACGGGGTGTGTAAACAAACTGGTCACGTGTTCGCAAAAAGCCATGACGTATGCTCTGCCGCGCAGCCAGCGTGCGGCGCGCCGGCACGCGAGCTTCGTGTTGCTAGTCGTCTGCTACGCCTGCACGTGGTTTGCCATGTCCTCGCCATCATCGTCGTCGTCGTCCTCGTTTTCGTCGTCCAGCGGTGACGATTTCCTGCATGTGGGAGTCGCCGCCGTATTAGACGTGGCCAATCATTTTCAATTTGACCCACTGGAGAGCAGGGACTCGGATATTGCGGCCGGCGACGGCGAGGACGAACCTCAACAAAACCTTCGCATCGGCCACGTTCAATGGTAAGACACAACAAATCGGCGTTGAACGTTGTCTGCACGGCATTTAACCAGTAGTGTGTAGTAGCGGTCTCAACTCTTCGCATGTCATAATTAATCTCAATTTTCATGACGTCTTAAGAGCAACAAATGCTGCGGCATATATATGCTATGTATCCATTGTATTTAGAGGCATGGTAATTGCCATGCTTCGATGTACCCACATGTAATCTGGTTTTCGAATGAGCGACGGCTAATTGCTTTATATGCCGGTCTAACAGCAGACAGCTTATTTATTTATGTTACCCTCAGGATGCAGTTTGTAAAACAGAACTGCAATGCTCAGCAACATCGGCGAATTGCAGTGTGCGGAGCCAGCAGTGCGCACGTTTCATGTATCGCGATTATCGCAGGTGCCAATGTGGACACTGCAGGGCAATGGAGACGCAGCGCGAGTCGGTGTGCTGCACAGAGCTTGACCGTGTGGACGCACTCCGGGGCAACGAGGCGTGCATCACAAGCCACCCCACCTTTGTTCAGGCTTGCCTGAACGTGCATGCCCTTGAAGTGGCGTATTACGCCCTCATGGAAGACCGCCCGGCGCTTGTAGAGGCCCTGGAAATCCACAGGTATTTATTTACACCTTTTCCACCACGGCCTCGACTCAAAGCACGACGTTCGCAATATTAGATTTTCGGTCGGGAACTATTTCTGATCTCGCCTCGCAACACGACATACGTCCGTCCAACCTTCCGTGTTAGTGTTCGAGCCCATCAATCGTAGCACGCGCGTAACTTTTAAGAGACGTGCAGTCGGCGTCACAAATTTACGATTCACGGTATCTCGGACAACATTGAATTACCAGCGATTCCTGCAGGGGTCATGGAAATATTCAGCCTTTCCTCGTAAGCCGCGGACCTATATACTTTGACGCCGGCTGTACGCTACAGGAGGCATCACCCGCCGCTAATTATCGTTATCTTTAAAATTCTCCTAACCTTGTTTATTTATTTTCAGGCGGTACAGATACACCGCATACCGCCAATTTGCACGGTGGGTGTGGCATCGGCTAGGACGGGGCAACAGGAAGGTGCTGCCCAGCTGTGTCGTTGCTGCTGTGAGGGACGCCTTCCCATCTGAGATGTACACAGGATTTAAATATCCGGATTATTAAAAAAATGTGAAAAAAAAATGTGCCTGTGTGTGCTGCTGCAATGCTGTGTAACAAGATGGTTCAGACATGAAATTTGCATTGCACATGAAGTTAAAAATTGCCTTCTCAACAAATTGGAAAATACATAGTTTTTATTCACAAAATATATAGCATTATTGCTAACAGGGCGACGACCAAGGTCTGCATCAGTTGTGGCCTACACATCTACAGCTGACATGATAGCATAGACTGGTAGAATATTTCAAGTTCAGTGAATAGAAGGGCTATATGTAATCTCACCAGTTCAGTCATTGCCATTCTCACTTCTGCCTATCACATATTCATTTATTCTTACCATACAATTCATGCAATACATTTCGGTCTATGAAAACAAGAAGCCCTCGGAGACATGACATGCATTTAGAAATTATTCGCTTCCTTTACACGCGCATACCAAATGCGTACTCCCAAGTGCAACATTATAGCAGCGAGTGGAGCGCATTATGTATTCGTGTCATGTACAATTGCACTGAGGAATAGCTACACAAAACATTTTTAGAGGGCTTAGTAGTTGTGTGTATTTAACTACATTGGCAGCTCTCAGAAATAGGAAACTGGCTTGTGCAAAGTCTGGGTTCTTGTCCTATTTAGTACATGTTCATCTTGCAACAAATGGCACAAGAGTAGACGACGCGTATTAGAGTAGACAACTGCCCCTGTTCTAGTCATGTGCCATCATCCTCTCTGCCATTTCAGCCAAGGCTAATGCAAAGTCGTGCTATATTAGAGAAGATTTCATTAACTATGGCAGAACTGCCCACTTTTCATGTTTTTTGTCAGAATGATGCAGAAACAAAGTGGGTGAGGTTACAAGGTGGTTCAAAAAGATAAAACACGAGAGACAACAAAGTAGTAGCCCCTCACTTCCTGATGTTGCACAGACCATGCGAAAGTGGCAGTTGCTGTCAGAAGGGGCTTAGAGGCACCAATTTCAAATAGAAAGTTTCGAGTTTTCTTTTTTTGTAACCGTATTGGGCTCTCTACTTACGGTTACAATGATAAACTGAGAATACTGTAGTCAGACAAATATGTCATGGCCTTTTCACAGCAATAACTAGTGTAAACACAATGTTACAGAACATCAAAAAGCAGAAGTAGCAGCCGAAATGTTTATTAGGTTAAGAAACGTAACAAGCTCCAAAAGAAAACCAAGATAAATATTGGGACGATGTGTCACAATTATTTACAGGATAAGAGATGATAGCTCAAGGTTGGCCATCTACGCAGATAATCGCAGCACAGTCCAACTTCATTGTCTTCATTTGTATTAGCACGTTTCATTTCCCCATTCGCAGACGATGCCCAGTGGGCAAGTCAATCAGAGGATCAATGGTGGTAAAGCTTGAGGCGTGCGGCGTAAGTCAACTGTCTCTTACTAAAGTGGCGATGGGTACTTGTGAGACGAGAGATTACATACATAACGTCACTGAGGTGGTCGAGAATGACGAACAGGCCAAGAACTTCTGACACAAACCACAGCGTCTACAGTCACAACGTCACCATTGGTTCGCAGATATAGAAACCCACGGAAGCGACCACATTCCTACCTACATGAAGATAAAATCCGTTCCATCAAATTTTAAACAAACAATAGATTGGCCCGTGTTTAAATCGCTTATGGAAGACGCATGCCACAAAGGCATTTCGTCCACACTAGAATTTGAGATCGCCAAGGCTATGCAGGATGCTATGCGCTCATATCAGCCATTAGAGAAATACACAGATTTTGATTCGGAAACGCAGAGCCTCCGTGCTATCCGCCGGCGAGCGGAGCGACGGACTAAATCATTATACGACCTTAGAGAGGCCAGACGCATTCAAAAGAAACTTCAGCGTCGCCTTGCTGCACTGTAAAATTAACGCTGGAAATCGTTTTGTCAGTCTCTCGACCCGCGTAAACCTTTGTCGGTTGCCTGGAGAACAATCCGTGGACTTCTATCACCTCCTCAACAGCGTCGCCCATTTAAGTTTAGCCCTACATCAAGGACGCTGAGAAGTCGAGGTAGCCGAAGATTACTGCGCAAGGATCGCGGGTCCGGCGCTCACGTATTCACCTTGCGCACTTATTCCCATTCCCGAGATCCTCGTATGGACGCTGCTTTCTCCATCGAAGAACTGGAGGCCGCACTTGCTGGGTGCAGGCTATCTTCATCACCAGGACACGATGGCATCACATACTCTGTGCTTGCAAACCTTGGTCAAGAGGCCAGAGATGCCCTTCTTGGCCTATACAACGCATCATGACGTGACGGCCTGGTCCCTACAAAGTGGAAATCCAGTCGGCTTGTTCCTCTCCTCAAGGCTGGCAAATCCCCGTTGGAACTGTCATCTTACCGTCCAGTAGCACTGGCCAGCTGTGTCGGCAAGGTAATGGAGAGAATGATCCTTACACGGTTAGAATGGTACTTGGAATTTTACAACGTCTATCCAGAGGTAATGGCTGGTTTTCGACGTGGCCGCTCGTCAATAGATAGCGTTATCGACCTGGTAACATATGTACAACACCAGGAACATCTGAAACGAATCACTGCGGCCCTATTTCTTGATGTTAAAGGCCTGGCCTGGACGTCCTCGTAAAGCGTGACAGGCGCAGTCTGGCATTCACCGTGTACAGAAAGAGCACACACACAGGCAGGTATCTGCATTTTAATTCAGTGCACCCGATAAACCAGAAGAGATCGGTAGTAGCCTCTCTTGTTGGCAGAACCAAGCGTATCTGCACAACGCCACAAAGCCGTGCTGCCGACCTACAAGAGGTCCACCGTAATCTCTCGGCATGTGGCTACCCGAAGTCGTTTGTGAACTCGGTTGAACGCCGTCTGTCTCAGCCCCCAAGGCCTGACTGTGTGCTCCCAAGAAAACGCGCCCCCATACCGTATGTGCCCGGTGTGAGCGAGGGCTTAGCCCGCGTTCTACGCGGTTATGACGTCCAGGTAGCTCACGTATCGTCCCCCCCCCCAAAAAAATTGCGCCACCGGCTGGTAAACGTGAAAGACAAGCTTCCAAAGACTAAGTTTCCTGGCATCGTCTACGGGATTCCATGTGAAGACTGCGACTGCGTATATATCGGCGAGACAGGAAATTTCGAACAGCGGTTGAAGCAGCATATCAACGATGTAAAAAAGAAAAAAGTCGCCTCAAACGCCTTGGCAGAGCATGCAGATGACTTGGACCACAAGATTGATTGGGATAACGCGAAGATATTAGAAAAAGAAAGAAATTTGACGTCAAGACACCACTTGGAATCTCTCCTAATCCAAATGACAGATAACACCCTCAACCGGAATGACGGAACCCTCCCTCCCATCTACACGCGCTGCTTACAACATATTTTAAAACCATATAAACATTGTATCGCACGCCCTTGATTTCATTGTGAACAAGGCTCCCGTCAGGGGAGCCAAAACGTATTTTCTTGTATTCATTCAGTGGTCGGTGTTTTTTTTTACCCTTCTTCATGATGCCTCCCGACCAGACGGGCTTCCGTCAAAACCTCGACTTCATCCCTACCCTTTTCAACCTGGTGCTCGTTGGTCTCGCTGCTTCATTACCGCAAACCGTACAACTCTCCATATATGCGGACGACATTTGCATATGGGCTTCAGGCGTGACAAGTGTACAAGTTCGCGCACGACTTCAGAAAGCCTCAACGGCTTTGTCAAAATACCTAGGAAGACAAGGCCTGGAGCTTTCTGCTGAGAAATGTGCACTTGTTGCTTTTACTAGCAAATCGATAGTCCCGTATGTTTTGCGGATTAATGACGAAATTATACTATATAGACGAACACACCGATTTCTTGGCGTCATCATTGATAGAGACTTGTCTTGGAGCCCTCACATCTCGTACATGACAAAGCGGTTGGCCGCCATTGTGGACCTTCTTGCTTTTCTAGGCGGCAAGTCCTGGGGCGCAACAGTACCGTCAATGTTGCAACTATATAAAGCACTGTTCTTGGACTTCCTGCGGTACAGCTTACCTGTAATAGGAAATACTTGCACCACGAATATTCGCAAACTCCAGAGCGTGCAAGCCCAAGCACTCAGGACTTGTCTCGGTCTTCCCAAAACTATGTCATAGATTGCGACAGTGGCCATAGCCAGAGACGCTCCTTTGACAGTATACATTGATACAGATGTCCTGAGAGCGCTCATCCGACACCTGACTCGGATTCCCTCACACCATCTTGCTTGCTTGCCAGCACAAAGGCCACTTTCAGCTTTTGCTAAAACTATTGTAAGACATCAGTCGTACTTGCCATCAGAATTTACGCCCGCTACACGATTGTCAGATCCATTGTGGTGTCTGCACCGGCCGCAAGTTCAACTGATAATTCCAGGAATTGGAAAGAAAGCTGGAGCGCCATTGCAAGCTTTGAAACAAGCGACTTTGGAGCACATTCACAATGTGCACAGATTCCGGCAACATGCATACACAGATGGCTCAGTAAAACTCAACAGCTCTGCTGCTGCAGTCATATTCCCGGCACAATCTGAGGAAATCAAATTAAGAACTTCATGTGTGACCAAGAGCCACCCAAAAGAGCCAGTCATGGTCTCTGTAGATGCTAGTGCAAGCAAACTAGTTGCAGTGCTGCTACAAAATCAACAACTAGTTGCATATGTCTCTGCGTCACTGACATCAGCACAAATAAACTACGCCCAGATAGAGAAAGAACTTCTTGCAGTTGTGTTTGCTTGTGAACACTAACTTTTATACATATGGCCGACCTGTGACTGTGCACACTGACCACAAACCACTGATTGGTCTCTGCAAGATAGACTTCGATTCAATCACTCCAAGACTGTAGCGTCTATTTCTACGTCTTCAGAGATACAATGTCCATCTTGTGTATGTGCCAGGCAGACACCTTACTGTCACAGATGCCCTTTCATGTGCTGCAGACACATCTCTCCACACTGACACATCCGATTTGGAACAGTGCAGAGTGACGACTCTGATCACTGCTTCAACTATAAAGCTGCAAGAGCTTCGTATTGCAATGAAAAAAAGATCCAGTTCTTCAGAAAGTTACCCAGTATGTTCAGCATGGGTGGCCAAAGCATCAAAGTGTTGATCCACCTGCTAGACCATGTGCTCATTGCCAAGATGAGCTCCATCTATCGGATGGCCTTCTTTTTCGTGGAAGACCCCTTATCATTCCTACATCCTTCCAACAAGATACTCTGAAACGACTTCACACAGCACATCAAGGCTTTGTATCAACGAAAAGCAAAGCACGTGCAACATTGTATTGGCTGACAATCAACAAAGACATCGAAAAAATGGTCACCAGCTGCAAATTCTGTCAGCAGCACCAGCGCTCAAACCAATGAGAGCCACTAATGGACAGGAAGCTTCCCACCACGCCTTAGCAGATGGTTGCCATAGATTATTTTCACTTCAACAATGACACTTACTTGCTTATAGTTGATTACTTTAGCAAGTACATTGTGGTTGAGCAAATTACAGACATTTCAGCTGCCAAAGTGATCTTTATACTGAAAAAAAGAATTTGCGCACTTTGGTATCCCAGAAGAAATTATCTGAGACAATGGGCCACCGTTCAACACTGAAGTGTTCAAGAACTTTATCAGGAGCTGGGATATTTCCTTTAACCCAAGCTCTCCATATTATCCAAAGTTCAATGGTCTCGCAGAAAGGTCTGTACGAACAGTAAAAAAACCAGCCTGACCAAAGCACTGAAAGACGGTAGTGACCTGTCGCTTGTTCTCATGGAGCTGAGGGACACTCCAGCGGACAATTTAATACTGTCTCCAGCAGAACTTCTAATGGGCCACAAGATAAGAATGCTCAAGCCAGTGGCACCCAAGCAACTAAAACCACTTTACGATTGTGGTGCAGTCCAAGAATGCTTTCAAGTTCGCCAACCACAGCAACAGTCATGGAGACAAATACGAAGCCATTGTCTTCCGTGAATCAAGGTGAACAAGTGTACTTTCGCCGAAACAACAAATGGGAACCTGGAATTGTAGCCCAAGTTGGCCCACAACCACGATCGTACGTGATCAGAGCCAAATGGAAGGCAATTCAGAAGAAACCGGTTCCATATCAGGCCAGGCGTTTGGCAATCCAGCTGCACAACACCTGAGGACTGCTACTCATTTCGCTCAGAGAACTTCACCTCCAGCAATCAACATCACTAGCAGTGCCATACCAACATACCCTGGCAAGATCGCACTACACGCTCGGGAAGGCGAATTGTTCCTCCAGCAAGATATCGCTGAAGACGAAATGCTCGTGCAAGAACTGAACTGCAGAGACCTAGCAAAAAAAGGGGGGGGGGTTCAGGAAATTACGGCTTCCCAAACCTAGATAGGCGAGATTGCACAAGTGACGTCTTGTCGACAGGCCCCGAAGAACTTGTGACATGAGGTGGCTTCGCTGGAAGGACATATGGAGTGCCTCCATTGATGTACTCTTCAAGTGTGCAGAACAGACGGTTCACATAACCTGCATGGCCAAGAGGCACTCGTGATTACTGAGTATGCAACGAAACAAGTGGAAAAAAACACACAATTGTAAATTTTACACTATGTGCTATGAAATTGTGGTAAGCAATTCTAAAGCGTTTCTGAGTTCCTGTGACCTTTTGGAAATGCAAACAATTATGTCCGTAAGGCTGTTTCTCTAAACAAATTACAATAATTGCTCTTTACACAAAGACAATGCCGAAATATATTTTGTATACTTTCTGGCCAGTTTCAGTTTGTTTCTACGATTCTGAAAGCAGTCTTCATATATGTCTGGTTGAGCTAAATTTTCCTACAAGCTTCAATAAGCTAGTGTGCTAAATTTTAGAGCATGTGCCCAATATTTAGAAAGAGCGCCTCTGAAAATAAGCAGTTTCAATGTACGTGGCTGCTGTTGCATGTAGTTTGTGAAAAGTTCTTTAAGAAGTAGCACTGGTGATTATTTTGCCAAAATTCCATAAGAAGGACACCAGCCCCTTGCATACCGTAAGTCGGCGCCTGCTTGACAGAGGAGACACTTGCTTCTCCGTTCCGCGCTTTTGGGTGCTTCACCTTCCAGCGAAGTTCTCCACTCAATGTCACGGCCTGACCCTTGTCGGCATTTTCATTGTAATGCAAGGCAGCCAGTGCAGTCCTGCAGTACAGGAATATGCCATAGCTATGTACATGCTATATTTTTTATGTGCACTTGCCCAGCCCAACATACAAGCAGTAAGGCAACTAATTGAATATACTTTCACAGTCATCAATATGCACAGTACCATAGGGAGAAACTGCTGCATTCCCCTGGCAACGAAAACGACACTCTGAAATGGAAAGTAGTCTTACCAGACTGAGCAGTGTACTTAATGCATAAACAAAAACAATGAGAAACTGAAATCAAGTATGTGTTCTGCCTGGAAAATTTGCAAACTTTATTTATTTACTATCTCACAAGTAATAAAATTTTAATAGAGCTTGTATCACCATCTAGCAGCACATTTAGTGTAGCAGATGGCAAAAGCAGCTGTCTATATATGCACTGTTTTTTTTCTCTTCCATGTATGTGTGAACTGATGTTAATCGATTTGGGTGATTTTGCCTGATGTCAAATGAGCATGTCAGGGCAGCAGTAGGTTTGTGAAACTCAGCACGAAGCTTCGAAAATTACTTGCCGAGACAGCTCAGATGCTAGGAACAGCTCTTGGTACTTGAGTTTGAGGGAAGGCTACAATGCACAAATGGCGCAAAAATTTTGAAGGTCATTGTTCTATTGAAGATGATGACCATTCAAGAAGAGAAGACCATTGACTTCAAAAACTGACTCCACTGTGGAGAAAGTGAATCAAGTCATTCTTTCCATACAGACTGTCTGCTTTACACAACACTGCAGATCCGGAAAGCCAATTATTATACAAATTATTTTGCATTCCTTGTCCTGAACATCAAACACATAACCATTAGTGTTTTCCAGCATTCTCAAAATTCAACGCATCGAGTTCATCACAAGAAAATTTACAGTTGTTAAGCGTACCGGTGCGGTTAACCTAGTGCAGTGAACTGAGGACTCGAAACGATATCAGGAAATGCTAACACATGTAGTTTTGACCTTACTATCACTGCTTGCCATTTTCTCACAATAATTTCTACAACAAACTTACCTTGCAAACATTCCATGGAAGGAGTAAGCATAAGCCTTCGGGGCGAAGCGATTGATTATCGCATGAAACGATTCCACACTAAAGGTCTGCATGTGTGGAGAAATTTGACGGATGTCAGTCAAAAGCCTCTTGTTCGTCGACAGGCTGGACAGCTTGTCATAAGCATGGGTAGCTGCAATAATGTACACAAACATGAAAAAACAAAGACACTATTACCCTGTTTGTGGTTGTGTAAAAAATGTCATTTTCTGGCATTACTCAATGTACCAACTGTGAAAGGTCTTGTAGCACAGAATTCAAGAAAAAGTTAAGTTTACTTGTTAATTTGGTTCTCACCCTGGAATATCACGAACGATGTGACGGTCATAAAGGGAAGTGTCCAATGCACATTACCATGGGAGAGCAGGCACACTTATTTTTCATGGTGTCTGTGCTCTAAAACTTTTTGCAGTTGCAGATACTTTGCTTCTACACTTCCGTCAATTCAGCCCTGACATGGCTGAGAAATGGCCAATAATTTGGTGGACCAAACAAGAGACAAATTTTACTTAATATCCAGTGTCAACACACCGGACTGCACTTAATTACTGTCTGTGAAGAACAACATGTCCTCTGTATACATGTGGTCCACAGTGCATGTGATAATTTGCATTTATGAAACAGCCATGCAGCAATTACAAATGGTATGGTTGCCCATGCCTAGACTAACCCCTTTGCTAGTTTGTCCTGCACCAAAAACACGCTACACAACCTGTTGCCACTAGCTATATAAATAACTTATAGTTTGAATATGCTTTTGTAATTATACTGAAAGCAGTGGGTCATCATGCTACATTAATCATGCTGGTCATGCTATGCAAGAATGTTTTTCTGTTGCTGACGCTGCCTAGTATGCGGTTTTAGTTTCATATCAGGCTGCACCACACAGGCAGTTTCCTGGCGAATGTTCTAGAAAAAAAGGTGTGCATTACAGTTGTGGAATATACTGTATTAACTCATTGTCAGCTACAATTTTTGCTTTAAAATTTTCTTGTGACAGGTGAAAAATAGGGATTTTTGATGCTAGATGATGCAAGTTTGTTAGGCTCACTGTACCCTAAGCGCCGCTCAGAAAGGTGCTGCTGTTATTATGGTAACCACTGGATAGGATAAGCAAAGAAAGATTTTCTGTAAAAATGTACAAGAAAGCTGCACCTGGAAAGATCCATTTCCGTGGCTCAAGGTCGCCATGCTGGCATCTATCATAAAGTAGGCTGTGGCCATGGTGTTTATCTTGGATGTGGTTCATTACAGAAAGCCACACAGCCACGGCAAGGTCACCACTGCCATTCCCACAGTGCACTGAAAAGTATAGGTGGTTGACGATTGAACGTGTCCACAGGCCAATGGGAGCGCATCCTGTAGATTTAGCAGCCTGCAACAGCTTCTTGTTTAGCCCTGTACAACGAAAAAGAAAGATAACAAGCAACTAATAGTAAAGGAGTCTCTAGCAGAAAATACAGACAATGCTGACCTTTGCAGACGTGCCATGCATCAAACAGGTGGTCCACTTCAGGCCTCTCAGACTTGAAGTACCTGCATCAGTGTTGCAGACTTTGCCATTTCACAAACAGCTGCGTTACAGCCTGCACTACAATCGTTAGTATGTGGCCCAGACAAAGAGACATGTCATTGCTGCACATTGGTCTCTCACTTCTAGTGAGAAATGTATACAGTGGTGGCCTTACAATGGTTTCCTTGTGCTTCATGGTTCCCACACTACTGAACTGTTTTCATACACATTAAGAGTAGATGTAATAAGTTAGTCATATTGACACGTGTACAGTGAAACCATGTTGATATGATTCTGCGTAATACGTTTGTTTTTTTCGTTTCCCAGCCAACACCCCATGGAGGAATGTGTTTTTACGCGGTTGATACGATCGCGTTTTTACCTGAAGCTGGATGATACAACTGCAAACACGTATTTATGAAACTCGTAGCTTTATATTCAAGTGTACTAGATTAAATTACGTTTAATCAATACGCGCTGCGCGGCGGCGGCGGCAAAACGCGTGCCACAAAAGCTGCCGCAAAGCAGATCATATCAACGGGGTTCCACTGTACTTGTTCATCTTTCATCAGTAACCCCTTTTTACCTGCTAACGTGCAGGACACGCCTGCAAGTATCGGAAGTTTCTCGAACATTATCGATGCTACTATCTGTCGTCTGTGGTCACCAACACTTATGTAATCTGATTGTATGAGTGACGCGAATCGTGTAGTACTTTCTGGAAGACACGCGGGCACCAGGGATTACTCTGGAACCTTTGATCACTAATGTATAAAGTAGACATGTTTCGCTGCAGATCAGTTTATCAAAAACTGACGGATTGTGCATGCCGCTCTTGTTGTAAAGCTAGTTAGTTTCTTTGCTGGGCACAGGATGGCCCAATAAAGAATCAGCTTCGTCGTTTACAGTTTTAGCCCTGTTTTCTTCAACGCCACTGCTACGTGACATTATTGCATTATTTTTGCCGTGAAGAATTTCTCTTTTTTCTACTGTCATGCTTTCTTTACTTTTATGAATGCTGCCATGATTACAGCACAATACTAATTAATCCGGGTTGTTTTCTGGCTACATTTGAGGGCACTTTTACTTAGCACTTTCATTTACATTTGGCAACACTGACCTGCGCACTTGTGGATGCCGGTCAGTCACCGCTTCAGTGACAATGATGCCGCTGTGATCAAGGGAGGCGAGAGCCCTCTTCAGACCCTCAAGCTCCATGTGTGTGCTTGAGGATACCTCGTTGCACTGGAAACCAAAGAAAATGCTTGATGAGATGCACCTAAATGCGGCTACTAGACGAAACAAACAGCTGAAGAGAGATGGTTGGTTGATGGTGAAGAGGAAAGCCTGCTACTCACACCGCAACTATTTAGCATGCAAATGGCACCTAAACATTGGCCAAGAGTAGTGAAAAGGAATAAAAAAGCGGTAACGAATGAAGCGGACTACTTCTGGAATGAAGCGGAGTACTTATGGTCAGCTATTTAATAAGATTAAATAGCAGACCACACCTGCCTTACCGAACTTATGTCTGGTGGTTGGTTATTCTACCCGGACTGCTACATATTTTAGCGCAGTCGACGACGAACATGTGGGTTACGTTCTGCATCGGCCAGACGTCGTCACAGCATGTTGTCTTCAAGAGTTATCAAGTGCAAAGTGGGCCGTCAACTGACCGTCCATGTCATGTTAGTTCAGCACACTTCATCGACACAGTTATGAAAGAAGCCTCCATAGGACGAGAGCAACTTCTTCAAATGGAATCGGTGAAGGTGCATCTGTCACTACCGGCACTGAAACAAGTGAACCTCGAGCCAATGCGATATGGACGCTTCGCGCAAGAAACCACCGCAGAGATGAGCATCATTATGAAAATTATTGAAGAGCAGCAGTGACAAATGACGCAACACAGTCAACTAATGAAAACTCTAGTTGAGTCACTCAGCCTAGACAAACCAGTGCAAAAGCTTGCGGAGCCGGACATTTTTGAAGGCAATCACCAAAGCCCTCACCAATGGCTATGCTTCTATAAGTACGCATTGGAAAAAATTATGTGGATTTCTGATGATTAAAAAATTTAAAAGATGCGACGTTATCTTCATGCCACCGCTAGGACATGGTACAATTTGCAGCTTCTTGACAAGGCAGCACCATGTTGGGAGAAATAGAAAGTGAGTTTTCTGGCTGCTTTCGAAATCAGTGCTGTAAAGAGATTGGATGCTGCTCTAGGTTACCAGTACGCATCAGGACCTCCTCTAGAGTATGTCCTTGAGAAGCGTAATTTGTTGCATGCCGCTGAACCTAGACTCGCCTCAACAGCAGATCTTGCCTTAGTGATGCAGGGTCTCTGTTTAGACATTCGAAATGAAGTTCAGATGAGAGCCCTAAGGACCCTTGACGAGCTTTTTCAGTGCCTGCAGAATCTGTTAACAGGAACAGAACTGGAACAGGAAGGCTCAGTGTGGAGGAGACAACTGGTTTTTAACAATCAGGACGTGAATAAGTTGAGTAACCATAAAACCATAAGGAGTGCCTATCGTCGAATAGCTATGCACCTAACTACATGCACAGTTTGGGCTACGCAATGGGCACAGTTTTATATCAGAAGTCGCCACGACAATCGGATCATAAAAAGCACTACGTCGTTGGATATTACAGCTATACATTGAAGCCTGCTGAAGTCAATTCATACTACCACAGAAAAAGAAGCGTTGGCAGTTTTAAAAGCTGTACAATACTTTAGAACCTATCAAGAAGGTGCGAAATTCACCATTTTTACCGATCATAAAGCTTTGGTGCATCTCCTAGGCAAGGCACAACCAAAGGGTCGAATCGCGAGGTGGGTTAATTACCTACAACAGTTCGACTTTGCCGTATCATACCGGCCTGGCCCACTACTGACGAATGCGGACGCTATGTCGAGATCACTTGTCTACGAGACAAGCGAACAAACACCCAGAAGAAATAACTCATGTGAAGTTGTGGGAAGCCACTGAGGAAATAAAGTTTGTGGACGGAAAATATTGCATGCCATCGACAATGGTTCCCAAGATACTTCAACTACACCACGACAGTCCAGAGTCAGGGGGACATGACGGCTTCTGGCGCACTTACAACAAACTGCTGAAAAGGTTTACTCGGCCAAGCATGAAGGACGACATCAGAAATTACATTCGCACGTGCCGCCTATGTCAAGTGAACAAAGTGAAATTCAAGCAGGCGACAGACATGATGGTAACCCCAAAGCATTCACGCATCCCATTTAAAGTCATCCACTTAGACGTCGGGGAACTTAAAAAGATGGGAGAAGGCACAAAGAAAACTCAAGCATTTTTACTCAGTATTGACGAATGCACAAGAATGATCACGGCCAAGGCAGGAAAACGCCAACAGTGTCATTGCTCTTCAAGCTCAATGCTTCCAGAATACAAAGACGACAGAGGGTGGCAATGGCCCGACCTTTTGAAACAAAAAGTTAGCCAACTGGACATGAGATCATGGGATAAAAGTAAAATATTGCTCACCCTACCATCCTGCAGCAAACGGCCTTGCTGAACGTGCTATAAGGGACATCAAGCAATACATGAAGATGTACCCGAAATTCCGAGGTGGCTGGAAGCTCTGCCTTGAAGCTGCTACAAGACCCCACAACCATTCTCATATACGGATGCAGTCCTCTCTTTGCCACTGCTGGAATTGTGTCTACTCTCCCTGTGGATTGCGAACTCGGCATCCTGGAGAAGCTTACACTTAGTGAAGTAAAAAAAAAGCGAGAGACAAGAAAACGCCTATCGACAGCGCATGAAAGGAAACTTCGACAAGAGGCGGAACAGTGACATACGAGATACAGAAGTGGAAGACCGCGTCCTAGTCAGGAAAGGAATTGGAAGTACCAACGCTACGTTTTACAGACCTTTCCCTGTGGTTTAAAATGGCATCGCAGCATGATGTATTGAAGGCTATTTGGTACCTGGGAGCCACCGGTCAAACAGTGCGTGCCTCAATCGGAAATGTGTTCAACTATTACACCAGGAGGTGTAAACACCTGGGGAGGGTGAAGCGGACTACTTCTGGAATTTAAAAGAAGAGGAAGAAGGGGGGTCGGTGGAGAATAAGACTAAATGGCGGACAACACTCGCCTTGCGGAACTTATGTCTGGTGGTTGGTTATTCTACCCGGACCGCTACAATGAATGCCAGAAGAAAAGAGGTAAATTTGCTGCTCTGCAGGTGGTAACTGCCCATACGCTCTGCTCGATGCGTTGTGCTGGGAAACAGAGGTCAAGGAGCAGTGCATGTGGCAACCAAATAACATTCTGTGCTCTTTAAATACAGCACTTGTAGCAGTTATTTGTAACTATAGTACTAATAAATGGACATCATCATAACACATAAAGAAAGAATGACTCTGCAGGGTGAATGGAAATTTCTGGTTAGTTGCAAGTACAATGAATGCCGGCATTATCCCATGAAAGAACGTGGTGGCAACATGAAAGAAAATAATGTAAAGCAATGCACAATGTAACATAATAGCAAAGAAACAATAAAACCAAGTATATGCCTGTGCCTAGAAATAAGTGCATTACTGAGCTCTCACCTGCACAAGCTCGATATCAATGATGCGATTCAAGTTTGTCTCCAGCACTGAGTAAACGCCATACTTGGCACTGTAGCCAGGAGAATCAGCGCGGCTGTCGCCTGCTACTTTTGCTCCTCCTCCACATGACACAACCGTTTGCACGAGCCGCCTCTTTTCATCCTGCCAGACCTGGAATATGCATAAAATGCATTTATTGACACGTATTCCTTTGAATATGAAAGGCAGGCCATGTATACCACGTCATGAAATGTACACCTCAGTTACAGTGTGCAGTGTGTATGATATTGACAATTTTTTTCAGCATGCAACACCGAACCACCAACAGATTGTGGTCATCTCAATTTGTGTAATACAGAAATTCCATTACCTCGTTCACTGCTGGAAGCAACAACTTGCTTTGCAAGCGATGGTACGACCTCTCGCTGAAGCAGGCTACGCCCGCATTCTTAAGAAAACGCAAGGACTGCGCTACGCTGCAGCCAGTGAAAAAAATCGCAGCAGCCAGTGTAATGTCGCCCACGGCACGCTTCCCTTTCTTCGGCTGACTGTGCCAGATGTTCACATGCTTTTCCTGGCATATCACAGAAGCAGTGACAAGAGAACCTTTCACCTGCAAGCAGGATAATACAGCACATAGTGTATTTGGATACACACTGGAGACAACCCTACACTGCATTATTGAAAAGCATGTCATCTGTTGTGACATGAGTGAACATTGGGAACAGGCATACATGCAGGGGGGCTGCAAACTAGCTCCAATTAAAGGCACATGGGTCGAAGAAACAAGTGATTCAGGACAGTGCCATTCCTAGGGAGTCTCTCACAAAGTACTGATCGAGCCGAATGCTACTGAGCTTATGCAATCTCACGACAGCCAGTGCATTCGTGCAACCTTACATAGTGGCAAACTAGCTGTGCACAGTCACTTTATTTTAGTTACGAGGAAACATTTTATGTGTTCACATACATGGTTTCTGCCGAAGGCACCAGGTACATTTTTCTGATCGAATGATTAACACCTCTGTCTAATACATTTGCTGCCATTGTATTGGTAGTGACAATGGATTTACAACATTAGAAAAGATGCAGGAAAGCCTGCAACAAGACGGTGTGCTGAAAATTTGCATTCCTAGTTCCATTCCCCCTCCCCTTTTTTAACATAGGCAACACCATAATTTTCGCAATGACGGACATGCCACGAGGATAGGGGACAGCACTTGAAGCTGGAGCTTCCCTGTAGGTACTCTAAATGGCACTGTTAGTCCTGTTCGAAGAGGAAAAAAGGCAGAGATGACATGCCACTGCTTAGGTAATCTTGAGACTTTTGGAACATGCACACACCTATCTAAACAAACTTGCTGGGTCCGTCATTGTATGCGTGTGCAATTTTTTTTTTAGCTATTAGCATTGTGTCATGAAGACACATGACAGTATCTGCAATGCTGTTAATAATTACACCATTTATTTGTGAGAGAAAGAGACATGCACACCTGTAGTGAAGGTTCAGCAGGGAAGCCACAGGTCTTGCAAGTTTGGAATACCTGCAGCAGGCATTCCTCGTACACAATGAACTTCCTAGCTGCAAGAGGTTCACCTGAGGATCTGTTAAGAAGACTATTGATTGGAGCATATGTAAACATTGTTCTTTCATGAACTGGCACAATTGTGGATATACTTATATTCCTGCTAGAAGTAGCTTTTATTATGATGCAACCACCATGCACTGCAACGACAGCCCACAACGAGGAAGTGGTGAGGCTATAATTGCACAAATTGTGAAGTGCATGAAATTTCACTGCATGGACGTGACGCACACACATACACACAGATGACAAAGAAAGGCATGAGGAAATGAGAGATTAGATGCTATAAGTACAGCGATAAACTTCTCGCCAAAAATAACATGGCAATACACAAGCTAACCTTTAGGGCATTACAAGCCTATTTGTCCTGCACGCTTACCTGAACACATAATGAGGAAGTGCACAACTGGTACCTTATTAATACAGTTTTCACATTACTATCGAGAGGAGCATGTCCATGATTAAATGAAAAGTAAATTGTTTGGTTTTACAAATGCCAGAACCACAATATGATTATGCGGCACGACGTAATGGGGTACTCCTGATTAATTTCAACTACATGGGTTTCTTTGACGCGCACCCAATGCACAGTTCACAGGCATTTTTGCAATTTGCCCCCATCAAAATGAGACTGTTGTGGCTTTATCGCACAACTTCATGCTTAGCAGCACAAAGCCATAGCCCATAAGTCACCACGGCAGGTGCATGCCTACGATGCAGGAAGTTGCAAACAGGATGATGGTCGCCGTCCCTGGACTTGACTGCCACAGCCAGTACGTGGTCAAGCAAGTACAGAGGCAGGCAGAAACCATTCCCCTGAACCTTTTCTCCCTCGTGCACATTTAATGCCCCTTGAATGAAGCTCAGACAGTGCAGCTACTGAACTCCTTGGATTGTTGTGGCATAGAGAAAACATGAAGTTATGTTGAAAGATATACTTCAAGGCCACTGACATTCATGTGCTTTCTACTGCAGGCTCAAACAAAAAAAACAAAATGTCATGTCACTTACGCCACTGAGCTGTTCAATGTAGGCTCATATGTCTTGTCATAAGTGTTGTCTTCATAGGTCATGGATGGCTCTGAACATAAAGGTGTGGAACACCGCTGACGCATTTCCTCCATCAACAGGATGTCCGGCAATTCCAAATCAGTCTGGCATGCTGGAAGTGCAAAGAGGCATGAATTTGCTAAGGGTACCCCATTGGGATCAGCACATAAACGGTTCCATAATAGCTTCAAGTTTATTAAATTAAATTAAATTATGGGGTTTAACGTGCCAAAACCACTTTCTGATTATGAGGCACACCGTAGTGGAGGATTCCGGAAATTTCGACCACCTGGGGTTCTTTCACGTGCACCTAAATCTAAGTACACGGGTGTTTTCGCATTTCGCTCCCATCAAAATGCGACCGCCGTGGTCGGGATTCGATCCCACGACCTCGTGCTCAGCAGCCCAACACCATAGCCACTGAGCAACCATGGCGGGTAGCTTTAAGTTTCAATACCACCAATACAAGTACACACTACAATGGCATGACAGGCACTCACCCACTTCCTTGACAGTTCGGCTTGCTTGCACCTTTGCAGATTTTGTTGTAGCCTTCAGAGCCGCCTGAGTGGCCTTGGAACGAACTTCAACGAAGCGCTGGGATGGTGCATCCAGCTTTACTTCACCTGTGAAAACAAGTAGTCAGCTGTCTGCCTTAAATCAAATTTTTATTTATTGTCATTTTGCCATTATATCTTGATTTTTAAAAGTACATAGTAGCTGCTGTTTGCTGTATGTTCTTCACGATTTTTATATATCTTGCCTCCGGTAGTCTCCAGGACGTTTTCTTGCTTTTAAACTGCCAAATGTATTGGACAGAAATGTATTGGGCAGTTCTACACTTATTGCACTTCATCAAAGATAAAAGCACATGTGCAGCGTTACAGAAATACGGAGCCGTATAAAGAGCGGGCGCAGTAGAATGTCCACTGAAATGGCAAGAACTTTCATATCTTTCTTTTATTTCTGCGTTCTAACCCTAGTGTAATATCACCTATTTCTATGGCGATGCTCGTTTACGCGATCGAGGGGCGCGGCCTAGCCTTTCACTGAGGAAAAGTCAAACATAGCTCAGTTTTTGTAAACGTGACTTGATTTGCCGTTCGCACGGTCATTGGTCAGTACATCGCGCACAGCACCAAGAAGCAACGTTGAGCAACCGCCAAAACGGTAATCTACGCTTATGACTAGTCATCGCACGGTGCACTAAACACACACCTGATGCATTTGCGGCCTCGTTTATCTCGTAGTCAGCGTTGAGGTCCATCGACCCGGGATGGGGGGCAGCTGGCTCACGCTCCGTGTCCGAGCACGACTGCGCAATATCAGGCATCATCAGATATGACGCTATCATCATGCGTACGCACCACTGAAAGTAGTACAAACCTGTCGTCGAGGGCGCTTGGGCAATGGAGCAGGACACAAGGTGGCGTAAATAGTCGGCACAGCACCAGGCTTGAGGATACGTCGTCTTGGTGGAAAATCGGACTGCGTTAAGTCCAGCGGGCTTTCTTTATAGCATGCACGCTCGAAATGAAGGGAGCAGATAACGCTGGTTTTCTGCGGGGTCCACTCTAAGCGTCCAGTGGCGCGCACGAACTCGGTCCACTTCTGCCAGTGAAGGGTATCGCGGGGAAAACTATGCATAGTTATACCCAACCCTGAATATGTTCCGCAGAAGTCAACGCAGCAGTATGTACGCGGCATGGTGCTGTACTCGCAATTCGTGCGTGGTCAGTGCAGCACAGTCAAGCTGATAGTGTGGGAAATATCCCGACGGACACGACAAAAACTGCACTTCCAGCGACAGGGAGAGCGTACCACTACAACAGCTAGGACAAGCAACAACAGAGGAGAAAAGCACGTGTAAAACCGCATGGCAGCCAACGAAAATTCGTGACGTGGCCACATGACGTAGCGTTTTTTTGGCTATTTACCGACCCCGGTGATGTCCATGTCGCGAGGTGCTGTGTTTTGCGGTTGGCTGCGCGCACGTACTTTAAAATTGATTTTAAATATGTTCTAAGCGATATTCGCCGCTGATATTTTATAGACGATGTGTGTGTGACCCACTAAATCGATCTCACAAGTTATCTCGACTTCAAATTTTTGTGTCAGTACTCCTTTAAGGCTTGCGAAGTTCGAATCATTATGGCCACCAGTGAGGTGAATTGACAGTGAGGAAAGGAAGCAACGAAACCGAGTGTTAGCGAAGCGTGAACTTATAAACCAAAGAAAACATCAGACACACAGATGAACTAAACGAGAACCCAAAACCAAAAGAAACCTTCATGCGGCTCGAAGTTTTCTTATACAATTAAAGAATAAAAAGAAAGTAAGGTCCGAGATTGGCCTTAATTACTTGACATGCGTCGGTGCAGCTGCAGGGCGTCATTCGCATGAAGATAAGTTGCTGCTCGCTTCTTGAGGATTAGGCACAGCTCGTTCAATGTGTCGAGTATGAGTGGAGCGTAGTGCTTGCCTTCAGCCCCATAATTTCAGGACCAAGCGAAGAGCACATTCTTGAGGTACGACGGAAGCCAGATCGCCTCGTATAAACTTTTAGATGGCTTTTTCGGTACCGCTGAAATCTTCAAGCTCGGACAAGGTTCTGCGACTTCAAGCAGACTTGCAGCCACGCTTCTCTGCCCGACACTTCTGAAGTCTTGAAGCTCGCTCCCGCAGCCCAACAGCCTCGTTTCTTTCACTCAGCATAGCGGCAGTCTTCCTAAGGCGTTCCTTTTCTTCCTCATGTTCTTCTCCTCTCCCTTCAAGAATCCATGTGATTTCGAGACTGGTTGTGGGCCAAAATGTCGCGTCGTGCATGCTTGTGCCGCATCCCGCCATTTTTTCTCTTCTTTTAAGTCACTGGCGCTCCGCCAAGCCAGACGTGCATATTAGACTTCATGCATGACAAGGCCCAATTTTATATACCCAGTGGAGTCAATGGAAGAAGCCCTGTAGTCAAGGGGCACATATCGAGCAACACATATCCACTTGCCCCAGTGCATATACCTAGTGACAACTGCCCATTAACACAGATCCAGTAGTCGCACCCGGTGGCACGTACGCAGTGGCTTCAAGTACTCATATGTAGTGGTACACAGTCAGTGACCCTAGTGGCAAACACACAGCGATGCCAGTGGCACATATTTTTAGGCCGCACTACCTTCGGGATTAGCTCATGAAGACGCCGACATACACCACAAGAACTAGGTTGACGGAGAAGATTTCTTCGCAATAAGAAAGCGGAAATATCGTTGATGAGAACAACTGAATAAATCTCTCGGCTGGTTGGGTTAAAGAGCCACACGCTAGAGGTAACGCTGACGGACTGTAGAGTGACATAGGCAGTTAACCACACCGCTTTTCAGTGTCCTAAGAGAAATCATTGCAAATTGCAATGCATGCTCACTAACCTGGAGAGGCAAAGCAGAAAGGTGGGTCTCAAAATTAATCTGCAGAAAACTAAAGTAATGTTTAACAGTCTCGGAAGAGAACAGCAGTTTACGATAGGTAGCGAAGCACTGGAAGTGGTAAGGGAATGCATCTACTTAGGGCAGGTAGTGACCACGGATCCGGATCATGAGACTGAAATAACCAGCAGAAGAAGAGTGGGCTGGGGTGCGTTTGGCAGGCATTCTCAAACCATGAACAGCAGGTTGCCACTATCCCTCAAAAGGAAAGTGTATAACAGCTGTGTGTTAGCAGTACTCACATATGGTGCAGAAACCTGGAGGCTTACGAAAAGGGTTCTGCTGAAACTGAGGACGACGCAACGAGCTATGGAAAGAAGAATGATGGGTGTAACGTTAAGGGATAAGAAAAGAGCAGATTGTGTGAGGCAACAAACGAGGGTAAACGACATCGTAGTTGAAATCAAGAAAAAGAAATGGGCATGGGCCGTTCATGTAATGAGGAGGGAAGATAACCGATGGTTACTAAGGGTTACGAACTGGATTCCAAGGAAAGGGAAGCGTAGCAGGGGGCGGCAGAAAGTTAGGTGGGCGGATGACATTAAGACGTTTGCAGGGACAACATGGCCACAATTAGTACATGACCGGGGTAGTTGGAGAAGTATGGGAGAGGCCTTTGCCCTGCCGTGGGCGTAACTAGGCTGATGATGATGATGATGATGATGATGATGATGATGAGAAATCATTGCGGCAATGAGTTTACGTGGCAGAAATGGTTGTGTGTTGCAAGCACTAGGGGGGTTATTTGAATGTTTGTTGGGAATTTTTGAGTACTCGCTTTCGTGCCATTTTTTAGACGTATTCCAAAATCTAGGATCAAACAAAGGCCACACAATATTTTGTATTTGATGAGAACGGGGAACGTGTTATGGGGGATGTGTATACAAAGATTAAATTGCGTGATGTAATTGTGACTTTAGCAGCAACTTACATATCCGAGAGCAAGAGACGGACCATATGTAG